>NC_045638.1:93055127-93728055 GCF_009829145.1 Chiroxiphia lanceolata | reverse complement strand
AAAAGTATTTTGCACAGACGCATCAACTGCACATGACTATGAGTTGTTTTTTTATTATATAATTTGTCATTTCGGAAAAGGAGGAAGAACAGATACATGCTACTTAGAGTTTACATCTTCCAGTATTTTCAAGTCATGGTGAGCACCAAAAAAACTCCACAATCAAACAAGGTCAATAGTTTATCAGCAAAGACGGAAGTTTGAGAGAGCTTTAATATGAACCAAAGTAGGATAATTACTTTTATTTAGAGAAGTAGAGTGAGATATTAGACCTTGTTTTGTGAATATTTCATTACATACTTACATTTTTAACAAGAATGTGCAAATACAGGCACTGAAGTTAGAGAGAAACAATACAGATTGCTGGAAGACCCCATAGCATATATACTGCACAGAAACCAATGTGCTAGTTACGTCTTCTATAGTTCTGGCAGAAATGGAGAAAGAAAAAACTTCTCATAGGGAATATAAACGTAACCCCCTAATCAATATATACATGCTGCAATAGGAATTTTTCTAAATGCTAAAAGCTTAGATGATCATGAATATTCACAATCTCTTCAACAGCAGTGGTATTTTCAGTGAATCTCTGATGTCCTGGTCTTAGTCCTGCTTTTCAGGGCATGTACTGTGTTACTCGTAGCATACTTGATACTTTTTATTTACAAGGTATTAATTATTAAGAAGTTTTATTATTTACAAGGTCTTAACTTTTTTAGTGGAGTTCAATATAATTTGAGATTTTCTAGTAAACAAAATATCCTACTGGTATTAGAAGGCACAAAATACTTTGCTTTTAGATGTATTTTAATTCTGTGATTTTGTATCTGAAAGCACAAATTTGTGAGAGACTGGGAATTTCTGAGCCACTGAAGCAGTTATCCAAATGTATCTTTGCTCAAAAGCCATTGCTGTTTCTTATTTGTCCTTTTGCAGATGGTACTTAGTAATTCAGAGAAGCATAGACTTCGTGCCATATGTTTCTGTAACTCTTCCAGTCCTACTATGCTTGAACCCATGATGCCTGATTTCAAGTGCCACTCTAGGTTTGCCACTTGGACTAAGGGCATCCTGAATCCTCTTTCTCTGCCACTTAGGACAGGAAGAATTATGTATTTATTATAGAAGCACTTGCTGTAATTTGTGAAAATTTGGTAGTGCTTTATGTGCTAAAACTTTTTAAAATATTAAAAATTTTATATGCTGAACCTCCTGGAATATATCTGCACTGCCAAATGAAAATGTATTTTTGCTGTGTTCATCATCCAGTTACATAACTAAAACACTGTTCTTTCGTCTTCCTGTTGCTCTTGTTACACAGGCTAGCTAGGCTGAGCTACCACAGTTATACTGATGCATGTAACAGCTTTGCCCTTTTGGATTTATACGCCTTTATAGGTGCTGGGCCTGACTGACTTTTTCTGACCTTACGCAGTTATTAATTAATGCCACTGATAAATTAATGTAAAATTAATAAAAACAGGGAGGAATGTCAATAAAACATAATGGGGTTGATTATAGTACCTCCAGAATTCACGGCAGTGAACTTCTAATCTTGACAAAGGCTTCTGTATATGTCAGGATTTTTTATACAGGTATAAATACAGATATACTTATTAGTCATGAAATTCAAAACATTTTTGAACTCCGGTTAGTTCAGAAAGGCTTCGTTTTGACAAGGCCACCAGAATGATTTCCTGATATTTTCTCTCGAGTTTCCATACATTCTAGCTAGATAATAACATCAGACAAATGGAATCTTAGTTCCACATCTCATTAGGAAAATATCAACGTTATCAGAGCCTCTCTATAACACTCAGTATAAGCCTAATTATGGACACCATTGTTAAAATATACCTTTGACATCTTGTCCCAGAAAGTACTAAGAAGTATTTCACAGACAAATATCCTTTAGTGAAGTATTAAATTCATGTCCTACCAGTACTGTGTGCCAGAATAATATCTGTAGTGTATAATATGCATCTTCTCCTGTTAGGCTTTTCTAAGATCCCTTGTTATGCCACAACTAAGAAAGTAAGAATTGAGGAATTTTATAACTGATGTGCTTCATGTTAGTATTTTTATATGTTTTAATATATTCCAGTTACTCTACAGATGTTGTACAAATTAAAAACATCAAAGGTCTTTGAAAAACAGAAAGTGGGAGAAGGAAAAGCAACAGCTGAGATTGTGGAAGAAGATCCTTTTGCTGTTCAGATGATGTACTGGTGTCCTGAAAGCCGAATTTTCTGTGTGGCAGGAGTTTCTGCATATGTGATTGTTTACAGGTTCAGCAAACATGAAGTAAATACTGAGATTGCAGTAAGTACTTCAGAATTTCACTCTAAGGGAATATAATTCCTAAATCAAATTACCTTGCTTTATCTGTGCTCATGTAATTGAATAAAAATATCAATATGTATAAATATAGGCTTAGAGATATTAATTTTAAACCTTTTCAGTGAAATCTTGATCTTTCTGAAGTTACTGAAAAAAATCTGAGGTTTTGGAAGCCAACTCTCCATCTTTTTTTTTTTCTTTAATAGTAACATACAGTACAGATTTCAGACATACTTTACTTTTAAGACTCTGTTTTGTTTACCTGCTCTAAAATTACTGGCTGCTGTATGTTTTCATCAGATAATGTTCATTGTGTACATGCCTAATGCTCTTTTTAACTGAAATATTTCATCTTCATAATTTATGTTCATAGTCTTTGTACTATAAGGAGACTGAAAATTATCAGTGGGTTTAACAAAACAGAGGAATTGATTTTTTCTGGCTTATGCTGACTTTGTTTCCCTAAAAATGGAAACCATATCAAACACCAGATTTATGGCTAAGCACTTGATATTTTCATAAGCATTGTGTTGCTTTGTCCAATTAAAATAATCCACTTTCTGTCTTCGTACTTAAGCAGTCACCTTTTTTCAGGTAGAATCGTACAGACTGTGTTCCTTTAACTACACTGCAGTCAAATTATACTTCATCATTGTTGAACAGTGATTCTGCCTTTAGTTTAAATCTTGCATTTTTGCACAGGAGCCACAACCATTTCTAACAATGTGATTGAGCAGTATTTATAATGTAAAACATTCTTTCTTAAGTGTAAGAAGTTTAACAGCAGACAGATCTTAAGGCAAAGCCAAGCTAAACATGACTGCCTTCTCCTTCAGGCTTGCTGTTCTCTGGTGCTGAACAGTTTGCAACTCCAGACACTCTCTTGAGAGAAAGTATTTCTTTGTGTCTGCCAGCTCTCAACAAAACCATATTTTCCCTTATATTTTCCACATTCCCTGCTTCTTTTCCTTTTCACACTATTTTAATGTACTTTAGAAAGTTCTAGTGTGGCAAAAAACTGTGTCATTTTTGGCCTGTAGCCATGTGCCATCTGGTAAGGAAATTCATTACCTATGGCTGTTCTGCTGTTTTCCACTATTTTTTTTCCCCCAGAGTCAATTGTTAAGCTAGCTGAATGCATCATTTCAGGAAAGTTTTAAAACTGATGAACAGTAACTTTATGTTACTGACCAGCCCATGTATAATGCTGCTAAAATTACTACATTTTAGTATTCTTACATTGTTCCATAGTAAGTGCACCTCATCTTCCATTAGCTGTAATTTAGTTTCTTTGTTTTCCTGTCCTTTGCTTTTCTGGCCAAATTGCATCATTACTAGTATTTTCTAAAATGCTATAATATGTTCAATTTAACAGTTTCTCAGATTTCACCTGTAATTAATAAGCATTTATATAAAGAATTGTTCTCTGAACATTAAATTATACCATTTTGGTAATATAGTCACTGAGTTCCCCTCAGTTTTGTGCATCCTTGAATGGCCCTTTTCTGTTGGTTTCTGCATTTTTGCTGCATGCATTCCAATCTTCACTTTTTTAATCAGAAGTATGGAATTCTTTGTTGGAATGTGTACCTGACTGTCGGCTGTCTGGCTTTGTCTGTATTGAGACTAAGCTGGTCAGTCTCAGGATTTCTTTGCTCCCTGAGGTACAAAACATTTAGTATCCTCCCTTCTTTATCAACCAGTCTGAACTTACCTTGAGTTCAATTACAAATCCAAGCATTTTAAGGCCCCCACATTAGTCTGACTGGCTGATGTCAGTGTTGTAACGTTAGTGCTGTGGTAAATGGAAAGTATGGAGGCTACTCAAAGGTTTCTTCATGTAGCAGGGAGGTCTGCTGCTGAATATGCCTTAGGGTCATAGGCTGTGCCTGGGATTTCCTCTGTAGAAGAATTATTTGCATCATTTCAAATCAGATTCTGAAGGCAAGTATTATCCATGAGACAAATTCTGCCTCATATCCAACCTCGGAGTCATTGTCATGCACTTGTATAAGAAATATTTGCTGCTGTTGTGTTTGTTTTCTCATCTGAATCTACTCCATCCTGTCTCAAAAGCATCTATTAATTAAAAATTATCACTTCCTCAGTGATCAGTCTTTCCTCATTGAAGCTCCTCTTCAAAGCTCTTGAGAAGAACCATAGGAAAAAAGTTTACATTCATTTGAATGTGGAAAGGAGAATCAATTAATCTAGTGATGGAATCCCCCAAAAATATCTTTACTGTGTGTCAAAATAAGTTGGTACAACACTTCTGTAAACCCTCTAAGACTGGTCAAAGCAGGGACAAAAATGTAAGAAAAATTCACAATCTTGTTAGTAACCTAAATTTTTCCTTCTCTCTGCAAATGCAGGATAGCTGGAACTTAAAAAAAAATTAATTTTAGTAGAAAGAGGAATGCACAAAAAAAAAAAAATCCAAAGAAGAATGACGCAATTCTAACTTGGCAAGCAGAAGAACATACTCTTCAACAGTTACCCCAGTCTTGCATAAAGATTAAACAGCATTATAAATTGTTTCAGTCAGCAGCAATTACTTCCAGATTAGATTTTCCTGAACTCAATATTTCACTCATTAGTCTTTGAAGGCAAATGTTGTCTATAGGTTTCTTTAGCCTATTCAGGCAAAAAACATCCATGGATATTGGAAGGAGAAGACAAAAGTGAAATTTTGAGAAAGGACTCTTTCTCTTCTGTTTGAACAGAGTAACTTCTTTCTGAAATCTTGTATGTTTTAATACAATGGTTGAGAAACAGATGAGCCTTCAGTACTGACCTTTATCTCCTGATTCTCATAAAACTTAGATATTTTGTTAATCTCCATTCTGGTACAGATGATGTCTCAGTGAAACATCATTAAATTAAGAGTTTGCAGTGTCTACATCTGCAATTGTTTCTGTACATTTCAAGGTACCAGCACGGAAATTACTGTTCAGCTAGTAATCCCAAAATGTTGTTTCCTTGAGGGCTGTACTTTGCTTTTTATTCTTTTCAAAATGGGGATCCCCTTAGACAATTGATGAGGTAGAAAGAATTACTCACTATTTACTGTGATTCCTTGAGATTATTACTTACATAGATTTTTAACTCCCTGTCCAGTTTCCCCTGTAATTTGCAGTAATCCTTCAGTTAAAGTTTCCTGAATTAGTGGAAAGAATTGCAGAGTGGTTTGGCCTGGTTGGTCTCTTTTCCCTTTCTAGGGAGGCCAGAAAGAAAGCAAAAGGTAGCTGGTTTGAACTTTGCTTTCTAGAATCCACCAAACTCCTGTCCATTCTAAGGAACACGGAACTCTTTGTGCTGTTATCTCTGATTTCCTGACCCCCACCTATGGACAAACAAAGTTCATTTATCAGTTCTATTCATGCAGTCAGGCTTCTCCATCCTGGCTAAAACCTGTCTGACAGAGACTCTGTTGTCCTGGTAATGAGGAGGCAGAGTTGATGATCATTCTTTTAATGAATTTACTTAAGAAAAACATAAAAAAACAATAGGCAGAAAATTTTATTACGCTTATTCTGAATGTTGTCTTCTTATACTGAAATATTATTTATTTAGGGGTGAGGGATGAACTTCTCTTTTCATAATAACTTCTGGACACTGATATTCTTGCCTTTCACTTGCTGTAAAAGGCTGGAATCAAAGTCATCAGAATATACCTGTGGAAGAATATACCTATGTATTTCTCCATCGGCATAGGGTAGATGAATAGCTCCTATTTGATGTTGCTGCTAGTCTGTGTAAATAACAAATGACAGTAATCTTTGCCTATAAATGATAATGATAAATGTGGTGGGGTATTTTAGAAAAAGGCTTACTGATATTTATTTGAAAGTAACAGAACATTCATCAGCTTTCTTTATCAAATTATAACTTAGCTTTTTATTTATTTAAGTCATTAGAGGTACGACTTCAGTACGAAGTAGAAGATATCATTACTCCTGAACCAGAAATAAATCCTCCATTTCCAGATACCTCCTCCCAGCTTTCTTCTTTAAAGAGCCTTTCAGGCAGTACCAACACTGTAGGATGTGAAGGAACAATGAAGGATAGTATCCCATGTCTTAGGTAAGTCTGTGCCATTGCTCAAAGGTTTCTCTCTCTAAAAAGCATTCCTACCTGTTAACCAATCAACCAACTATCAAGAAAAAGAGGTTAATTGTATATATGTGACATAAAATGAGAAGAAACCAGAATATAGAACAAACAAAATAATCAACAAGAGATTTTAAAAGGATAGAAGTAATTATGGAGAAGATAAACTGTTACAGTAAAGGTTTGACTGTAATTTTCGAGTCTGATCTAGGAGTAAATCTTCAAGAAATTTCTGAGAAACCTTTTTTTATAGTTCACAGAGACTTCTGTAAAACAGACATGTGCAAATCTTTCCCTTCTTGATTAATTAGTATAACACTAAATTTCTTCTTTGTGAAAAAACTATCTGCATTTTATGGTGTGTAATGCATGGAAATTGTGTTCATACTCATGAAACAATCTTTAAAATATACAACTATGAAACAGTTGCACTGTGTGGAAGTGTAAATTTGTTTAATCTTTAGAAAGAAGCAAATTGTTTTCTGCTAGAGTACTCATTGTCGCTGTTTGGTGTAGATTAATATGTTCTTATTAATAAGGCAGATAAATTATGGGTTTGAATAGTTTAAAACAAGAATCCTGTACAAAACTCCATAAACTGTAATTTTCCAACAATTATAGTGCATTACTGATAACAATTGCTCTCATTTGAGTGAATTCATTATTATTTTGGTCTAATTATTATTAAATATTTTAAATGCCTCAATTATTTCAAAAGAACATTTCCTGACTTTGCAGTTACTTTGGGCTGCTTGGCTCCTGAAAATAGCATTAGCATTCAAAAGCAATATTGTGATATTTTTCTTGTAAAATTAACAGTATTTTTTGGCATCCTGTTCATTTGTCCACCTCATTCAATCAGGTAGTTGACCTTCAGACCTCAGTTTAGTCATTAATTTGCACTATGAAAATCAATAGACGAGGCAGAGACAAGTTATTTTAAAAATCCAAATATGAAATCCATTTATGACTTTGAAATCAGGAAGAATGCAATCAATTGTTTCGCTGGCTAAGATTTTTCCTTAAGAGATTCTTATTTGATTTTGTCTGGGAAGGAGAGGAATTGTTAATCTTGGAGGCAGAAAAGCTGTAATGAGCCCATGAAGGGTTAGTTTTTAGAAGTTTTTTTTAGTTCCATATAATCTCATATTAAGCTGCCCAACTGATTTTTGTCTCATTTTACCTGAAGTAAATGTAAACTTATTTTGATTGAGAAGCGATTTTTCTAAGTAATTACACCATGAGAACTGCTGGCATACTCCCTCCTACATTTTGATAAAAGTGTACTTACCTATGTTCTTATATTTTTCAATAGGGAAAGGCATATAAATACCCATACTTTTCACCCAAACTCTAACCAGGTCCACAGGCATTGTCTGTCAAGAAACTTATGATCTAAGCAGAATTATGATGATAAAATAAAAGTAGTGCTGGAAACAGAAGAATTGGTGAAGACTTGGGTGATGTTGTTGACTTTATATGCAGGTCAGTCAGGTGGGCAGCAGTACAGAATCTAAGATAAAGTGGTAATAACGTAAACCGGCAGCCACCTGGACATGGAGAGTGAGTGCACAACTTGAACTATATTGATAATACACATAAAATTTTATATACAGACTAGCTTTTAATCTTGGTTCCATTAAGTTTATTTTCATATCTGCTTCTCAATCTCGTTACACCAAATGGATGACACTCTATACTTCTAGTCAGAAATCAGAATGGCTGGAAGTGTTTGTGTCTGTGAATAGACTGAAGAAAGTGATTGAAGTGATTGAAGGGACTGAAGTAATGAAAAATTTGCACTTTTCTGAAATCAAAAGTGAATGTTACTGAGGGAGGCAGGCAGCAGTGTGGAATAAATATTGTTCTTCCTTCTTTCAGAAGATTTTACAGTGAAATATGCAGCTGTAATAACCTAAGAAACCAGTGGATTTGCATTTATGCAGATAAATACTTTTGATAAAAATAGTTATCAAAAAGCTATATCCAGAATGTCAGTCTTTGTTCCCAGACTTCTAGGATCATCCCAAAATTAGGTCAATCAAGGGTTTTGATAGTAGCTTCAGGTAACTCCAAAGTCATAAGGAAATGGGAATATCTTGTGAAGAAAACTGAAACCCAAAACTTTGCAACAATCAGATTCAGAGTGGCATAACAAGAACATGTCAAGGAAATATCTATATTCCTTCTGCACATACTCCTGCAGTACTTTTAGGCTTATAGTATATACAAAAATAAGCAATCCAAATCAAGATGAAATAAAACTAAATATCAGCATTACTGTTCAAGCAAGATGGCTAGGGAAATAGCTCAAAGATCCTTAAAGAGAAGGTGTCACAGGAATGTGGGAATGACAAACTTAACCATGATACTTGAAATTATTTTACTCCAGAATTATGGTCTTTCACCACCTGCAGCTTATTCTATGCTTAGAGAAAATCTCTGTGAAATAACATCCATCTTACCAAATTAGATCCTCAAATTTGCAGTGAAAAATATAGAGAGAAGGATGTTTGCTTTTTTTCCTCAAGTAACAACAATCTGAAAGAAAACTTAGGAGGTACTTCAAGTTCTCTGATTTTTTCAGCCTATTGTTAAAAACAATTGGAAAAGTAATACCACATTAAAAACATACTTTAGAAGATCAGATTCAATTCTGCAGCCATTGTGAGTCTCATGGTAATTTTTTTAGAAGGAAAGCGTGAATGCATTTCTTTGACAGTAGCTCACCATAGCAGCGTGTTTGACTCTCGTATTCCCCTATATCTCCAGTTATCCATTAGAAAATATGAAACTCAGCTGAAAGGGCATTAGACTAAGTCTTGGTTCTTGGATCTCATTTACCTGTTTTATAACTTTTGTAACATTTTTAAGGGCAGGAGCTGAAAACTGAAAATGGGGTGTAAGATGGAAAGACCACCACTGGTGTGCCTCTTAAAGGCTTCTTCACAGACATAAGAAGTTGAAGGGCTCCATCACAAAGATACTCTGAAGGACTGTTTGTATAAAATATTCAGCTTCTGATTGCTGTGAAGTTTGTTTGAAAATAGTACATCTTTATTATATACAACTCTTGCTTATAGTTTCAGTTTTTCCTGGTCTCAAAAGACCCCTCTCCCTTAGCAGCTTGAGTTCATAGATGTTCATCCCTTTATTCTCACCAGGAATACTCCTGGGTAATCCAGGGTTTACCCAGGGTACATCCAGGGTTTATCCAGGGTTACAGATAGCATCACTTCAGAAAGGCTCATGGATATGTATTGTATGAACAAAGAAAAGGGCAAAGCTTTAGTGCCAGCAGAACAGGTAAGAAAGTGCAAAACTTTGGGGAGAGGTTTGCTCTTAATAGAAAACAACAGTACAAAGCTATTGACAACTGTAGTGGGTTGAGCACTTGCTGAACTGTCCTGTTGCATCTTTCCTGCAACAAGATCCAAGCCAAGTGGCTGATCACTGCTCCAGGCAAATTGATGTCTACGGTCTGAACAGTACAACAGGCAAAAGAAATAGAATAAATAGAATAGTGTGCCAAGCCACTGTTAAGGAAATGCATTTAGAAAAATATAAGAGGAATGACTTTCTCGTTAAGTAATAAAGAAGAGAAAGTTTTGGCAAGGTTTGTGGATCCTCTACAATAGAAATATTCACAGTACAGCATAAACTGTATCACTGAAATGGTTAAACAATTCGAAAGAGGGTATAAATGTGCTGGTACCCAGGTGCTGGCTGAGAGGGTTGCAGGGCAGCCTCTGTGAGGAGCAGCTGTGGCTGCCGTGTGCTGGTCACAGCCAGTTCCAGTCAATTCCAACAGAGCCACTGCAGGGCACAGCTGAGCCCCTCAGCCAAGAAGGTGGACCCTTTGGAAAAAATTTAAGAAAGGACAAAAAATGATGGACAGCACCTATGCAAGAGAGGAACAAGAAAAAAGCATGAGAAGCAGTCGTGCTGATACTAAACTGAGAGAAGGAGGAGCAGGAGGAGTTGCTCTAGGCATCAGAGCAGAGATTCCCCTGTATTCCATAGAGGACACCGTAGTGGTGCAGGTTGTTCCCCTGAAGCCCATGGAGACCCCACATTGAAAAAGGCTCCTGGCAGAAGCCACAACCAATGGAGGAGCCCACTCAGGAGCAGGTTTTGTGGCACAAAGTGTGGCCCTTGAGGGGCCCATGCTGAAGCAGTCTGTTCTTGAAGGACTGCACCCCACATTGGAACAGAGGAAAACCATGAGGTAGAAATGGCAGATATGGAGTGTTATGAGCTGACCACAAACACCATTCCCCTCCCCTGCTGTGCTGCTTGCAGTGGAGAAAGAGGTAGAGGAGTCACGAGTGAAACTGAGCCTGAAGAAAAAGGAGGGAACAGGATTATTTTAATTTTGTCATTTCAAAGAATTTTTCACACTCCTACTCGATTTTTAATTGGCAATAAATTAATTTTCCCCAGATTGAGTTTGCATTGCCTCTGATGGTAACTGGTGAGTGATCTCCCTGTCCTATATCAACTCATGAGCTTTTTCATCTTATTTTCTTCCCCTGTCCTGTTGAGAAAGGGGAGTGAGAGAGCATCTGGGTGGATGTGTGGCAGTCAGATGAGGTTAACACACAACAGAGATATGATGGCCTTATTAAGAAAATAGCCCTTATGCTTTAAGAAATTTTCCAAAAAGCATCTGCAAGTGCTCCTACTGCTAACACTACGCTGGTGATTTTATCTCTGTGTCATAAGGTATGTCCATACACTTAATCAAACCATGAAACTGTGAGTAGCACACCGTTCCCTGTTTTTCATAACTTCTGTCAGAATTAGAGCACTATTTGGTTTGCACATTGCCCTTTGTGCTACTGGAGTTATCTTGCTGAGAACTTCTGCCCTGGTGTCATTCAGTGATTATGCTTTACTTCATTTTACTTCAGTTTTCTGCATCTATCTTCAATTTTCCAAGATTGCCAGTAGCCCTATTTGCCACTAAGGTCTCCATCCCAACAGATGCCACGAGGGTAGCTACGAAGAACCTGATACCCCTGGTTGTAGAGTGAGAAGTTTGAATATCCTTTCTTGAAAGATGTGCCTAATTATTTGCTTCTGAATAGAAATCAGTTAGGTTTGTTTCCAATCTGATGCATCATCTTTTCAGGTGTTTGGGCCAGGGCTGCTTGGAAAGCTTGGTGAGTCACATCAGTCATATTCTGGAGGTAGTCTGCATTGTCAGTGTCATCAAAGATCTCTTCTCCAAGATCCAGTACATAGGATAGAGAAGCAATTAAAGCAGAAAGAAATATTATGTGCCAAAAAGTGCAGTTCTTCAGAATGTGTTGTCTAAGTCTATATTAATTAGCTACTCTCCCTCCTCCCCTGTTTTCTTAGTCTTCTTTGGAGTACTATTTTTCACAAGGATAGAGGATTATATGTGATAGACTGCCCTATTACGGCTGTGTGAAAAGGGGTGCAATATAAGCAATCTCGCCATTTACAGCTACAGTAAAAATACACTGACTAATGAGCTTTATTTATAAATTACTGCGTACAGTGGGAATGTATTAATGACTAACTTGAATTCCTCAAAGTATTGCTATTATTGCATAATATCTTCTTTCAGTGTATCACCACATTAAATTCTACCAGTCAAAAACACACATAAAGTAGTCATACAGAGGTGTTCAGCTCTTACACTTCCCCTTAATACCTTAATATGTACACCTTCACAACCTGCTTTACAAGTCACTGGACTTGCCATAACACAATAGGAACAGGTGTTAATAATTTTATCAGATTTTTATGTAGGAAGCATTCATTCACATATTAGGTGATTATGCTCCTAAAAATAAAACTGAACTTGTTTGCTCTAAATGGCCAAATATAATTGTCAAGTTTTGAATGTGCTATGGTGAGGACCATTACAGAAAGGTATATCTTCTCCCCTTCTCTTGCCTCCTTACATTTTTCTGTTGTGCTTTTCTTCAGAACAAAAAAGTTCCGAAAATACAGAAATGTCCTTTTTCAAAGTTTCAGAGGGAAGTATTTTAGGTATTCCATTCTGGTTGATTATTCATGATGATGAGAAGCAGTTGTTATTCATGGCCCAGTGTGTGTTTGTTTGTTTGTTTGTTCTTATTTTGTACCTCTTCTTCTTAGTGTTAAGACTCGACCTGTGCGAATGCCTCCTGGATACCAAGCAGATCTTGTTATTCAGTTGGTGTGGGTGGATGGTGAGCCTCCACAACAGATTACCAGTCTTGCTGTAAACTCTGCTTATGGACTGTAAGTAACTCAAATTTAAGTTTGCATTTGTTTATTGTTTTATTACAGTCAAAGTAAAATATTCAAAAGATGCTGGAACTGAGATTCTTGCGGAAAATTATTTGAACTCGCATAAAGATTGTGATATGAGATGTTAAACTGCCATTCCTGCCAATGTTTTTACTACTCCTATTTAAAAGTCTGAATCTTTTCACATTATTCTGTCCATCCTTTCAAATAAAATCTAATTGCCTTTCAAATCTGTAATTTTTGAAGTTATTTGAAAGGTTCACCAAGGTAAAATGCATTTCACAGAAAATGGTGATGTGATTAACTGTTAAACACCATTTATCATGACATCATATCTTAGTTGGAAATTGTCTTCTGAGAACAGCATTTTCATGTCCGTGACCAGTGACTTGGAATTGAAAATTGAATAAGGAACATTCAAATGCTAACTTCTGTATGGCAATGCAAATCAGACTGTGTACTTTTTTTTCTCAGGTTCAATGTATTTGGGATTTTTTAATGTTTTCTCTTACTGAGAGTCACTCAGATACATTAAATACAGGTTTTTCCTGTAGAAGGTGTTACTCTGTTAAAACTTCAGGCTGTAATGGGTGTTAGGTCCTGACTGCTACTGATTTTCAGTAAGTCACTGGACTCTCTTCAAAGGCTTTGGCAGTTTAATGAAGAGTTTTTACATTTGTGAAAAAATATTGTCTTTTGGGGGCTGTTTTTTCAAGTCTTTGGCCTGAATTCCTAGACCATTTCCTGTTCATGAGCTCTAGAAATCTCTTTTTCTTTACCATACCTAGATGCATTTGTCCCTTGAGCAAGTTGTTATGTTTTGCCTAATTTGCTCCCTTGCAGGTCTCAGACCTCAGGGTAACATCTGCGTAGTCACACTGTTCTCTCACTTGTAAACTACGTTGATAGGTTGCAGTTCTCCCAGCACTCACAGTGGTTTCCTAAACCACTGATTTGATTCAGTCAAATGCTTTAAATTGTTTCCTTTGCTAGGAGCAGTAAAAGTTTACAGGACAACCTCCTTTAAAACACCATGTACTATGCATATGAGTGTTTCAGAAATAAATGTGTGTATCACTAAAAGAGCCTAATCAATATCCTAAATTTAATTTTCCTACAAAAGCTACCCAAGAATGTCTTTTTCTTCACATTTTCCTCTGCAGACTCTCTTCCTTCTCCCTTTCTGTTGTCTCTCTTAACTTTTTCCTTGGGCCTGTGACAAGGTACAATCCTTCTTTTCATCAGAATTTTTGTTTACTACTTTAATTTTCACCTGTTATTTAGCCTCACCATGTGGAAAACCTATGCCACTTCACCATGAAGCCTGAGCATACATAATTTTTGCCATCTTAGTTGTAGAGTTATTTGAGTCATCTTTTTCCTTATTTTTTTTTCCTATAGGGTTTAACTACTCTCTTAGTTTTTCCTAATAGGTTTAACTAGGAGGAAAGCGTAGAATGGTTATTGTGTTCTGGAGAGTCTACTTTCAGTATTCTTTTAATTACTATGATTTCTGTAACTGTTGTGTTACTGCAGCCATGAAACAGCATTAAAGTGAGGTATTAAAAAAACTTTAAACCCAGCAAGGATGAAAGACTTCAGGCACTCTGAAATTTTTTTAATGTATTTGGTTTACTTTTAACAGTACCAAGCTACAAACTAAAAATACTAACACCTATTTTATTTATGTTGAACTGAATCATCAGAAACTTCTTCATCTTATGAAAGTAGAAAAGAAAATTTTACAAAATACTTCAATTACAGCTGAAGAACTAGGTTAACCTTGAAGAACAAGGTTAAATGCAAAAAATACATTTGTTTTAAAGTAGATTCTGTTGGACTGAAAGCAGTCTCTAAAGATTTATTACAGGCTCACGTGGTAACAATTTTCAGCTAATCTGCATATTAATTGTCAAGAAATGTCTGATGAGGATTTTGTGACTTTTCTGTGAAAGATACCCACAGAATAGAACATTGCCTAGCAACTAATTCTATTCATTGCTGAAAACTGAGAAATTCATTTTGTATTTGATTTCATAAAGACTTGGATGTTAGTAATTTATCCTAAGCCTTAATAGTAATGTCTGTCTAGATTTTCTTACTATTCCTCAGAATGGTTATAGTATTAATGAGCAATTTCTGATTTTTTTCTGGTAAAGTAATTTTTTTAGTTATAAGAAATATTATATCCATGCTTGTGTGTGAATTTAGAGAAGTTTAGGGGGAAAAATAGACCAGGAAGTGATGATTTGTTTTGTTAAATTGCTAACCAGAGTGTGAATGATCACTAGCTCTTCTTGTGAGTCATGTTTTCCAAAATTAGTAGATCTCAGGTTAATAATTTTCAAAATGCAAATGACTATTCTTTTTTCCCCTAAATTATTAACAGATGAGATTGACACTTGTAATTTTTATTCCTTTATTTTTCTTCTCCACCTAGAGCGCAGGGACTTAGGAACACAGAACTGTTGGGGTTGGAAGGGACCTTTAAAGGTCATCTAGACCAATGCTCTACAGTGAGCAGGGACATCTTCACCTAGATCAGGTTGCTCAGAGCCCCGTCCAATGTGACCTTGAATGTTTCCAAGGATGAGGCATCCACCACCTCTCTGGGAAACCTGTTCCAGTGTTTCACCACCCTCATTGTAAAAAACTTCTTCCTTATACCTAATCTAAATCAACTCTCTTTTAGTTTAAAACCATTAACCCCATTCACGAGCCCATTTCTCAAGCTTGTCCAGGTCTTTTTGGATGGCATTTGTCCCTCAGGCACATCTCAGCTTGGTGTTGTCTACAAATTTGCTGAGAGTTCACTCGATCCTACTGTCTTTGTCACTGATGAAGGCATTAAACTGTACTGGTCCCCACATGGACCCCCAAGGGACACCACTTTAATGGGGAAAAAAATCAATGTGGAAAAATCAGAGTACGTTCACAGTATTTCTGTAGATGCTGTACTAAAGTCAGTGTTAAGACAAGCAGAGTAAATGTGGTGCAGTAACAAAGAGTAGAATTTGAACCACTGTTATAGATGATGCCTTAGTTTGCTAGTTTGGCAATTAAGGGAAAATCACTTCATGTTATTTTACGTATTACTTTTCTATTTGCTATATGGAGCTCTCTTTTTCGTAATGGAAGCAGCGTAAGAAAAGGTAGAAGAGAGGAAAATGTTCTAGCTACCCTGCTTCCCTTTCCTCCATCTCATTACTTTTCTCTTGCCTTATTGTTTTTCCACACACAAATTCCTATCAGATATTTGGAGCTATATTAAGAAGAGTCAGGTGGAGGTGAGTGCATGTCTCACTTTTAGTGTGAATTAAGTGCTTGAATATTTTGCAGGCCTTTGAACTGACCACCTTCATCACTTTTTACATAAAATGACAGAACTTAATAAGAAATGAATCTTAGTATGATTGAGCATGTTTTGAGTTTTTGAGGTTCCTTGTGGCTGTACTTGCAGTCCTTTCTATCTGGGATTTAAAATTGCAGTCTGATACAAAACAAGAGAGATCTTGCCCATGAATCAAACCACTATCAAAATGCCATTTGTAAAAGCATTTCAGAGGGGTAGAGACTGTTTTAACAGGAATCTGTGCTATACCTAAGCTGAGAGAGTTGAAAGAAAATTTTACTTTCAGATTTGGGTATCTCCATAATACAGCTTAATGTATTTCATTTGTCATTTATATTTAGCTAAAAATAATTATTTCTGCATGTATTTGTATTTATATCCTAATTGATATTTGTATTTTATACAAATGCATAACCACTTTTTAAGGTCTATGTCCAGATTTGCAGGCTTAATTTATGTCATTATTGCTAGAATTATACTGTTTAGCAAAGCAACATTCAGACATTACTGCAATGTGTTTGGCACAGAAAGTTGGTAATAGTTGTAAATCTGTTTTCTGGAAAGTCAGTTACTGTGTTTCAGGAATCATTTTTATAAGTTCAGGATTACAAATCTGTAAAAAAACCCATAAAATATAAGCTTTGAGAAGTTTGTGCAGAATTCATAATAATAGATAATTATTGTTTGAGTAACTTAATTACACATTACTAATACCTTTGAGGAACATTTCTTTTCTCAGAGTGGCATTTGGGAACTGCAATGGTTTGGCTGTCGTGGATTTTATGCAGAAGACAGTGCTGCTGAGCATGGGAACCCTTGACCTGTACGGATCGAGTGATCCATACCAGCGTCAACCCCGTTCACCTCGCAAAAGCAGGCAGTTTGCTGCAGGTAGGAAATAAATCAGTGTGGTTATGAGCCTGATGTGTTCCTTGGTTTTTTTTGCCTGTGGCTTTTTACAGTGCTTTTGAAATGCATGACTATTTGCCAGCCAATGGAGTTTCTATAACTCGGCAAAAGAAACCTGACATGCTTTAGGTACGGGCACTTTCTCAGAAACAAAATGTTTTATGAAGTTTTTTCTCTTGGGATGGAGGTCAGCAAGTAATTCCCTTAGCTGAGTCTGTACAAAATCATAATGAGCAGAGCAATAAATTTTTTCTCTGGCAGTCACTTGAAGTATATTTTGTATGCTATTTTCTTTCTGTCTTCAGTAAGTTCATACCAATAAGTAAGACTTCAATTTAAACTTAAATGTATCTTCTGCCATTTGAATAGTCAGTTTTGTTTAGAGAAGTATAACACCAGGGAGATGTGTTATATAGGTAGCACAAGTAACTCAAATTAAGCACTTCGTTAGTGAACTAAAGTTCTTGGCATAAACCTACAACATCCAGCTGTGCCCCATTTTAAAATTTGATGCTAAGAGGATCACATTTGTAAGTCATAACTGTTATTATGCATTGTGTGTTAGAAATATTAGTACTTCAATACATCTAAATTTTGCCATACGTTGTTGGTTATTTAAAAATTTACTTCTTGTATGAGAAAAAGTAAAAAAAATAATCTATGTTTCAAGTCTTTTCACTAGACATACTCCATAATAATGTGCTAGAGTCAGACACAATGAGGAAATGTGTTTTACATAGCTGTGAAGTTTTAGAATTAGATTTAAAAATCTCTTTGAAAATGTGGAGTTTTAAATCCAACCATAAAATTATGAAAGCAACAGATTAGAGTGGGTTTATGACATCAGCATTTTCACCAGCAGACCCTGCACTAAATCATCAATTAATATTTCTCCACAGAGTCATGGGAAATCTTTTTTTAAACTGGGAATATGTTTGCACTCCAAACAGCAAGTAAAATTTAGAAAATAAAATGTAAGTCTTCAGGCCTACTTCTGTTCCTGAAAGACCATTTATCTCACTTTTTATGCATTTAATCATAGCAAAGCTTAGTTCTCATCTGTGCCAAGTGTTAAATATTTAAATTTGGCACAGGTGAGGAGAGAAGAGACAAGCAGCTTCAAGCTACCTTCAGCTTCTCTGTCTGGTTTCAGCCAGCCTCACAGCAGCTCCCAAAGTAATTTGAGCAACTCACCACAAGTGACATCTGCAGAACCCTGTACAAAAGGTGGAGGGTTGTGCATGTAGAAAAAGCAGTTATCAGCACTGTATCATGTAGGATTTCTCTGTCAGGGCCAGTCTGGGCCAATCCTTTAAGGCATCATTCCAGCTATGCAGTGCTGCTAGAAAGGAGCCCCCTGGGGATAAGTGACCGCTAAGAAGGAATACACACTTCTAGATTGCTCATAGAAACTATGCATCTAAAAAAAGCCTCAGCTGCTTTCTCACCATCCATCCCACATCCCTTACTTTTTTGATTATTTTTCTTGTTATATCTCCCAATTGGAAGGTAAGCATCTGCTGAAATTTTTTCACCATGGCTGTTCTAGATGCTGGTTATGATATCACTTCCTTTCACTTTAGACTGTTTTTTCTCTCTTTCCTCTGCCTGCTGCTGATGCTGGTGTACTGGCATGTTCCAAAGACAACTTTTGCATGCGTGGCCTGTCTAACTTTTATCCAGATTTAACGAAACGGATCCGTACTTCCTATCAGAGTAAGTTCTATAAAGGTTAGGCAAATAGCTTTATCATGATTGGACTGTGCCTGACTTAAACCCATGTGTTTGTGCTTCGTAATGTGTTTTTTAAACACATTCAGCATGCATGCAAACTTATTACATTTTATGATGTCAACCATGCTTAATTTTGACAATTATCTTTATTATACAGATATCCTTTTTCTTCCAAAAGAGTTAAAGAGAAAACCTCAGTGTTATATGGAGAGATTGGGCCTTAGAAATGATTTTTCAGCAATGTTATGTTCTTGATGACAGTATCTTTCTTTGGTTTTCTATTCATTTCTGTGTACATTTACTTATATGAAGCATTTCTTGTTTTGCAATGGCACTATTTGGTTGTAGTCACCAATTAATTCTTCCCTTTTTTCAGAAGAGCAATGTGGCTTAAAAGTGCACCCATTAAATTGGGTGCTATAAAATTTTAAATTTTAATCTTGGTTTGATACTTGAATATTTGTCTTTGGGGAACCATCCTGTGCCTCTGATCTTTGATGGGGAATGTAAAGTGGACATAAAAATATATACATCAAAGAGAGCTATGAAAATTAATGTTTTTAATATCTTTAAATTTTGAGTTATACAGATACGCAATTTAAATATTAGTATTCATCAGTGCAGAATGCAATGAACAAAGCTATAATTAATTTTGCAAAATTGACTGTTCAACAGATGAGCCATATGTATCTTAATTAACTGCAATGCTTATATGTAATTAGGTCTCTAGGATGCCTCTTATTCAACTCTTTTTAAAGCAGTTTTCACAGAACAACTGGATAGGCAATTTTATGTTAAATATTCAGTATGGGCAAGATAAAGAGTGGCAATTGTTTTATCATCTCACATAAATACAGACTTATGTAGCTATTGAAATACGTTTGTACATTTGCAGGAGAAAATCTGTTCCATCCTTCTAGCCTGATTTCTATGATTTTATTTCATAATAGTTCATAAAAGGTGGTCTGCTTAGTTAAAAGACGAGTCCAGTTACAAATCTAGCAGTCCATAAAAAGGTTTGGTGTATGATATCCTAAAGTCTCTTAGTCTGATCTTGCTATTTTCCCATCTATAACAGAGAACCTGAGAGACAGACAGCAGTTAAAGGTTTGGGGTTTTTCCCATCTAAAAAATTAATAGATTCTAAGGTCAAAAGTTACCAGTGTTTTCATTCAGAACTACAAACACAGACCATAGAGTTTTTCATAACTGAAAATTTATTATCCTGTCTCCATCTTCAAACCTAGAATCAAAAAAAGTCCACAAAATCTTCCTGTATACATCCTAACTGAAGGGTATGAGTCTGTCTTTTAGGCAAGATCGTTAACAGCTTCATTTATCTCCTCAAAAAACACTTGGTTCTTGATTTTGTTATTTGATACTTATACAGGAGTACATACTGTATAATCTGAAAGACACACAAGGCAATAAGATCAAGAACAGGACCAGAATGTGTCATAGACTGAAAATATCTTTCTAAGTCGTTCTCAAGTTGTGCTTTGTTATATGTCTTATGTGAGATGTGAGTTTTAAGGGGGGTATTAAGAGAGGATTTAGGATTTTGCTTATAACCTTATCTCTTCTCATAAGGGATAATGATGGGAAAAGTAAATTATTTTTGGAAATTGTGCAGCTGATATTATTATGACAGAAACAAGAGTAGTCATGTCATAACATAAGCATTAGGTCTAAAGTTTTCAGGGTTGTATAAATAAAAATGGAAGTTAATGGGAAGATATATGAGTAGTAGATTAAATTAAGTAATGAACCAGGAAGATAATTTCATGAGGATCAGTTTGAGAGAATGACTTGTAGGCATTGAAATCAAAGATGAGATTATCAATGAGCAAGATACTGAGACTTTTCTTGGTCATTTTAGAGCTGATTTGCAGGAAGAAACAGTGTAATTTAGTATCCAGCCTGAATATGAGAGTTAGAGTGTGATCTTCTAAGAATGTTAACAATACTCAATAATGGATTAGGGTATCAGAGAATTCAGTGGTGCTGCTAGCTCTGTTGACACAGTGGAGACTTCAGTACAAAAAGAAGGTAGGGGTCATCTTGACAGTGTTAAGTTCATACTTGGACACTTTTGAGTAAATTTTAGACAAGATTATTACTCTACCTTGGATGGAAAAAATCCAAGTTAGATCTGTGTATTTATCAATCATTAGGGCAAAAAATATGTATATTTATAATTATTGTCATGTTTATACAAAAGAATCTCTTCAGTTCTTCATCCTAATCAAATGCTGGGTCAGTCTAGGATGTCTTGCAAGTGAAGAGGAAAAGGAAAAAAAAAACAAGCGTCAGACGAAAGAAGCATTGTGTTGGAGAAGAGAGGTTTTGCAAAGGAAAGACACAGTCAACAGTGTCAAGGACATCCAGTATGCAAAGCACGGTGGTGGAATAATTGTTTTGAATTTTAGCTAATAAATCTATAGAGAACTTGATAATGATTACATATGTAAGCTAGAGTCAAATGCACCTTGAGTGGACTCGGAGCATTAAGACAACAAATTTGCTGGTTTGAGAGGTGAAAGTGGGAAAGAGAAAGCAAGAAGGGAAGAAATGCAATCAGTCCTAGGTGTATGTGATGGGAGAGATTGAAACACAATTGTCTTATCAGGGAAGCAATTTGAGGAAAATAATAGAAGCTGAGATGAGGGTAAGTGCAGAGCTGAGAGTTGCTTTCTAGTGCTGATGCTAGTTCCATTTGCTGTAATATCTGCAGCCACCTTGCTTTGTAGCAAGAATATATGACAAGACAAAAAAATAAACTCTCTCTGCAGTAGTGCAGAATTATGTTGTTGGTTGGTTTTCTTTTTTTTTTTTCTTCAGTTGAAATCAAGTTGAATATGTTACCCGGTGGTGGGTAACATATTCAAATATTAAAACAAGTACATTTACTGCATCTAGAGAGATAATGTTTGCAGCAGAATATAAAAATACCAAAAGGAATTTGCATCTCCTACTAGAAATTCATACCATCTGTTGGAAGAACAAGAAAATAAATAGTCTTTATGAAGCACCCAAAAAGTTGTCAAATTCAAAGGATGTTGATACGTTGGAAAATAATTTTCATAATGAAGACCTTTCAGTGAGAAATCCTTCCTCCTTCAGGCCAGTCCCTTGAGAGGATGTCAGCAAAAGTAACCTTGGTCTTGGTCTGACAAGAGGACACAGAAGACTGTGTGTTATGAGCCATTACATATCAGTAGTTGACACTTTAAATCACACCTAAGAAGCTAATACAGGTTGAGTTTTAAGTCAACAGCTATATTCTGAACTGACTAGTTTCCAAAGAATACAGGCATACACACACACACATATATATATGTATCTATAAGCATAAAAAAAACCTAGTATGGTAATTCAGTGTGAAGATGATGGATTAGAGTAGCACTGGGCTTACTTATTGACCTGTGAATTTTTATGATAATTTATTTACAATTCATTTATTTATAGGAACATATATTATGGCTTTGGGTACTTTAAAGTAAATGATCCATCTGAATCATTTAAATAGAGAGATAGAAATTTAAAATTTAAAAAATAATTTCAAATTAAGAGTTCATAAAAGTTGTTACTTCATACTAGGCAGTATATTTTTTGATCCTTTAATGAAGAGGAAATGGGAATCACAGTTAACTTTGAAAAATATGCATGGGACATGTCTTTAGAAGGGATTTAATGCCTTGTGTGATATCTTTACATCTTGCACTATTTAAACACGTAAACACACATTTGATTTGCTCAAATCAAAGAAAATTTCTTAATTGTGTCAATGGGTATATCTTCTCACAGGTGGTTGTTCACATTGCCATTCTCAGTTATTTGCCTTTAGTTTTGCTGCTACATTCTTGCTTCAGGTGGACTCAAAATTTGCTGCAATGCTGGAGTTTTTGGCTAAAAATTGCTAAAATATCTTGGGGCACAAATTGTGCCTACAGAACTTCAAAATGGAAAGCAAAAATATTTTTGTAATGCTATTTCAGTAGCTGTTATAGTCTCTCAAACATTCAAGGGAAGCTGAAGTCCATGGAAGTATTTAGCTTGGTTTCCTTAAAAAAGTAATTACAGTAGAAAATGAGCAGTAGTACAAAGAACAGCTTGAGATCTCCTCTTATCTCAAAGGGAAACAAAAAACGACATTTAGTGGAATCAAAGGTAACACATAGAAATTGACAAATTGATGTTTATTCTTTTCCGTGAATGATGACTGTGCAATTCGTTGCCTTGTAACACCTTCAGAATTTAGAATTTAGCAAAATTAAAAGAGCCTTTGGACAAATGGGTGGGTAATGGCAATAACTTGTAATATTTCTAAGCAAGAAAGATTTATGGCAGGAGAAAATCTGTGAGTGGCAGTGCTTAAGCAAATCTAACTGTCTAAGATAATAATCTTGTACAGGGCACATGGTGCCACTTACATTTAAGATGGGGACATACTGCACTTCTTTAAAAGCATCTATTGCTGGTTGTTGTTAAAGGTGATAGCAGCTTGACAGCAAGTCTAGATTTGTAGAGTTCACATGTTCACCATTTATAGATATCATAACATGAGATGTATCTTTAATGTTGTATGTTGTAAAAAAAGAATTCATGGTATTCTTATGGTGATTGCTCTTGGGTGGTGTGGTTTGGTGCATTTCCTGTTTAAGTCTGTAGCACTATAATTTGTATTGAGATGTAATATTGTTTTTATGAACTCACAGTTAAAAAACAGACAAACAAACCAAACCAAAAAAACCACACCACACTATTTAGAAGCAAAATCTGACCTGGGATTTGACATTGTAACTGACACCAGTACTAACTATCCAAGGTTTAGAACAAGATAAGGTGTTAAAACTTTAATATGCACTTAGAAAAGAAACAGTGTAATATTTCATTTTATTCATCCAAGGCCTCTAATGCTATGCAAATGTGCCAAACTCTCTCCCACTGCACCTTGCAGACAGCTCCACAGCAAAAATCAATTCTGTTCCAAATCTCTAGGTACGTACAGAAACCTCAGGGTCAAGTAGAATTAAGATTTGCTGTAAGAAAACTATACATAGAGAGACTCCCTAAGTGATGGGGAATCATTATGTTATGAATACTCTCATAACATCAAAAGTGACTGGACTCATGATTAAATATAAAATTCTCTCAGAGAATCAGAAAAAGGATTCAAGCATGTCTCTCAAAACAAAAGATCTTCGGTCTTCAACAATAGTAGCTAGGTTATGATCTCTTGTTTTTTAAAAGTCAGGAACAAGTATGTCATTAATACTGACTTAACAAGCCAAATGAGCTGCTGCTTTTCCAAAGGATTCTCGATATTATTCTTGCACTCCTGCATCTTTGTTAGTGGTAGAAGCTTCTTTGTTCTTCTTGTTGGGGTTCTGGACTCTCCCTAGTTCTTGTCACAAAGTTGTCAGTACCTGCATTAAGATTTCATTGTTTTCAACACTAAGAGAACAGCATTGGTGACCAAACAGTAGCAGAATTTTTTAAGACAAGAGTGTATATGAATTTTAGAGATGAGGGACTCTGGGCCTGAGAGTTCAGGAGTGATAAATATTAAACCATGTAATCTTTTGGTGCCAGATTAAAGCATACTGAAAGGTTCTTGTTGGATGTTTGATTTTCAGGAAATGACACGAGCAGCATGTGTGTAAATACAGTATCAGTACGACAATATTGTACATCTGACTGCGGGCTGATGTTCACTAGGCTCTGACCTGAATGTTGTGAGTCCATAGTGCCATCTGTAGGTCTGGTGCTGGGCTTTCAGTCAGACCCACATAGCCTATGGCATGCAGTGCCAGAGCTCCATGTAACAAGGGTGAACCCCTTGATACAGGCCACGGGGCATTACGGGATACATAGGAAGGGTACTTTTGAATAGGTGTGGCCATGCCCAGTTCACCCACTCAACATGGTAAAGGATAGCATGAGCTCAGACTTTCCCTCCCTCCTATGCCAAAAGGCATGTTTGAACTTTTTCATTCAACCTGTGCCAAAGGTTGGGTCACAGAAACAAACCCAAACTTAAGCAGTATAGACTAGGGTTGCTTTATATGTTGCTGTCTTCCATGTAGACTGAATTCCTCACAAATATTTATGAACAATATATAAAGCATCTTGTCCAAAAAATTCTGTTAGACAGCATTATCAATGCCTCCATGTCCTTTAAAATGATCTATCTTGTGTGAATTCAAACTGAAGTTCCTAATATGGAATAGTAGTGGTGATTTTATTTTTTTTCCTCCCCTCTTTTAAGATTTCCTCTCTGCATTCTGCAGCAGTTGAAAGCAGATTTCCGCATCAGTTTGACAGGGACAAATGAGTTTTATTCATATCACAGACTTTTACATTTTAAACTATACTTACTTGTTTTGTTTTCTTAGGTTACTCTTTTCTATCCCAAGGCACTTGAGTTAACAAGAGGTGTGATTTTTTTTTTTTTTAAACCAAACCTAAATTTCTGCAGTGACAGCCTGATAACTGCAGTTATCTGAAATAGATATTTTCCTCTTATTTCACACCATTCTTTTCTCCAAGTTGACTTTAAAGTTCAGAATATCATCAACCTAGAAAGTTAAAGCATGCCCTGTTAGATTGTAACTTAACTCTTTAACTCCATTTTTTCAGGCCTGACTGAACTCAGTGACAGTCCAGTTTCCCTGGAGCTAGAGCGTTGCAAGTCTCCCACTTCAGGTAAAGGTGACTGGCTTCTCTTCCTGCAGTCTGTATAAGCCATTCATGTCATGCATCACTGTGTTTCATTAATCCCTAAGAAGTGAAATTCATAGTTACAGTTCCAAAGAGAATAAATTACTGGAGAAGTGCTTATTAGGTAGCACAGTAAAATCCTAAGTCTGTTTACTTAAAGAAAAATTAAATGTACTTGGTGCATCTTGAGGTTAACAGTATGAAAATATTTGATTTAACCGCATTGTGCAAGTATATTCCTATAACCTCCTATTGTAGGCTTGTTTGTCTGTTTTCTTAAAAGGCCTTTTGATTCCTTTTTTCTTTCCAGTAGGGAGTCCTTATGATTTTTCACATATATATATGTATGTAAAATGCACATGTGCACGTAGAGAAATTATTTGAAGCAGCAATATGAAGATGGTAAATTTTAACCATTAGAACCCACCAGTGCCTAAGTTCTGTAATTTACAATAGAAGCAGAGCCTCAAATAAAAATATTCGCTTATCAACCACTGTGATCTGGCAGGGAAATCTTGGCCATTTAAAAATTTATATATGTTTCCCATTTTACCCATAGTCCTTCAGAAGGTGGAGTTCATCTCATTCCTAGAGACTTTTTCTACAAGTACCTAGTCTGCATTGATCTCTTTAATGTGAGTTCACTGACTCAAAGATTGTTGCTTAGAGCTGTTTTCTACTAGCTGACTTTTAAATGTGATGGAAAATAAGGAGGTGTAGCTGTGATACATTCATTTTGCTTATGGTATGCACATCACAATTCTTTTCCTTGTAGTTTGGTAAGTATTGATAGATACTTTTTTTCCCCCCTTAGTTATGGTAACGAATTCCCACAAATATACTATTCAAATCCTCTGTTATTGTTTCACATATTTTATTTTATTATGACAAATTAATCTTGAATGGAGGCCACTCATTAGTAACTTATAAAAAGCTGAAACTAATAAAAGTGTTTCACTGATGCATCAAGAGCTCAAACAAAACAGCTGTTTTGAAATATGTATTTCCTTGTACTATTTTCAACCGAATTCTGTAGACATGGGAATATCAAAGTGAAATAGACTATCATAATATTGGTATAAAACTAGGAGCTCAAACTCTTGAACAGGGCCTCAGAAACCCATGATATAGGCTTTAAAAGAAAACATTTGATAGCTTAGTATAATTAGATTACTTATTGTGTAGCTCACACTCAACTTTTCAATTTTCTCTTCAGAAATGAGCTGAAAACCTCTCTTTTTCTTCTTACTGAAAGCTAAGAGATCACTGAGTTGGTAAACATGTGCATATTCTTAGTTTTATAATGATGACTGACTCCTATAGCACCTTACTTTTTCTGCAGTTAACTTCAATTTTTCATTCTGCTAGTGAACAAAAATAGCTCTCTTGGATAAATTTAAGATAATTTGCTTCAAAATTTATTCTGCTTTTCTGTTTTGAAGATCATTCAGCAGGGAAAGCATGGCACATTTATGGATGTTTCCTATTTTAGCACTTTCATGTTGTTTTCCAAGCTATATTTGAATCTCTAAAATGTGATATCAGGTGCAATTTTGTAGGCAGTAGCTATTCTTGGAACTGCTTTTTAAAAGAAGAAGGTTCTTTTACTGTGACTGATATTAATTGTTTTTATAAATTAATGCAAAATTTAATTAATTTTGCTTTGGCATACCTGCTATAAAACTGGGCAGAATCCAGTCTAATCAGCTTAAGTAACTGCATTCTCCAAGAACTTGGAAGTGGAACTATCTTGTGGTTATCAGCACAACCTTACACCCACATGAGCCTTTGCACTGACTAACATTTCTTACTCATAGAACACAACTACGTACATTTACACATTAGTCAGGCAGGATCCTTCCAGTCTTGCTTTTGATCTGCCTAAAGTTCATGGCACACAAGCTCTGTAATGAAAGTGCGCTGTGTTCTGTAAGAGCCCCATGATACTTGTGTTTGCAAAACCAGTGACCACATTCCCCTGCTGAAAATAGACCAAGACTTCATCCTTCAGAAATTTAGCAGAAACGGAAAGAACACTTGACTGCTGAGAGAAGTGATTCAAGTTGCTGCCCAATGGAAGTCCTACTGGGTATGACTACATCACTGACCGATAAGGTTGCAAAGGCAGAAGGAGTAGAATTTGATTTATAGGAATTCGTTCCGGTTGCCAGACCATGACAACATCCATTCTTCACCTGGCAGTGAAGTTCATGCCAGATACTGGCCCTGAGTATGCACAATATATATGCAAAGTGCAAACTGCTAGAGGACACTGATCTGGATGGCAAACACTGCACACATGATGGTGAGCACTTTCATTCTTAGTTCCATCAGAAGGAGAATGATTCGAGGAACAACATTGCTGAGCTCATGTACATACTTTGAGACTCCAAGGCAATGCCTAGGAAGAATCCCTATGGCACACTATTTGCCAGCGTAGACACGAGTAGTTTTACATCTAAGAGAGCTATTAGTAACTTAGATTTCCATTCCAATCAGGTCCACAAGAACAGTGTTGATAAAGGCTTCTCGGAGGACTTGAAAAATCTCCTGCTTCTTCATTTCTAGGTCTGATCCTGAACATTGCTTAGACTAGCTGAACCCTCTCCTGAAAAATACATTTTGCCTGTAACATCCTATTGCTTGACAATGTTTTGACTTCTGACTAAGCTTCTGCAGATGCAGCCTAGGTCAGCTTAGTAGTTCAGCTTTGTTGTTTCTCTTCTCCTTGCCTCAATGTAGAATTAGGCATTTGCGTGTTCTATCATTGATATAAGTGTTAGAGAACTGAGTGAGAGACTCAGTGCTGAAGACCACTCCTTGTTTCACAGGCAAGGCTGGTTTGTAATTCAGTACAAATCCAACTTCTTCATTAAGTAATATTTAACTTCTTTCACAAGACTGTCCTCTCAGATGTTCCTCCTGTACTGTTTATTAAAACATGGCTTTGTAGACAATGTAATTGAAAAATCAGATTCCCGTTCTGAAGATCTTTTAGAATAGAACATAAAATTAAATCATTTGATTAAAAGTTTTCCGAAATTCACAGTGCCACACAGAGGGTAGCAGCAACTAAAGTACCACCAACCTTTCTTTTTAAGAATGGTAGACAGAGGAGGGGAATAATGCTCTCTAACCACTGGTATCCTAATTAAATTCATATTTAAATACTATAGTGACACATTTCCAACACTATAAAGAAAAAAAATAATAAAGCCATTTGAAAGATTCTGTTTATTTTTTAATATCTGAGTGGTGACAATTTCCACTGTAAATGTATTCTGGATAGAGGAATAGATATGGAATAACATTGGCAAAAATTGTGGAACAAAAAAATTTAAAAATAAAACCCCCCCAAACATTTATCCATATAAAGCATTTTTCATGAGAACAGTAATACAGCAAGGCATGCCATATAATGGTATTGGATGGCTTAACCCTAAGAATATCTTATTCTTACTCCTGCATGCCATGTTCTTTCAACAGAGAAAGTCAAACTGCATTTTGATTTTTGTTTGTAATTTGGAGGTCAAAAGTTAGGGCTTTGTACTACATTCGCTCTACAGTGGCACATGTGAGCACAGTAGCTCTAAAGCATTTATCACGTAAGTGGTACAATATTCAATGGTTAGTTAATTACTGTATAATATATTACAGAAGTGTACCCATTCCAGTAAAGTTTACCTTTATTTCTATCATCTCATTAGGAAAACTTATTCAGGACCTCTTAGGAATATAATATGTAGTATAAATAATTATGTATGAATAATTGTGTATGTCCATTACCGTTTTAACCATTTGTATGTAACTTCATATTGAAGCATGTAGTTGAGAATACACTGTGAGCACAAGAAAATACAACTTCGATAGTCATTTGGTTTTGTTGTGTGAGATGCAATGGACAGTTCAGACTTCTTTCAAAGAGCAGAAGGAAAGAATTTCATGAGTCTGTGTATAGGAGAGTGACTTTTTAAATGTGTGCTTTAAAATGAAAATGCCTTTGTGTTTTTTCTCAAGAAATCACCTTCATATTGGGGGCTTGCATCAAAAATGGGTTTAAGACTATAAAGACTAAAGAGGAGGCTATGTAAAGATTTCCACAACTGATTCCCTTGAGCTTTGGAATGGGTCCCTAATGGCAAGATTTTAAGTATTTGTACATAATGTGATTTCCAAGTGCTGCCATCCTGATTTATTTCACTGGTTAAATCTGCTGGGATTAGGCCCATGACATGCCAACCTCCCACTTTCCTACATGAAGTGTTTTTTTTAAATAGCTTTCCTTCAAGAAGAATATTATTAAATTTCTAACAGTTCTTCTTTTTTTAACTTGTGGGTAGCTGCAAAGTAACGGAATAAATTTGACTCAGATTGAAAATTATATTCTACTGGAAAACAGCTAGAAAGCTAAAAAGTAAATGTTTCAAAACATTTTGTGTGCATGTAAAACATAGAATGCAATTTATTTTGAAATTTTATTATTGATAGCACCACCAGCATAACCTTTCTACCTATTTCTATTAAATTAAAAAGAATGTTTACTAGTCAAAGGCGAATTAATAATTAAAGAGAAGTTAGCTCCTGGAGTGTGGATACAAAGTGCATTTTATCACTATTTCGCATATGTGAGGGAGTTTCTGATCGGGTGAATTCGTGCTTACTTAAGTTCTTGAGAAGGGATGTGTATGTAGCAAGGAACAGGAAGCAGCATGAGCTGGCAGAGGGGAGAAAATGGGGTCCTGGGTTTGGGCCGTGGTGTTTGACACAGGGGCAGCAGCAGAGGTAGCCCATGTGCAGCCCATGGTTCATAGCTCAGGGTTCAAGGGCACCTGAGCTCACCAACAGGGGTCAGCAGCTCCTGTGAACAGGGAAGACAACAGCTAAAGCAAGGGAGCAGAGCAGCTGTGGGGAGCGTGACCAGGGCCAAGCACAGCCTGGTGATCACCAGCCCCGCACAGGGACAGGGGAGGATCTTGATCTGTTAGTCCAGGTCTGGATCAGCAGGTAGTCTCCTTGAGGCCACCAAAGAGAAAGGGCAGTCTCTACATTGGCTCTGAGAACCAGCAGCCAAACCTCCAGGACCTTACTGTGTGCCTTGTCCAATAGATAAATATTAGGCTCTTAAACCCCTTCTTCAGCAGTGGAGACTGGAAGTGATGTTTCAGAGTGTTGGTCAGGCAGAAGCTCCCTAATAGAAAAAGACTTGTATAAAGTCACCCTCATTTTCAATAATGTTAAAATCTGTGACCACAGTTCTGCTGTAATAGCTGAGGGAAACACACCATCGAATGTCATAGCTGTTTGTTGATTATGTCTTGGTGTTTTCATTGAAAGACTGATAAGAACCATATGGCAACAAAACAGAATGTTGTCAGGTCAGAAAACCCGGGTGCTCAGCTTAGCTAGCTGCTAGACTATACCTGTGAACTCTTTCTCATCCCACACTTGAATAATTCAACTGTTAACACTTTAAGCTCTTTTGGGCAGGGGCTGTCTTGCCTTGCACTGTATCACAATTGTATCACAATTTATGCTGGCTGCCTCCAGTGTGAATATAAACAAATAATGGTAGCAAACAACTCTGCTAGCCTGTTGAACCCTTATACTCTACTTCATTCTTAAGGTAAACTGTTTTTCAAAAACTCTTTCTCAGCAAGATAGGTTTACATGCATGATCCTCCTTTATAATAAATGTAAAGAAAGTAAAACATGCATGATTTAGGTATTAAAAATAGGTTACATAAACTGTTCAGAATGTGAATATTATTAATAGAAAGCAATATACACAGCTTTAGTCACAGTAAAGCATGAAAGCAATCAGCTCCTTCCTCAAACATGTGGTCTGTGGACAGTGATCCATGCTGTGTCCTAGTACAATCATGTCTGGCCAGGCGATTGCCACATGAAGAGCACGCAACTGTTGCACGACAGCTGTGGCAGCTCCCAAATAAGCCTGTTTAGAGTCATTCAGAGGAATCAGAAAGTCCATACTTTGCATGTGCTGTATTAGCCTGCACACAAATAGCTGGGAGTTTTTCTTACAGTTCAGTCATATGTATCACTATTTGGGAACAGCTGTCGCACATAACACATCACATGTAATTCCTGTTGTACACAAACACCTGTAAAATAGAAATAGAAGAGGTTAGATTACCAATTTGCAAAGCTCAAAGCCAACATGGTGACAGCACTAATGAAGCTCTTCAGTGTTAAATGCAGCTAGGTTTTATAGCTCTGACATATTCTAATCTAAATCCTAGTCTGTTAATAAAGTGTTCTACAGTTTTTCCTGCTTATCCTTTTCAGAGGGCTGGTTAGGCCAGATGTTATTTCCTTTAAAGGAGATTAAATCACAAGTGATGCTTCTTTCTCTATAGCAAAGCACTGATTTTCTGGAGTAGTACCCTCCATTCACAGTCTGAAAGAGTATATGACAGCTGCTCAGATAAATTGAATGTGTTTTTTTAAGGGCTGTTCTGAAAATCAAGCTGCCCTTTATGTGAGTGCCTAAAATGGATGTAGGACTCTAACATTTGGTATCCAAATTAGAGGATTTCATGTTATAGTGTCAGGGATGTCTATTTTTGATATCAAGCTGTCCTGGAGAGATTTCCTCACCTTGTCCCAAGTTAAAGTGACAGCTACAAATGGGTTACTGGGAGGGCTATGCTGGTTCTACTGATAGCGAAATGTTGCTCAAGAGTCTCATGGACTCTCCTACTCATCCCTGAAGAGAAAAACATCTAACATAGGTGCTGGCTGACATTTGCTTCTGCCACATTGCAGGGTTTGTGTTTTATGACACTGCAAAAGAATAAAACAGAAATTTTTGGGGGGGATTCTATGACTTAAAATGGTAAGTGGCTGTTCTGGGCATCCTTCTGACCTAAAAGCTTACTAAATAAAAATTACAAAGAATTTGTTCCTCATATTCATGTGTCCCAATATTCCTGTCACCATGATATTTACCATGTGGGACTTTTTTCAGAAGTATAACAGTTAGCTGACAAATATTTGATTGTTCACTTCTAGTAACAGACAGTATGGGTAAGCGATAAAAGCCAGAAAAACAAGTGAAAAAAATTCTGAATGACTACAAAATGAAATAACCAAATTGGAAATTAAGTCCTCCGAATAATTAATAAAGGCTTTCTTAAGGTATTCTTTTAATAAATTTAATGCCATTTTGGCTGCTACAAGACATGCTTCATTTCAGTTCTCTAGTGTTCATTGTTTGAAAATGTACTCATGTAAGGAAATGAAAACACTTTTGAACAGAAGCAAAATTATAGTTGTGTTGCATAATTGGAACACAACAAATAATTAAACCTTCTCTAAATTAAATGCAATATTTTGATTACTAGATAACACCACATTATGTCCTGAAACTGCTGTATTTCGTTTCTGTGCAATCTGTCTTTCTTTCCACAATGTTACAATGGTATGTTCTGTCTCCATTACCTGTACAATATGCCCTCTCTTTTTCAAATGGTATCTTGAGGTATGATGACACCAGATCTCATAATTTCATTGCACCCTCTTATTAAATTGGTTTGCAGGTGTTTAAATATTTGTGATGTGCTGCATAACCAGCATTTGCAATATTTGCCTTAATCTCATTTGTGGTTTCTTTTTTTATCATTCCTGTCACCACAAGGTAAGATATTGCAGTACACAGCCACAGCTGTGTAAAGCACCATTCACTTCTTGACAGCTGAAGTAATGTTTTTTTCCAGTGTTTCTTTGTTTAGTTACATTTATTTTGCTGAATGGTGTAAAAAAAATATTTAAACCATAATTCTGCCTTTATATGTTGATTGAAAGAAAAAAAAAGTGCTACAAATTTGCAACATGGTTTTAACCAGAAGATGGCATGTTGTTTTCCCTCGCTCCTTTTTCTTTCTTACTTATTAACAACTGCCTTTCTCCTTTTTCTGTTGTTTCAGTTAAAGGATCAAGAAAGTTAAGTCTGCCAACAGATCTTAAGACTGATCTTGGTACGGTAGGCGAAAGCCAACAGCTTTAAACTTCCTTACATTCATTGGCTAAACATTTTACCAACTGATTCATGAGATAACACAATAACCTCAGAGGCTTTGTCTGAAAAGGCTTTCTAAAAACCACCTATTAACCCATACAGTTCTGTTGGCAGCTCTCAGCATTTTGCTTGTTTAATATTCATTTATTTCATGTAGACATATATTGACAATCATTACACACTCTGTGTGTAATATTTTATTAAGAAAAGGCTCCAGAACTTTTTGCACATTTGAGCCATTATAGCTGGTTGTCGGTGAACTCTGCTTATAAGACTCAATGCATGCGCTGGTCTATTTTCTTTATTTGGTGTACAAATTCCGTGCCACAACAGTGATAAGACAGTTGAACATCTGTATTTTTTGTAGTCTCTGAGCTTCTGAGAAGTCAGATCAGAAATCAGTCATTTGTCTCAGTCCTCCTTGAGACTTGCCTCAGCCAACTCTTAAATACACATTTTGCTGTAACATTTTTTTCTCAATTCTTTAATATTTCAGTGGAAATGCGTAGTGAGAGGAGAAACTTCACTTCAGAAAACATAAAATGAGAATTCAACGTCTTGCATAACCTAAAAATGTCTAGGGCAGATCATGGAACACCTTCTTAAATATCCATGTAAAGGGGATTTGGGTTGGTATTTGGGATTTCCTAGTATTTGGGTTGGAATGTGTGGTTCACACAAAAAATCTTATAATTGTTCTATAAATATTCTCAGTCTCAAGGAGTCCTTTCTAGTTTTGCTCTCATGGGAAGTTTCTCATGTAAGATGACTGAAAAAGCCACATAGCCACGCCTCATTACTTTGAGTGTCTTTTTAGAGATAAAGATTAAAGTTGGATCACATCCTTACATAATGCAGCCGAACTTAATTTCTTTTATGGGGAATCATATGCATGTATTAACCAATGTAGCACTTGTTCCCCAAGGCAAAAGTTGGGGAATAAATATGTCTTTCACATTGTAAATGACTGAGGAACTTGGAAAACTGCTAATTGCTCCTGATAAAGATTAAGTAAATAAATGTTGAAAAATTGGAAAATTCAGTCTAGGTTGTGCAGGTTTCAGTGTATGGAGTGATTTAGTTGAAATAGTTTACTCCATTAACAATGATGTTTGAGAAACTAGAAATGTAGGAATACACCTAAACAAATTTTGGAGTGGAAAATCGTAATACTCCTAATACTTCAAAAAGGAAAAAGGAGTGATGTAGGCAGCTATAGACCTGTAAAATTAATGTTTATCAATAAAGACTTGGGCAGCTATTAAGAGGAAAGGTGAATACTCAGAGTATCAAAATAGCCATAGGATAAGACCTAAGGCTAAGCCATATTCTACAGATCAAACTTCTTTCTGTTAGTATTATTAAAAATACATTGTCTTGAAGGACACATAACATGAAATAGCTTTAAATCCTGGATCGTTACACAAGGAAAATATAAACAATGCACAAAAGACTAAATTTAAAGGTTTTTAGAAAAGAAAGAAACAAACCATGGCAACTAGAATTACTAAGGGCTTTATTGTATGATATAAAAAAGTTGCATATTGGAGAAAGAGCTGCCTTACCACCACCTTTCCTGTAATCACGTTGGGATAGGTACAATATCGGAAGCTTTTCCTAGCGTATATTGACAAACTGCAGGCAGATTTATGTTTTAGAAAAACCCACACAGAACAACCCCCCAAAACCTCAAGGACTGGAGAGCAGGGCGAAAAGCCCCAAAAGGTAAAGAAATTCAGCCTAAGAGCATAGGAAGCATAATGATCCATCTTAAATATACGACACATGTAAGGAAGTTAGAAGATTAATGAAATGCATAGTCCTGTCTGTGATTTTGATTTCAGAACAGTCATATTTCTACCATTCCTCTATTTACTCATATTCATTATTTTTTAATAATGTAGAACAAGCTAAGTATAAACTAAAATAGGTCTAAGAAGGTCTATTTCACCATCTTGCAGAAACTAGTGCAACTCCATTAATTTCAAAAGGTTCATACACTCTGAAAGGCATGATCAAATTGTCACTTAAATATTCTGTTACTGCCACAGCGACTGGGATTCTACTGCATGTAGAAGCAGCATTCAGGGTATAAGCTGGCAGATACTCATGGATAATAAACTGCAGAGGAAGGTTTAAAAAAGAAAAAAAATGGAGAAAAAAACCTTTCCGTTCTCATTCATGACTGTCTTAGAAGGGCAAAAGATTCCTGTTAGGTATTCTAGCCATTAAAACTGTGTTGATTTATAGATTGCTTAGTTTACAACAGGCTGGAAAAAGCCTCTCTTTCTCAGTATAAGGACCTAAATTTAAATGAGAGTTCCTGGAAAAGGTGATGAATAATGTCTGCATTTCAGTTACTTCTGCTCCAAAATGTCCTGGCTACAGTGTCAGAGCTCTTAAAGATTATTAATCTGCTCTTTGGCTGTTGCCTGAGATTGTACCCATAGTCTGAATATTCAGAGGATAACAATAGTTTTTGGCCCACACTTCTTGTAAAGATATTCAGGTCACCACTTTGAAATGATAAAATATTGTACATCCATCCCATTGGCTCTGGCTCATAGCTTTTTACAGAGTGCTGATACATCGCCTACTCTCAGCACCAACTGCAGCTAATTGGGAAATACATCAGCATTTGGCAGCTTACAGTTCTGCTGCCTTTGTAGGATCTGGCTTGTGTAATGTCCTTGCTTTCACTTTGCTTTGAATTGTAATAGTAGAGGTTGAGTAGAAGTTAAATCTATTTCAGGTGGAGGTTTTGCCAGTGCAGGGAATTGCTTGGGGAGTCATTTGCTAGCATTTAGGGTAATAATGCGGGATCTGATGACTCAGGGTGTTCTTGTTAAACCTTGGCAGGATTTTCATGACTTAAAGGTACTTTGGGACTCCACTTTGACCTTTCTATGACTACTAAACTTGATCTCAGCTTCTTTTTATTTTGATGTTGTGATTATTATCTATCCTTGCTTAAGAACTTGTCACCTGTTGATGCCATATCTCCACACAGAAAGGAGTGATATAGTATATGTCAGGACACACTGAAACTTTTTGATAGTTTTAGCTACTGCAGATCATAGTTACCCCAATGTTTATTTGAGTTGGCCAGAAGGAAGATGTGACAGTGCTGCTGTTCAGTTTCCCTGTTATCCTTCAGGAGCAGCTCTGAATGAAAATATCTTTATCTTTTAACCTAATAAGGTTTCCCAAAGTTTTCTGAAAAAATCATCTACGTTTCCTTGCAGTAGTGCAGTGAAATGAATTATGAGGATAATACTAATCTCATTTTATCAAGTGGAGAATCTGGGATGTATCCAGACCTGTACAACTGCTTTTGTATGAGAGTTTTCTGACTTAGCTTCACCAGCCACTTTAAGCATCAGGTTATATTTTTCTTTTAGGAAGTATTTCTGCTCATTTCAGTAAAAGCTTTCAGAATTTCCAGCTGATCACAGGGAGCTAGACAGAAGCCCTAACTAAAGATGGAGATAGTCAGTAACTGCTGATTTTTCTATAATTCCAATGAAAAGATGGGTTGACTGTAAGGAGTTATTCTACCACCTAGACTTTATTAGTCAAAGAACAGAAGCAAATGTGAATAGAAATAGATATCTTTTGTTTCCTCTTGCTAAGATGTGATCTTCAAATTTTTAATATAATTTCCTATGCTCTCTGCAGATATTTATAAGCAGAGAATGAATTCTTTTCCAGGTCAGAGTTAATGTCTTCCATTCTATACAGCAGTGAAAAACTAGAAAAATTACTAAATAAGCTCATATTTTTCTGAGGGTTTGAGAAATATCTTCTGATGCGGAGGCTCAAAAATTTTAATTCTGAAAGCTGGCTTCATAAAACATAACTGTAAAGATCAGAAGGAGCTGTGTTTATAGGTCTGTATTTAATTTTGCATATTTTGTATGAGGTTTGTGGGATCTTTTTGATTTATGCATGTTGTCATAGAATTATAATATGAAAATATCCAGCATTTGATGCCTTTTTATTTCCATTGCCAGGGAAGTGTCACTTCCTGGGTGCTCTCAAGCCTATGAAACAGTACCTAAATATCATAAGGAAAACCTAATTTCAATTTTAAGGATGAGCAGTGGGGTTACAGCAATTCTTGCTCTTTTTTTTTTTCAAAGTATCAGACACCAGGTACTCACAACAATTTTTAAGCTTTTAATCTGTTTTTGCTTACTACTGCACTGGACAAACTGGTAGATTTTAAGTGGGACACCTGTATTGGTTTTTCTGGATCTGTATCTATAATTCTGTTTACAATGCTAAAGAACATTTCAAAAATTTTCAGATTCTGTGAGTTGCTTTTCTCCTTGGTATGACATTTGTAGAAAAGGTAATTGGTACAGCCAGCTGTGCCAGTGATTTTATTTAATATACATTGAAAAATATTTGTATTTTTGTAAGATAAGGATTTTATGGACTGTCTAGTGTATGTCTCCTTCCAGAAGGATAGAGTAACTTTCTGTTCACTTTTTGGTCTGAAAATACCATCTGAATTGGGGAACCATCTGAACTCTGCTTGTAGTTAGAATCATAGTATAACTGAGGTTGGAAGAGACCTCTAGAAGTTGTCTAGGCCAACGTCTGCTCAAAGCAGGTCTAGCTAGACCAGGTGGGTTAGGGCAGTGTCAAGTCTCAAATGCCTCCAAAGGCAGGGGATCCACAAACTCTCTGGGTGACCTCTTCCAGTATTTGAACATCCACACAGGAAAAAAGTTTTTCCTAATATTTAACTAGAACTTCCCATGTTCTAAGATGTGTCATCTGCCTCTCACCCAGCCACTGCACACCTCTGAGCAGTGCCTGACTCTGTGTTCTCCATATGCCCAGATGAGGTAGTTGCAGACAGCAATAAGGTCCCCCCTCAGCCAAGGCTGAAAAAAGCCCCAGTCCTCAGTCTTTCCTCTTACATTGTGAGTGCCCACCTCCTTACCAGCCTGATGGGCCCTTACTGAACTCATGTCTGTCAATCTCTTACCTCTAATGGTGAGCCCAAATCCAGGCACAGCACCTGATCTGCAGTCTGACAAGTGCCAAACACAGGGCGGGGTTTCATCCCTCATGCTGCTTTTGTTGATTGAGTGGAGGATGCACTTTACCTTTTCTGCTGTAAGTTGATCTCTGTTAAAATACAAAACATTATGGGTTGGACTAAATTCTTTCACTTTTACAGATGTGGTTTCAAACCTTTGGCCCTTCTGCAGTTCCACATCTTCAGGTTTGGATTTTGATATTCTGTACCTAGGACCCTACTAGACAAAAGTCTTCTATATCTGCTGAAGGTCACATGTACAGCAGTTCCAGTTTCTTCATTAAATTAAGAAAAGGTTTATGTTCTAACATTTTTATAAGGCAACCTATATTAAAGGACATATTAGTACTCTACCAGCCCAAATAACCACAATTAAAAAAAAATGCAATAGTAGCTGACCAGCAGGTTAACTCTATCAATTATTACAGAAGAACAGACATGTACTCTGTGGTTATATTTTAAATGCAGAAAGTGACTGCATTCTGACTTCTAACGCTTCCAGATTAAAAAAAAAAAACAAACAAAACAAACAAAAACATAAACAAAACAAAACAAAACAACCAAAACCCCAACCAACCAATCAAACAAAGAAACCAAAACCAAACCAACCTACTTGGGAGATATAACAAGCAACTAATTTAAAAGAAAGGAAAGTGCTTGACACTATCCAAATGATACTCCACCAAAAAGATTTTAAAAATACAGTTAAATGTCATCACAAAGGAAAGACAGTGAAATCTGTTAGCTGAAGCAACAAAAGAAGCTGCAAAGATACAATCAAGAGGTGATAATAACAAAATAATAGGCAACTGTTAGGCTTACAATGTAACAGGTGTTCACTGTTCCTAAGCTCCTTGTTTGTGCTTAAAGAAGAGTTCCTTACTGAGGACCTCAAAGGTAAGTAATTTTCCACTCCTTTCAAGCAATGCAAACACATACATAGTATTCTTCCATTCTGTGGCCTCTGACCACTTCTCAGGTTGTAATACTCTCCGGTAGACAAAACCTAGGGGTATGCATAGATTTACCAGACCTGCCTGGAACCAGAGGTCCCTACAGTAAGTAACTTGGATTGGGATTGAGATCACACACAGGCTGTCATCTGCAGGCAGAGACTCGAGGATGAGAGAGGTGGTTCTATCACCTTGTTTGGATTTAAAGCAACATCCAAAGTCTTAGTAGCTTACTTCGGTGCACAAGCAAAAGAGTATTTAGAAAATAATAGTTTTCCGTGTATAATAATTTTGACATAAAAGTGATAACAAGAGAAGGATGCATAAGAACTCTCAATCAGAAGTTAACAACCGTAAAATCTGGTTTTGCAGCATTAAAAGAAGATTATTACTAGTTTGTTTATTTATAACAATAGTTTGGTATGAGACCTATCAAAAATGCATAATGTTAACAAGTTTGGAAAAACTTGGATTTTTTTTTATAATTCTTTGCTGCATAAAAATTAATTATTAAGCTTAATTACATTTGAAATGCCTTTTTGACCATGTCTGTGCCTTTTTCTGTTCAGCATTTGCAAGCAAACTATTTATGTGTTAGCATCCTTGGAGCTGTGCTAGCTCAATTATTTCAGACATCCTTAACTGTATTTAAAAACAATGATTTTTGGAAAAATCAGGGAAAGAATCTCTGAAAGAATCTGGTTAGAATAGACTACAACCACACTTGTAATTCTCTTACATTTTGTTCCTTCATTTCAGATAGAAAGGTGGGGGTTTGTTTATGAAGTCTTCAGTTCATATGTTTCATGCTTTATTTTTGGCATGTTTAAGTTGAAAAATCTTTCCAGTCCAACCTCTTTGAAGAATTTTTCATTTTCAGAAACAGAGAATTAATGCTGTGTTTTCCCATCTTGAAAATAGAGGTGCAAGGCTACACAAAGTGGTGTTCATGACTAGTTATTGATATCTGGGTCCTGAGGTTCATCCACTCTACTTGCATGTTTCAGTGTTGTCTTCTGTGCAGCTCAGGATGCATCCTGTCTCATGCTTATGTTTCAAAATTAAATCAAGTTTTCTGTCTTGTGTTTTCCTGTTTATTGCATCAAGCATAGCAACTATTTATGTTAGATTATTCTGTTGAGGCACACTGCGTGCTATATACTTTTTGAGACAGGCAGTCCAGTAGCATGGTGGTGTACCATCACTAGAAATTCAGCAGAGGAATCTAGGGAGCAGAGTTAGATCCAAGTAGTCCAAAATTTTCCCACTATTCTGTGGTAAAAAAGCTAGATTTGTTTTTAGGTTTGCACTGCCAGGTTTGGTTTTTCAGATATGAAAATTAAGGGTTGATGTTGTGACATACAGTAATATATTCTTAGCGTTTTTCATTTGAATAGTATTTATTTTGTAATTTGATTTCATTGTTCATAATTGCAGTCAAAAATACAGGGTTTAAAAGAGGATCTGTCAGTGACAATACACCTAACGTTTTCAACCACTTTACAGTATTTTATTTCTCTGGAAAATACTCTTGTTCACACTGCTTTCAAAAAAATGGTGATTTTTGGGATCAAGCGCATGATAGGAGTTCATTACCATAATAAGGATGCCATTGTATTGAACAGGCAATAGGCAGTATGTTACAATGACAGCATATTGCAGTCTTGGTGTGGACCTAAATTTACTAGCAGTATGTCATTAGGGAAATTCTCCCTTCATCTTCAAACTGATGAAGACATGATAATAAATACACACTTTTACTGGCAGTGCATCTGTATTAACCTCTTCTGCTTGGGCTTGCACCTTCTCTCCTACCTGACTGACAGAACTACACCAATAGGAAATGATGGTCCCGACTTTGTAAGGGATTTTCTTTTAAGAATTTTAAGAAATTTGTTAAAATTTTAAGGTGTCAGTCTATTTTCTCACTAATGAGTGATCACACTATTACGTAAGTTTTGGTTATTTTACATGGAAACCTGAGGCTGTTCTTGAGGCCATTTGTACAGGTTTGAGATTTCTTTATTTCTTGATTCAAATGTGTATCTCTTTGCTGTATAAAGGTTAGTCACCCCCATAATTGTTACTCAAAATCTAATTTATTGGTAAGACAAAAAAATCTCCCAGTGGAAACAGGTGAACTTTTCCTTCCTTTATCGGTAGAGATTGTATTCTTCAACAATTCCAGAGAAGATTCTCTGGGAGTTATTATTCAGGTTCTTTCATCTCCATATTAAAGCATCTCTCTCTGGTCCTCTTGTCTGCTCTTTTGTTTATTACTTCCTTACAACTTCAGATGATAATTTAATGCTTCTATTTATTCATATTTAAGTTCCTTTGTTCTCAGCCTCTCTCAAATCGTTAGTAAGAATTAGCTTTCAGCTAGTTTTTCTGTGTGAATTTATCCCTTTGTTAAAATTGAAAGAATTGGTTGCTCATATTTTTTTGATTTTGTATGTCTGGAGTAAAAAAATTTGCTAGGCAGTAACTGCAAATGAGTGTTTCTTCTTTTTTTCTGACATTTTCAATACATTTGACTTTAACAAGTGTTCATCTTTTCACTGGTAAATTGTTGGTTCCTTTTGCTTTTTTGCAGAGGTCACCAAGTAGTTTAAAATAGTTGTATGTCTGTAATCAGACAGGTTGTGTAAGATACATGTTACTATATGTAAACTAAAATCAGCATGTATGTATAATCTCCCTGTGCAATACACCTCAAAAACATTTAGATTAATTTGAGGCCTATCCAACAGGCTTGCTGCTGTCATGCTGCACATTGCATCTCTCATAAGGCATCTTTCATCAGGTTCCCAGTAACTAATGTGAGTTCTTCAGCTTCTCGTAATCTCATCATCTCACTGGTATTTTGTGTGATACTCTTGCCTTACATCCAGCACAGTTGTCTTCCTTTTGTTAAGCAGTCTGTGAGGTGCATGCAGCACTGAATGGTGCTACTGTTTGGTAACAGGGATAGCTAAAGCATTTGTATGGGTAGGGCCATGGGCCCAGACAAAGGCAAACAACCAGGACTTGCACTGTAGAAACAGCACGTGGAGAACATTTGAAAATTTTATTGAATTCATTTCTCTTTTATATAGTTTAATGCATCTTATATACCCTGTGTTACCAGCTGCTTTATTAAACCAGTAGAGTTAAATCAGACTAGAGGGGTAATCTGCTATGATTACTTCCAATGGCTTGCATGAGCCTTACATTTTTAAATTAATGATCAGAATATCTACAAAATGAGCCCTGGCAATTTCATTCACTGTCCACATACAGGAGGAAAGGCTGCTTCCCTGGCAGAGTGGAATGGCTCTTACATCGTCTGGAGACTGCTTCAAGGATAAGGTCCACTGAGCCCAGAAGCCCAAATATAATGCATTAGTGTGGTACTTGCTGAAGGAATCTAGGAGCACTAGAAAGTGTAATGCAAATTCCCTTGACCTCATGGAAGCAGCACCCATGGAAAGGTATAGGAGGTGATGAGAAATGCAGTGGTAGAAAAGAGAAGGGACATTTGGTGCAATTTTTTCTTCGACAACTATTCTTTGCCTCTTCCAGAAGAGAGAGTTGGGAGCTGTTGCGCTACTGTGTCACCAGCACAGAGCAATCAATGCACTGCTGCCCAATATTAATAATTAATATTATTAATATTAATTAATACTAATAATATTAATGTTTCCAATATCAACTGATCCTCTCTATCAGTTAATAATTCTGAGCTGAGAAAAGCCCCAATGACCACGGGACAAAATCAGTAATCCAGTAAGGACAAAAGTTAAAGTGTTGTTCTTCCTTACAAATCAAACAAAACTGGAAAAAAAAAGCCAATTTTTTACAAGCCTCCTGTATGTGTTCTTTGAGGCCATTGGAAGACATCTGTCATGACAAAGGAGAATCAGCTGACTTGGGTCTCAGAGGGCTAGTTAATCATTCCAGTCATTTTGGCAAAGGCTGAGAGCTTGAACATTCTCAGTCCCCCTTAGAAAGTACTTCATAGGAAACTAGTACATGTTTTTTTCTTGTCAGTTTTCTTGTGCACTTCATCTTTTTTCAGACAATGCAGTAAGGAACCCTTTCTTAAATAATACATAACCTTTCTTTAGAAATGTTTTGTATCACTGAGCTTATGGCATAAAAAATTTGAGAAATTAATTTTTAAATATATACAGAGAATTTTCTCATAGATTTGAGTAGTCTTTATCTGCTGCATTCTTATCCATTTCTCCACAAAAATGTTGCAGTCGTGATTCCTGTAATTACCTTAATCTTTGTACAGTGTCTTTTTGTTTTTACTAAGACTTGCATTTCTTCTTGTTGCATACATTAAAAAAAAATCATATCTAATCAGAGGAGGAAAACAGTGTCAAAATATAGAAAAGTTTGTAACTGATCACTAAAATCCCTTTTTTGCTCATTGTTGTAGCACTTGCTAACATTTCACAAATTGCAGTACTTGAAGGGATATCCCTACATCTTCTAGGATGAAACCTGGGGCTTTTTTCTACCCAGGAATTGGCTTCAGAAAGGCATTGTCAAGCCAACTAATGGTTTAGGTGCCCAGATCCTAATGATTTTTTTTGTTTAATGTGGGCCTTTGAAGGCCACTGAGAGAAACAAGCGTACTAAGAGAAACATATAAGCATTTCTTTTAAAATGTGGCATGGTGCATAGGGATTTAGCTGTATTGTAGCCATTCTGTACAGTGTTCAGGGAAAAGGACTCATAAATGTTGTTGATGTTTCTACAGAATATGATTCTTTTTCACTCTGTTATGTTCCTCACCACTTCCTAGGATCCCCCTGGAGATAATTAGATATCATGCTGAAACACCTTCACACAAACTGAATTTTGAAGAAAGGAAGCAGCTGGATGAGGATGTGTCTGTTGCTGAGGTTGAACAGTCAGCCTGTGCCCTTGAACAAAGCCCCTGATCTCAAAGGACTTTCTACTGATATATATGAATAGTTCCAGCATATTTTGGAAAATTTCCTAACTAAAAATTGAACAAGGCACCCACATCAGTTTTACATCTGCCGTTAGCTCAGTTAATAGCCATGTATTGAGGAAACATGATAAAATCATGAAAGTTGTGTCTCCTACAGAGCTATTTCATTATGCAGTACTGATACTAAATTGCTTTCTAATCTGTAATACTGAACAATTTTTTCCAACTTTGTTCATTAAGACTGAACTGCTTTCACGTGGAAAGGACATGACTTGCACATTCACGTATAATAGCACACTATATGCTGTATAGAATCTGAATATAGAGTCTGAATATAGAAATAGCTTTTCATAATGTACAGTGGAGCTATCATGGCATGGTAACCAAGAAATAAATTTATCTTGGTACAGTAACATTCATCTTTTCCTTGGATACAATACAAATCAAAGAGAGTTGACAGAATATGATATTTAGATACAAAATCTTAAAGACTAATCTAATTCTCAGATATAAATAACCTGACATTTAAAATTAAGGCAGACACTCCAAGCTTGACCTTACCTCTAATATTGAGCTTTTACAGTTTTGAATAAAATGCCAAGTGGTTTCGCATGAATCTGAATTTTTGTTTTGCTTATTATCTCCTGTTTACTTAAATTAACCTGCTGACCAAAATTAATTCAGTTATACCTGGATGTGTATCCTTTCACATGCTGAAGGGAAAATTGTTTTCAATAATTCTTTTCATGTTGCCTCACCCAGCATGAGACGAAGAAAAATATCATGTGAACATTTTGTAGTCTGGTCCAGTTCTGAACTCTGATCTAAGCCTTTATTGGTGGATGCCGTGGTTTAAAGACCTGTTGGCAGTGACAAAGAACAGAGGAATATAGGCACAGTTTGAAGCAGCCATGTTTTGTTTCTCACCCCATTAGACAGCAGCCTCTAGCAGGAGTCCAAGGACTTGGCCTCGTATCTTTAGATCTGTAGCAGACAAATCAGTTGTTCAGCAGTCAGTTTCCTTAGCAGTAAAATAAATCTATGTGGTATAAAAAGAACTAAATACTTAGCAATATTATGGCTAGTTTTATAATTATCCCAGGTAGTGGCAGTTAGATGCCTCTTTCATGCAGCTTTGAGTCAGGGAGGGAAGATGTCTAGTTCTGAATTCTATCCTGTAGTAAATTACACTTGCAGTTCTTTATGAGAGAAAAAAGGAAAGAAAATGTTAAAATTCACTTGATATCTGTTAGGAGACACAACATCAAGGCTGACAGTGTCACTAGCAGTACCTTGTTAAATTGCCTGTGTGGATGTGCAAAATGCTGTGGAATCTGCAGCTCTAAGAACATACTAGTTCTATGTCCCTTGGTTTTTTTCAAACTATACCTTAAAGATATGGTGAGTTATTTTTTACATATATATGATTAGTTGCTAAAACAAATAAGCAGCTATTCTCGGAAGATTTGATTTAACCCATTCTTAAGTATGAAAACGTACATCTCTCCTCCATTCTGGATTTTGGGAGCTGCCACTTTACCTAGCACTTGTTACATTCACTTTCCAGATCACGTGAATGGTCACTGTACAAGTCCAACATCCCAGAGCTGCAGCTCAGGAAAGCGACTTTCCAGTGCAGACGTTTCAAGAGCAAACCGCCGAGGGCCTGGGAGGCCCCCCTTCAGAAAAGCCCAGTCTGCAGCCTGCATGGAGATTTCTCTCCCAGTCACCACAGAAGGTGGGTGGCAATGAATATTTTGCTAGGTATTCGTGAATTTCTCACAGGGTGTGAAAGCAAATAAGTTTAGCATGATCCTTGTCCTAGTCATCGCCCTGAACTGCTGGCTTCATCTGACTGTTTGGAATTAGAACCACCCCTGTGTGTTAGTGTTGTTACTAACAAGGCTGCTCCTGAGCTCTGTGCTGCCTAGGGATGTAGTGTGCTGAACCTCACCGAACTCATACTGCTCCCCTTGCCTGTATAGATTGGGTGCTTTGTTCCAGAAAAGCGATTTTTCATAGCAGCTTGTGTACAGTTACTGTGACAGCTGGTAGTACTAACGTTCTAAACTCTCATTGTCTTTACTTACCAAGTCTGAAAATGAGTAAGATATTTTTAGAATGTGAGTTCAGGCTTTGCACATACTGGTTATTTATTGGTACTGAAGACTAAAATTCCACAATCCCTGGCCATTGATTACAGTAAAATTATAGCCCATAATACTTTTTTTTTTAATTTAGAATCCATTTCTTCCTTTAATCCTTGAAAAACCAATCTTCGAATCTTGATCTGCCTGAGTGTGAGGTCTTGATGAAGTTGAGAGATAGAGAGTGGACCACTCTGGCAATGCATTGTGCTTAAAACTCAAAATAGGCACATTTTAATTGCAGCAGGGCCAGCTATTTGACCACTGATAATTTAAGTAGAAGGATTCAGCCAACATGTTCTTCTTCAATCTGGATAGTGTTCCCACTCTGCAGTTGGTGGCCTTGACCCCTGTTTCCCATGCGTCCTGCTCCTGCACATTCTTGCAATAGAACAATGTCTTGTCTGTGCAGAAAAGCTTCAGTCTATCAAAAACTGAAAAAACATACCATCAAAATAAATGATGGAGGCCTGTAGTGCTGGTTCTGTTCAATTTTGGTAATAAGTAAAAAACGACAGTATTGAAACAACATAAATGATAATTCAATATTGTAAGAATAAAAATGATAATTTAATATTGTAAGAATAAAATAATTAATTTTAACAGTTAACCCTTTTAAAAATCCAGGGTTCATTTTTAATCAAGTTGCAGAATAACTTCCTGAGTACCTAAGACAGTAATCTCCTGTGGCTACTGTCTGGGGTGTAGAATAGACTGAACCCCCCGTGATAATACGTGATAAGCAACCAAGAACACCTTGACCCTAACTCTCTATCCTGTGAGGAGCTTTTGTATCCTAACCTGCCCACCTGCAGAGATGTCTGCATCATAGTTCTTCACAACTGTAACCAGTACTCCCTACTTTTTATGATTGTTAATGGAGACAGAGCAAGGAGAATTCTATAACTCAGTGTCTAATTTTGTATTTTTAAAAGCAAATTGTTGCAAAATACCTTTGCTACTAGTAGAAAGTTGCTAGAATCTTTGATTTTTGTTTGGTTTTGATAACATAAGATAGCAAATTTTTTTCCTCCACATTAATTACTGATTATGAACACAACACTTTCATATAGCTCTCTTTATGTGCTACACAAATATGGTAAGTACCCTTGTCATGTAATAGCTCCTGGTGGAAAATATATCACAGGCACAGTAGTTTCTATTGCTGTGTGTTTTTCTTCATCCTATGTAGTACGAAACTATTCTGGAATTCTTGTATGCAGATACTGCTGCAACATCAGCACTACTTGTACATACTGAGGCCACAGTACTACCTATTTCTTTTATGCTTCTTTTCTTTTTGTCTCCCATCTTCCCAGAGTAAGTTGAGTCAGTAGCAGGCAAAACCCACAGCCCCTTAAGGTCCCATTGACCCTTGTGTATAAAACATTTAGTAATACAGTGATACTTTGGATGGCATGATGATGCTTTCTTTATCATGAAAGATTCACTTTCTGTTGTTCATCACTAATTATAATACCTATCAAGTTTAATATAAAAGTATATCTCTTTTAGAGATAGTCATCTAACTTCCTGTCAAAAGAGAAGTAAATCAGAGCGACATAAAAAATCCCTATTTAAAAGTATCAATGGTGTATCACTTAAATAGTATTACAACTTTCAGTAAATTCAGTGAAACAACTGAATTACTTTAGAGTAATTTATATTAGCATGTAATATGATGGAGCATGGGTTGAGTTTGTCCTTTGAGTAGTGAGTTTGTGTACAAAGTCACCTTTCAGCAGGTCTATTGACTAAAATAATTTTCTGATTATCTGTATTCTCTCATAAAAGCAAAGCCATCTGCCCAGCATGTCTAAACTTCTTTCTGAGATAGTATGATCCTTGAAAGATTCTTAGTCTGGGGGAGGGAGAAGGAAGATGAGAAGTTAAAAGGTTTGAGAAAGAATATACTGAGAATAAAAATTCTTTCTCAAATGTGAAACTGGCTTTGATCAAAACCTTCTGTTCTAGTGGTTCCAAAATAAAATGAAAAAATCCTCTCTCTGCTGAAAATTTATTGTCTACTTAGGAGCATATGCTGCCACAAACAATAGATGTATTCCCAAGAAATTATTTCCTCTTTTTTTTAATATTCTCATGTGGTGAATGAAGAAACATATTTTATATCCTCACTAGAAAGGTAGTATTTCAGGTTAGAATTTGGTAAGATTTTATTATTCTACCCAAGTAGAATTTTGGTTAGAGTTTGCTATCTCTGTAGTGTTAAGGACTTTCCATATAAAAAAAAAAAAAAAAGCCTTTGTGTGAGGGTAAATTGTTCTTACCTTTTTTAAACCTGTCTATAAGGCACTGATAATACTTGGATATTTTTTCTAATAATACTTCCAGTTCCTGTGCTTTATGACCTCTTCTATTTGATTTGATTAAAAAGATAATATATTGTGGTGAGTAATCATAAAATATCTATTAGAATAATAAGTGAATCTTCTCCTCTCGCATTGGATTTCAAAATCTTATATTTAAATCTTATCTTCTGGTACAATAGGAACTGTATTTCCAGCATTTTCATCAAGTGTATTTTCAAGCAATTTTCACACAATAAATTATTTTGAATTTATTTCTGTTAACTGATTGTCAAGATTTTGCTGGCTCTCACCACTTCACTTGTGCAAAAGGACTCCTGATACAGAAAAGCATTTTTGAAGAATGTCTTTGCAATGATGAATCATAGGAAGAAAATGGAGGAGGGTTGTGTTGTTTTCTGCTGGTTGAAATATTGCAAACTGCTCAGGTTCATAAAGTGCTGATATTTCTTCCGTACTGATAGAAGAACAATTCAAAAGCCAAGTAACAGTAGCAGAGTAGTGGTGTCTAGGCGTGCATCATTACTGTTACTGCTTAAACCTGTGTGTTTCCCAGTATCCTCATCATCCTCATTTATGCTGTTTAAAATGTTACATGTTGTCCTGTAGTATCTTCTGGTTTCATAAATGCAGTGCTCTCATGGCTATAGTAATAAATTCTGTAATTGCTCAATGTTATGTATCTAATTATAGCACAAAATTAGAACCTTGCAAGTTCTTAATAGCATATTATTAGATAAAAGGAAGAGATTTTTTTACAGTGAGGGTGATGAAACACATGAACAGGTTGCCCACAGAGGTGGTGGATTCCCCATCCCTGGAAACATTTAATGTCAGATTGGACAAGGCCCTGAGCAACCTGATCTAATGGACATTATCCCTGCTTGTTGCAGGTGGGTTGGAATAGATGACCTCTAAAAGTTCCTTCCAGCCCCAACTTTTCTATGATTACATGATTTATGATTCTAAATATTTATGATTCTTGTTTTCACATACTTTTGACTAAGATGTTTCTTTCTTGTAATATTTAAGAATTTATTGGCATTGTAAACAAATCCACAAATACAGGAAATTCCATTGCTGAGCTTCTAAATTATAAACTTCTTTAAGTCCTTTTTGACCGTAAGTTTTTGAGATTTCAGGAGTTAGTGATTATATTTCTTTGATAAGGCTTCCTTGCACAGGGTATAAACTACATTTTTTATTATCAAGCACAACACTGTGCTTTTAATATCAACAGTAGTAAAAAATACACATGAATGCAAATTATTCCTAGTCAAGAAAATCCTTACAGAGATTCTGATCCATGATAACATTCTGTGGAATGGGACTGTGTTTTATGTCCAAGCTTAGTGGATTTCCTTCCAGGCTGTAGCCAATTTGCACTGCTCATGTCTTGATCTTTTCCAGCTCTGGGCTCTGACTACCACCTAGTTTTGTCTGCAGGTGTCCTCACAGAAACATGGAAATAGGAATTAAACTTTTGTTTGGGGAAATGCATGCACCGACTTGTTTGCCTTCTGTCCTGTGGCACAGATCCAAAATAGTCCATCTCAGGCTAAGAGCTAATATCCTATATTTTTCAAATGTGTTAAAGCCCCTTTTCCATGTAGAACAGCAGAGATTGCAGCGTGGTCAAGAATTGCAGTGTAGATGAATAGACCTCAAATATCTGCTCCTCTTCTGCACAGGAAAACAAAATACGTATTTCAGTTGAATCCTTAATTGTAATTTTAGATTAAAGAAAACACTGAATTAAAGAAAATAGTGACATTAAAGAATAAAAATAAAATTGCTGTGGGAGGGAACTTGTTGTGATTATACTTGTGTAGCTGGTGGGTATATGGATGTGTGCACAGAGGCATGTTCTGGTACATCATTCTCCTTGCTTTATGTGTTATAACCAACTCTGAGAAGTCTCTCAGATTTGGTACTTCTTGGTTGTTGCTTTCTTTCAAACAAAGAGCAGTTTGCGTTCTCCAAATGGTTTCTCTCTGCCCTTGCCATCAAGAGTTTGTTCTGGCTGACTCTGCCATTTTCTCCTTGCCTGCATTCATACAGAAATCTGGGCATTCTGCATACTTATGTCCACATGTGGTTATACATCTTGGGAAGAAAGTAAAGACAGAATAGAGTTTTTCCTTTGAAATGTTGTGTTTGGAAATTTATTTTTTCCCAGCAGCAGTGATAGAAAACTCTTTCTTTTTTATTATTATTTTTCTTCCCTGTTATGTAGTTTTTAACTAGTCCAGCTTAATCACCTTGTACTAGAAAGGCCATTTAGGTCTCGTGCTACAGACTTGCCTCTGAACAAGGAATCCTAACAAGGTTTTGCTGTGCATTGTAATTTTCTAGGAATGCTAAGAGCAGTCTTTGAATTTGCTTTAACTTTTCTTTAAAATAATTCAGTTTCCACATGTACCTCAGCTTTTGGATTAACTTTTGATTATATGTAGTTAAAATTTGATACAGAGCACTTGAATTGAAATGTCACTGTGAGCTGGCAAAACAAACCACTCAAGAGTATTTAGTTATTATCTTTAATAACCTTATAAAAAATCCATGACAAGTACAATACAATTTCCATTTTAACAGATCTAGTATACTTTTATACTTGAAGTTTTTCTTTTGCAGATGCATATATATATATAGAATGACTAAAACTGTTTGATGGATAAGTTGTTTGTTCACTTGCATGATTTTGTCCAATTTGTTTTAGAAAATGCGTAGTATTTGGTATATATATGTATATATATAAAAGAAGTTTTATATATATAAAACGTTTATATATATATATATAAAAGAAGTTTTAGGTGTATATATATATATATATATATACCTTAAACTTCTTTTATTGTTCAAAAGTATTTGTGAGAATCAACATTTTAAAAAAAAACCTATAGGTAGCCTGACAGAGGCTTCCAGATTTTTTTCCCTGGTGGATTTTGCTTTAGGTTTTGGTGCCAAGTTTGTTGAGGCTTTTTGTTTGTTTTTATATTTAGCAAATTTTGCTATAATTTTCTGTGTATGTATGTCAGGCTGTTACTTTGGTCTCTGTAACAAGTTTTCCATAGCCTTTGGATTGATCCATACCTATATCAGTATTAAAATGCGTGTGACACTTGCTCTTGTAAGTCCAGTGTGCTGCAGTTGGGGTCCTGAAACATGATCCTGAGTAGTTATCTTAGAAAAAGGAACCAGAGGAACCTGAGGAACCAGACTCAGCTATGTCATGCTGTGCACTGCAGTATATCCTGTGTAACTTATATAAAATTTATATCAGTTTTTCTCTTGTCAGTTGTGGCTATGCTGTTAAGCTGTCTCCAGCAGTGCTGTATGCATAGCACATTGGATTTTTTTGCACTGGATGAGTGAATGTGACCGTGAGGTTTCCTTCCCATGTGGTGAGGTGGGGGTAGAAGAGGGAGGTTTCTGTTTTTATCATGGGCTTTTTTTCTTGAGTCTGTTAAGTCTGAAGCCCACACGTGGATGCGAGGTAAGTAAATGACGGCCTAAGAAGATGATTGGGACAGTTTTCAAAGCCCTAGGCCTCCAAGGAAACAGAGAAACAACTGGTTTCTTGATCTAAAAAAATACTGAAAAAAAGGCACAAAATTATTCAAATGCATGGTAGGTTACTATAGAGAGGAAGGGATTAATCAGCTATCCATGTCTGCTGAGAAAAGAACAGGACATAAATTACTAAGGCAAAACCCCAACTTAAGGAAGACAGTTGGGGATTCATTTTGATCACAAGGGTAGTTAGCTGCAGAAATGTATTCTCTGAGGAGGTTATTGCTTCTCTGGCAGGTTTTCAGAACAGCTCATATTCTCTGCCACATCCCCTTTGCCAATGCTCTCCATATTGCGGAGTGGATGATTTCTGGTAAACATCCTTGCCCAAGCAGCCAGCCAAACTGACACTTGCCTGATCTGTTGGGTGTGTTACAGCAGTCATGGGACCACGCTTCACAAGGCCCCTAAGTGCCATGGCTTTTCACAGCTCAGCTTTCATAGCAGATGGAAAAGCACTTGGCTTGATTTTTTTTCATTTATTTCTCAAGGAGGGGATTATGATGTCAGTTCTGCTTGTAACGCATTTCAATTTTGATAGCATTTGAAGTCACTTTACAGCACTGTAATTGGTAAGACTAGTATAATAGGAAATAACTTAGAAACACTATGGTAAGCCACAGTCTCCACTAACTGTTCAGTTTGTCATCATATTTCTTGTCTGTGCAGAGAATCAGATAAAAATGTTGCATAGAAGACTTGTGCTCTATCTAGAAAGTATGTTTCTTACTGCAGAAAGCTTTATTTAAAAAAAAAGTTATTAGGAAGCTGAAATTAATTTTTTCCTGTATTTAGCAAAATCACAGAACTCCTGGTTTTCTGGGCACTACAAACTCAAAGATTTCTGAATGAGCATGCATGTGCTTGTAGGTAAAATAAAAACCTTCTCTTTTCTGCTTCCTCTTAGAAAGGAGATGTAGAGAGATTATAAAGGTGAGCAAGGGTCAAAGCATGTTTTTTCTGTGGTATGGATGAATCAAAAATAATGGCAATTGATCTTGGGAGTCATTCAGTCCACCTACTTCTCTCTTGTGGCAAGAGAGAACCTAATTTCTAGATCCTACCCATGGTGTTCGAGTTTCCTAGAACTCATTCATATTTTATATTAGGTCTAGAATAAATAAAAAATAGGACCAGAAGGTCCAGAAACCTCAGCCACTCAGCTGAGCATCATTGCCAGCAGGAGCTCAGTTTCTAGGGGAGACATGAAGAATGCTGTTCCTCTTAATACCTTGCGGCCAAAAATGCAGGAGGCGTGGATGGCTGGATGGCTGGAGTCAGTCCTCTTAGACTGATTTGTGTCTACAGCCTCCAATTTTCTACTGAGTGCTGCAGCCACTGGACTGCAAAAAGCCAGCGGCACTGTCGTCATTTAGATTGAATCATAATCTTTGTCAGATCTAACCACTGGTTTCCCTTAGAGGTTTAAATGGAGTTTAAGTGTGTGTCTGCCTAAATCTGGTCACAACAGGGCTTGCAATGCCCTACATCCCTGGAAAAACAATGGGAGGAGGTTGTTGAAAAAATGAGGTGCCTTGTGAAAGAGCATGTCTAGTGGCTAGAAGAGGCCTAGGAAGAAATGGAGAAGAGCCTTGCATGGATGATGTGAGCTGCTGGTGCATGAATTCCAGCTCTGTTCAGCTAGATATACAGTTCATGTTTGGTTTTTCCTTGAAGTACTTTTCTACTAGGATGTTAGGATCAACTTGATTTCTTACAAGAATCTGCAAATTTTCCTTGTTTTTGAAACAACCAACTCATTGAAAATATTGTTGTTCTTATAGTCACTGAATGTCTAGTCAGTTTTAATTTAAATGATGATTTGATTCCAGATTAAGCTAATTTTGCACCATACTCTAGGCATGTTTGAATTTGAGGGTGTGTTTTGCACTGCACGCTCAACTTTAGCATTTTTTTCTTGCTAGTTGTCACTCTAGATCAACATAAACTGTTTTGCTACATGCACAACACTTCCCTTGGTGTGGCCCAGTGCCCCTGCAGGTGTAGACTTTGTGGATCTCTGAACCCTAACCCTAATGTCAACTTGGGGCTGAGGCAGAGGTCCCCAGGACCAAGGATGGCCCAGATGAGAAAGGTGTGGAGGGAGTGATGTTACACTGCCATAGCTTCATCATCCTCTATGATGTCTCTTGTCTCTGCCTTATTCTTGGGTACTTCCAGATATGAAAGTGGTACAATAAGTTATTCTTTCCCAAACCATCAGTGAAAGACGCTTCAGCAGAATGGATAGTTTAGGCTGGGATTTAAGTTCTAGAGAATTGTGATGTCTTTGATTAAAAAACATATGTTCAAGCTTATGATCTATATCCAAATTGAACTTTTTGTGATCTTAATGTGAAGACAGGTTGCTTGTATAAGTCAAGGGAAGTGATTCATACAATTAAATATGGAAATTTTATAGATTACTCTACTGTAAAGATCTTTCATATTTTTATATTTCTATAAAAATGCTTATTTCTACTTCCTTTTCAGTATGAAGAATAGTTCTGCCCTAACAGTTACATTCTGTTTTTAAAACATGCTCAACTAAAACCTAAGCCTGAACTTTACCATATTCTGGAAATATCAAAATAAAGATCCAAGTCTGGTGACTTGAATCTATTTTCACTTTCAGGCCTTTATTTGCTGTCATTTCCATCAGTCTTGTATCAGTGTGATTCCATGAAGCCATTCAGGTTACACTGCTGTTGACTGTAGCAATTTCAGGGAAATACCTTTCAGAACTTTCTGGGGCAGGGTTGAGCATCCCAGAGCTGTGAGTTCTGTGTCAGCATAGACACAGCCACCCTGGTTGGAATGCTCTGCAAGCAGTATATTCACAGGCTTTTCAACATATTTTTAGGGAAACTTATTTGAGTTGATCTATTAGGAAATCATTCACAGTAAAATGCCAGACTCTTATTGCATTGTTTGTGCTTAAGACAACTTCTGCTACTTTCTAGTGAATTGGTTTTTGTGGAATGCAGCTTTAGAGTGGTGCTATTAAAAGGTGTTTGAAGCTGTTTTTATAGCCAAGCAAACGTGTGAAAACCCTGTAGCATTACTTCCTACCCCTTCTTCCTCTGTGTTGCTGAAGCATTGCCACCAGTAATATGGTTTGGTCTCTGTGTCTCTGTGATGTTACTGTGTGCAGATTCATGTTTGAGGTATAATTCCTTTAAGTGTGTATTTCCACTGGCATTCAGAGCTTTGCATGTTTTCCTGACTATACAATTTTAAAAGTGACAGATTTCTCTTGAAATTTTAAGATTATGATCTTAAACTGGCAAATATTTTAAATAGTTCCATTGGCTTCTGTTAAGTCTGGTATCTGGGATTAAAACTTTTAGAATTATCCAAGTGAGGATGATATAAACCATTTAACTTTGTTTCCAGAATATATTGATTTCTGTGTCAAAAAAGGTCATTTTTTGTGTATGTTTCATAAGCAGATCAATTACTCACTATGTAAAAACCAGGAAAGGACCTATAAATAGCATCCAAGACACTGGCAGTCAGTTGCAAAACTCCAGTAATGAATGTAAACATTTGCAGTGAAAATGTTGATCTTTATCACTGTAAGGTTGGGGGTTTTTTCTTTCCTCATAACAAGTGACACTTCTGTTTTCATGATTCTTAACTTCATGAAAAAAAATACTTTGTGCTTCTGTATAAATGCTAACTCCACTGTTTCAGAAAAATCATAATGACAATTTTCTGAAAGATATGATAGGTGAGGATGTGTTCCCCTAATAAAGCTTTTGCTTTGCAGCTGAGAATAGACAAGTCAGAACATTCCCCTGAACACAGCATGCATTTTTTTTCTCTATTTTTTTAATTCTACGGGAAAGTAAGGAAATTCTGGCTTTATCTCTGCTAAGCAAAAGGAAGCTAAAAAAGTTTTAAAAAAAAGTCTCTGCAATCTCTGCTCTGTACAGGTGACAGTTGAAACACATGGGATAATTTACTCGACTTATCTTTTAAATTCTCAGAAAACCCCCAGACCCTAAATTAAACCTTCTCCTAGACACCAGTGCACTGCAGCAGGACACTGTCAGGCAAGGAAAGAGCTGGGACAGTAACTGCTCAGGGCTACTTTCATATAAATGTCATGATGACGGTTGGCTCAATTGTTCTTGTCCTTTTGCAATGCATGCGACTTTATGGCAGTAGGTTACATTTCCAGACGGGCAATGCTTCAGCAATTACATGGAATCAGTACATTCTCACACGACGAGCGTCACTATACTGCTCGCACATGGATGAACAAAGGTAAGACTCAAAACCACTGGCTTCGTTTTTAACCTGTAATTGGTTTTTAACCTGTAATGTGGGTTGAAGTGTCCTGTGTATTTCTGTCGGTGAGGTGGGCAGCAAGTTAGAGGATTTGCAGTTGCTTTTAAATCAGAAGACTTCTGTTTGTGTGCTGCTGGCTCATAGCTCAAAGTTAACAACCAGTCCAGTGTCACAAAGGAAGTTGGTTCCTGCCTTTCCATCTGCAACTCTTTAAACCAAACCATGCATAGGAAGGGGCTGAATTTTGAAGAAAGCAGGATTACTGTTAGGAGAGTAGTGGTGTTTATATTGTGTGGTCTTAACGCATGGAATGCAGCTTTTTGAAATGCTCTGACGGAAGGTAACAATGCTTTTGCTCAGAGCTGTGCATTGTCTAACACCCTGAACAGCAGCATCTCCCAAATTGTAGTCCTCCATTAGCTCTCAGGGAACACTGGACCCCTCTGATGGTGCTCTCAGTTCCCCTGCTGCTACCTGCAGAAACAGCCTAGAGACTCCTTTGGGAAAAAAGAGGAGCCAAGAAATCCAAGTCTACAAGACAAAGAGGAAAAAGGATATGGTGGTCTGAGATGGCTGTGTGGGAGCCAATGAATCCTGGGAGTTGGATATGTACTGGGAATACTGGGCTTCCTCAAAGCAAGGGTCAATCTAGAGGCAGAAGCATATTTAAGAGAAAGTGTCATGTAGCAGGATGTTCTGCGAGGAGGAGAAGATGAAAAGAGCACTGAGTAGCCTTTCACAGGTAAATGTCCTTTCCCCTTACAGAAGCAGAGGGTCCAAATAAACTTTGATCTGGGTTACAAGGAGGACCTGGAAGCGGTCCTGGTTCAGACTTCTGCAAAAAGATGTTGTAGCTGACATTCTTGCTACACCCATCATGCAGAGTGAGAAGAGGAAGATATACCAAAAAAACCCCTAGAATATGATGATTGGGTTAGGGATTGCTACAGACTGGCAGGTCAACTTTGAGAAGAAGGAATCTCATTTTAAGACATAGCAATCATACTAGCAAAGGATATGCCATGGTTTTAAAATTTCTTGGAGTGCTTTTATGTTTCTCTAGGATACAATAGAGTGGTTTCTAGATAAAGAATTTGGGGTAGAACCTTTTGAGAAAGGAGTCCCAGGAAACAAGCCTTAACTAAATTTTATCCTGAAACCTAGGAAAAGCAGAGATTTCTACCTTGCTTTAGAGCTAGCCAATAAAGTCACATAGCAATTGCAGCCTTTGCTGTTCAGATATGTTTAATGACAACAAATTTTGACATACGTCTTGCTGATCTTTGGATTTTCAGTTTGAGTAGTGCATTTAATAGAAAATGGCACAGTATGTTCCCAAAAGTGTCCCAAAGATTCTATCTGTTAGTGTCAGTTTTGCAGAGATGTATTAGTTAACTGTACTGCACAGGAGTGAGGAACATTTCTTGTTAATTTAGGGAGGGAGAAAGCTTGATGACACATGCAAATGGCACATCATATATTTTAAGTTCTGTGTTTGTCGCCTACACTAACTACATTTGTCCTTTCAACATCTTTCTTAGTTTGAGCCCCACCATATTTGAATTTTATGTGACTGTGATATTAATACACCTGTTAAAGAGAAAATTAATTACATAATAACGTTTTTTTTAAAACGAGGTAACCTTTGGGAGGATGATCTCTGCCTTGAAATTACTGTCTTCCTTTCTTTACCTGGCAGCTGTCACTGCTCAGGAAGGAGCTGGGCCAACTAGTCCACTGCAGGAGAAGTAGAAGTGCTTGGGGTTATGGGAGACACTAATTCTCAAGGTATTAGAAGCTGTGTTTGTAGATGTACCAACAATCCCAGTTTTATGCAGCTACACTGAGCAGTACCGAGACAGAACTAGAGAGCTACAACAGTGCCTACATGAAACTGAAAACGGGGTGAGGGCAGGGTTTGGAAGTTCAAGCAGACATAAGTTTCTCTTCCGTGAGAGTGGGACTGAAGTGCCAATGACAGCTATCTTGTGAAGCTCCTGTTTGACAAGTTACAGATGACCTCAAAGAACCAAAGGTGGCCCAAGTGTGGAAGAGTAGCAGGAGAATTTGCCCTCATCCCTGCGTGCCAACTTTTAAGGTAGCGTACGTATGTAGTAATGCTTGGTGCAATGCCAATAGTGCTTTCCTGTGGTTCTCTCCAGTCATCCCCAGGTAGCTGTGGTGAAGAGGATGACTTCAGCAGTTTGCACTGAGACATCTGTGTAGGGGAATACAATGCTGCAATATGTTGTCTGAGGGAGAGGTTCACCAGCAAAAACGCTGCTTCTGGTGGAGAGCAGGACCCACATATACAACACGAGGCTTAATTCAGTTTTAAGTTGGACTATGTGAGAAAGTAATTTTCTAATTTTATTCCTCAACAAGAGCAGAAAGTATTCCTCTTTCCAGACACTTCTGTTGACTCTGAAGAGATGAGTCTCTTCTGAGCTACACAAAGGATAATTTCCTACCAGATACAGATCTAATTCATAGTGATAGGTTCAGAACCAAACCCTTTACCTCAGATCTGGTAACTTCAACTATTTCTCCATCTCCAGGCTCTCCTGGCCAGTTTTTATTGTTACAGAAGAGCATACATAGGGTTTCCAATGATCTAACCCCATTTTTGACTACAGGTTGGTAAACATCAGCACTGGCACAAACTGTTTTGCTAGCAGCCAGCCCTACTCCCATCTTCCTTCTGGCTCCTTTCCTCTTCAGTAACTTTTTAGCCTCAGTGTGCTTTATAGCCTCCATTGTGTTGCCACTGATAGTTCCTGCTAATGCCAGTACTTCCTGCCTGGCACTAGGCAAAGCAAAGCAGAGATCCTTATCCCCTACAGCAGTCAGACCCTGTTCATTGTTACCTTTCTCTGAAAAGCTCAGAGAGATTCTCTGAACCTGTGTACTTGCAGTGAGGACAACACAGTTCTGTCTCCAGCTGGCTCTCCACGTTGCCTGCTAAAGCTTGGGCAGGAAGATGAGCCAGTCAGTGCCAGCTCACTCTGCAGTTGTTGCCAAGGGCACAGAGCAGGTTTCTCACTTCACTCCCTGAGAAGACAGAGTCGATTTTGGTTATGGGCTCAGTTTAGCAATGGGTGTCTGTTCCCCAGAGAGCAGTTATTAATAGCTTGACAATAAACAATGGCTGTGAATGCAATGCTAGAACATCCTAGTGATGCTAACAAGAGCAGAGCAAAGGACACGTGCTGTGAAGTTGGTAATGGCATCTCCCTTCATGTCCTGCAGCAATGAGATACATGGATTAATTTTAAACGCATTGGTAACATATGGATCTAAAGTTATTTTGTGCTATTTAGAACAAGTCCTTTGAGCTAAGGCTGTTGTAAATTCTAATTAGTCTATGCTAATCTCCATAATAAGCAGCTATTTCTAATGCAGATCTAACTGATGAGGTCTGACAGCATTTTCCACTCTTATTTGTATACTGGCAGCAAGCTGGTATCGTACTAGTGTCAGAATGTTTGCTCAGGTTATGAAAACTGTATTTTCTGTACCCTACAGGGAGTTTGTATTTTCTGCAGGCTTGTGCCTGTTCTTGGAATACCAATTTATGCCTGTTTGCTTGTATTTATTTATGCAGAAAATAGGGAAAACTCCTTCAGCCGCTCCCGAAGCTCCAGTGTGTCCAGTATCGACAGGGACTCAAAGGAAGCAATTACAGCTTTGTACTTCATGGAGTCCTTTGCCCGAAAGAACGACACTGCTGTCTCCCCCTGTCTCTGGGTTGGAACGGGCCTCGGTATGGTTTTAATCCTCTCCCTTAATCTGCCTGCTAGCGACGACTTACGGCAGTCAGAGCCAGTCATGGTGTCACCAAGTGGTAAGAGTGCAGCTCTTTTTCTGTTTGTTATCTATCTTGGTACAACTGGGGATATAACTGCATGATTGGGCAGAAATTTCTTAATATATGTATTAAGCAATGGTCACTCGCTACATGCAAGGCACACAGGTAAAGATGCCCATGCGGGACCTGAAGCTTCATGGACTGAGACACTTTGGTTGTGTTAGTTCTGGAGATTACCTTGTGTCATGGGCAAAGTTAAATGTTTTTTGTGAGGACGGGGAAATTAGCAGAGTTCCTTCATACTGTGAAAATACAGTCCTTTGTGCAGTCCTGTCTGGGATGCTGTGAACAGTTTGGCTGTCTCTCTTTCAGAAAGCTGCAGAGAAGCAGAAGGGAGTTCAGGAAAGGAAACAAAAATGTTGGCAGGTTGCTGTACCAGGAGAGATCCCTGGCTGAGCGAGTGACAGATGGTGTAGCAGAGAGAACAGAGGGCTGAGAGAGGTCAGGTCTGAGGAGAGGCAGTATGTGCTTAAAAAATGGACAGGAAAGCAGATAATGCACAGGAACAGAGGTTTCCCACCCACACTTTGTTTAGGAAAAACAATTCTGGAAGGTCATCAGACTAAGAAGAGCAGTTTTACTGCTGGGGAATAAATATCCTACTAGTATAATGTAGAGATAAACAACAGGCTATCTTTATGGTATTCAATAGCATGTGTAATATCCACTATTATAGATATTGGCTGCCTGATACTTTTTCAGGCTGTTTGGTCACCTTCTTGTGTAGTCAGAAAGAACTGAGCAAGCAAGACCTGTCACCTTAGCTAGATTAATGTGTTTGCTCTGTTTACAAAAGCTGAATGTCAGCTGCGCTGCACGCATTCGCAGCACTGACAACCAGTCTAATTGTGGTGCCAGTGTCAGTGAGAGCAAATTATGTTCTGCAGGCACTGTTCTGACGCTGAAAGGAGCCGTGCTGACCTTCGCGTGCTTGGACTGCATGGGGACATTGACACATCCACCGTATGAAGTATGGAGGGATCCACACAGTGCTGATGACGGTGAAAAAACAAGGAAAAGGAAACTTGTCATGCATTCCCCTTCCTCCTCCCAGGATATGGGTGATCATCAATTTGCAGTCATTTGTTCAGAAAAACAAGCCAAAGTCTTCTCATTGCCTTCCCAAACATGTCTTTATGTCCACAACATCACCGAAACGTCCTTTTTATTGCGAGCAGATGTGGTCACCCTCTGTAACAGCGTCTGTCTGGCGTGCTTTTGTGCCAATGGGCACATCATGACACTGAGGTACTTATCTAACTAATCTTGTGGCAAAACTAAGCAAAGAGGTGGCACAGTGCCACCACATTCCACATATGTTTGGTCCTGAGTGCCCGATGCTCTGCATTAACTCCCTGGAGGGTGCATTTAACTCCCTGCCTTGCCACAGCCATGCCTGCTTCTTGGGCTGTCTCCATGTGGGGAGTTAAAGCAGGGGCACAGCAAAACCAGATCCTTTTTTTCATAGAAATCCCGTACCTGTGACTGTAGATGGCTCATGGTTTTTACCTATTGTAAAAGAAAACTCTGATAATTTTGCTCAGTTATGGGGGGTCAGGTATAGAGTACAGAACTCAGCCATAGCAGGATACTGTTTATCCCATGTGAAGTAGCAAGTCCCACTCTTGCCTTTTCTGGAGACTTCCTGTTCAGAGCACCTGGTTTCCCTTCCTTGTCACCTCCCCCAGGGAGCTGACTGTGCAGTAGCCCTGTGGTCATACCCTCACATTGCTGCACCCCTTTTCCCTGGCTAGGCCATTTAAATTTTAGAAAGTGCTGTCCAAAACAGCAAACCATGAGAAGCTGGAGGACAGCAAAGGCAATGCTGGAGCCTTTGTCCACAGGGTGGAAGTAGGGCCCTGCCATGCCGTTTCCTGCAGATGTCCCTGGGTAACTGGGGCCAAGCCTTACCCTACAAACTGCCCAGCCACATGGCACAAGCTGTACTGTGCCACATGCACATCCCAAACCCAGACAGTGGCAGAAGCCTTAAGGTCATTGAGGCAAGGCAGGTGAAACTTCTCTATTCAAGCAAATGAAGTATGATGAGAAGACAGCATGTTTACGAAAGAATTTTTCAGCTTAGAGCTACACTTAACTGTTCCAGTTATGAAAAGCATAAACTTAAATGTCATTTTAAAATGCAGCCACAGAGCAGGTGTGCCATGTGTGGTAACTGGTGAGTAACCTGGCAATCTGCTTCTTCTCAGTTTGCCCAGTTTTCGCCCACTGCTGGACATCAACTATTTGCCTGTAACAGACATGAGGATAGCACGGACCTTTTGCTTCACTAATGAAGGGCAGGCTTTGTATCTCAGCTCTCCCACAGAGATCCAGCGCCTGACATACAGCCAGGAGATGTGTGACAATCTACAGGTAGGGCTCAAACTCTTACTGTGGTGCCTTTGTGTGGGAGGGCCAGTGACCTGACTTGTCAGGGGTAAACCGGTACACATCTACTGAAATGAAGGCTGTGCTGCAGGAGCAGGACAGATGTGTTCCTCTCCACTTGCCCTGACTAAATGATGCCAAAGCAACACAGAGAGGTCAGCAGCTCTATTGTTCTTTGGGCTTTTTCATGCACTGTCACTTGCACCTAGTGCAAGTGCAGTAAGTGCAATAAGTCTTTACAATGTTAAGTATGGGCTGGTTTGGGGTCTTTTTTACAATGAAAATGCAAATGAAAATGTCATTTACTGAAGAGAAGGAATTGTGAGAGGTTACAGGGAGAAACATGAGTAATAAAAGGGGAAAAAAAAGAGGGAGGAATAAGTTCTAGGTTATATAATTAGCAGTAAACTAGGATGGAAATGTAAAAGAAATAGTCCTGCCAGCACTCATTATGCCCTAGGGAATAACATGTGCTGAGCTGCTCAACTTGCATCACTGTCTGTCTCAAGTCTGAAAAAGCACTGTGAGGAATGAGCATTGCACACAAGCTTTTGCACATCAGAGAAGGGATTGTTTTGCAGGGAACCAATTTTAAAATAATCAAAAGGTTTGACTGATGTATCTTAGACTATGGGCCTACAGTGAGAGGCTGTTACCAGCCAGATTTAATTTTTTTTATTAGCCTTAATAGCATCATACAACAAGGAAACCAAGGGAAATTAGGCCCTTACTTCTATTTACTGCTGGACTAGGGCTGCTTTTATCTTTAGTTTTATGCAAAAAAAGGTTTGCACAGTCCTTATATGTGTACAAAAAGCAGATGACCCAGTATCACATGCTACCTAGGAAAACAAAGCTAGGCTGCATGAGAGCCTCCACTTAAGCTCCAAGGGCTGCAGTAATTTCTCTCCTCAGAGCAGGTGACTGTGCAGAGGAGCAGTAAGTGTGAGTCACAGCGCTGTCCTAGCACTCAGCCTCCCAGGAGCAAGTGCTTTGTGCAACACAACAGCTGTATCTGCCTGTTGGGGCTTGGATGAGCAAACACAGAGCTGAGCAACAGGGCAGCAACTGTTCCCAGTGCACACAGCCTCACTGGTGTCAACCACTACTGGGACTGCACACTTTCTTCATCAGTTTTATTTCAGAGAGCTGGCTTTTCCTAGTACTGCTGCAAATAAATCTGAGCCTGAGATTTGTTTGGGTCAACTGCTCCAAGATGTGGCACCATGACAGTGCCTTCAGCAGATGTGCTTATTTAGCATTACTGATGGCACAATAACAGCACAGTGGGAAGGTTGTATGGAAGGTAAGGGGTTTTGTTTAAAACAAAACAACAAACAAACCCTATGGTAATCAAACAAACAACAAACCACCAAACTCTCTGAACTGCTATCAAGCACTGAATTCAGGTATGCTATAAAAAGCAGAGTGACTGCCCAGCTTGCCTGGGTAATTACTAAAGCAAACCAAATAATAAACAACAAATTGTTTATTCAAGTATAGTGTCACCTTTGCAGTTTCTAAGCAAAATGTGATCTTATCACTGGTATTTTCATCCTGCATTACTGAAAATTTTTGTCTCTGGTAATGAACATGGGCGTGGGCAGCGACAAGCCAAGTGCCTTTGAAAGCATGAGTGAATCTAGTTAGCCCAAGCATTTGCCTGTCAGGAAACATGAATGTTAAGTACACCATAGTATTCACACAACAGACTCTTTTTAAAAACTAGTTAATTAGATCCAGTGCATGTGGCTTGTTAATGCAAATAAAGAAAGCACCTAGGACTGGTTTGACCTCATTAATTTTTCACATGGACATTTTGCTGGCTTTGCTAGGACATGCTTGGAGATTTGTTTACTCCTGTGGAAACACCAGAAGCCCAAAACAGAGGTTTTCTCAAAGGACTTTTTGGAGGAAGTGGACAAGCTTTTGACAGAGAGGAGCTTTGTGAGTAATTTACTGGGTTTGGTGTTTTTTTTGGCAGAAAGTCATTCACAGGACCACCCTGCCCTTGTCATCTAGGAATGGAGTCGTACATGAGATTTAGATCACCTACAGAAAGAGAAAGTTGACATAATGAAGGGAGGGGAGGGTCCTTGGTTGCCTTCCCATAATTCCTTCACCTTGAAAGTTTCTTTTGAGCAATGGAGAGAGGGGCTTACGACTGCACTGTAGATGTGCTGGTGACAGAGCAATGTCTTCCACATTTGCCCATCAAATGGCATCACTGCTGTAAGGCTGCAGCGGGAGATTGAGAAGCACTGATAGAGCCACAGCCAGGAACTTATTCCTGTCTGTTTGTCCCTTTCTCCTTTGCAGTTGGCGAGGCTACGGCAGGAAAAGCCTCTCGCAGTCTCGCCCAGCACATCCCTGGATCAGGTGGGATTGAAGGCGTGAGAGGAGCCGCAGGAGGAGTCATTGGGGACTTGACTCGTGCACGCATTGCCCTTGATGAGAGAGGACAGAAACTGGGAGAGCTGGATGAAAGGACTGCGAGCATGATGGCCAGCGCGGAGGCGTTTTCCAAACATGCACACGAGGTAGGGCCCTGGCACCATACACCCAGAACTAAGAACTGCCACCCCTGCAACTGAGCCTTTGCTTCCCTTTGGGAAGGTAAAGTGCAGTTCTCTCCCTTCACCCAGTCACGTTGTTGGAGGTCGTACTCCTGTTAACTGACACACCATTTTTCCTGCTCCCAAACAATGAGAATGCCAAATATAAACTTCCACTGCACGCCCCTTCCTTTCATGTTTCTGTAAATGAGCATCCATTGTTAGCCTCTGAATTTAGAACGTGGCACTTCTCATCTTGCCTTTCTCACTAATTCATTATGATTTGTTTTTTTAAGCCACTTAATGCAGCACATCTATGCAGTAGGGCAGAAAACAGGTAGGTGGACGTGTATATAGGAATCTTATCTTACTGGGAAGAGGAGGAGAACATTACTAGTACAACACTGTGGTACAGTTATATAGAATAGGGCTTGCCTGGAATAGACAGCTTCTGTGCTTAGAGCTCTAAATGGAAAACTTCTTTCATCCCACGCTGTTAAGACTGGGAATCAACTAAAGTGATTTTTCTTGAAGACAAAACAACATTAAAGAATACTTCCCAAAATGCACGTTTTTCATTTAATGTGCATCACATGTACAAGACCTTTACATTTTTATTGGCTTTTGTATGTGTGAGGCAGGAATAATGTGCCCCAAAGTTTGCAAAAAGTTTGTATATTCAGAGCATATCTATTATGCTCCATAGATAAGCTTCTTTCTATACGAATAAAAAGCAAGTTCTTGGTTATCGCCATACCTTTAGTTTTTGAAGAAGAAAAGTAGTTAAAGCTCCTTGGGGAAAATCTAACAAATATCAATAGCAGGTAACACACTTTTTAATGTAATAACTATGAAATTAAATATGAGATCTCAGTGGATTCAAGACCTGATGACCCTGTTAGTGAAGTACTGCATTGCTCTTCCTTCTTTAATTATGAAGTTTGTGACAGCTAATGGGCCTAGGTCATGTGTGGTACCTCATATGTAGGGCAGTGTTTTATTGCCATTTTTTGGTTTTTTTCCCATTTCTGTAGGTGATGCTGAAATACAAGGACAAAAAGTGGTACCAGTTTTAGACTTTCAAAGAAGCTGCTTTTGGCTTTATTAAGAACACTGTTCAGGGAAGCAACATTAATTCCCAAATCTACCAGTCACTGGCCAGAGACAGTTTTTTTCTCCTAGAAGATGTTTTCCTGTTACTATTATTGGATTCATCACAGTGGACATCAAGGAGAAATTTTACAGACCGTGAGATGGAAGCTGGAATCATGAGGGTCTTTTTCCAACAGCTGGCTCATGCAGTGGCCCATTTTTTTTCCAAAAGGAACTCAACCATCACTGTGGCATGTAGTTTTTCAGAAGCTGTAGGTATGAACTGTGGGGGGTGTGTCTGGTTAAAAATATTCTGTACAAACTCAAATGTTAATGCACTTATAAAACTTTGCATGACTAATTGCCATCTTAAAAAAAAAAAAAAAAAAAGAGAAAAAGACAGCATGTTGTGACCGAAGAAAATGAGATTCATTTCTATTCTGAGAAAAAAAAAATTAAATAGCAAAAATCTTTATTTTTTAAAAGTGACATTATTAAAAGCCAGTACATTTCAAGCATGTTTGCTACCATTTTCCACATAAAAATGAGTTGAGCTGCATTTTCTTATCTGCTATTTATTTCCCTTGAAAAACCTTGCTTGAAATCAGTGCTCTTTAACTCCTAAGAAAATAGATTTGAAATTCTATGCCCAAAATTTACAGATTTTACAGGTAGCTGAACAGGCACTATCTGAAACATCATTAAAACAGGAGCATAGATGGTTTATTTGCAATTCAGAGCTCATGACACGTCATCCTTATCTGTACTTTTTAAAATGTGCTCCAGATTCATCTCAGTTGTCCTTGAAGGGGGCCACGGCACTTTTCATCCCCATGGAGTCTGTATCACTTGGTTGCCTTATTTCTCAGTAGCAGGAATAGAAAATCAGTTTTGGAAACCATTTCTTCAAGTTAAGAAAGGCAATATGGGAAACCACAGTCCTGTCAAATTCTGCTTAGCAGCTTGCAGAGCAGTGATGTTGCTCAAGTGCTCAGCTGAAATTATGTGAAGGGACCTGCACAGTAACCCCCTCAAAACTTGTGAGAGAGAGAGAGAGAGAGAGGGATCAGAGCAGCAAGACTAAAAGATGGGTCAGAGGAGGAGCGTGGAAAACCATTGTGAACACACATACATAAAATGACACCATAGGTGAGTGGCAATTGATTCTCTGCTCACACTGCTAAAAGTAATTTGCTTCTGCTTCAAAGTGGTTTGCTTGGTTTCTACAGTGAACTCTGCAAAAAACTCCGCAGCCTGCAGCTACAGAACATAACAGTAAGTAGAACCTATTGCCTGTCCATGCAAATAGATTCCTAGTCCATAAGAATGCTCCACATTAGCCTCCAAGAGCCTCACTTCCACAGTTCCACAGTGGAACTCTTAATTTAGAAATTTTTCCAAGATTGGCTTGGAAACAAGGCACTACAGGATTGTTTTCATGTGCCTGGACATAGTTTCAAAATAGAAAAAGAAAGTGAGGAAGAGCTGGAAAAACAGCAGTTAAAATTTTTCTATAGAAGAAGAGTAACATCCTCTGTCCCTTCAAGGAATCCTGATGGACACTGATTCAGACAGGCACAATCCTCTCCTAACTAGACCTTAACTTCACTGGTGTTTGTGGCATCATAGCATTCAGATGATTCCTCTCAAAGATGTCTTTCCCATATTCTTCCTTTACCTACAATAAAATGCAGCCCAAGAAATTGTACCATCCACAAGTCTGGCCTCACTATCAGCCCACTGCACAAGTTAAAGGGTTGGAAGAGATTTGGGGCATTAAGTTTCACATTCACATTGTAGCACAACCAAATTTCATGATTTACGGGACTTTTACATTTCTCTGTAGGCAAAATCAAAATGATGGCCCTGACAGGTCTAGCTCAACCGGGAATGAGACTCAACAAGTTCCTCTGGCACAGGAGAAACCACCCTATGTTGTGAGAACTGTAGAAACTTGTTGAGAAAAAGGTCAAAGCCTCAGCAATGCCTGGGTTTCTGCTGAGAGCTAAGGAATTGAAGTTGTCCATGACTCGAGAGGATGTGTCTCTGTGTGTGTATTTAAGTAAATGCCAAACTCATCACTCTGATGCCAATAGGAACCGGGCTGGGGAATTCCTTCCAGTGGCTGGGTCACAGAACTGACCACTTGTGTCTGTAAGGACACACTGCTCTAACCAGGTATCTAGAATGAGAAGTAAATGAGAACAACATTATAGCAATTTGATGTTCTGTTTAAACATATATGCAATGGCCTGTGCTCTGGTCTACAATCCAAAACCACTAGTCTCTGGACAACAAAACCATTTGGGGCAGCATTCAAACCCTCCAGCAGCCAACTTACTTTCCATGATGAACTGGTGTATCACAGTCAGCAGTGCACCAAGCAGCCCTACAGGTGGTGCTCAGGCAGCCATCGGGTCACTGCAATGACAAGGAGGGCACCAGGTCTGCCTAAGATTTTGGCTGTACCTCACGTAGGAAGCTGACATTGCCGAGCCCTCCATTACCTTGATTTCAGTGGAAATGGTGTCAGGCTGGAGCGAGAGCCCACTTACTTGTTTGAGAATTGTATGAAAATTTAAGAGCAACTTTTAACTGCTAATCACTGCAGCACATCCAGAGAGAAAAGTGTCTTCAACATTTACACAATGCCTGATTGACTTTGGCTGCCAACAGTCTCTAGCTTAATACCAGGGTAAAAAAACCTGCCAGTAAATTTCCATTTGCATTTTTATGCAACAGAGAAACAAGAATTTAGCAGCCCTCAAACTTACAATTTTTACTACTAAACTTTTAAGCAACCTTTCTCTAGTACTCCCCATCAGGTCACAGCTTTCCACTCATATATTTTACATATTTCCAGACAGTTAGTTACCAATTGCTATTTCTGTTAAGTTCACCACTTGTGACTATAATTATCAATTTTCTTGTAGTCTGTAGAGATCTAAAAAGTTGTATATGTTTGTATATAGAACATTCTATATATATAATATATATATGTAATGTATATGTTGTATAAGTTTGTTAGTGCACACTGTTAAATGCTTTCTATCAAGATTTACCATGTATGTGGAAAAAACCCATCACTTAAAAAGTTCAATGAGGGAGGAAAACTTCTTGCCTGGTTGATTTATTGTGAAATGAGGGGGAGTGTGGGATTTTTGAAAGGCTTGACCTGAACACTACTAAAGTCTGTTAGTGAAAGGCATAAAGCTGCAGCATTCCAAGCAAAGAGCACAGCATCTGACTGTAAGAAAGACTGTAAGACTGTGACTGGCTGTAAGAAAATCGAGGGCACTGGCTGTCACTGGATGTTGAAATCTTTCTGTGCTTTCACCTTTCCCACTAAGACAGCACCACCTCAAGCAAAATCCTAAGCTTAGACTTATCTCCAACATCACAATCCTCAGCTACAACAGGCCAGATTGGCTGGAAATAATTGGCCAATTTAAAATGCTGTTTGTTCATTTGCATACCTTGTTCCCTCACATTCTTCTTTCCAGGACCTCTGTAACAATCACATCCAAAACCAGATACACAGACCTTCCAAAAGCACTCATACTTTTGGGTTTGACCAGATGTTTTTAATCTTACGTCTAGAGCTGTAGATAGACAGAGAAAATGCTTTAAATTAGATTATTTAGAAGCTTGCAGAGTTGGCAAGTCTTCAGTGAAGTACAAGCTATTTTATTAATTAAAATAAAATTCCTAGAGCTTTAACTTAAACTTCAAATCTTGAATTAAAAGACAGGATAACAGAAATTTTGTTTTGTATAATTACCTGGGGAGTTTTTAAGTTTTTTTACAGTTCTATGGTTCAAATACATACATCAGTTAAACATTCCCTATGGTACCAGAACATAGATTGGTACATGAATATTTGACAGAAGTACTCTATTTACTACATGTATTGTATACAATTATCACATAAACCCCCTCTAAAACAGTATATATTCCTTTTCCAGAATCCCTCTCACACCACAGTGTGTGCACTGTATCAAAGATGGGCATACAAACATTTTTTTTTTCAGTAGAGGACTTAACAAGTGAAGAAACCACTTGGAACTTGAGAGCTGCATGCAACCTCAGGCCTCCTTCATTCATAAACCATGTGTGTTGTAACACAGGCAAAACCCCAGTTTTTGGTTCATTACACCCCTCAAATACCTTGGGCCATGCCCCCATACATCCTTTTCCATACCCTAAAGGTGAATTCAAGCACAGCATATTTCAGTCTTGAATGGTTCTCTTGCCTTGGTATGGTCTTAGTAATAACACACTCTCTCTCATTAAGGAACAGCGTGTGGCCATTTGTAGTCAACTCTTCATCTTAGGTGTATAAGCAATAGTCACGTAAATGAGTGTTTCCATTCATGTGTTTTGTTTTGTGATTAAATCAACAAATCAAACATTGTACTTTTTTAAATAGCAACAAATATTCAGATTCAGTGTCAAGGAAATGTGGACTTAATATGTGTGGGGTTTGTTAACAAGTCATTACCTGTCTCTCAGAACGAAGGCTAATCTGGGGTGAAGCACACACTCCTGTGCTAACCATGTCCTGTTTCCACAGGTATCCTAAATCAGTGTCACAAAACTAAGGCATCTTTAACTGAGGCTGTTTCGAATCCCCAGTAACAACAACAAAAAAAAAAAAAAAGGAGGGAAAGAAAATAAAGGAAAGAATTGATACTAGTTGGTGTAGATCTCTTTTTTTCCAACCTCTACTCCTAAATTTATTATAGTATTTCAAAAGTGCATGCTTTGTGTAAAGGCTTTGGATGGAGTTTACACTACTCAATCATTCAGGAATACAAAAAAATGCAGTTGTGGTTGTTGCTGCAGGGGGCATGGTCACCTCCCTTCCTCCAGCAGCTCCTGCAAGGACAAAACCCATATGCCAGCTAGTGATCCCATGGTTTATCACAGGGAGCTCACGTGGAGCTCATAACTGCAGTACCAGCCCCCAGGGATATTCCTAGCCTTATACTTGGGCTTCCCAATCAACCAATGGCACCCTTCACATCACTTTCTCTTCAGATTAAAAAAAGTCACCTACAAGCTGAGGTCTCAGAAGGGCAGAAGTGTACTCATCAAAGGGCACTTCCCCACAGCATGTTTGAGTTGTTCTACCGAGAGAGGCTCAAAATGTCAGCAAAAGGTACTGAGCTTCCAGCTCCCTCTTTTCAGCTATGTATTTACAGGAAAAACTTTACAACTCTCTTCCAAATGAAATGCAAGTAGCATGGGAGAAAGGCAAAAGGACCAAACCAGACCAGATTACAAGTGTCATTAGTTGTCACCTGCCTCTCACCACTTCTAGTGGGCAGGAAGAGAAGGAAAGCTGCAGCAGAAAGACCAAGGCAAAACAAGCTTGTGGTCTGCATGTGAGGAAAAGGACCAAGAGGCATGAGTTCCTCCTACCAAGGCTGGGCAAGTTCTGCCCCATACCAGTAGGCAGCTGAATCAAAATTTGAGTCATTTGACAAGAAAGAAAATATGAACCAAACAGAACAGGGCTGCTCAAGGGCACAGGCTCTCCCTGTGAGGAGCTGGGTCACACAGGTTCACATGATGTGAAGACAAGGCGTTCCTGATGACCACAGCTACTGGTCAGGACTGGATCCCAACACAGTTTCTTTTGGCAGACAGACGCACACCTGCAGGAGCCACGCAAGGGCAGCACAAGGGCACAAGGCAGGATTAGGCTGCTGTAGCAATTCTGTGTACACTAAGTGACAGGGCTGCAAAACAGAACTCTTACCCCTTTTGCAGTGTTCATCTGTCCTTGTCTTGGGCTGCACCAAATAACAGGAGACTGAAGTGGACTGTGAAGAGACACAGAAACCAGTTGAGGAACAGAGAGCAAACACCATCAGATGCATCCCCTTCTGATTACAAGGAGACCTGCACTCTGGTTATCAGGTCCTGAACTAACAAAAAGCCCAATTTCCAACTAAACACAGGCCTCAGCCCATCCGAGGTGGGTGAATAGGGGCCCACAGGCAAAAATAGGTAAGTAATGTGAGCAGCCAGGCTCCTTCTACCATCTTCAGAAAATAGCATATACCCTTTTCTGCATAGTTCTGGGCAATGTTTCTGCTTACCTGACCTGAGCTCTCTTCTGCTTCTTCTGCTCAGTCTCACTAAGAGTTAAAGTCTAATCAGAATTAAGGAATTTAAATAGCAGCAATCAGGCAACAGCTCAAAGCCAATCCTAATAACATGACTCAAACGCCACAGAGCAGTGGCTACCTTTTATCTTCTCATTTGCTCCAAATTACTGCTTAATTAAAATGAACTCATCAAGTTTGTCAGGCAAAATAGTTTGGATCTGTGTCAATCCCCTTATTGATTAGCATTACCTCTGTCTAGAGAGCTTGTTGGGAAATACACATCCATCCTTTGGAAATTCTGAAGACAATATGTGGTTGGAAAATATTGTAATGTGCCAAAGAACAAGCAACCCAGATTATAGCAGCCCCAGTGAGGCCTGAAATACAGCACAGGTGTGTCACCGCATGACACCCAGGGACAGGAAATCATTAGGCCATGTGAATTGATAATGAGTCCAACCCAGCATCTTCACAGGCAGAGCACACAAATGGTCAGGCACCAGGGTGCCAAGGCTCAGATCTGTTAGTAACAAAAGCTTTAATAAGGTAAGAAAAAAAACTACAGCAATTAAATGTTGTGGATAAAGTGCTCAGCCACCAGGTGACAGATGTTGTAGAAAACCACGGCATAGAGCGGGCAGGAAGAAAACAAAAAATCTCAATGTAAAGTGAAATACAGAATGGGAAAGAGGGCCAAGTTGGTGCTGAGAAGGGCAGTCAAGGCATCCTCACCTGGGGCTCTGACTCAATACCACGTGTCCATTTTGCTGCACAACAGGGAGGTGGTAGATCAGAGTCTGGGATGCAGCCTTTTGTACATAGGACCCATTGACATCTTTGAAAACTCACTGCATCCTTCAAACCTCAGTGCCAGGTACTTCTGATGTCAGGATAATGGCCATGCCAAAAGTGCCACATTTGAAGTTAACAAGCTCAAACCCTCTTGAAAGCCAAGTGTGCATCCTCTCAGATCAGGCTGTAAAGGCAGCTTCAAAAGTACAGTGCTCAAAAAGGATCCAGCATAAGTTCAGAAACGAAAGAATAATTAGGGGTTTGAAAATTTCTCACAGGAGGCAAGAATGGAAGATGGAGATTGATTATATTAGGGAGGAACTGCAGAAGAAAGACATGATATAATAATTAGAGACATAAGGAAGATGACAGGAGCACTTGTCTTCCCTTTCTGGTAGCATACAAGGGCTACATGATGAAAATTACAGAATCCAAGGTCAGGCATTGTATGAAGTTAACTAAACAGCTGACCTCGTATAACCATCACATCTGCCTGGAAGGGAAACAAAAATATGTGATGTGAGATTTAAACAGACCAGAAGGTAGTAGTGGGGAGAGTAATGCCAAATAGTTGCAGATCAATTCCCTGCAAGCTCCTTCTTTTGAAGCATCTGATCCCAGCAGATGACCCCAGTCAGACTCAAGACCAGCTCAGCTTGACAAGCCTAAATTCCCAGAAAAACTTCCTGCCCCATCATTGGGTCGGAATCAAAGACTGAGGCAAACATTGGGGGAAATTTGAGCAGATTTTAGTGGGGCTACTGACACACAGGGTGTGAGGCTTCCCTAGGAGACTGGTCTCTGAATGAAGAGCCACAGGTCATTCACCACTGTGCAGCAATTCCTGACTCCTCTCCAACACACATACCTCAAACATCTCTGGGCAGGTTTTTTTCTTCACAAAAAATAAGAAATGCCATTAAGTTTTTAACCAATACGTTGAGTTTGATTTTTTAAAATGTTTTTGCTGGTGATAACTCTAAGAGACTCCAAACAATATCCCTCTTGAGGTCAGTTTGCAAGGTAGCAGTAAGATTGATTACAGCAGTCAGTCACCAAAATGCTTTCTTAAAAGTCAGAATCCAACCAGCACCAGTTCTACTCGCTGTGAATGCTGCACAGCTGCTCAGAAATCCAGCCAGCTGTAAAGCCACTTGAGCACCTGAGTACCATCAGCAGAATCCAGTACAAGACAACCCTGGCAGAGGCCTGTAAAATTCTACATCAAGTGCAATCACAGTGACTTTTTTTGTCCTAAACAATTACACACAAGAACTGCCAAATTATCTTTGTGCATTGTTTTAATGAAGTAATCCAGCTCATTTCATATGTAATAAATTCATTAGGCTTTGGAGTTTTGTACAATATCAAGTATAATATAACAGAATTCATTTTAATACTGTTCTTTTTGCAATTAGTAATTTCACAGTTCTGTAAACATGCTTCACTGCTCTGCCTGAGCTCTGAAGGGTTTGACTTGGTGAATTCGTACTAGCTTCCACCACACATTTTAGAAGGCAGTTTGCATCGATGCCTGTAGAAACACGACACAGGAGGATCACACTGCCAGCAGGTGATCGCAGGCCCTTGCCCGGTCCAGTCCTCGGCACCTTTTGCCTCACCACATGTGAGAAAGCTGCACTGCATGTCAGAGCTCCAGGTCCTGCAGGTCTCCCCAGCTAGGTCCAATTCTCACTTTAACATGCAGCTTTACTGAGAGTTTGATGGCATTTTCCATCTCGTGCTTCACAATCTGAGCGACCTACAAGAAAACATCAACCATCAGACACACATGTAACTTCAGTGCTTTGGTTTTCTGTCAACAACTGGGGTGGACAGACACCTGGAATCCTCTCCTGCACTGACTTACCACCTATGGGAATGCAACTGAACATTTCAATCCTGACTAGGGTTTATGAATGGAGAAACTGTATAAAGCCAGCAAGATTTTATGCAGCACACAGTTGTGACTGGTTCTGCACTGTTTAAGACTGCTCAGAAAAGAGGCAAGATTAACTTTCTATAAAACACTTGAGTGTCCTGCAGAGTCTCCTCCTTCCCCCACCTGCGTAATTTAATAGAGTCTGTTCTGAAAACTTAAACATACCGAAAGCAAGACACAAAACAAATACACCAGAAGCAAAGAATGGTGGCTCCTCCGTGCTATGCTGGCAAAAGAAGCCCTCTGTGAAACACAAACTATAAATCTCTGAGAAAGCAGATCACATTCAATGCAGGTGCTGGAAATACTGCCCAGGCCCCCCCTCACTGTTTTGTTGAGGTAACTCCTGCCCTCTAGTAAACAAGTGAGGTAACTGTTCTCTGCCCTCCAAAAGTATTCCTAAAAAAAAAATTCATTTCAGTACACAGCCAGGGAACCAAACAGTTCTTTCTGCAACTATTCGAATTATAAGAGACTGAATTTTTTTTCCTGACTGTAAAAACCTGCCCTGGACAAAGGGACTTTCTTTCCTACCCCAAGACCCATGCAGAATCCAGCTTGTCCTGGATTGCTTATTTGAACAAGTCTTTCAATCCACACCCATCCGTGAACCTTTCCACAGCAGAGTGAAAAGAGGCTTTAAATTTATGGTGATTCCTCAGCTCACCTAGAAGCCACTGTGTCTGTAGAACTATTCAAGCTTTCTGACCCTTCAACACATTTTCATAATTTCCTCACAGGTACCCAACTGTAGAAATTTCTCCATAGTTTTTTGCTGGGAAATGGGGGAGAGGATTTGAGATCAGAGCACAAGAGTTTACAACAGCACTAAGAATCAGGGGGACATTTGTCTTCCAAACCTCTATGCTCTTACATACCAACATTTCAAAATGATCTTGATAACCTAGAAAAATGCTTTGAAATAGGATGTAATTCGGCACAGACGAGTACAGAGTAGAAAGAAGCAGGGTAGAGAATTAGGACAGAAATAATCTACTGTTCAAAAATAGGATGAAAAATAACTGCCTGGGCAGGAAAAAAATGGGGTTATCAGAGATTAAAAACTGAGCAGGGCTTAATCAAGGCACACTACTGTGAAAAAGCAAGCAAATGAAATTCTGGATCACAGAAAATGTTGCTTGCATGATGCACAGATCAGTTTTCCACTGTATTCAAACTACTCCAGCCTTGATCAGGTTGGGGCCCAGTATGTCAAAAAAAACCACATGAACCATACAGAAGGGGATTCTCTGAGAATGGTCACAGGTCCAGCACACAGCACCAGCAAAGAGCATCAGATGAGGGCTGCTGCACCTGGAGCCAGGGACAGTAGCTGTGCTGCAGGGGAGACATGAAAACCTGCTGTTTCAAGTGATTGCTCAGAAAATCTATGGATAGAAATATACCCAAAGGAAGTTAGAAAAAGTGGTAATAATTGACCTTGAAGTTGAGGCTGTTAATGAAAAAAATATAATACAATAAATAATAAGTAAATCCACTCACCTGGCTCCAGTTCTCCTGGGGACACCATGATAACCTGAAGTCAGTATCTAAAGATGTAAAAGCCTATACTCAGGGAATCTCAGTTTTCTACAGGAAAAATATTAGGAGCCTTTTCATCTCTAAAACAGCCTGACTAGATTGAAGCAGCAGATGTCTGACCAAAGCTGTCAAAATGAGCAAAAGCTCAAGATGATATTCAAGAGAAAAATATTAAACCTTTTGTTTATATATATATATATATAAATAAATATTATATATACATTGAAAGCTTTCTCAGACTAGGAGCTACTATTTGCCATCAGGAAATGACCTTTTGTCACTAAAGATGTGCATGTATAGAAGTGGAAGAAACATATCCCCAAGATATGAAAGCAAGGCCAGGTAGCCTTCCTGTGTTTGTGCTCAGGACTTGGGAAAACACTGAGCTGCCAGCACATGGCTAGAACACTTGCCACTGAAAGCAGACACAAAAAACCTCTGTACCCAGGCACAGGAGTGCCTTCAAGGAGGAAGAGCACATACACAGGCAAATACGCACGTGAAAGGCACCTTAAGTCCACACAGCACATTTCTTGTTCCTACCGTGCTGCCAACGAGCACTATACTGCTCCCACCAGGAAGACAGGTAGGGAATGAGGAAACAAGCACTAAAAAAACACAATCCTCCTTTCCCTACACAGAATACAAACCACAGCTGTAACAATACATGTTCTGAGTTAGGCACCAGAGTGTAAACAGGAAGACAAAAATACCTCCAGATGAGGAAACACTTTCTCCTACACCTGTCAAAAGTACTAAGCTACTTCACTCATCAAGCCTTGCAGAGAAGTTGAATGATCTGCTGTTATAAGCAGCAAAGCACAGTTGAAAATGAACTTCAGTCATGGGGATGGTTTGAGTCTGAAAATGACGGTATCAAGCATGGAACCATATTTTTTCACCTGATTCAACCTGGTTTTCACAGACCTTTCAGCACCCAGAGAGAGGGGATCCAGGGAAGAAAACATAAGCTCCTTGGAGGAAAGCTTGTTTGAAATACTGTCATGCAGTAGAGAGCTGAAAAAGCGAGTGCACAGCTGTACCTGGATGACATCATCCTCTGCAACTTCATAGAGGAGCTCATCATGCAGTTGGAGGATAAAGAAACCTCCGCTGATAGGGCGTAACATCCCCGCATTTCTCTTTTTCGACAGCCTTCCTACCATGTGAAGAGCAGAGTTTGTTAGATACGATGATGCAAAAGCATGTTTCTTGTAACAAAAACCTTTGCACATCCCTAATGCCGAAAAAAAGAACATGAGAAACTTAAAACTTGAAAAGCCCATGCCTACAGATAAAACCACAAAACATTACTATTCTATCAATAGTTTCATAGCTGAGGGAAAAATGTTAATGAAAAGTATTTGAGACATAAACATTTCAGCCTTACATTATAAAGGTATGAATCAGAACAAAACCAAGAGACAGTTGTGTCTCCTGAACCATCTGTTTTAAAAGTAAAGTTCAAACAAAATCATGTCAACTTTAATCAGAAGCTGGTTTACAACATTCTCTCTGGCAATGATTTAGGATTCTGCTTTTCTTCCAGAAACATTTTAGTGGCTAGTCTAAAAAAGCAGTAAGCCTCCTCCCAAATGCAGTTTCTGAAACTGTAGCTACTGAGTAAAACAGAGGGGGGGGAAAAAAGAGCAGTTATTGAATAAACAAGTAAGCAACTGAAAAAAACAGGATCCTGATAGGCCTTCCCTGACAAAACATAAAACAAACCCTTCCATGGTAAAAACTGTTGATTTTTTAAAATAAACAAATACAACCTCACACACAGACACTAAAATGTTATTTATTTCTCAGGTTAGCTAACAGGAGGACTTCAGTTCACAGAGAGAGTTTCAAAGCATCAGTTCCTAACACAAGCCTCACACTGAAGCAGCAACGTTGAAGAAGCCACATGATGCAGGATGTTCCTCTGATGGCCCAGGAATTTCTAACTTGCTGAAATAGAATTTCTCCCAGTTCTTCAAACACTTAGTGTTGGGAAAAAGTGTTACAAAGGCATCTACTCGACTTCCTACAATTACATTGGCCAAAGTTCAGTAGCTGCAGCTCCTGGAGGCTTGTGGAGTTCTGCCAAGCATAGGCCTTTTAATCATAGTTGACTTCTGAATCTTGTCTCTCCAAAATAAAACTCCCTGATGTATTTTCAGAGGTTTGGCAATTAATTATTTAGTTTACAAATCAGACTCTTCATATTAAGACAACTTCATGTTTCGACTGAAGCATAAGAACTATCAAAGAAATATAGCACTCCATCTCTTAAGTTGTCTTTCTAAAAATATATGACTGGTGAAAAAACACTGTCTGCATTACACTAAAAAAAAAAAGTTCTTCGTGGCACTCCCCTGGGAATGAGCACCGCAGCACAGCTTTGCTATCTGCAGCCAGGAAAAATTTATGCTGATAAGTGCTTCATAGAATACACCCATGGAGCCTCTGTATATCAAATTCCAGCCAACAAATTCCAGTCTTAATTCTAATCAAAAAATGTATTTTTGGAACTAGAAGTTGTTCCACTCAATCTTTTCACGGCCTCTGAAGCCAGAGTATCTGCTCAGTTTCACCTTCCTACTTTTGAACAACTCTGTGGTGGCATCACAGACCACATCACACATGAACTCTCACTGCCAACCTTTGCAGGATCTGCTCTGAGGTAATGTCAGTGTTCTGATCACAGCATTTGTTTTAGTTTGTGTGTTGAGCAGACATTCTCCCTCCTTCCTCATGACTTCTTTTTCTACTGAACACAGATTTACCACTGTCAGGAAACAAAGCATTTCCCACCCCTAGGTCCAAAGGTACTAACTTTTCTTCAGGCTTTTTTTTTTTTTTAACATTAGTAACACTGAAAATTTTGCTCTAGTGTGCAAAGGAGAAGCAAGCATACCGGTTTTATCTCTCTGGAAGGAGTTCTCCAGATGTCCATGGGACTTGATCACAGAGGAGAAAGCTTCCAGGCGTCTCTGAATGTTCACAGTGGCTGTTTTGACAATATCTGCAGCAGATCCCTGAACAGTTGTATTCACAGCCTGTCTCTCTGCCTGAACAAAGATAGCTGTTCTCAAAACTCCAAAAAAAAAAATCAATCAAATACAGCATGTCATGTGTACTTAATTAAAAATAATAAATATATGACCAAACACAGGCGTAATAAAACTTCCAGATAAAGAGTTTGTTCTATCTGCCTGAAAGAAAGACACATTATAGACTAGCTTCAGACACAAAATCTCTTCAGGGGACTGAGAAAAGGATTTCCACAAATTTAAAATTAATGAATATCAAGGGTAATAACCTGCAAAAGTCACAAGCCACAAGAAGGAGAAGCTTATACACATGGTAACAGTTTCACGAGGAGTAGAAAAATCTCACAGTTAATCCAAGCACCACGACACTTCTGCCTATCTTCAAAACCATCAGGAATAGATAACCAAAGGCAAGAAGCTGGACTTCATGGACTAACAATCTAGTCTCTACATTGAACTCTGACTGTCGGAGCATTATAGCTGTGCAAAAGCACACCAGATCACCATTTTTTATTGACACAAACAACCTCTCTACTAATTCCCTCCTCAGACAAGAAAATTGTATTCAAAGGTTCTTCTCTCTTTGGTTAGAACTGAAACACATTCAAAAAGTTATGAAGATGCTGAAATGAAAGTGTAGATAATTCATTAATTGCTCTTTAATATGATTTTAAAGAATAAATCAAAGTTGAACAGAAGATGCATCTACAAAGCTTCCTGCTGAAGTATTCTTCAGATCAAATAGTCAAATAGTTTCAAAAGGTTTTTGACAGCCTTCTTGTTTCCCTGTCAACTATTTGGAGTATCAACTCCCCCACTTCCTCCCTCTTCTACTCTAGTCTTTAATTCCACACAATCTGATCCAGCTTCCTACTTAGAAGTATAATCCTTCCTCCCCACAAAAACGAGCCAACATCTCCCAGGGAGTCAACTCACTCTTACTGAAGCAGAGTCTATGACAGACGTGTTCAAAATGACCTTGAAAAAAAATAATGCCAACGCAAAGGTATATACTAAATAAATATTTGCCTAACAAGTTAGAGCAATTTTCCTTTGAGGGAAAGTAAGAAAAGGAACAAACACACAAAAAATATAGGATTTAAATGCCCTTTCTTGTTCTAGAGCTGACAGCATGTAACATACGAAGACTGCTGAGTGGGAGCAACTCAGCTTGAAGAGTTAAAGCATATCACTGTGTGAAGGCTTTTTAAAATCATGTCCACTGATTTCAATAAATTACTCACTTCCATTTCCAACGTGGGAGTTCTGAAGTGAGGTTAGCACAGTGATGACAGCTGCACACCCAGTCACAGAAGACTGACGTCAAACAGACCATGACAAAAGCTCTGTTATTCAGAGAACAACTAAGGGAACAATGAACTAAGTGAGAAGTGGAAGGTCATGACCAAGATGGCTCACAAACCTTGTAAAACCGCAGATATGGCTATGCAAAGAAACCTAATCCTTTAAAAATAAAATTTTAAAAAAAAAAGGCACTGCACTCGACATACATGAGCTTTACTGTAGGGATTTGGATCTTTGATAGCTGGCAGGTATCGCCGTCTTCCCAGGATGGTCTGCACAAACCCATCTCTTCGGCAGCTCCGCACTGTCTCCCTTAAGAACTTCTGAACCCCTGTGCAGGGAAAGAGAAAGTTTTCTGTAATACAGCTGATGTTCCATATTGACTTCTCACTGGGATCATTGAAAGCTGCCTGGGACACCCAAGCAGCACAGAGGTAATTCTTTAAATTCTTTAAATTTTCAAGAGCCCATCAGTGGACAAAAGCACAGGAACACTCATTCAGCCTATTTGCAGCTCTGCTGCAAAACCTACTCAGACTTTTGAGGTGGAAGGGAGTGCATAGTGTCAGGATATCTGGCTGTGCACAAGGAGATAGGAAGTCCATTCCGCACAGTGCCCAGGTATAGAGGGTCATACATGTATTATTGATAATGGAGAGGTCAGAACTTGGACCAGCACTGGAAAGACAAGTAGTAGGAAGAGAGTAAATTGAAAGCAGAAGTCAGAGCCCTTGATGCCTCAGGCTGCCTGACTTCAGGCTGTGTCACTTCAGATTCCAGGATGAAAGAAACTCACCCACCTGCACTTTGCAAGGGAAGGAGTGAATCCACTGAGTGTTAAAAAGAAACTAAGGTCAAAGAAAGGTGAGAGAGGAAAGAGTTCCTTTCACTAGAAGTTCAGGTAACAACTGTACTAAAGTGGGAAAAGTTAACTTCATACAGGTTCTTTCGAAGTTTACAAAGGATAAAATGTAAAAGGAACTATTAAAAATCAAGACTGATAGCATTAGTCAATTCATTAGGTTTGTAAATTAGCAGGTTAGCCTGGCAATACATATCAAGTGAAAATCCATGAGAAGTGAAGTTACAATATAAGGTACACTGCAAAGTTTGTATGTATGCACATGTACTGAGAGAGAGGAAGCAGAAAGTCATTTCTAATAGTCAGAAAGGAGAGGCTATCCAGAAATCAATGGAGACTAGACTCTTAAAACCATTTCTCAGCATCTGTCTCCTAAAGAAACAAACCCTAAATCTTCAGAACATAATTTTCCAGCTCATTTCCAAGTTCTATGATTAGAGCTAGCTGCCTCTTGCCCCATTTGCCCTCCCCTTCGTTTTCTGATTGCAGCTCTATTCTCACGATAGCTTTCCTAAAAATTAACATGCTTCTTAGAAATGCAACAACGTCTTTTTACAAAACATGGGAGAGCTCCTCTGAGCAGCTGGATAAAAATTTAAGAGTTACATGCAAAACAGTTTACAACTCCATGAAAGCAGAAGGCAAGAGCAGAAAAAAGAAATGGTTATATTTAAAAATTATAAGAAGCATGGTCTAAAGTTGCATTGCATATCATTTGAAGGTGCATGTTTTAATAAGGAAAAGCATGCTTCTTATTCAGAAAGTTGAGCTTTAAAATTACTCTTTAGAGCTTATTCGCTAATTAAAATAACAACAAAATAATTAATGTAATAAGTAAACAACAAAGTCCTAAAGGTGAATGAAACCAGAGAATAGAGTAAAACATTATGAAGTATCAAACTGCTGTGTTCATGCACTGGACATTTTCAAAATTAAAAGCTTTTTCAAGACATAGGATTAGCAGGTTGAGACAAATTTAGGATGTAAAGAGACATGAAGAGAAGGAATTAAAAACAACAACTACCACCACCACCCAGCTCCCAAAATGCCATATCCAAACCTGTGTATCTTGCTTTGAAGGATTCAATGTAATTGGCAGCTTCATTTTCATCAATCCCCATCTGCTCGCCTAAGGATTTTGCTCCTATGCCATAGATGATTCCATAGCAAATCTGCCAGAGGACAGTGTGAAGAGCCGCAACCATACGGTGAGCCATGCAGAGAAAGCAGAGCAAAAACGAAATGTGATTCACTGGAAGACAAGTGTATGGAAACAAGGGCAAGTATTCAAGAAGAGACCACCTTTGAGTCCAAGCCATTCATGCTGCTGTAGCAGGGAGATTGCCGAAACGGAAACCAGTACACTGCTGAAAGCTCAACAAAACAATATTTATTACAAAGAAGTAGCCAACAAAACAAGAAGTCGAGAAACAAGAACGAGAAGGGAAACAAGCCCCTAAGCCAAGCCCCAACTCGCTCAGGGGTTACTTACGAGGTTGTCTTACCAACCCCAGAATGCTTAGAATTCCTCACAGCAGAAGCTGCATCCTCGGAGCATCAGCAGCCTCACAAAATGGCAGGTGTCCCCACCAAGGCAACGTTGTCCTCCATGTGAAGCCTGAAGTTGCTCCCAGCATAAGCTATCTGTTTTTCATACAATTAACCCGTGATATCTACCTGGGCAGGTGCGACCAGCACCGCCCAGCTAGAGGTCTTTGGTCCCTCCCCCCGTTGTGTAAGTGGTGTCCCTTCTGCACACGTGTGTGTACATTGGAATTTCCCTGCGCCTGTGTGCTACACCTTGGGGGGTCTTTTCTAAATGAGTCTGGGGGCTTACTTCATCACCCTCCTCTTCACTTTCTTCTTCAAGTGTCCTTGGAGGGCCGTCAGACAATATTGAGGCCCCAGTTAATCTCAGTTTATACAAGATGCTCCCTTCAAGGACAAAGTTCTCATTTATCAGTGCTTGTTTTCACATAACTTGGCAGGAAAAGAACAGACTCTCACAGGTGGCTGGGCCAAAACACAGACCAAAAATAGCAGTGCCTAATTAAGCACGAATACAGCTGCTTTTCTCCACCCTCATCCCCCAAAACCCTGACAGCTCCAGTTGAAATGCACTGGGAGTGGGAGAACACACAAAGCAACTACTGAACAATCATGGCAGAACTCAAACAAAAAAACATACTATTGTGACTCCACAATGTGTTGAACACTGAACCTTCCTGCCCAGAAAGCTGCTACTGAATTTTTTTCCCTAAAATTACCTGCTTAGCTTGTTGCCTGGTCCTATCTCCAACAGCTTCAGGATCAATCATTTTCCATTCTGCTGCAATGCTCTTAAAGACATCAGTACCGCTGTTCAAGGCTTGAATGAGTCGACAGTCACAAGACAAATGAGCAAGGATCCTCAGTTCAAGTTGAGAGTAATCGGCAGCCAAGATTAAGCCACCTGAAGTCAAGAAGTTATCAGAAATCATTATTTCATAAATTACTCCAATGTTCCATTCAACTTTCCAGCAAGAAGGACTAAACTTGTCCTTCATTTTCTGCTCTGAAAGTTTCCCACAGCAATTTCTATCAGACAAATTGTTGCCTCTTTCCCCAATGCTCAGGCCCGCCTGCTTTATGTCTAGTCCCTACATCTGGAATCCATCAAAACCACATAAACAAGTATCTGTCCAGGTGTCTGAGCCAGCGCAGGCAATGTGAGAACTGACATTTGGATAGGAAGAACATCAGGTAGAGTGCAATTTGTGTATTAAGAGCTGCCTAAGCTAACTCTTAAAAAAACAGGTACCCTTAAAGAGGAAATGAAAGTGTGAACATGTGAATTATAACATTGGAATACTTTCCTCAACTGAAACTCTCTCTTTTACAATCTTGTGAATAATTTTGAAGGCATGCTTTTCCAAGTAGGCTGCTCAGACAGATATGTACTGTTACTAATTTTTAACTCTTCATTACATCTAGGATTTTTTGTTAACTATATACTTAACATTACAGAGCATTACCTGGGAAGGGAACAAAAGCATGCCTCATGCTAACAGAAAATGGTATTCCTCTTTCTTCAAATCTGTCTGCAGTCTGGAACTTTAGCCCATTTGGCAAAATACTGGAACGTTTTCTACATCTGTGGAGACAAAGAATGGTTGCTCTTCACCAATTTCTAAACCACTAAGAGACACATAATCATTTTTGCCACAAAGAATCAGCGAAAACAAGTGAGGCAGTAGCCTTATTCCATTCTTCTGGACAATCCATACCTAAATTTGACCATGGACAGAGACCAGATAAACACCTGAAGGGATTTACTGACTCTGAAAAGATTTAGGGATAGATCTTCCTAGTACATTCAGGATTCAGTTCAGAAATTGGATAATTTCACTCTAAAAGAGGTAAGATGAATGGCCCCAGATCTGTGATAAGCATATTCAAGAAAGAGAGCAAAGGAATCCTACAGGAATCCTAAAAATTCAACACCCACCTTGAGGGCAAAGTTTTCTCTCAAAATCTTTTTCCTATGCAGAATGCAAACACTAGCCCATACCTAGTAGAGACAGAATAATTTCCCCCATAATGTCACTCTCACTATGGCACACACAAGCAAGCCTGTAAAAATAGAGCAGAAGTTGCAGAAGACATGCTCAAAAAAACACTGCACATTTCCTCCCTAAAGACCAAGGAAAAAATTGCCCCAAAGCAACTCAATTTTCTTTTCTAGAAGGCCAGAAGTTTATAGCGTCACCCAGGTGTTCTGCTTCCTCTCAGGGTTTGCTTAACTCTCCTGTCCCACCAAGTCACTTATAGCTGCAGATGGAATTGTATCCATCAGTGCACACCTCTGACACCATTAGTACCACCTAGTCCCACCAGCACGAGTCTACCAGTCCACTGGGTTCCTCCTTACCTTCCTTCCTGGAAGGTAAAAGTCCTTTATAAATCCTTGCTGTTTAGGTCAGGGATCTGAGCAAATTCTTTATCAAAATTAAATGGTATCTCTAAAATCAAGACTAGTTTCAGCAAAGCACAGAAAAGATATCATGCTCTCTTCCCTTGTGCACTTCCTTTTCTTCTTGTATGTTGTCATTTCAGGAATGATAGGGATCAATGAGATGAAAGATGGCATGACAGAAATAAATTTTCAAAAGAAATAAAGGTGAAGGACAATTGCATATTCTGGGTACTGCAGAAAATCACACTGTTCAGCATAGGTTCTCATTTTAGTTAAATGAGTAAGGGCTTTAAACTGTGACCTAATTTAGCTACACTGCTTTGGTCAGAAGCTTCTTACAACAAGAGGAAACAATAGTAATAGTAAGATAATAGACAGTATGAACCAAAGCTTGGAAGGCCTGTTAGACTTAGGCAGCATGACAGTTTCTTTTGTGCTAGCAGTCGTTTCTGTGCCCTTAGGATTGCCCATCTTGCTAACAGAGTGGCTGTTTAACTAAGGAATGCAGGAAAATGTAGGAAAAGTCAGTCTGAGAAACAGACTCTCAAAGTTCAGCAGGCACTGCATTCCTTTGATAGGCTACTGCTCTACAGGGAAGACTCTCAAGAACTCAGCACACTCCCCAGCCATCCTGGAAAGCTGCTGCAAGCCTGAGCACTACAAGAGTTTTATCTCAGAACAACATTTCTGTCTCCATGGCTAGGCCTGGTTCTTCTAAAGAGAGCTGGACAAGATCCTGCTATTCCTGAGCTCTCTTCCCATGACCTACCACACAAGGGTGTTAGACACATGGTGGTGGGAGGCCCCAGACAGAAGAATCAAAAAACTTCTCAAATTTCTCACATCTTGCTGAGGGGAAAAAACTTATAAAAGTCACTCAGGTGACACATACGTGACAAGAACCTGAAGGAAAGAGAAACTGAAAGGGTAGAAAACCACCACCAAGTATGAACCTCAAAGCTCACAAGCTAATTGCTATAAGATTGACCTTGGTATTTCACCAGACTTCCACACAACGGTTTAGGCTTTGGTATGTAATGCTGTCAAAGTAGAATTGTAGAATCATAGAAAATAGGGCATTTGGTTAACAGAAACCAAATTTAGAAATCTTTTTCTGCTACATGACAGCTTTTGCAGGTCAGTACGACAAATGAAATTATTAACAAAGAATGAAAAGAGGGAGTTGCACAGCATAAACCAAATGAACTTTCTTCTACTTCTTCCACAATATCCTATCCTATCTTCCAAGAGTAGCTCTTAGAAAGTCAAATTAGATCCTAACTTCAGTTTAGTTACTTTTCACACTCAGGCTTTCCACCCGACAGCTGGGAGCATAACGTTAACCTCACTGTAGAGGGTTTCATAAAAGAACTTTAAAAAGCAAATGGTTACATGGAACCACATGCTATCAGTATTATTATGTCTTTCATGTATCACTGATTTTTAGGTGTTTATTCCCCTGTACGTGAAACATTGAATAATAAGTCACACACATGACAGCAGCCATAGGTGAAGTCAGGAAAGAGAAATTTGACAACCTGATCACATTAGGATCAGAAGATTAAGCAGAAGCTTTGCCAAGATCCTCCTACCTGCCCCCTAAAACACCACGACAATTAACATTTCCACGGGCTTGGGAGGGTGGGCTTTCTTCAACCACAGTTGGCATTTCAATCTCAAAATCTCTTGGCACATTCTGGATATTTGGCTCTGTGAAGGTTATTCGACCTGAGAAGGAAGACAAGGCAGAACTAAGTAAGGGTCCAAAAGGAGTTTCTCTAACTTAACACAGCTGCACATTCTCTGCATCTCCAAAACAGAAGAGGTAGAAGGGCAGGACAGGACAGGACCACTGAGAAAACTGAAGAAAAGGAAAAATAATTCGGATTTAATGGGCTTGAGATGGTTCCCCATTTCTGTATCACTAATAAGAAACTTCCAAATCCAGAACCTGTTCTGGGGTCAGAGATTTATATGATAATATGTGTAATAAATGAATAATACTGCTCAGAGAATACAAAAGCTATTTTAAAAACACTTAGACTTTTAGGGACAATTCATGTCAAAATGTATTTCAGTATTTTCATCTGGTTGAAGCAGAGCACAGTGCTGATTTCCTATCTTTTTCCCATAGAAAAGCTGTACACACACACAAAAAGAAAAAAATCAGTAAGAAGTGAGGATTTTGCACATATTTCCTCACCTGTAGCTGTATGAGTCTGTGAAACTGGATATATCCTTTCCATTCCCAATGCAGAATTCAATCGCTTTTCCCTCTGTAGTGGAAACACCACTTTAGTAATAGCATTGTTGATCCTCCTCCATTCCAATATCAGCCCTGGCAATGGGTGAAGTGTCTTTAATTTCTCCAAAACATCCTTGTAGGGAGAAAAGGGCACAATTAATCAACTGCCTTTTAAGCTTTATTTATAAAGTTTTTGCAGTTCTGCGGGAAAAAGGGACTCCTTCACCCACAGTGAGCTTCCAGTGTCACTGCCTTAATATTAAATACATATCCTCTCCCCTTATACCACCTACACTTGAGTAACCAAAGCAAGTTTTATTACACATGAGAAGACAACCATTCTCTTTGGAATTCTGCACCCTCATTATCACTCTTAATCTGCACCAACCAATAAACCACCTGAAACAATCAAATAAAAGCATCACTTGCCATAGATACCCTACGTTGTCTCCTCTTGTCCGGTATTAATGCTACTCCTCCATCTTCTTGCATATTTTTCTCCCTGCTCTCTCCTATCTGTACACTAGGAATACAAAATGAAGCCCTTGACCATGCTCCTTGAAATAAAAAGCTGATCACTAGCAATCAAATCCTTTCAGCTTAATCAGAAATATGAAGAGATTAACAAGAATTTCAAAAGACAGTGGCATGTAAACATTTCTAGAAATAACATTTTTCGTATGCAGCAGGCAGCTGCAGCCTCATCCCTCCACATCACAGAAGGAGGAAATCTTCTCTTTGCTTCTTGTTCCCTCTCTGCCACCACCACTGCACTCAACATCTTCACTGCCACTTGAGTTTCACAAATCAATACTTGTGTTCCAAGTACACTGAACAAGGGGAAACTAAGAAAACAACACAGATTAATGAGTCCTGAAAACAGGGAACATATATATCTGCTAATTTCACTTGTCTGGCAAGAGCACCCATTAGCTGCAGCTGCAGGTATTAATGCAGGCCCACAATATTTATCAACTGGTAAGGATGTCAATAGCCTTCACATATATACAAGCTTCTGATATACTAAATTTGATAAACCATCAGATTAGCCATTCTGAAGACAAATTCTCTGAGGCACAAAACACAGACACGATAGTAGCAGGCAGGGAAAACATTGCATTTCATTGACATGGTATTTAAGTACCTCTCAAGCTGATGTCAAAAAATTCTTTTGCTATTGGCTTTACAAAATTATTGTACTATTTTGGTCTTACAGGTTATTTGGGAAATCAGATTCTGCCTGATTTATTCTTATTGAAGCTTGCCATTTATAGCTATGTCCTCACTATACTCAAGCTTTAGGAGAGGAGGAGTTACTAACTCTGCTAACAGACAAAGCAGAATCCAGTTTGAATTTCCAGTAGTAACTGGAGAAGCAACAGATAGTTAAAATCTACTTTCAGATTAGAACCAGACATTACTGTACCTTGGTTGTACTCAACTGCTTGCTTAATCTAATCCTGTTTCCTTTAGCAGTTGCTCTTCTGGTGTAACCCAGAGTTTTTTTGTTCCCTTGAACCTTCACATCTCCATTTTGTGGCAACTTCAGTTCCAGGAACAACACCTGCAAGAGACCAGCATATCAAATCAGTTTCTGCATGCTGCTCCCAGGAGAGAAAAAAAGCAACAGAGCACTTAAACAGCTTGTTCCAACCAAAGGATAGTACAAATGCTTCAGGTAATTAAAAAGCTGATTAAAGATCCCTGCTATCAAAGTCATTCCTCCTCATTTTAATTAACTACAAAATGCAATTTAAAATCTCATTTTCTGAACACTATAAGTTTGAGTTCAGAGGTATGTTTTTAGAAAAGGTAATTAACTCCATCCAATAAGTGAGGTTACTGCTGACAGTCAACTGTAATAAAACGTAATGTCAAGATGACTAAAAGTGGGAAGAACAATGGAGAAAAAACAGAAGTGTTAGCAGAGAGCAGGCTTCAGAGAAACATAAATGGCATGGAGGGAGGTGGTCACAAATGCCTTTTATAGAATAGCTAGAATATTAGATTTTCTTACAAACTGCCAAAAACTGGAAAATTAAGTATACACTCACTTGGTGACAGACAACACAGCTCTTCATTTTTCACTCTGTGTTTCTATGTAGCATCATACACTACTTAGCAGCTATTGTGTTTCATTTCATAGCTGGCAGAAGGGAATAGGAAGTTTCTCTCAGGCATTTATGTAGCACAGAAATTTTACTGACACAAAACTAGAAGGGTAAAGTTCTACTAACCTATACAAGATACTTTACAAGATTCGTAACAAATTTCCACATGAGAAACTTCCACTCTCTGTAGTTCAGAGAACAGCATTTGAGAAAAAACTTCCCTTCCCCTTTTCCATGGAGAAGAGTGAAACTGAAGTCAAGCATTATGTCAGGAGTTCTAACTTAGACTACTGTTACTGAGCAAGACTTCTACATTTGCAACAAAGGAGGAATATTTCTGTGGAACTTCTTTTACTGATGGCTGCTTGCAAATTTTGACTACTTCCATATAAGGTATAGCCCCTTAGCAAGAAACTAGTACATAGGAAAAAAAATGGGGGAAAAAAAGCATGCACAGCAATTATAATCTATTCCAATGACTCCATGTAACCTATATGAAAAAATATATAGTGAAATTCTTCAGGAATAAAAGTATTGCTCATTTACACTGAAATCTGTTCCTTAGACTTTAAAAAAAAATTCAGTTCTATACAGGTTCCTAAAAGTAGACAGTAGTTGATTCAAAACTTTTAAAGGGGTCTTTCCTCCTCTTTCATGCTATATAGGGACAAGGGAAACAATGCAACTTAGTGAGTACAACTATTCTTAAGAGTCAAGACTACATGACATCGCATCATACCTGATGTGCCCAAGACTGGTATTGCAAAAAAGCTTCTCCAGTCCTGAACCACTCATCCAAAATATTCCAAAAGCCATTTAATTGGCAGATAATCTCATGTGGCATGAGAAACCAAGGTCCTACACAAACCACAGGCTTATTTCCATTTGTTTTTTATTTCCACTTCTACCTTCTTTATCTCTGCTAAAGTTGGCAGAATGATCAGTAACAAGCAGGAGAGACACAGCCTCTTGCAGGCAGCAAGCCTCCAAAAGACAAATCTCTGAGCAGAGTTGAGTTTGCGTTTGTCTTTTTTTCTTAAGCAGTCTGCCCAAGAAATTTCTGGTTTTTCTTTAGTTTTAGTCAAAGACCCTTGAGAGTAACTTCTGAGAAAGCTCTCCCCCTTGCACCCTAACCCTCACGTACCTCTGCGATGTCATCAGGGCTGGTCAAGGAGAAGCTGTGGCCTGCCAGCTGATACGCCTTGGTCTCAATCTCGCTCAGTTTAGCTTGCATGACCTGTTTCTGGGTTTCATACGCTGTTGTGCTAAAACCAATGCCATTCAGCTCCAGCAGAGCTAAGCAATAGTGGATGGGCATCTCCACTTTAGAAAATACATCTGTAGTAAGAACAAACCCCAAGAAAAACTTTTATTAAACAGATCAACTGCAGATCAACGGATTCATAAAAAAAAAAAAATGGAGAATGCACAGTTTTTAAAATACTGAATGTCGAGACAGACTGAAATCTTCTACTATAGATTTCACTTGAATACTTTTGTTCATGGAATATTTCACAGTCTTATGACAAAAGTGTTTAACAAAACAGCTTCTGTCATTTTTTGTTCCAAGAAATACACTTCTCTTCGTATATCAACATTTTATAAACCACAGACATGTTTAATGTAAGGCCTTCTAACTTGATACACTTTCATTCCACCATCTACATCTTTTAAAAAGGTTCTAAGGTTTAGTTGTAACAATCATACATGATTTGGTAAGCTTGCAATAAAATACTTTAGTGAAACTGGACCTTAATCTTGGGCTTTGGATATAATTAAGGGGAAAGTATCAATGACCACTGATAAGTATGTGCTTTTGGGGGGCTTTTTTGATGGCTTGTTTATAAACAGCAACAAGCACTCAGCAATTATTAGTGCAAACATACTGGATCATTCATTATGGGATCACAAGAGCTTCATGGACATAACACATACATGGCAAACAATCCTATATTGGAAGGCCAAAGAGCAAGAAATCTCCTTCAGAACACATTTGAGGATTTTAGCAATTGCTTCTGACAAGGAAATGCAAAAACTTTTGAAAAAGTTCATGAGAAACCAGAGACAGACCCATGAGTCCTCTTGGAATGGTCAGGGTACTCATTTGGAAGGTAGGGACCCAACTGATTTAGAGACTTAGAACAGACTCTGCTGGTGTCTTTACTAATGGAACTGGTGGATATTTGGGATATAAAAATTATATTTTAATTTGATTTTTTTTTTACAAAACAGATATATTTCCAAGGGAAGTTCCCTCTTTTGACAAATTAACATTTTGACACAGATTATACTTAGGTAAGAACTTCCAAATCTCCTCTCTTCCACACTGATCATTTAGCCCATGGTAGCACAGCTACCTTTACCCTCCATCTTTGCCCCCAAGTGGAGAAGCTCTCCTCACCTGTCAGATTTTCCTTCTGTAATTCACTACGGAGTTGGTCCATGACATTGAAGACAAGCACAGACTCTATTGCTGCTCTGTACCTCCCAGAATGATCTCTGCTGGCACTGAGCCCCAGGCTCTGCACTCCTTGGCCAGTGCCTACTGCTTCCAGCAGAGGCAGCTCGTTGGGGAGAAAGTTAGTCACCATGTTGTGAAGTGTACGTTCCTTAGAGCCAGAATCGAGCAACCAACATGCAACCTAAAAAAGGGAGACCTCCATGAGACTTTTTTTTCCATTTCAGTTGTAAAACAAGACAAATATTTAGCTGGGGATTAATGCAAGGTTATAGTGCAGATAATTCGTCTTGATTTGGCAGGCAAACTGCAGTTAAAAGTTACATGATTTCAAAGAAAACCTTCAAGAGGGCATAAGTCACCGAAAAGCTTACTTCTCACTCAAAGTTATTTCTGCACATTTGAGAACCTTATCCTTTGTCAACTAAACACATCTTGAAGTGTTGTCCTCGGGTTTTTTTGTCTATTAAAACCTAACACAAAGTGAATAAATATAAAAATCAGGATCAAAACATGCTTAATCTGAAAAATGACTTTGAAAAATCAGAACTTCCCATTAATCTAGAACATGAGCCAAGCTGAGTTCTCCTATTTTTTGCACATCAGCACTAATGCCAAGAATTCTGCGTGGCATATTTTACTCCTGGTAAGCCACATACCTCTAACTGTCTTCAAAGCAATTTCATTTATAGTTATATTTCAATTTGTTGTGTCAAAATAGGATAAAACACAGGGTTCTGCACTGTCTCTGCCATTCAAGCAGAAGGTAAAAACCATATGTGTATATTTATGGGGTTGGGGAGGGTGTGTGTGTATGTATATAATCATTGCATCACTAAAATGAACAAACATGAGTATGACTTCAACTAATACATGGAACAGTGCAGGGAAAGATGTTACTTTTATTACTCTTTAATTTTATTCTAAAACTATGCCTCAATATGAAAAAATCTATGTTTGTACTTGTGTTGAACACATTAGTAACTTACCTGCAGAGTTGAATATTACCATGATGCTATTCAGTCTATGTGTGATGCAAAACTTTAAAAATCAATAGAAATTTCTCTGCTTGTAGAGTTTTTCCTAACATGGACAAGAAGGTGCTTTTACCTCAATCTAGTGTTTCATCTGCGTTACAAATAGTTCCCAAACCTTTTGAAATTACATGCAAACTTTGTTTTCTTTTGAGAAAATAATGGTAGCAAAGTGGTCCATACACATGGCGTGTAAATCTTTTGCTTACCAAGTCTCCTGTTCTCAGAAGCAATAATCTGACCAGAAGCACTTCTGACATTTCAGCCCCAGGCTTCTTATTGGAACAAGAGTTAAGCCCTGTTCACTGAGACAGGGGAGAGATTTATCTTCATCTTCCCCACCCAAGCAAGGTATAAAAGAATAGTGTGTTAATCTCTCACTGTTCCTTTGTTTCTCTTGCAGGTACCATCAAACCCATATAGCAAAGCAAATGTCCTCTAAATACTGTTCAAGATTTCCCACAGGAAGAAAATTTCACTAAACCCTCTGACAAGTGTGCATATTCAAACATAAATATTAGAAGAAAAGTACCAGAAGGTACTCTTATCTTTCCACTAGTGTGTTTAAACTAGTAGTTTTACCCAAGCTAAATTTCTTAATCCTGCAAACCTTTGGGTCCTCAAAACTTCCTTCCAAGGAGATGCCACAAGCCATCAGCAGAGTTTTGTAGTGCTGAATGAAGTCGTACATGATAAGTGATCGCTCCTGCTTGGGCTTCTTCTGCAGATACAGCTGCAGATGATATAGTCTCTCTGTTACAGGCAGGCTTTTGTCCAAAGGTGGTGGTGCCAAACTCATACTGATTTCTAAGGCAGGAAATACAAGCAAAAACCATCTTTTTACCCACTGTGTGATAAGAAAAGCAAGAGAAAAGCTTGTGTGCAATCACCTAAAGCACAAAAACTACAGTTTAAGTATGAACAAATAACAATATGTCTATACTGACATTACATATTTTATCAAACCAGACAAGGCTCCCAAAAGTAATACGTTGTGTCTGTACTAACAAACAAAGGATAGCCAGGAATCAAACCCTAATCACAGGGCCACTTAGCACAGACTGGGCTATGTTCAGCATTCAAGTGTCAGATTTGTTCTGAAGAGCAAAAAATTGGAAGAGATTGAAAGAGAAAAGCAAATAAGATAAAGAGAACATGGGCGTAAGCTAACATTTTAGCCACATGCATGCTCACAGTCCAGTGCCTGAGCCAATTACCTGGCCTTATTACATAGTACAGGTACACCCACGGCAACATGTTCAATGGTGTTTAAATATTTACAACAGCTAAATTACTCCATCACACAACTGAGCTGGGTTCAGAGCACTCACAACACTTCCAAGAACCTATCTGCTGAAGGTACTTTCTTGAAATGCAGTGTCATGTAACCTAGCACAGCCTGTCCACTCACTTACCAGTCTGGTCCTGTATCTGCTGCAAAGAGATATAGTAGGCATCTTTTCCACCCCAGCACACTGCCAGTCCAACTACCACGATGTCTTCATAGCCTTGGACAGGAAACCCATCATCTTTAACTTGCATTTGCTGAGGAGAACTCACTAAAGACATAATTTCAAGTTACAATTATAAAATGGCATTCATAAACAGGATCTTGGAAATGTAAATACATACAGTTGAGCCTAAAACTGAATATTGTTAGTCTCAGTAACGCAAAGGAGCTGAGTGTTAGTAAAGGATGGAGAACTGATGTCAAGCATTTCCTTGATAGGTCCTTGGAGACCGTAAAGAAGTATTAGCCACTTGTTGGTATGTGAGACTATCTGAATATTAACATCTCATTGTGTATCTAATATTGAAATGGTTCTCTGCTGTGCAGTCCTTTTATCACATGCACCATGTCATAAGTTTTTGTATATTATAAAATGAATATTACATTTACCAGTAAACATTACAGATTGTTCAGGGGCTCCACTGAGCTGTGCTACTTCTGTGATTGCTTCTGAACCAAGGTTAAATATTTTCAAATTTGTAAAATGTAAACTTGGTTCAATATAAGCATATGTGAAATTCAGATCAGTCTCTGGATTGTTGCAATATTACTTCATTTTTTCCCCCAAAAGTATTGATATGCTGCAGTTTGCTGCTGCTTTATAAACATAGTCTTCCTTTAAAATGACAAGATTAAGCAGTTAGATTCATTGCTGTCATATTGCCATAACAACAACACTCCTTAACTATCAAAATATATTTTTGACAAACGTGAAATGCTTTTCAGAGTGGAAGGAGGGAATATATTTCTGTCTCAACTCTTGAAGACGTTGCTAGGAAAGGTCAGAATTTGGAAGGGATGCTGAATGAGCGGTTCCACCTGAACATGAGGAAAAACCTATTTACTTTGAGGATGACAGAACATTGGAATAGATTGCCCATAGAGGTTGTGGAGTCTCCTTTCCCAGAGATATTCAAAAGCTGCCTGGACACAATCCTGTGCAACCTGCTCTAGGTGAACTTGCTTTAGAAAGGGGGTTGATCTAGATGATCTCCAGAGGACCCTTCCTATGCCAAACATCATGTGATTCTGTAATATCAGTAATATCAGTAATTTCCCCCCCTTTTGCAAACCCTTTCCTTCTCTACTCCTGCCACCCTACTGTTCACAAAATAATGTGCTGGAACAGGGAACTGACCTTTTTTGAATTTGCCACCAATCGTTGATTTGGGAGACAGAAGACATTTTGTTCTTTCGCATGCCACTGAGATGGAGAATCTGCTTTTTTCCTTCCATTCTGCAACGAAAGTCTGGAAAAGTGCTTTGTTGCTTGCTACATCAATAATAGTGAAACTTTCAGCACTCAAGGGAATAAGAGGAAAAACATCCTGAGACAGCTGCAGTGAAAAGCCTTGGTCTATAGCAGAATCATCTTTTATCTCATCAGTCTCAGTTGGGTCTAGACTCCCAGTACTGACCTGGAGTGTTTTTACCTGCTGCTCTGCATTGCCCTCACTATTCTGTTGTGGCTGAATCATTTGTCCTTCATTCTCGCAGGCGACTTGCCTCTTCCTTGCAGATTTCACAGAAAGAGAAAAAGAACTCTTTGGGAAAAGCTCTTTGGGAGGTGTTGGAGGAATAAACCCATTATTATTATCTGATGGAGGACAGGACGTTCTGCTGCTTCCCTTGAGCTGAAGTGTTATGGCATCTGTTTTCTGAAGATGCAAGTTTTCTGTTTTATTTTCTTTAACCTTGAAAGAGCTTTTGAAATCCTGGCAAGTGGGCAAAGGTTCTGGCTTACAACAGTCAGATTCAAAAACTAGATCTGGTTCTTGATTAACAGTAGGAGAAACTAACTTTCCTTTCAAACAGGAACTTACTGAAACTGGTTCAATGCTTGAGGGACTAGGCCATTTGTCTAACACATCCTGCAATCCTGGGCTTAGTTCAAACGAGCAGTCAGCCCATACCACTGGATGGGGTTTCTTATCTAAAGTTTGCTGGCTTCTCTGGAGCTTTTCACCTTGATCTCCTACTAAATCCTTCGGTCTAGGGTCATTGTTACAAATCACTGGGTTTATTAATCCTGACTGACCCTGAAAGGTAGCAGGAAGATCTTTCAGAAAAGACGGGGAGTTTTCATGACCTAAACCTTCAGCTATTGTATCAGAGGGTGCTAGAGATACATTGTTACACTGTGCAGGATTCTCCTGTTCTTGTTTGCCACTGACATCAAATTTATTCTGAACAGGTCTTAGATTCTGCAAAAGACCATCTGGAGGAAGCAAAGCCTCTTGCTTCTCCACAGGGTCCTTTCTGTCAGCTTCCATGATGCAAACAGCTGAAAGGTCAGTGACATTACTGAAGCTATCATCAAATAGCAAGCTATCACTCATATTTAGGCTTGCTTCAGGGACAGGGTGGCATTCTATTTGTACAATGTGTTCCCTTCCAAAATCGGAGGTTGCTCTATTGAGATCTTTAGACACATTCTCCCCTTTCACAGAATTTTGGGTCTGGTAATCTTGTAGAAAACTGTGTAGCTGTGAGTCAGTCACTGAGAAATCACTTTCTTTAAGGCAAGGTGCAGATTCTATTTCCTTCACTATGGGCTGTAAATTAAGGGCTCCAGACTCCAAAACTTGATTACTGCAGTGCTGAGTTATGTTTTTGGTAATGTTATTTGTTGTGATAAGACTTGATAAGCTCAGTTTCCTAGCTGTTGCAGCCACCCTTTCATCGGTAGCATTCTCAGTCCATAAACTGCTTAGGTTTTTGGAGATTTCCTGCCGTGGTATTGCTGCCAGCTCCGAACCTTCTATTCCCTGCTGTCCTGTGATTCCAGCTGCTATCTCCTGTTTTATTATCATCTCAGTTTGAGTATCCAACTGGAAACTGTCTTCAAAGTCTCTAGAGTCAGAAAACAGATCAGAGGCTGGACCATTCTGAACATCATCTGCATTGCAAACACCTCTGTATTTTCCTAAAAACTCTTTCAGAAAAACCTTGGGATGACTGTTGCCTTTCTGCAATGTTCCAGCTTGTAATATTCCATTGGGCTTTTCACTCCCATGTTTGCCACCATTCTGAACCTGAATATTGCAGATTTTATCCTCACTAGGACAAAAATGTATCCTGCTGTCACAATGGACATGTCCACTTCCAGAGCAGCTCGCAGTCACATTACCATGATCTGTGTCTAAAGCCATCTCCTGCCTATCAATCCTATCCTCAGCACAGCTCACATCTGTTTGAGTTCTATTAATTTTATTCTGCTTATAATCATTATTTTCATTTCTCTGTGTCCTAGCACTACCGGGTATGACTCTACTTCCTATAATATTATGCATCTCCACACTGGTGCGTGGAGTACCCTGCAACATAACAGATGCCTGCAAACGTGCTCTCCCCTTAGGTATGCCTTCATTGCTGGTGGTGGGCTCTGTAAACAATGCTTCCATTTTATCTTTTCTCCCAATCTTTATTTTGTCCATCTGCACAGAATTTGAGACTTCATGAGTTAAAGAATCTGTTTCCATAAATTCCTTATTATTTCGGTTTGAAAAAAAATTATCTGTAGAGATGGTGGGGTGGAAAGCAGGTGGATTTTGTATGTCTATGCTAAGTATATTTGAACCTTCAAGAACTGACCTCCGCAGTTTTGAAGAGGTATTTTTGTTCCTAGTGCGGTTTAAATGCACATCTGTGCTTTTAATCAATCTAGAGGCTGAAGACTTTGTTCTCGATGTTGGTGTTTTTCCTTGTTCAGTAAGATGCTCTGGGATGGCTGCCCTGGAATCTATCTTGGTTTTGATTAGAGAAATTCCTTCCCTGTTTTCATTACCAGTGCATGTATTTGGCAGTTTTTTAGCACTGTACACAATATCACCCCTGCCTTCCTCTGCTCGAGCCTGTTTCTTGCCTGGGACTTCATTCTCACACCTGGAATTTTCTGTGCTACTGCTTAGCCGTCTTTTATATCCCTTTTTAATATTTGATAAGTTTCCAGTCTGCGAACCAAGGCCATTACAATGCTGAACTCTAAACTCTTTTTTGTTTAACACCCTTGAAGACTCAGCAGACTCCTCTCCATCTGACCTACGCAGTCTGTCTTCCAGTTCTGACTCACTGCTGATCATAGAGGATGTATCAGTCTCAAGAAAAGACTCTGGGTTCCACTGCACTCCCATCAGTGCCAAATCCTGCTGCAGAAGTCTCCTGGCTTCCTCCACAATGACAGAAGCTGCTTCTCTTTCAGTCAAGCCTTTCATTCCAGCCATCCAGATGCTGCGCACAGTCCGACGCTCCTCTGCCGATTCTTCATCTTCATCCACAGCCCTACGAACACTATGGGAAAGGTAACAGACAGACGTAAACATTCACGCAAAAAATAACAAACAACAGAAGAAGCTGGTACTATTCTGTTTTGCTCCCATTTCAATGGCTTCACAGCTTCCTTCACAGAAGCACTCTACCTAAAATATAATGCACTTAATGGGAAATAACTTAATTGGAAATAAGTATTTCAGTTTTCTAAATGTGAACGGATGTCAATGAAAGATACTACTGGCTGCATACCCCAGAAGTATTGCCAGGTTTCTGTGTCCAAACATGAACCCTAGAAGTCCCAACTCCCTGCTAGGGCAAAATGCAGGTCTCAATCGATCCTCCTCCATGAACTGTTTTCCAAAGAAAGGAAACTTTAGGAGCATAAACCAGACAATTACTACAGCACAGTCCCACAGGTATTTGATCAAGGAAGCTTGTCACTACATTAACATGAAAATCACAAGAGAATCTCAAAAGATAATCAGTAATAAATCACAAACTACTTTGATCATATGGTGCAGCTGCTTTTCAGAGGCAGCAAAAGCTTACCAGAAAGCATTAACAATTCATCCAGGACCAAGCAATGCATTGAAAAGAGGAATAAGAAGAAAATTTAGGTCTCAAAAACTTAGGCTACAAAAAAAAGATGTTTCTATTAATTTCAAAATAATCACGGAATGACTGTGATCAGTCACAGAGACCTACAAGCTAATTCTAACTAACGTTTGGCACGAAGTCCTAAAGGTTGCCATATTTTACCACAGGTTTCATCTTGTAATCCTTCACCCTAGAAACAAACTCCTTTTATTGACTTCTGGACTTACTGATTTCTCACCTTTTGAATGGCACTGAATTCTTCAGAGCAGCTGCCACATCATCAGGACTGGCTTTAGCAAGATCAGCCACGGTGACAAAGCCAGCGTTGTAAAGTGTCCTGGCACGCTGTGCATTCAGCAGAGATACTCGTACCAGGTCACAAAGCTCCCTATGAACCCCAAAAGTGAGGCGACTCTGGAACTGAGAGAGCAACAGCTCCATGTTGTGCCAGCCCAGTCGATTACAGAAAACTGTTATCATTCCTGGAACACAAAAGTTACATCAGTGTCTTAACTCCAGCTTCAGTTCTACTAAGCTGGATTCACTCCCCACCCCCCAGTCTGAACTGGTACTCACTTTACATTTCCCACCTTCCCATTACTTACAGAAACTAAATCATGCCTATTACAACTATGACTAGGAGCTGATCTTGCAGAACTAGTTTATCAGTGAGGTAAAAATTCTGAATGACACTGTTTTTTCAAAGATGCTAATCTTGAAAGTGTGAAACACATGTACCTCCTGGAACAGGAGTCCTATGAAACAACCACACTGAAAAAAAGGCAATAGAAAAAGCAGTGATGAGAGGCACTAAGAGAAGCCACAGATCTTTAAAGAAGGTCAGCACTGATGTCCATAAGAGTAAATTGTGGATTACATAACTTCAGTTACTGAGAGTATCACAGGAGATAGCAGAGCCTATGATAAAGGTTACAACTGCAGTCCCCAGCACATGGGAGAAGGAAAAGAGCTGGAAAAACACAGTTGCATACTCACAGATTGAATCTACAGAATATGAAAATAACTGAAAGACATGGTATCCCTCACTATTTTTATAGTGATTATAGAATACAACTTTTATCATCTCTCTTAACTATATGTCATGTCAACAGTTCATATTACTTCCCAAATTATTTTTGTGAAAATTATTAATACTGGGAATAGAGAATTATGAAACTGCTACAACAAAAAGTTATTTATACTACCAGAATTAATTTAAACTACTCTGCATCAGTTGGCGTGACCTTTTCATTTTGGGGCTTTGACTCATCCTGCAACCCACACATAGGGTTTCGCAAGTTGAGCTAAAACTGTCTTATAAATTGAAAACCCACTTATGGAGTAATGGAGGACTTAGGCAACAGAAAAAAAATATCTCGGTGACATGGTGGGCTGATACTTCTACTCCTACACAGCCTAATTAAGGATGTTAAGTTAAAGGTGGCAGCTATCTGACCTCTTGTGATCTGGTGATAAATAACCCAGAAACTACTCGCTCTATTTTGAGAACTATAACCTTATACTTTCCAGTCAATTAATTTTGCAACTAGAAGAAAGCCATGTTCCATCTTAGAGACCCCAACCTTTACCCAATGCTGAAAGCTTCTCTTTCCTGATAGAGCAAAGTTTTAGAACAGACGTGTAACTATTTACATCTTTAGTATTGAACAAACTACACAGTACACAGATGATTTCCACAGATTTTCCTCAGCATGCTACAGGATTGCTTGATTCCAGTCAGCTGACCCCCTTCCCACAGTACACTCTGTGGTTCCATCTCAAAGCAGGGGCAACCACAGGTTAAGCTATAAATCCATAAGAGGTTTTACAAGACTGTTTGTTATTAGTACTACACTGTGGCTATCTTAGCCTCATATCTGGAAGGAAAAAAAACCCCTGACTAACCTAAGACTCCCCAGGCATTTTGCCCAGACAACTCACCCGCATAAGTGGCAGCAGACTGCTGCAAGGATTGAAGCTGGCCACGACTACAGCCATATTTCTTGGTCATATCGTTTAAGGGAACCTCGCTGATTAAATCCAGAAGGGCAAGACTGGTGAAAAACCTGTTGAAGAAGCACATGTAGAAATAAAATTGTCATCCAGGACACATTACTGTACATGGCAATATGCACCATGATAGCATAGGACAGAAGAGCACACAAAAGAAACAGAGAAGATGGCTTCCAAAAACAACAGCACAAACATCTTGTGCCAGCAACGTTCTCAGACCAGAGCAAACCAGGTCCAGGTTCTCCAAGCTATCAGCTCACTCAGAAAGAGAGCCAGTTCCTGAAAATAGACACAGAGCCTGTCCATCACAAATGTTATAGCCTCTAGTATTTGCACATTGACACCCACATTCTATGGCTACCTTTTGTGGATGGCCATTTGTCTGTGCTGTTTCTCTGTTTTAGCTATGATTTTGCCTCTTACAGAACGAGCTAGAAAGCTTTCTTCAATCCCCACCAGCTCAGCCACACGTTTCATTGAGGCAGGAAGCTTCTCCCATAAGCAGAAAAACTGGTACCAATCAATTGTGGTCCACTCCTCATACACTGGGGTGACCTAAAAAAAATAAAAAATCTATTTCAGAGAAACAAACAGAACAGAGCTCTGGGTAAACAAAAATAAAACCTAGGGAAAGCGGTTAGAGCATCCTACACACTAAGTAGAGGCACTGAGTCATAACCACGTACGATAAAGAAAGTAAAACCTCTTCTAACCTAATTTTTTAATATTTGTACCGATGAGATCTGACTCATATGGGTACTCTAACAATTAAATAGTTTGGAATCTTCGTCAGATTACTCCCTAAATCCAAGACACTAAAAAATTTTCAATCTCTATCTTCATTCTCCTTTAACAAAACAATGCTTTATTCTTTTTTTAATAAAATTTACAAATATCTGTCAACCTCTTAAAACCACTAGTAACCACACTAACCACCACCACAGCATCTGGTAAAGCAGGAAGGACAAAGATTTTGTCAAAACTTCCTGAAGCTTTCATTTACCTGGAGTACAAGAAACGTCAATTTTATTAACAACTAACAAAAAATCCATCCAGGCCATTCACACACTTTTAGACGTAAAACCAATTCTGTTAACGTTCAGCCAGCACAGAGTAAGTCTCAGTATGAGGAGATAAAATTTATTCACATCCATATCAGTATAAAGCAAGATTAATTATTTTGAAAGAACTAACAGTTCTTGGGGAACATTTAACATGATACAGAACACCAGATGCCTATATAATTGCAAATCATCCATGTCCCTACATCTACTGAGATGAATAAGAGTTATTAAAGTGGGGGATTGTCTTTTTTTGTTTACTGGGCTTTTGTTGTGGGGTTTTTTTTCCTTTAAAGAAAACTCTTTTCCCAGTCTGGCAAATACTTATCTGATTTTAACCAACTTTCCTAAAACATAAGGTCTTGGAATTCAGTTTCATATTTGCACAAGTAAAAGAGAGTTAAAAGCATTACAGCAGACAAACTCCCTGTAGTCCATGAGGAATACATGAAGATCAAGTCTTAAAAAAATTTAAAAAGTCACCAAAATAAAAGAAACCTTTGCCCTTGAAAACGAACAGCCTTGCAAGAAAGTGTTTTAGGGAAGCTTAACAGAAGAGAATCTCAAGAACAGGGTATTCAGTTTAAAATAACATTAGACAAGCTGCTGCAATTAAAAAGTACAGCATAAAAATATATTGCCATCACTGCCTCTACCCCAGGACATGACCAAATTTCTTCCTTTTTTTTCTGTTTTGGAGATGCAAACAGGGAAAAAATTCACTGGTGCATAACACAAAGGAGTTCATTTTGCCTAATAGAAATAGAACAAAATATAATGTGATCCTCTAAAACAGAGATATGGGTACACATGGGGCACAAGTAGAAAAAAAAAATCTGTCAGTATCAGCCCATAACTAGGATGAACACAGCAAGCAGAGGTAGGTACCCTCAGTCTCTTGCCTCCCCCATCCCCTACCTCAACAATTTCTGTAATTGCAAGCACATTCTTCTTGAAGTGAATATTTTTTTTCAGACAAGATACCCAAATTTTGACTTTGATTTGTCATTCTGATAAAGAGAATACACTTTACACTTAAGAAGGCTGAAGACAACTGTCAAATTTAGGATGATGGTGGGCCTCTGGCAGCCACAAATCCTATGTTGTTCACTGCAGCTCCATCTGGTTTCCTCACTGATCTTCACAGGTTTGTGGCTTCCTCTCCAAAGGTCTTAAATAGCATTGCTTAGCTTTTCAAGTGTTCATGCTCATAAATCTTGACACACTTTGGACACTTTCCCCTCACAAGATTTATCACACTCCTTCCTTTAGCCCTGGCAGCATCACCAGGCAAGTAAATTAAATCAGAGATGAATTTCACTGTTACTGAACTGAAGAAAGGCCCACCCAGTAGGCTTCACCCTACTGAAGAAAGTAGTGTAGCTCTCTGAGGCTTTTTGCAGGAAAAATAGATACTAAAACCCCAAAAATTTTCTGAGCCTCCAAAACTAATATGAGATTAAGCTTGCTGATGCCAAACACAGAATGAAACCAATTTGTTTCATCAACTTCAAGTGTCTTGGAAAAATTACCATTATCTTAGGTTTAAAACTTATGAAGTTCTGAAATCTTACAAAGTCAGGAGTGACAACAATGGGCTTAGATGGCACGCAGCACCTGCCTACAAAATAGACACTATGGGAACAAACTAGTTCTGAAGAACATTCTATTTAGAAACTTTTCTTCATGAAAGATAAGCTAAGCAAAGCACACACAAAGAAAACCCAACTATGTTCATAGAGCCTTCAAGAACTCTGCATTGTGCTGTCTCTCCTTTCCTTAGTTCTGGCAGTACAAAATACAAGACACAGAACAAGGAACCTACCAAATAGACAATATGCAGATCATTCTCCAGAACAAAGCTTTTCATAGCTCGCTGCAGGTCAGCAAAGATTTCCATGGCTTCAGTTGGTGAAAGAGAAGAGGAAAGAGTAGCTGAGCCAAGATGTGTTGGGTGATAAACCTTTGCTGTTTTAAAAAAAAGGAATCACATAGAAAAACATTTAAGTGCAAGTTTATATATCATTTTCAGAGATACCAACTCTACTAACTTTTTCCAACTGTTTTTTTTTCAAAAAATAGTGTATTTCTCCATTCTGAAGACAGAAAAATGGAAATAATAAAAGGTTTAACTAGCCTTTTTCAGAGGCCAGATCCCAAGCTCAGATCCCTCTAACTACTCAGACTAACAGTTGTAATAGCTATTTGAACAAAAACCGTTGGAGTCCCATCTGCCATCCTGCCTAGAAGTTACCATTTTGACTATTTCTTTCTTAGGAATGCTAAATATCTCCTATTATCTTTTCTTTAAAGAGTTACAAATTAACCTGTAATGGGGATTCTTACTACTACTGTAAGTCTCATCCTTAGCCATTTTAAGAAAATAGCCAAAATCAGGGAAAAGTGCAATCATGTACACCAAGCAGTTCTAGAAAAGACCTGCACTCTCTTAGGTTCTTCTCCAGAAAGACAAAAATCCTAGTTTACAGTAAATGTACACAAATCCTGCAGTTAAAGCATGCTTTGTTTAAAGATATTTTGGGAACTTGTAGACTAAGACGCATCAGTCTTAGAGGTGGTGTGCAGGTGATGTGCCTTCCAAGAAGACATGCATGCAAAATATGCTAAAGCAGGTACAAAAACACCAACTGGAAAGCTAAAAAAATCTTGATACACACAATTCTTTAAAATAAATAGAAAATGCACAGAAGTCCTTATTATAAAGTTACACTGAACATCTACCCAGCTGCAGAAGATTTACTGAATCAAAACTAACTGCAGTCACCGGGAAGAACACCAACGTTACCTTTCACATCATTGCCAGAGTCCAGAACCTGAATGAATTCATTTTCCAGCAACCATGCCACACAAGCCTCGATAGGTCCAGCCTGTGCTTTGTCTTGTTCTTTCTCATTTTCCCACTTGCTTTCTTTCAAGTTGGATGCAAGCAGAGTGCAAGAAGCATAGGTCTGCACATCATCTGGAGTGTTGGCCACTCCCCCCACTATGATCTGTTGAAGAAAACTACTTGTTCATGTTGCTAGAGACACAGTAGGATAGAACATCAGATTGGAGAATCAAAGAGGTTGATCCATCATCTAAGTTTTAAAGAGCCAGTACAAGAGGGGAATATAAGGCAAAGCAACAGCCAACCCTAAAGATTTTTCTTGGCAAGAACCCAGTCACTCTAGGTAGAAATAAGAGACTAATCTATGGGAAAGAATTAATTATAAAATCTTATTTTGAAAGTGGACATCCACATTGCAGCAATTTAGATTTGAGACTAGCCCTAGGCGTTTTGCTTAGCCAACGCTGTGAAATATTTTTCATATGTTAGAACACAAGCTTCAATTTTCTGAAGACAAAAAGCAAACTAAGAAGGAGGAGTTCTCCTAAGGTTCTTCAGTATACTGACATTTTCTCTTAATAAATGTAAATGCTATCCCCCATTATTGTTTTCCTGATTGAGATTGATTTTTTTTCCCATTGGATTTTGGTTTGGTTTTGTTTTTCACACAACTGCTCTTTCCTTGTGTGCCATTTCCATGTGTGTGTCTTCCTCGAGATAAGCAAGGTGTTTAACTATAAACTTTCTTTCATGGTTTCAATGGATTTTTTCCATGTTACAAAGAAACAACACCTGAAGGAAACCCCCATCTTTTAGATAGATCTTATGTATAAAAATGCTTTGCTAAAAATGGTTTGCTAAAAATTCAAAATCTATGGAATCACAACCAAGTTCTAAGTTTCACAGCAGTTTTTGCAAGACAGTAGAAGTATAGCAAACAAACTATATTTAGAGAGTCCCGCATCTAATCTAGGTTCAAGTCCAAAAGCAACTTAGTAACCCTTGTTTGAGTGTGCAAGCAGAGAAACATTCCAGACAAGATGCTGAATACTGAAGGAAGCTGGCAGACCTAAATTATTTTCTTCTGAAGATGCTTGGGTTGGCAAGGGAGGAAACACATGAAAAAGAAAATGCACAGAAAACATTTGATGGTGTAAAAAAAGAAAGCTTTTTACAAGAGTGCAAGCACAGTTCTAATCCTCTCCCTGTGTCCTGTACCTCAAGTATTGCTCTTTTCATGCTAGAAGCAACACCTTCCCCTTCTCTTCTAAGCAAACAGCTGCAAACAGGCTTGAGAGATCCCTGAAGCAGAGCAGTTCCTTTTGATCTTTCTGAGGGCTTGCAAACCAAAATGCTCTCACCTATTGGAAAAGAAAAACAAAAAATACAAAAACATCAATGATCTTAGTACTGCATCTTAGCACTCTAATAGCTACACTCATTTCATCAAGGAGATATCATTGGAAGGGAAAACTGTAGTTATTTTCCGAAAAGCTGAGTAACAAAAGAAGAGAAAAACCTGTGCAACCTTGAACAGTGTATATGAATTGCTATTTAAGAACTCCACAGATGTGTAATACTTAAGAACTAAAAGCAGAGCAAGCTTCAAAGTTACATTAGGCTAGTGAGGGTCTTGCCAAATCAGCTAAGAGATTTCACAGCCTCTCTGTGCATCTGTTTTTCTGCTGAACCAGTCTTGCTTCTTGTTCTGGAATTGATTGGAATTATAATACACAGCGGCATCAATTTTTCTTCTTTGCTACATTTTTAAACTGACAAAATTCTCAAAAGAGGAAAACATAAAAGCTGCAAAGCACTTTGACATTTTGTGTTCATTCAATCATCTTCCAGTCTTGAAATAACACAGATACCAAACTAATTCAGAAATGCCAAATTATTAATCTAAGTAACTATACATTCTCTGAACTTTCATATATGCATATACATGCACACACACAAAATCTTAAGTATCCTGAATGGTTTCCACCGCAAGTACATCTAAATAAATCTTACCTTAAAATTCTCTATCAGACATTGTTAAGTTAATCTCTAACCACTGAAACTCTGTGAGAGACAAAAAAGGTCTGAGAGTCATGAAACAAAAGTGAAAATAATGGGTAAATTCCTTTAATGAGATCACAGTACAGCCTGTCCATGGAAAATACAGTGGTCACACACAGGAGACTTTTTCTACAAAGCTCTTATAGAGAAACTAGGTCCCTGGGAGACTCTAGCTAGTTAGCAGCTTTGCCAAATGGCACAGGATAAATGAATTAGGGGTAGGACACTTTTGTCTTTGACTAAGAAGATTGCATTAGATTTGGATTAGCTGTACAATAAATATCATGATAGGGTTATGATAACTTGTTAAGATTTAAATGCACATAGTCTGGACACAAGGTAATTTTGGTAGTAGGTATCTTAGCAAGATTCTAGGAGTGTTGTGATAAAACTGTAGTTGTGGTAATGCTAAAGTAATCAACAAATCCAGAGGTAATGAAAACACAACTGCACTTAAATTTAACGAACAGAATAAATAAATGCAGTGTAGGCGAGTAACAAAATACAACTTAAACATGTTTACACAAATGAATTACAGGATAAATACACACTCAGAGGATATGTCCTGGATTTTTTATCCTGCCAGGTGAAATCTTTGACATCTATTCACCACATACTTTTGACAGAGCCAAAGAGTACAGAAGATCAACTGCCTGTAAGAATTATTTTGCAAAAGCAAAGCTTATTTCGATTTTAGCAATTAAGAACATTCAGTCACTTTGTATTTGGGTTCTGATGTGACCTACAATTCCCTCCGAAAACTCTGACTCTTCAGAGTGGTAAATCTAACAGAAAATCTAACAGAAAATGGGTATCCCCTTGGCTCTATATTATCTGACAGTTATTCAAGACTTGGAGGATATGGAGGATACCCCTTCCCAAGGTGCCACTGAGAACTTAAAGCCAATAATTGCAATCTAGTAAACAATAAAAAAAAAAGGAACCGAGCTGTTCCAATATTCCTTATTGACCATTCCAGATGCAAGGTGAAGAGTAGGTTAGCATCAGATTAGACAAACACCAGAAGGCTCTGGCTACCCAGGCATAAAACTTCATTAAAAGGTCTATTATATTTCTAAGTTTTGTTCATCAATATGGAGCAGCTTTACCTATTTCTCCTCGGGGACATGAAAATTTTGATGAATGCAAAAGTAATCAAATTTCATTCTCCAAGATGATATTTTTAAATTTCCATCAAACCAAGAAAAAGAAACTAAAAGATCAAAACATAAGACAACCCAAAACTACAATGGTGGGAGAGGAGGAGGCATTCTACCCAACAGCAATTATCTTTTGTCTGTCAGCTGAATTTCATATCCACATAAGGTATTTTTTCCAGCTGAAGTTGCTGTCCTCCAGTCTCCCTACTCTGTGAAAGAGTAGCAGCTGGCAACACAGCTTTATGTTCTCATCCAAAAGACTCCGTGGAGTGGAAAAAAATGGTACATTCATGAAGCTTATCAGCATAAAATCAACTGCTTACTGTGCACAACACAGTCACATCAGAACTGTCAAAAAGGGTACTAATTATTGTAACTTCAAGGGGAAAAAGAAGAAACTTCAAGGAATAATGTCATTTTACACCTGCCAGCTACAGTCAAATGACAAAGTCTGGAAAATTTCAAAATACAGCATGCAGCTGCCCTTTTCTTTAACGCATAGGGATAGCTCACAGAGATATAGGTCGCAAAATGCTCTGTTGCTATGCTACTCTGGCAAAAATAGAAAGCTAAATGTAAGAACAGTCTGCTTACACAGGGTTCCAGCAAGCACCAATCAAACCATCAGTAGGGCAAATCCCACTTCCCGCATCTGTTGAACTTCTTATTTTCTACCATGTTTATACTCATATAATGCAATTTTTTTCAAACACCATCCATGAAGATAAATTTTCATTGCAAATTAAAATAACAGGCAGGATTATTTTGTTGAACATCTATCAGTGCCACTGTATGCAAGAAGAGGCCACGTTATCTATGAACTACTATTCATATTTCCCTGTCCTCTGCTGCATTGCTACTTTCAGGATCCATAAAATTCATGATCAAGTTTAGCAGAAGTTTAATAAATCTAAATTAGAATTTCAGACAACAGGAGTTTGTCAAATTATGACAGTAGACTTGGAATGTATTTCTTACATTTCAGGCCTGTCCAGTGAGAGTTTACTGTAAATTTTCTCACTGAAACTGTAAATATTTTAGTTAACTGACCACGGATCACAGAATTAAGGCAAAAGAACAACACAGCCTTAGAAGCTAACAAGAATTCAAAGGAGAAAACATTCTGTTCCTGAAGTAACTGACATGTAAATACCAAAGTCAGTCTCCTGGAGTGAAAAGAATCCCCTGGGAATTACAATTTTTACGCCATTAATACCAAACAAATTAATACCAAACAAATTCATCTTGATTAACTTAATCATACTGAATACCAAAGGAATTCATCATGATTAGTCACTAATTGCAAAGTACTGCCCTGGATTTAATCAGGTTAACACCATCCTCACAGAATGTTAATAAAGACTCTGCTTACCCTCTGTGTCTACTCCTTTCCTGCCAGCCCTTCCAGCCATCTGCTTGTAAGTGAGAATGTCCAGCAGTTTGCCTCCAAACACGGGGGTTCGTATAATTACTCGGCGCGCGGGTAAATTCACTCCAGATGAGAGCGTGGAGGTTGCTGCCAGGACTCTAATCAAGCCTTGGCGAAAGGCTCCTTCAATAATGTCCCGTTCATCAAAAGTAAGACCTGAGGAGACGTGGCTTTTAGTGAACCTTTTCATGGTGACACTGCATTTAAAAGCTAATAATATTACTGTCAAGCAAGAGGAAGAACAAACAAACTTAACCAACATTCACCATTCACTAGTATCACAACACTACCTTAGTCAACTTCTTTTGACCCATAGGTGAACCAAAATTTCATCATTAAGTATTTATTACTCAATTGACAGTAATACACTAGTTTTTCTAAGGTGCTTGCACACATGGTAGCAAGATGAACAGCTCCTAAATGCATATCTACAAGCACTGCAATTGAATACATAAATAAATAAATTAATTAAATAAAAACGAGAAAACAGCAGGGAACTAGGATTTATTCATCTACTGTCCTGACTCTGGACTCCTTCATTATTTCCATTATGGGTTACAGGTCTAGTATGTATCTTTCTACATTTCCTTCAGAGCTTCATGACAATTTTATTCTTGAGAAAGAAATCCAGATTCCATAAGCATTTGGAATTATTCCTCCTACCTAATCAATGCCATAGCTACTGTTGTCTCTCCCAGTCAGTCCCTTTTCTAAGTGAATCAACAGGCAACACTATTACCTACTTAAGTAAGAAATAAAATATCTAATCAGAAGTGTTCACAGCACATGCTCCTTTTATTTTTATTGCCATTATTATACTTCCTCTATTTACTCATTTATTTCAGTATCAAGCTGAGGGAAATTGCTCTGAAACACTCTGACAGCTTTAGGGACAACTTGAAAATGCTTGAGCTGCAAATCAGCTAATTTTTCAGGCATTTCACAAAAAAACCCAGTTAAGTTGTATTTTAAAACTTTCTGTTATCCAACACAAGGGATAGGTTTATCATAACAATCTGTGAATTAAAGTCTTCAGCCACAATAAAAGAATTTCAAGTTTACCTGTAACTGTGGGATTCTCAAAGCATATATAGTCATAAGCTACTAAAGGCTTCAAAAAGCAACTGCTAAATTGCCGGTACCTACAGTGAAAAGAACCCATATAACTTCACCATTACAGAATTCAAGACCGGGATATTCAGGAATACCTGCATGATGAAACGCCACTCCCCATGGCAAAGTACGCTGGAGCACAGAATCCAGACCTGAGACAGAACGCTTTAGCTGATCCAGAACCTCATCGATCCCTTCTCTGTCCACAGCAACTGGGACCAGGGTGGAGTTTTTCGCAGAACCTTGAGAAGGAAAATATTTTTATAGTTTCTACTAAAATTAATTTTCATTGAAGACCCATAGTGCATACCCATAGTCTTCTACAAACTACTTTTCTCTTACTCTCAGCTTGTTGCAAACTGTAGAACTCCCTGGCAATGATGTCTGCCAGCTTCTCACACCAGTTCTTGGATGGACAGAAAAGTAGGACTGAATGGCCACCACAAACAGTCTCATAACACAGGCTCACAACATGGTCTTCGTCTCCCTGAATTGAGACAAAATATTTTCAAGGCACTCTCAGATTGAATGACGTTTGTAAATGCTGTCATTCTGTGTCTCAGTAGGAATCTTCTACTTCAAGAAAGAGGGAGCAAACAAAGAAGATGGAGCACTGTTATCTTATTTTCTGTCTTGCTTTATGAAGTTCAAGCACTAGTATGATCCTATTTTTGAAGACAGTTCTAGACCTACCTATGAATAAATGTAACATTTTACATCTTGCTTTCATAAATCTGCTTCTGAATGAAGGCCACACAGTGCATAAAAAAATCACTGCAACCTCCATGTCACGGCTAACAGCAGTGGCGAAGAACTAGGAAGAGCCCCGAGGGAAAACTCCTCTACAGTAACTAGGGAAGACTTGTCAACTAGGATGTCTGAACTAAAAGCATGAGATGTAGTAGTCTAAGCATCCCCAATAAGATGCACTCAGCAAGCACTGCTGACCAAAAACTGCAAGTGTTCAGAGCACAGTGGAAGGCTTTTATTGATACTTACATAGATGTCCCTTCAAAACCCTTATGTTTACAGTTTGCTTTTTTAGTTTTAAGATCTTAAGAGAGTCCCTGCAACTGATCTGTTTTACTTGGCTAAGACAGATTCCCTTCTAGCAAGCAGGCCAAAGGAGTAAGAGAAAAATGTAGGCATACAGGAAGAAATAAAAAGCACTAAAATGCAAATGAAAACAGGGGAACAATGTCAGAAACTGCATATACACATCAAAAGCTCAGTAAGGATTCTGCCAAATTCAGCTGCAGCGGTGAGGTCATCAAGTTCCCTTTCCTGGTCCAGTTTGAGGTACAAAAGTCTGAAGGTTCAGTGACAGGTTTCAAGCCCAGGATCACCTGGTTTTATAAAATAAGCCAACTCCTTCAAACTGTTGAGTCATAAGCCTCATTTAGATCTTTCTCCCGCTTAATTTAGTAACTATCCACAGCAACTATTTCAAAAAAATCCAGAAAAGGAGATGTAACATCACCTTCTCAATATGACCACACAAAAGCAAGCTTCCAGATATTCATGTCACAAACGTTTCCTTTTGTCTCTGGGACTCTTTTTCTTTACTGTGTCACCATGCTACTGACATGATAACATTTGTGCACAAGGAGATCTGAGTGTAAAACATTTCAAAATATTGCTGGAATTCAGCCCATACTGTCCAACTACTACACTAGTATTTACACAGAGCAGTTCAAAGGAACAGAGATAATATTCACCCTTCAGAGACTCCACAGAAAAGGAACCTACAAGTAGGAAGCACAAATTTTCCATTTCTACCCATTTTGTTCTTCAAAATCCTTACAGTATTATGTTACCCTTAACTTTCCATATCCTTTTCAAGTGTGTAAAAGGACTAAATACTGAAAACAGATTCAGAAGAATCAGGATGGACATCTGCCTTCTAATCATTGACAAAATTAGATCATTTAGCAGTTTAACACAAGGAGGTTCAATATCAGATTTTAATGCAAACATATTATCCCAGTGTTGAATGCAAATTCCTTGGCCTAAACAGGGAATACTTACCTGCATTCATGAAAGTAGACTCCCAGACACAAGATAGGGTGGTGGGTAAGGCAAGAATCAAACTCTTTACACCTGTCAAGTGCTCAGAAACTGCAAAGTCAACCTTGTCTTCAAGTCAGATTGAAGAAACTTCAAGACCTTCATGAGGGGGTATGGGTTGGGGTTTTTTTTGTTTAAGTCAGTAGAAGACAGAAAGAACAGTTTTGTTCTAAGTTGGAGCATGTAATCTATGAAGTAAACAATGAAGTCAGGAATGTCATCTATTTAAAAAGAAATTAAAAACATACCAAGAGCTGTCTTTTTAACTTTAGTATTACAAAAGGTGTCATCCCAAAGCCACTGCTCAGAGTTTTGTTACCTTCAGTTGAAGTTTGGGCTGGAATTCTCGCAATAAATTCATGGAGGAGTCATATATGTTGCTGCCAATTTTCACCCACTCCTTGAGGGGCACAGGGCGAAAATCTGTACAGTATAGCTCTGCATCTAACCACGAGGCTAGGAGTCCTAAATTAGGGAGAGTAGCACTCATGCCTACTATCTGTATCCCACCAAAACCAGGACTGGTCGTCTTCACCTCTCTGGAAGTGGTTAAAAGAAAATGAAAGTTAGTTACAACACTTGCTACTGTTCTGGAAAACAGAATTCAGAAAAACTAACTCAATCTACTTCCTTCCAGACTCTAAAATGCAAAGCTACTTTTTTTAACTTTTTGACAAAGAAACAAGCCATACTCTACTCTTAGCAAACACAATGTCATGTTATGCATTAATAAGAAGATAATTCAACTTTTTATCATTTTGAACCTAAACCTCAACCTTCTTTAGGTAACAACAGATATAAATGACTGCTTATTTGGAGAAACTGAAAACAAATACATAAATCAACCAGTTCCTTGACACTAACAAAAACATGGAAATAAAGGAATAGCTTAATCTCCACTGCAATCTTCTAAGTTTAAATGCCTTAATTAAAACACTTCTATTTGTTTCCATTTCAGCACAAACAACACTAAACTAAGGTCTTCCTAGATCTGGGAACCAAAGCCCTAAATTCAGCAAAAAAGCAAGTAGCTTCAGCTCTTAAAGTGCCGAATAGCAGCTTCCATTAAAGGCAGTGAGAAGTAATGGACTCCTAACAGGCCAAAAAACACAAACTGTTAATTTAGATATCCAAACATAGATTTTAATTCAGGCTTTTACATCCACACAAAAGTTTTGGAGTTTTTTTAATGCTCCTATGCTTATGTTTGAAAACTACTCATTTGCATTGCACTGAGCCATAAATTAAGACTTTAAAAAATAAAAGGTCTGGCAAATCAATATGAGCTCAGAAACAGACAATCTTTTTAGAAGACCTCACCTTCAGGGGTCGGTTGTAACACCTGGCAAAGAAACAAGATAACCCAGAAGCTATAGCATAAAAAACCAGTCACTGATGAGAGAGAAATAAAGAAGATGGGGAGAGGTAGACTCTCTAATCCAAGCCCTTCAAGCATTTGCTAGTACAGCTTGGCCATCAAGGTTGCAGATTTTTGCCCCTACAGCAACGTGAGACCCTTTTTTTTCCTAAACAACTTTTGACCTTCAAGGATCAAAAAAGTTCCAGCTCCACAACACACTGTTTGACTGAGGAGGAGAAAAATATGCTACAGAATTTTAGCTGGGTCTGCAAAAGCCTTGCAGATTAAGAAGGTTACACCTTCTTCCTTCATTTGCCTTTGTTTGTGTTTGGGCACTATGGAACTGCTGGACAGTTTGCTGTGGCCTCTAAAGCTCTTCTGAAACATTTAATCTGTTCCCCAGTGTCCAATCAGTTGTGCTAAAGGCAAGAAAACATGCAATAACTAGGCTATCACATGTTATAAGCAAAACCAGAGCTTGCCCTGAGCAGTGCTAACTAAGCAGACTACTGGCATATCCTCTTAAGCTTTCTGACCAATTCACCATGTACAAGCTAACAACATGCCCACTCTTCCACAATACCTGAACATTTCTGAAGGATAAATACTCCATTCCATGAAACACTGAAAAAATCTGCTAGCAAAACTGTTCTAAAAAAATCCAAAGTTTTTTAAAAAAAAACTTAAATAGGCTAAAGAAGTAAATGAAAGCTTCAGCCTTGTTTCTCTTCCTGAGAGAATAAATCCCATGGTAGCACACAAATTGAAAATCACGAGGAAAAGAGGTTTTGACTACAATGGCAGGCCCCTGAGAGGTAGTATGATGAGATCTTAATAACCAAAATAGTCTAGGTCATCACTCTCGTAAAAACCCTGGAGCTAACCCAAATTTCCAATCACCCAGAGAACAAAATATTTAGAGTCATCCATAATTTAGCATTAAAAGACAAACATCCTGGTCTACCCACCGTTTTGCTACCTTCTCTGTAACATATCTAACTTTGGTCAGGAGAAGTTCCAGCAGATATCCTCGATGAGAGTCTCCCAGCATGTGCAACTCGTCCACAACCACCACTCCTGATAAAGAAAAGCACTCACGTTATATTTGACCAACCTCCACACTAAGAACAGATAGCCCTAATCCTTTCACATTCCACATAAACTGAAATTTATATTCACAAATCCAGCTATGCTTACCAACACCACTACAGCTTCCTTCTGTCACTGAGACAAATCATGACCAATGTCATGACATTTCACACACACCCCCAACCACACACATGCACACAATCAGCTTTTAAAAAAGAAAAATGAATAGGTTGCTAGTCTAGCCACCACACAAAACAGTATTGCAGTATCTGTACTGCAACTTCTCTACAAGTAAAAACCCCCAGGCTTCAGATTATCTGGAAAGGAAAATTCCAGAACCGAAATGAGCAAGTCAAAAGCTTTGCTGACATCACTGTCTTAGTTAAAAATATTATTTCTTACTAATACAGTAATGTCAGAAAAAAACCCAGGAGCAGATGTAATTAAACTGGCATAGTCTGCTTCCTATTATATTGTCTTTCATTAACCAAACCTGAATGAGCCCTACTATCTAGCTTTGGCTTTGTAATGAAAAAATACTCTTACGTGACAGCTTTGTTGTCATCCTACCTCTTGCAAATGACTTTTTAATCTATTAACCGCCTCCATCAAATTTTTAAGATGTGTAAAATATCTAAAAGCATAATGTCTAAAAAGCTTTCTGAATATTAGCAGCTGGAGGCAACAGACCAGACTATGGTCTGCCCTGAGGAGAAAACAAAGAGGCACTACAGCTAAGGCACCCAGTGCCCCTTCTGCACACATTCCAGCAGCGGTATGTACCATTTCTGGCCAGCTGACAGGGTCCCAGGATTCCATCCAGGATGGAATTGGATAAAGGAAGGTTAAACAAAAAAAGCAGGGCACAGAGGACGCTACGCTTCATTAGTTCTGCTGCTGTGAATTTTTCTTTCCTCTTTGGTGTAGCTATGTAATATCTTTCTGGTATAAAATAGCAGGAGCTTAAGGGCAAATGTGACCTTATATTATCTGTTTCAATGCTGCTTTTCCTTCTTATTTTTTTTCTCTCCTTCCTACATATGTTCCTTTTCTCTCCGTCTGTTTTCTCCCTCCTTCTCTTTCAAGCCACTTAAGTTAGAAAAGAGTGCTGCACTACTTCATCAGCCTCTTTTACAAACTCCCACCCATCCAGCTCCCCTGTCTTCCCGCACTTCCTCTATTCAGTGTACACTTGCAAAAAGTGGTAATTCATTGGTCACCAAATATGCATTTATTCAGCTACCAGAAAAAGCTTATTCCTGCTTCCCCATACAACAATCTGTCTGAATTCTTCCAGAAGCTGGGACAGGACAGTTTAATCAGATATCTACTGAAGTAAAATCCATACAAGTTACCTTTCCAGTCTTCGTGCCAAGCAGCAGCACATTTTACTTCCTGAGATGAAGCATAGAACACTAGTGGTACCTACAGGTCAAAGCACAGGGAATGCCGCTATTTTTTGCACGGATCACTTGTTTTATACCTTCTGCTGCTACTCAGCTATAATGTATAATCAGACATTAAACCTGTGCACTGTATTGCCCTGGCAGCCTGCAAGTTGGTGAGACCTGACTGTCACATGTGCACGAGTGCTCTCCCCTATTCAGGCAGCACTCAGAACACATCCATTGGGATAACACAGCAGGAGCAAACAGGCAACTGGTATTTTTCACAAAGCTATCCCCTTCTTAAAATGAAATTGCAGCCAAGGAGGACTTCAGGCCCCGGTACACAATTGTGTTTTCTACTTTACAAGTTCAGGAAGTTCTGGCAAGCGGGGCCAGAACTTTGTCATACTACATTGCTACTGAAAATGAGTCTAGCCTCAGCCTCCTTTTCTGTCTGCAAATTAGGTGTGTCCCTAGAAGACCACTGAAAAAAAACCTACTAAAAAGTACATGATAGCTATCAGACATGTTTACTGGAGAATAACTAGGCTGCTTTAAGTCCCCATCCTGTTTAAAACTGAAAAGTTCTGAATGACAAGGAGTGAGGATTTGGTATTTGGTTTGGGGGTTTTTTAGTACAATTAAACCGGTAACTTTTTCATTTCAAGTTTAAACTAAGAAAAGAAACAAGTACCATAACAGCACATTACAAATCCATTCCCAGCTGACACACTGAGAAAACAGCAGATTTTTCTCTAACTACTTTCCTAAAAATTTCTTCAGCATCAGTGTCAAGAGGCTGAACAACAAGGGGAATATCATCTCCTGTGTACCTGGATGTTCAAAACTGACATGTTACACAATAATTAGCAACACAACATTGCTTTTAACTGCTTCATACAGCAAAAAGAGCTCTGGCAGGCAGAAGACTTGAGTTTCTCTCAACAATTTCCAAAGGCAATGTGAGCTATCAGCACAGGGTTGACATCGACAAAAGGAATAGCTCAAGCTTGAGATGGAATCCAGCCAAGATCGCAGTCATCTCCCAATAACTCATCTCAAAAGATAAGACACTCTTGTTACCAACCAGTCTAAATTTAGAATTAATTAGAAGAGAAGGTACAATCTTGCAGTTTCAGAGAAGCGTGCTTTAGGTGACAGTTAAACTGGCATTTTCAGTTCATGCCCATATTTTACAGCTTTTATGAAGATTTATCTCCAAACAGAAAATTTGTCCATTTCTTACATAAAGATGATTTTCTAAAATCAAATTAATTCAAAAATCGATGTCAAAGAAACATGCAAAGAAAAAAAAAAAAAAAAGAAAAAAACCCAACACATTTTTACATTTATTTCCATTATATGGCCGTACTGGGGCACAAGGGAAATGGATGGTTGCAGTAGAGGTGTTTTCAAATGGTAAAATTAAAACATGATGCTTTAAGGAGTTATTGGTATTAAGGATACATATTCAAATTCAAATCTTGTAATCATTTGGCTGCTTATACTTAAATGACTCGTCTCGGGTACATTCATCTTAGAAACCACAACAAAACGTAGGGATGAAACGGAGGTCCCAGCTAAAGGAATTTGGCACATTTTAGTACACTGAGCATGCTTCCAAGACACCCAAGCCAACATCAAAATGGTTATCCTGACCCCGCTATCTGCCTTGTGCTGGCGGTACAGCTTGTACAGTGTGGTGACCTGGGATCAAATTAACCCCATTTTAAACAAGCAAAAAACCCTAAACTAAGTAGTCATATATCAAAATAACTAACTGCATGATCACCATTCTCTTACAAGTGCAGGGATGAAGATGTACATTCAAGAACTGAGCTGGACTGCAGGAGCCTCAGTTTGAATGAGTTTAAAATGCAGCACAAGTCACCCACTCATCTTCCAGCCCACTGGCAGTTTCAAAAGCATTCATGGTGATTCAGGCCCTATAGATCCAGGTGTGAATGTGTTATCCCATGATCTCACACTCTAAAAAATCCTGCAAGGCTTTATTTCCCTCTTTCTCCCTTTAAAAAAATCTTCTGGTATACAGTGCAGCAGAATATTATGATACCAGATGCACAGAGAACAGCAGTTTCAAAGGTGGAGGTCTCAGAGCAGATTGATACTCAGCTATTTTTCCAATTTTTGTATTCTTAAAATAGCAACCAGCTATGTTACAGGACAGAGTGAAGATAGGGAGGATTACTGTATAAAACATAACTGGATATAGCTTTATTGAGCCAAGAAACAAAAAGAAGAACAAACTTCTGATTAGACTAGGAAAGCATATCTCTCTCCAAGTGCTCACTGGAAACATTGGGCTTCTTCAGGTTTTATATCTCCTCCCAAATACTAAATGAATACTAACCTTATCTAGTGGCCATCAGGGCCACAGTGACCCAGAAGCCAGTGTTACAAGGACAGAGGGTTTTTGAGCGAACTACAAGACAGAAATGAATGCCACAGCCCTCCTAGTCACCATGCCTATCCACAGGAGCCCTATTCATTCTGCTTATCTGGATCCAGATGAGCACGAAACATTATCTCTTCTCTTCCTTGAGCTAAATGAAGATAGATCATAAATTCCACAATTTCTGTCCAAAACAAATGAACATAATACATTCTCGAACTCAAACATATCTCAGACCTCTAATTCAATTTTATTAATTAGAAGATGTTTTCTAGCAATGGGAATCACTGCTTATTGCAACTAATCACTGTCCATGGACTCTCATCCATGTCAGACAAACTAAAACCTGCAGCTTCTACATACTCATCCCAGATGCTGAGCTACATGGAATAACGCTGACTGCCCTCCCAAATCCAAATCAGAGGTGCTCTGGAAGAAGAAAATTGCTCAGTTTTCCTGTATGGTATGTCTGTCAAATACATAACTGAACAAATTCAAAGCATGTCGTGATTTTACACATACTCAGAATATGTAATAAACCTCATCCCCACAACGGTCAAGCCTTGGTATTTTACCCAGTGAGTCCATTCTGTTTTCTTCTATTAGCCTATTGATTAGTCCATTGGCTTTCTCGATGGTGCAGACAGCAACATCCAGAGCAGAGAAACGTCCAGCAGGAGACATGCTTCCCATGTAGCCTCCAACTGTCACATCCACCTCCTGAAACAGGGACTGTTTTCCAAGGATACAGAATGTCATGTCAAGGTTACAACTCTGAATTTTGACTAATGCCTGCTGGAATCACATAAAAGCCTGCATTCTACACTTAACAATTTCTAGTACTGTTAATGCCTACTAATCAGATTAAAGCCATAGCTCAGCCAGTTACTGATACTTCTTTTTTCCACTGTCATTTTTTATTTCCAAAAGAGAAGCCATGGAGTACACATTGTGAGATAAATTGTACAGAACAGTAAAAGCTATGGACCACTGTTTTGTATAAAAAGATTTCATATTAAAAATGTTGGAAAACACACAGTGCAACAGTTTATAATACAAGTGGGTTATGCACAAAGAAGCCTTCCTCTTGACAAATCTTGGGCAAAAGCCAAATGTGTAACCCCAAATAACAATGATTTCACAAAGCCAAGAAACAACTTATTTTCTTCCAGGGCTCATTACTGCAGTGCCAAAGCTTTGGCACATCACACATAGCATTAACAAAAGGTACAAATGTTTGGACCTCACGGGTAGGATACCGTATGATTTCAAATACATGCAGCTACGGCCAAACCTTAGGCCAGGAGTAGTACAACACAGTATTGATAATCCTCCAGCTTTACAAGATTAAAGCAAAAACGTGTCTCCATTATCAATTGCTACAAAGTAGCTTTTGCACTCAGTTTGTAGGATTTCCTAGCAATTTGCAAGGTTAAGATACCATCTCACTTGATTACCAAACAACAATGTGCTAAATGCCACAAACCATAACAAAAATCCTTGATGGATTTGGATTTGGCTTTAGTCAGTGTTGTTACCTAATGGAAACAATGTTTGAAACCCTTCTGAGAAAAAATATTTATGTTTTAAAAAGACTGATCCTACTGTAATTTCATTTTTTAAATACCTGGAGTGAAGAAGCCAAAGTGAAATCAAAGGCACAAAATTGTGGTGGAACACCCCAAGGAAAGCTAAAATATCTTTTTATCCTTTCAGATAATGTTAACACCTTCCCTTTGTAGTTTTTCTGACACAATCTCTAATTAGAAACTTCCTTTAAAGTTTGTATATTATAAAATCTGTGAACAAATGCAACCAACAATGCTTTAAAAGTCAAAGCTGAAATAAAATGTTTTAATCGACTCCATAAAATTTTTCCAAGTTCCCTTTCTGGCTAAAACTTTCATTTTTTTATCTCAACCTAGAGAAAATCTTAAATTATCTATAAATCCTTTCTGAAATGATTCTGAATTTTTTTTCCCCCAAATCCATGCTTTTGCATTTCTGTTTAAATAATGTGACCCAACAACTACTACCCATAAATTTACCTCCTTGAATGCCACTTACCTGTAGATAACATTTCTTCTCCTTGGCCACAGAAACAAAGGGAAGGATGAGAAGAGCTTTCTTACGAGTCTCCAGGACTCGCTTCAAAATAAGCAATTCTGCAACAAGAGTCTTTCCAGCACTGGTAGGAGCTTGAAAAAAAGAATTTCTTAATTAATTTTTAAAGTTTAAAAAAGAAATCCAACAAACAATCATCACAAACCTAGTATAGAAAGCAGTTACTGGAGAACCTAGGATGGAACTCTTCAGTTGATGTCTCCCACCCACAATCACAACCACATTTGCAGTCAACTCTGTAAAGAGTCAAGAAGACTAAAAATCAGCCGCCTCTCTTCTAAGTTCTTCATCTTCCCAGTGCTGCTCTGGAACCTTTTTCCCACGAAAAATAGGCAACCAATTGTAATTTCCCACAGATTTCTAGTTCACCAGTCCTATTTCTCCTTCTGCACACACACAACCCCCACACGTTACGTGAAGAGAAACGACAAAGGGACTGAAAAAAACAGATAGTAAATAACATTCTCACAAGTATTTATATCTATCATTGTTATTATAATTCAGTTTCTGGTTGACATAGCCTATGATTTAAAAAAAATTAACATTAACTAATTCCTAATTATCAGTTTCTAAAGGAACTTTAACAGGGAAAAAGGGGAAAAAAGTCTCTCCTCACAATGGAAAAGAGACCATTAAGCCAGGTTTGAGATACAGCAATGGGACAGATCTTAATGGGATGTCTCGAGAAAAAAAGAGGATCCTGACTTTTCTATCTGCCCGATCAGAATCCTTCAGCACCAACACGTTCTTGTAAATGGCAGTGGAGAAGTTAGAAGGGACTAGTTTTGTCAGATGTTTGCATACCTGAGTAAACTAGGTTCCTCCCTTCCAGAACTTGTCCAAGCATTAGGCATTCTGCTTGCCATTCAAACATCTGTACTACTCCCAGACTGTGGTATTTTTCCAGAACTGCTTTGGGAAGACCCCAGCTTGCAAGGAGCAACTTGTCTGCTTGGTCTTCAGGAACATTTACCCGCTGATATTGACCTTTGGGAGGAGAAAAATTTTAAAAGTCAAGTATCATCCTTGAATCTGAGGTCATGTAGGTTATACACCTAAATGTCAAACTTCTCTACAAAATCCTATATTACAAGAAAAGGCAATAAACTATGTGACGTCTATTTTTCAATATTTCCTATGGATGTTTTACCATTACTCTTATCTCTTTTTTTCAACTTTTCCTCCTATAAGATTATCCACATTTAATTAATTTCTTCACCAAACTCTTGCTCCCATATCTGTTTTTGAGACAGAGCAGCCATTACCAAATACATACTCAAATAGAGCTTCAGCACTGATTAATATAACAGCATTACAATGTATTTGCCATCTTATCCCTATCCATACCATTTCCCTTTTAAATCACTGCTACTGAGGCTTCAGTAATCCTCAGATTACAGAACCACCCTGTCTTTTTCCTTGCTTTACAGATAAATGAAATACACCACATAAATCAAACAAGCAACTCAAGTTACTCTCCCACAGTGTGTCATATTTCAGTTTATCAACACTGATTAGTATCTTCACAACACTGCCAGTTCCTCTAGCTTAATTAAGTTGCTTGCTGATTATTTTTTGTCTTTGTAACCTTAGACAATTTTATGCTGGCTACAGATATTGCCTCCTTCCTCTCCTTCTCCTCCTTTTTTCCAATCATTGCAAAAACTCAAGCTTTTTGTCCCTTTCCTCATCTGATACAGAAAACAGGTTTCTGATCCACAGTAGTCTCCCCTATATATAAGTTCCTATAACAGCATTTTGTGAAAGACCTTGTCAAATCGAGATGAAAAACAAGTACTTGTGTGTACTGACTCTACTGTACCCATTCTTCTACTGGTGCATTCAAAACATTCTAAAAGAAAACTTCCCACCATTGTTGACAGCATAAGGGCAGGCTGGATCAGCAATACCAGCCAGAATAAGCAGGTAGCATTTTTACTCTCAACACACTAAGAATTTCAACTGCCACCTTGAGGTTAATCCCAGCCTAGCTGTCACTGGAGTGTGTTCATTCTCTTCCACACAAATATATAAAAAAAAATTGACATAGCTTAGCTCTGAAAGCTTTGTTTCACTTTGTGTAATCCAAATACCATAAAATACTAAACAAGAAGTTAAGCACCACTGGGAGAGAACAGCGGAACACCACAAAGCAGAACAGGCTTCCCAAGGGGAATTCAGAGCAGACCACTGTCTATCCTAATTGTCTATCCTAAACTGTGACTGTGGTGGGCTGACCCTGGATGGACACCAGATGTCTTCAAGGAGTTGCCCTGTGGAAATGTGTAGGTTGTCCTGCTCAGCTCCATTTGCAAAAATTGACAAAACTGTATAACCACACCAGGGAGGTGTGGTATGACTTGAGAAGAGACCAAGAGATGTAAATGCTTTAATAAGTTACAGAAAAATCGCAAAAGAGATGAAATTGCAAGATGCTACGTAAACATCTTCATTTTAGATGTGATATATAACTTGATGCTGCATACATCTTGATGTCTCTCGTGATTCAAGAGCACAATAAGCTGGTAAAATGTACATATAGCATCTAGAAGCTTCACTTTAAGTAGCTCTGGCTGGCAGCAGGACCACTTGATATGACACCTTACCACAAGATGTTTGTATAATACAAGACATTTATACAACATCTTGTAGATTGCGTATAGAAGTATATTGTATATGCTTCTTGTGCATTGTATATGCATTCTTGAATCAATTTAACAACACAGATAAGCCTTGCCTGGTACACCAGAGTACAGACTACACCGTTTATTGTATTATGGCAGCACCTAGAGGCCAAGAAAAGAATAAGGTCCACCGTTAAACGACGTATAATGAAACGGGGCCGACCTCAGAAGTGTGCCCAGAACACACATTTCCTTAACTACACAGTGATTAGTGCAGGAAAATCCTTCGATTCACGTTTTTACGCCCCCCACCTTGCTAACACAAGCTGCAGCCACTGCCATCGAAGGAGAAAGGCAGGGGCGAAGCGTCGGGCCTTCTGCCCCAGGGTAACGTGTCTTTCCCGGGGCAAAGGCCGGGAGAGGCTCGGAGAGCGCCCGGCCCCTTCCAGCAGCGCCGCCGCGTCCCACGGAGCAACCCCGCTCCCCCTCGCCCAGCACGTCCCGACCTGCCGCGCTGCACGACCGAGGGAAAGGCGGGGAAAGGAAGAAAGGAAGGAAGGAAGGAAGAAGAAGGGGAGAGAAGAGCTGCGCTCTCCTGCGCCGGTACCTGCCGAGCCGCTGCAGCGCAGGGAGAGGTCGAGTCCGGGCGGGGGGCTCAGCACGGCCGGCCGGGGAGCGGCGGAGCAGGGCGGCTCGGCCTCCCCCCGCCTGCGGGAGCGGCCGCCACGAAGCCCCGCGGCCGCGGCGGAAGCAGCGCCCGGGGCGGTCCCGCCGCCATCTTCCCGCCGCGACATTCAAACCCAGCCCCGCCCCGGCCGGCGGGAGGGCGGCCCGAGCGGCAGCGGGGAAAGGGTACGAGGTGGGGAGGGTGCTCCTCCGACGTGTCGTCACCACGAAGCCCTGGTTGTCTTTGCCAAAATAAGCCTTTGCTTAAGCAGCGCTCGGGAGCGCGCGGTATTCGTGCTGTGCAGGTGAAAAGCCGAGGTTAATTAAGGAAGGTGACGGCGTTTGCTTCAGCAACACAAGCACGCCACGAGCACACGGGCCTACCTGGTAGAGCTGCTTCATCCTTGCGGGAAGAAGGCTGAAATGTTAAACAGAGAACGGCACAAAGGACAAACACCCTCGCTTGGTGGTTTGAATAGCTCAGCCAAAATAACAGCTTCAGATTCTAGAAGAGCAGGACTGGTTTTATCTCTCCTCAGTGGTGAGCATCAGAAGCAGTTCAGTAAAAATTCTGCAATATCCAAAAAATGCATGTCTTTGTCCATCACCCAAAAAAGTGCTAAAAAGCATATCAAAAAATAGGGCTTTTCTAAGTTGCTTTTGATTTCAACTTAAGGAAACATACTAATCTTTCCAGAAATATCAAGAACTAAGGGTGAATATTCAAAGTGGTTCCAGGAGCATGAACATACGTAGTTATTTCCTGCTGTCCACCGCTGCTGTGTTTCACTTTGGGTAACACGTGCACACATGCTCCATTCTCTCAGAAAAACCTTCTCTCCATGTTCTGCATATCTCTACAGAGAAATGGATCACAGCTTGGAAATCTGCCTTTATGGGAAGCGGCACCAGTGCTCATCATCTCAAACACATACACACACCCTCTCTGAGGCATCAAAGACCCATGTCCCTCTTCTCATAGGAACAGGTCATTGGCCCAGAAACACTGGGAAAACAGCCAATACTAAAAAGGACTGGGGATTCAGGTGTGGAAGCAACAGCCGTCATTCCAGTTATCTTCCTTTGCAAAAACCTAAAGATTCTGTACCCATCTTTGTCTTGCAGAAAGAACTTCTGGCACTCGAAGATGAGCATGTATTCTCAGTCTTGTCATTAAAGCAATCTCTCGAGGTTAAATGGAAGCAAAATCCTTTAAGAACAGTGCTGTCATTTCAGGCAATTATATCTGAGTAAGTGTAAGGAATGGTCTAATGGTAGAGTAAACATATTTAAATCCTCTTTAAAATCAAGCAGCTCAAAAAGCTTCTTTTGTTGTTAATGTTTACAAAACCAGACACTAACAGTAGGCCCTTCTGTGTTTCAAAGCCCAAGCACCAGACAAGTACAACATGCACTTCAATTATTTTAATGAACTGACACTTGGAGAATGTATCCATTCTGCAACTCCGAAGACCAAAAGTTAAACATATTAAACAGAAGAGGCACACTGAAACCCTTTGCTGAAGACTCCTCACTGCAGAAAACAATTCCCACAGCAGACTAACCATTTCCTGTATTAGTATTTAAAAAAATATTGAAGAAAATATCTCAGTATTCTACTTAGAAACAATATATAAACCTATTGCGCCAGAAAAAAGACCAGAATAAGCACTGTTGATACTCGAAATGCTCACAGCATAGACATGTTTCACTTTAACATGTAGTTTTACAACTGCAGCACAAAATCTATTACTTCCTCATGACTTCAGGTCCCCTGAAATACACTTCGTGTCCTCCTTGCAGCTTTGAAAAAGCTATTTAAAACATTAAAGGGCACATCTATCTTAATTCTACTCTTTTTTTTTTAAGGGGGAAAAGACAGGTTTTGCTAACAGAAATTTTTAATTAATTAAAAATAGTTTACAAAATTTGAGGACAGACCTACTTTACCAAAGCAGGAAAATGGGCTAACTAGCAACCAGTCGAAGAATTTGGTTCCGTAAGTAAGTGCACAGCTGGTTCATCAAGTCTCTGTTCTGTCCTTCAACCCAGTGCATTTCTACTAACACATCATTTCCTTCTTTCTTCACATTCATTAAACACTTAAAGAGAAAACATTTATTAGTTTCTTTGGGGCTTTGTTCTTTTTCAACTGTCACATTGCTAGCTTCCTCTGAAGGGCAGGTTTCCTCCTTTGCATCACCAGAACCTTTGCCAAGAGATGTTTCTCCCTGCTGTGCTTCCATCTCCTCTTCCTTCACAGGATCACTGTGTTCTTCTTTGGCAGCAGATTCCTCTGGTAGCTCATCACCTGTGGTCAACTGGACATCCTCATTAGGTGCCATAAACCCCGTTTCAGAGTCTTCAGTTTTGGGGTTTTCACAGTTCGAATTGTTGCTCACACTCTTCTGGCTGTTCTTTTCCTCTTCCATTGCTTGCAGAATATCTTCAGAAGCTCGAGGAAGCTCTCGTAACTGCCTTATTCTCTCTCGTTTCTTTCTCCTTAAATGAATCCAGGAGTTTTCAATGGCAGTCACAAACAGGCTAACTTCATCTTTTCCACAGGGAACACGTTTATGCTGAACCTGTTGCAGAAAACAGCAGAATTTCATTCAATCCTCTCACAGTTATGCTTTCAATTAGAATGTTGTTTTAACATCTAGTATTTCATACTGTACCTTCAGATCAGTGAGAATCTTCTCTACCCAGGCTCTAACCACAGCAATAGCTTCTACAGCATCCCAGCCCATAGCTGCAGCTTTGATGGATAACTCTTTGACTGTAGAAGCCAAGACCATAAATGTAATTGGTTTTCGTGGTTTTTCTAATTTTCTTCTTTTAGAAGGAGGTGACTAGAAGTAGAAAGAAAGAAAACAAATTACAAGTCTATGCAGTATTAGTGGGGTGACTTTTGTACTCAGAAGACTATGATTCTATAAGACATGACGATTAAGAGCCATAATGTAAGCCACTAAACAGTCATTCACACAGCCTGTTTTATTTCACCCTAAAGAGTTTTAGACTAAAACCAGCTAACAGTATCATGCACTTTACACTAGCCTAATGGACAGAGGGAGTTTATCTTCAGATGTTGGGCAAAAAGCTTCATTGGTTCCTTCAGACTATTAGCACTCTGTGAGCTGAGAAAATGCAGCTGCACTTGGGAACAGAGGTCAACTTCTAATATCCACACTTTGATCCAAGGTCACTGAGGCTCTTCTTGTGTCCTCTATAAGGTTGGTTATTGTCTATACCTATCTTCAAGTATATGAACATCCAGATCCAAAAAAGGAACTGGCTCACATTTAAGGTGAATGAGCTCCACATACATTCAGGTAGTCAAGTCTGAGTTAGACATGATTGTAACTATTTGGTAACAGAATCTACATGTTAAATTAAAACTGAGTTCTCAAAAGGAAGCTTAAATTCAAATCCAGCCCCAAACTTAGCACATTTTTATTACTACTAAACTGCACTCATATTACAAATTATCCTTACTTTCACTGAAACCCATAGAAAGTTCCTATACTGGCTTCCTTTTCCCCACCCTGAACATGGGTCACTCATGAATCACTAACTGCTAACAGACCACCAGCCAGCTAAGAAATTCCACTGTCCATACAGCCCAGCACATCCAATGTTCCAATCCAAAGAAGACCAGTTTGTATCACAGTAGTTATAGCTCATTAGCCCCCTCCTAAGCAAGAGGCACAGACAATCACCAAGCAAATCAGATTAAGCTACTTACAGGTACTTGTACATCGTCATAGAAACTCCACGCCAGTGCCCATCTCATGGTGCGTCCTTGACAGAATTCAGTATGAGTGACTTTAGGAACCTATGCAAAGAAGTAACACAAAACTTCATTTCAGATTCACAAACAACATTGCTCTACTGCACACATTTTTAAACAAAGCAGATTTTCTCGTGACAGAAATGGAGATTCTTTCTGACACAGCTCAGAGACATCAGGGCCACCTGAAGTTGGTTAGTGCCAAGGCTGATACCACTGCCCACTACTCTTTATCTGCTCCAAAAAAATCAAATCTACATTTACACTGACTTCAAATCTAAAACTCAGATGTTACTGTTGTCTAGTCTTTCCATGCATGGATGCTGTAAGGCATTTATGTATGGTATGGAGAATGTGTTAAATACTAGCAAGGATAAAAATCAACCATCCCACTTCACTCTGATAAGCAGCTCCAGAGCAAAGCCCCAGGCCTGCATAGAAGGAGAAAAAAAGGAAAAAAAATCTGCTACTTTTGAAAAAAGAGAGAGGAAAAACTGTCTCTACACTAGAACTTTTCCTGTCTTTCTATCAAAATTTCCAGTAAATACAGCAAATGTTAGGACAGTTTGAACAATGAGCAGACTTTCTGGAACATTTCTGCTGCATCCTAACATGAACCACAACACAACCTGTCCTTGGTTAAAACAAACGTATTCTCAGCCCTGATGCAAAAAAGATTACAAGCCTGAACAAAAAGAAAAATACAAAAGGAAACAAGGTTTGCAATGATTTCTCTAACTTTACTAAGACTGAGGTGCAACAGTTCAAGGACAGAGATGAAAATCAGATGCTTGAAATTTTGTGCCTAGCTCAGCATCTGCTTTTAGCATGGAATTTACAGATTCCCTAGGGCCTGTAATTCATCTTTCTGGGAATTGATTTTATCATGTATTCTCTTTCCTTCCCCCATATATAAGGACAGATCTCACGATCACTTTCTGTGTATGGAAATGCTACGCTATGCTTCCTCCAGAAAGCCATCAAAATGAGAATAGCAGCACAAGGTTCAATTTTACTTGGTGCCAGAATTGTACACAAACAAAACAATGCTGTCACTTAAATCATTTTCCAATTTCTTCTATCAACAAAATTGCTAGATTTCATGTAAGCTAAGAGGAAAGAAAGTTAGATTTATTTTTTTTTACAACAACCCTATGAGGCTATTTTGAAGCAGGAACCCTGCAAGTTCTAGAATGGATGAAGACATGTTTCAACACACAATAAAGACAAAAACCTGGAGATAGAATTTGCTACCTATCTGTCAGCTTTGAATCTACAATAACTAAATCTTAACTGTTTCCCTAACAAGGCATTGCAGTTCCTTCTTGTAATAAAAACTCAGTAAAATAATTCTACAATAATTACCCAAGTGCACTGAAACGTGGTATATATTGTATAGAACATACACAGGGTATCTATGGACTCTGTACAAACTCACCCCCTGGATTCGAAGTTCTTCTTTCAGTGGTGCTAAACTGCATTTCTTCCCCAGCATGCAACTGTACCATCTGCAGAGAACACATTAAGCAAGTGTTTTACAAATAAAGATCAACTGAAAATGGCAACTACTAGTAAGAACTACTTGGAGCAGAAAGCTGCCAGAACAATAGGAGATTTAAAACCAAAACAACAACAACAAAAAAAATCACACTTAAACGGAGTGACTAGGACATGGCACAACAAACTTAAGACCAGAAGACCCAAAGACAGATTGGACAGGGAAAGCTTTTTGACCTTTTAGACCTTTTAAGACTATTACTGAAACAATACCTAAACAACCAAGAATTTTGTTTCAAAAAGTGACCCTGTTTATGTGAAAGATGTTACACCTTACAAGAATTTGTTCCAATTTCTCCACTGTCTTTGGAGAATGAATCAGAATAAAAAGGAATAATCGACTATTGACAAGCATTTGTACCTCAGAAGCAGACATACTGACCACTCCTCCTGCCCACCATTAACTTCCTTATCCAGGTTTCCATAAACTAACCCATATTTCATGAGGAAAAAACCAGGGGAAAAAAAGGAAAGAAATTCATTTTCCCACTTCTGGTGAAGCTTACCCTTCCACACAGCTCCACATCTTCAGCATCTCCAAATATTACAGCTCTGTTCTTCATCTAAATTATTATTCAAGCTCTACAACCCCCTCTTCCATATTTTTTGATTACTGGATCCAAAAAGCTTACTCATAAATACATATATGTAATGTATTGAAAGAAGAAAATCAGAATTCCCATTATCAAGGGACAGTTTTTTCAAAAGTATGCACCTAAACTGAGGGCAAGCACTTTAAATTGTTCACATATACAAATTAAATATTCTGTACATTAAAAAAAAAAGGATTATCAGGATGACAATTAGATGAGGTTCTATGCAATGCTCTGCCTAGAAGGGTCTAAACAAGACAAAAGTAAAACATTTCTTGAACATAGAAAAGGCAGACTGTATTTCCTTTCTTAGGGCACTGATGTACCTATAGTAACACACACATAAAATTCTGGCAGCTGTATTTTAGAAGGATATTTAAAAAATAATTAAAAAAAGGAATTTTCCAGAACAGCTATAGTACAACACAGGGGGAGTGAAAAACTGATATTCAGAAAATCGAACTGATGTGCTATCTCCTTATGTTCTCCTAAAGAAGTCCTCACTGTATTCACCCAAGACAGTACAACAGTGCCCTTTAGTAGGCAAAGCTGCTAGCTGCCAAAATTCAGCAAGGAAAAGATAGAAACTTTTAAGTAATGAACAGATAATTAGACAATGTCATAAACTCTCCTCCATCCCAGAATGAGCCTTGATTGTCTTTAGCAAGTGTCTGCTATTTTAGCTGCAAGTACATCATGGCCAGGCTTCGCAAACGAAGATTTGGGAAGGGCTCTACCCAACAAGTGTCACTCATACAGGGTTTTTTTTTCTCTTGCTTTTAAATACCTCCAGCAATAAGTTCTAATTGTTTGATGCTCAGGAACGATTACTGATGTGCATATATCATTAAACAAACCAAACAGATACCACTGGACTACAGCTACATACCTTACTTAAAATATCATTTTCACAAGATTTCTGCCAAATATGAAGGTAAAAGGTGTTTGGTTTGGGGCTTTTTTAACTGGAACCAAAAGCACTTACCGTAACCGCTTTTTAAGCTGAAGACTATCATGAATAATTCTTTTGACAAATTCTAGCTCTCCTCCCTCAGCCATGATTTCTGTGATACCTCCTGTATTTACAGAACTGGGAGGGGGACGCCGTGGATTTCGAGAATTTACTCCCTGGATAAAATAAAAAGGAACATTTGACATGAACATTTAATGAAATGTTTGTCTTGTTTTGTTCACTACTTCCTGCCTCAGTCTTTAGTTGGTACCAAGCATCACCACCTCTAGTTATCCTCCCCCCATCAGCACCACAGATAATAGACAAAGATATATTCCAGATAAGCATAACAGTGAAATTGCTACAATCTCAAACCTAGGTGAGCTATTTGCCACACATCAGGATCCTGCTAATATGAAGTATGTGGTTCCAATACGTGTAAGACATGCTGACTACGTGCATCTACACAATTACAAACTACAGTGTTTTATTAAATCTTAAATCTTTATTCTACTGGCCTATATTCTGACTGCATTCAGTGGGTATTGCAAGACCTGCTCTGAGCTGTATGATACTGTCTACATCACTAAGGAAACAAAAAATACAGATAAGCATAATGCCAGAAAGTAATTCCTCTGCACCACTGTTACGCAGCAGGCACTTGATTACAGATTTACTAGGTGTCTAGTTTCCAAACTAATTCTCTAAGACAGTAAGAACTTGTGCAATTCTACAGCTCATCCTCCACTTTCGGAAAGGTAACAGTTAAGTTTTCAAAATTCCCTTAGGGGCCACAGGGTGAGGAGGGAGAAGACTTAAATGCTATTTCACAATGATCTGGGATTTTCCAATCCAGCTTCTCCAAGTAAAGAGGTTAAAAATTGTTGCTACCTTCCCACTGATAGAATACTGAAGTACAGGCAACATTCAGTTTGTGAGCTTACCTTTGCTTCCAGCTGGTTGGCAAAAAAGGGGGGGTTGCACATGCAGAAATCATAAATTATCTCAGATTCTTCCTTCAGTGCATCCATTAGGAGTGTCTTCTGTGGTACCTTAACCACTATTAGAAAATGTGAATTTGGTCAGTAAGGAACTTCATATTCTATCTAGCATGCCACATACATTACACATTGTATAAAAGCTGTACTTTCTAAACAATACTTTCTATAAAAGACATGTAACAAATATTAGCATGCAAATAAAGACTTCAGGTTGAGGATTTGCATACAAACAGCTTGTATGTTTATACACAGCAGCAGAACCACACGTCTGTTTAAAACAGTAGGGACTGCATGAGTTATACTGAGTTCTCCAATACAACCACAAATGAGCTTTAAGGGCTTCCAACTACAGGCACTACAGCTTCTCATGAGGCATGGTCCTTTGCCAGCCTTTTTTCCGGTACAGTGAAACCCAACCACACCACTAAAAGTCCTGTGATGGCAGCAGTTCACAGAAATCTCTCAGTGTTCTCCAAATCAAGTTCTGGATTTCAAGACTGACATGGACAATAAACTAAGATATATTGTTCATAAGGATGCTTCCAAAATCCAACAGAAGCAAAGTTTTTATTTAGAAATGATAAAATGCTTTTTAGTACACTGAGTTCCTACAGAAAATTTTCCAAGGTCATTCCAGACAATTCTGGCATACTGCTATTGCTACCACAGGCATTGTTAGGAACTTATTCAAAAATGAGGAAAAAGAACTCTATCTGTACAAGATATGCCTATGTGGCAGTGTCATGCAGTTATCCAAGGGGAGCACTCTAGGTCACTTAGCAGCAGAAACAGCATAAACACTAAGAAATACTTCAGTAACAGACAAGAAATTCAGAGATAAAAACACCCCAGAGTGAAGTTTAACTTTCAGTTTTTGTGAGGAAGAATAGTTCTGTAGCCACACATCCCATGCTAGACGAGCTGGTTTTTCGGTTTAAGCACACAAGGGCCTCAGTGAATATTCTGCTTCAGTAAAAACAGTTGAGCGTGTTTTTGGAAGGAACACAGATTCTGATACGCCACTGAACACGGCAAAAATATGTCACCACACTTGTATACTGATAAATACCTTATTACATCATACCTTTTATAAGATCAGACAAGTTATTCTGTTCCACATTCTTCTTGGCATAATTGAAGCACATGTCATCCACTTCTGTTGCAAGAAAATACCAGCCATTTAAGGTTGCTCCGAGTAATGGGTATATGCAAGATGCCCCTGTCCCTGCAGGAGTGAAAATCCATGAGAAAGGCAAAGTAAGTCTCTGGTGTTATACCTAGTGTGGCTGTTAACTATGTACTTTTTACAACAAAAAGAACTAACTTCACAAAACGCTGATTACTGATCATCCACTACTCAGATCTTTAGTGAGCTTTATTTTCGTAATTTGAAAAATAACATTGTCAAATATGCACTTTTATGTTACTTTTAGTAACATTAAGAATTTAATAATCTGGAATAAATTTCTAGTAAATTATTAACTTTGTTTTAAGCTATTTTCCTTCTGTACAACAGTGATTAATTTATATACAGAAAGCCAAATACATTCTGGTTTTACTAAAGCAAATTTTAGTTTTACTACCACAAATATATATCTCTTCTGCATTTTTCTATTATCTATCACAAATCTATCACTTTGATTCATAGAGCAACCACAGAAAAAAATTTGTTCCATCAGACTTTCTTGGATGCCCAAAACTATCAAAAAACCACAAGTACCAATTAAGATAACTAAAAAGATAGACAGACAGACAAAAACTTGGTAACAGAGAGATGCTAGCACAAAATAGTTACAGCACATCTAGGTGGTCAGATTACCAATAACTGTTAAATTCAGGATTAAAGAGAATGGATACAAGGGAAAGGTATCCCACCACCACAAAACTTGAGTTTAGACATATATCAAGAATCTGTTATACTGACTTATTGAAGCATCCATGACAATGTCTGTCACTAGGCAAAAGCATGGGGTAATTTCCAGCACTGCTGTAACATCTCTCTTGGATGACTTACTGCCTTCCCAGAGCTGGAACATCAAAGCTCATGCAAACTCAAACTGAAGATTTTGCAGTATGTGGAGGACTTAGAGGATCTGTCTCTTCTACCCAGCCACCTACCATGATGAAGTTCATAGAAATATTTTCAAAACTGAAAACTAATATCAAATGCATAGAAGCTGGCTAAGAAATTTAAGTTATAAGAGGAAAGCAGCTGTGCACACAGTATATGATTGATACAAACCTGGTATCCAGCACAACTCCAGATAAAAATACAAGTCAGTAAATTTCAGGAGACAGAAAAATTCCATTATAAAAAGTCATGCTAGCAAATGTGAAGAAAACAGAAATGTAAAATCTGGCACAGTTACCCAGATTCCTGAACCCAAGCTTTGAGGAAGTCAGTAGTTTTAATTTTAATGTCAAGCATTAAAACGTGGGTTGGAAATTAAATTCCAGCTTCTCTCAGTTTTATTATGAGTTTTCTTCAGCACAAAACAATCTTCAAAAACAAGCCTCTGAAACTGTAAAGGAAGATTCTATTGACAAAATAAAAGATGTGAACTAAATTCATATGTACTTCTACTGGTGCCTTTTAAATAATTCATATAGAATAACCAAAAATTTGGAATCTAAATGCCAATTTTATTATTTGTATGCAGAAGTTCCTAGAGAGCTTGCCTTTTTTTTTTGTTTCTAATGAAAAGCAAATTATGTGCATCAGTGTACATCTTATAAATTCACATTTCTACTGAGTAACTGTTTACATTAATCTGCTGCCTAATCTAAATATTGTCCTCCTATTACCCAATAATCCAGACTGAAACTGAAGAAACTACACTGGACAATAGTATCCATCTGCTGATGCTTAGACCACTTAAAAGAACATTTTTCTGTAATAAACAGGAAAGCTTTGATCATCTACAACCAAAATACAGCTTCACTAGCATTTGCACTGTTTTCTAATTTAGCTTTTTCTACAATTTAGTTTATGAAAACAGATAAATTGAAATAAATTAAAACCAAAGTTTAAAAAGGACAGATCATTCACCTATCAAAATACCCATAAAAGCAGAAAAACTGTTATTAAATGGAACACTAGAAAATATTGCTATGCAACTCACAAACTCTCTTGTGCAGACATTCAAAAGCAAAATTAATAGATTACAAATTAAACACAATTCATTTGTTAGAACATTGAGAAGAAACATGATATTTTCTTTTTTTAAATTCTTGCAGAATGACATTTTTGCCTGTATTAGTAGCAGCCTAATTTTTGCGTACCACAGAACACTCAAGAGAATTCAAGGATCCAAAAAGCCAAACTCAGACTTTTTTTTTGTATCTCAAACTTCATGTTTCCCTGTGGGTATGCAACAAAATTATACCCGCTAGTGCCGCTGACGGGAAACAATGAAATAAACATTTTGTTTTGCCAAGTACCTATGTCGATGCCTCGCCTCAGCACTTGCTTCTCAGCATCCTGGTGGCCGATGAGATCCTCAACCCAGTGGATGTAGTTCAGCCTCAAGGGGACGGTGGGAATGAGCCTTTCCACGGGGATATCGATGGTGAGCCCGAAATCCTCCTTCAGCAAGGTGCACGTCAGAGCCCTCACTGCCTCGGGGTCCTTGAAATTCAGGCTGAAAGGCACAGGCAGCGCTTTTAAGGGCGCCCGGGGGCGGACACACACACACACACACGGGCAGGCACCCAGCCCAGCCCAGCCCAGCCTATCCAGTCCCGTCCCATCCCATCCCGCCCCGGCCGTACCTCACCCTGCCGGCGAGGGTGGTCTGCACGTGCTGCTGGAACTCGGGGTACTTGCCGGCCAGGTAGGCGAAGTCAGGCGGCTTGTCCTTGTAGCGGTTGCGGGCGTGCATGGACTTGTTGAGGGCCATGTCGGGCCGCGCTGTAGCGGGACGGGAGCGCCGGCAGCGGCTGCGATGCTTCTCCGCCCGGCCCCGCTCCCGGCGCGCACCGCGGCCCCGCGGGCCGTACCAAGGCGCGGAAGGCGGCGGGGGGGGGGGGGCAGCCTGGCACCGCCCCGATCAGACCATCGCCTGCCGGGCAGGGGGGGAGTCCCGTCTGTTGGGACGGAGAGACTACCAATGTGTTTACATAGAATCATGGAATGTTGCGGATTTGGAAAGGACCTTAAAGATCATCTAGTGCCAACCCCCCCCGCCATGGGCAGGGACACCCTCCACTAGACCAGGTTGCTCAGAGCCCCATCCAACCTCGCCTTGAGCACTGCCAGGGATGGGGCATCCACAATCTCCCTGAGCAACCTGTTCCAGTGCCTCACCAAGCTCACAATAAATAATGTCATCCTAATATCCAGCCTAAATTTCCCCTCTTGCAGTTTGTACCCATTACTCCTTGTCCTGTCACTACAGTTCCTGACAAACAGTCCCTGTAGCCTCCTTCTGATACTGGAAGGTTGCTATGAGGTCTCCATTCAACCTTCTCTTCTCTAGACTGAATAGTCCCTACTTTCTCAGCTTGTCTTCATAGGGGAGGTGCTCCAGCGCTCTTATCAACTTCGTGGCCCTCCTCTGGACTTGCTCCAACAGTTCCATGTCCTTCTTATGTTGGGGACACCAGAACTGTACACAGTACAATTGTAATGTAAATGTTCTATATTCGGGCATCATCGCTTCAGTGTTAGCTGTTCAATTAGTAGAAAGGCAAATAAATAAAATTACAGAAACAGTTATGTTTTTCTGGCGGCTGCTCTGAGGCTCACAGGCAGCAGCGTGAGGAACCTCCACTCCCACAGTCGTATATATATTACCCACCCAAGTCACCGTCATTACCTTGAAGAGAATTTCAGTGTTCTCGGAAACACTTCGTAGCCATGGATTTCTGTAAAACTCCTGCATGAAGCCACTGGCAACCAAGCAGTGGCCCGAGGCCTGTTGCTTGTGGCTTACGTTGTGCCATGACATTTGAAACACGTGGATTTTAAATGACGGATTACATGGTTTGAGGTGTGGGGGGAAAAAAAAAAACAAGACTTAGAAGATTTCTGAGAATTTCCCCAGTTTAAGCACAGTTTCAATCTACAGCATGTACTTCTAATAGTTACAATGCTGCTGTGCTGGTTGAACATAAGTTATGAAAACAAGTGTATTACAGTGAGCTTTGTACTGTCTCTGATTTAAAAAAAACAAACAAATGAAAAATCATCCTCCATTAAAATAGTGTGTAGGCATAGCAAAACAAAGCCTCAAACTGGGAATTAAAAGTGACTTCAGTTTCCAGCTTTGCCATCGACTGTCAGGAATTTCCAGGTTTCAAGCAGGAAACCTTCAAGTGGAATAGCCTTAATGTGATGCTTTGGTTCCTCAGAAAAAAACATGTAAGATTAACATTAAAGTATAACCTATTATTATTCTTTTATTTAAAGATATTTTTCCTGTTTAAAAAGCCAAATACAAATCAAATTTACTCATTGCATATTGTTTAAAAATTCACTTTAAATGTGCTAGCATCCCCTTTAACTCTTGAATATCTGAGAAGACCTGCAACTGGATTTAATTTCAGTCCCACTTCCTGCCCTCAACTAGCTTGTTGTCATTTGAGGTCAGCTAAGGTTTACACACAAAAGCACATAAAAGTTGGTTGGTTTTCCTAAAAAATACATGAGACCACCAAGCCACCCATGCTTGCCACTTTTGGAAGTTATTCGCCTTCTTCTGCCCCCATCCACAGACCCAGAAAAGAAGCTGATATGAACAAAACCAGAACGGAGATAAAAATATTAATTTTAATTCAGAGAATTTAGTGTATTTACAATAGAAAGTTTCTCTCTGGTCAAGGGATGAGAGACTAAAAAAAATTGATGTTACAAATGTGTGGACAACCTGCATCTGATGCAGGCTGATTGATTTTGCTACTTTTGGTTCACCCAGGGTAATAGCAGTGAAAAAATGATGATGAGAGCCTGGACATGGTACCAAACGGCTCTCACACCCAAGCAGCAATCACAGAATGCAGTTCAGGAAGTAGTGTGAAGTTATTCAACAGTTGCTAAAATATATATACAGACACATACACAGTCCCATTCGCAGTTAGATTAGATTCATTGAATCATTCAGATAGATAAGCAGGTAGACATGAGCCTACCAGCCTGTATGGAAGTGCAGATTTGCAGAGGTGCTCATGCTACCAGGTGCATAGGTACCATCTCACCCAGACATATGCATGCATTCCTTCCCACTCTGGACAAACACACAGGCAGGTGTTTTGTTAATGTTAACTTACATGGTTTCTAGGTATAGAAAAAAACTCAGGAAAAAAAAGCACCAACTCTCTCATCTGACTCACTGGCTCAGAACACTTACTCCTCAGGAGCCTGAGGGAAATGGTGTGTAAAGGATACCATTCTTCCGTTTCTCACAGAGCACCACCACTTCTGAATCTCAGTGAGTCTTTTGCCACAGCGATAATTCCTAGTTGATACCGAGAGGGGGCAATCCTCTCCTGCTTCCAGAAGTAGGCACATCCCCCCCCCATCACTTCCCGAGTAAGATTGAGCAATCAAAAGGCTGCAATGTGAGCCACTTCAACTGGTTGATCTCGCAGAAAAATAGACCTGCAAGAAGTAAGTGCTTTAGCATCTGAACAGGTAACCTAACCAAATCACCCTACAAGTTTACCCACCACATGGTGTGTGGAGCACCTCTTTCAGCAACAACTTGTCCATAGAGCAGCTGATCTATCGAGTCACTTGGAGCTCCTGTTTTCATCTTGGTCAGAGTCCACACACCTCTTCCTTTATGAGGTGCTTTCCCTCCTTGGAAAAGGAGTTGTTGCAGGGGTCTGTCGTGGCTTAAAGGTGTTGACTGGTTGAGAAGAAAAGCTCAGCCTTCCTCCAGCATAATCTGCTGCTGTCTCCAACAAACCCAGCTGACGAATGTTAGGAAAATGGGGAGATATGCAGAAAGTAAGAGAGTTATGATCCTCTCTTAACAGTCATAGCAAAGGCAACTAAAGCAGAAATAGATTAAAGATGGTTGTGGAGGCTGCAAGGTTGAGGAGAGTTCTGGTTTAGCAAAGCCTCTTGAATAGCATCACTGCAGCCACTGAGTTCCATCTGGTTGAGAACAGAGCTGATGTGCTCCACAGTTGCAGCACGGCCCATCTGCAGTTTCCACAGTCTAAGCATTTCATACTGAGCGTCTCGTAAACGCCGATGGTCCAGCTCAATTCGCTCTAGATCATAGTCACTTAGACCCAGACGCCGCACAAACTCTTTCCACCGAGATGGCGGTACGTGATCCACCACAGTGTACAGAATAGCAGGGTCTGTGAGAAGAGAAGGAAAACTATGAGAAACAAGACTATGCAGCCTCAAGGAGAATGCAACTAATCCAGGGTTGGATGGTGCCTTGGGATCTTGCATTGCCCCCTCCTGTTCAGGTCTTCTCCAGAGTGATCACACAGACTCGTGTGATGTCCAGACTTGCTCTTATCCCTCAAAATGTAATGAGAATGCTTCCTATGCTCTTGTGTAAGGTTATGACCAGAGGTAAGCACACATGCTTAGGGCCTTGCTGCCATACATTGCTGAAAAAAAAATTGTTCTGGGTCACTACCCCAGAGGCATTAAAACAGACAGCATGTCAACACAATCCATTTTGCTGGTAGGGAAAAGGGACAACAGAAACGCTTTGCATAGATATTTAGCATCTACACATTCACAGGCTCTGGGCATGCTTCTGCCTTTGTACTGTGCCATGCATGAAGTCTACACACAGGTCATGTACACTGGGTAAGATCTGTCCAACACACTCCTAGCTGCATCTGCATAATCAGGTTCTTGTTTGCCCGGGGAAGGAGGGAAGGATGGGGGAGTTCCACTTACTGTCTGGAAGCTGTGTCTTCCTCGCAGGTCTGACGCAGTCTGGTAACTCATGCGAACTTTGCGGCAGAGGTGCAGATGGTGTTGCATTCACTGGCAATTCTATTTCTTTCTGGGACTCAGGAAGAAGGATGGAAGTTTCATTTCTTTTTACCTCAACCTGAAAGATACATTGCTTAGTTCAGAATCACCCACAGCAGCACAATACACCTGTCTCCTGCAAGTAATCACTGTCTTTATATACTAAAATTTATCCAAGACAGGTGGGGACAGGTGCTAAGATTTTAGTTCTTCCTATATGCTGCGTTTGAGCAGAAAACACCAAACATTTCTTTCCAGCAGAACCCTAAGAGTGTAACTCTTTTTTGGCATCAAAAAACAGTAGTCTGGAAAAAAACATTTCTTTACGAAATCAAGTAAGGCTGAGACCCAAAATCACCACCATTTTAAAACTCCACATTCCACCTTTCCTATCAGCTGTAAGGCTGTGGAAACCCCCACCTCAACTACTGCTTGGACTCTCTTATTTACAGACCTACACTGGACTTGAGAGAATGCTGTGAAGCAGCACTGAAAGGCTAGTGGAGTCAAGATCTGAAGTGAAATTAGTTAAATCCTTCAAGCTTGGGGTACCCAGAGAGAAAAGGGGATTAAGGGCCAGCTATCTGAACAAAATTCATTCAGAAAGAAAAAAGCAAAAACCAGGAGTTTGAGAAGCATCATCTAGAAGAAGGGAAGTAAAATGCTAATGGCTCCATCTTCTACAGAAAATTACTTCTGAGCAGCCTTATTACTCAGCTCATTTGAAAATACAAGGCCTGAAAACAGCCCATGGGGAAAAATATTAGTCTTGATCCCAGGCTAACCTAGTCAAAAGCAGAAGGTAAGCTCTTATACCCATCATCTTGCTCACCTCTGATACTGGCTCCTTGGTTGTCTGTGGCAAAGAAACTTCAAAGGAAAGAAAAAGAAAGCAGAAATTATTTTCACTTCCTCTCGTCCCAGAGAAAACAGGAAAGCAGCTATCACAGTCCTGCTCTCAAAAAGGGCTTACAGCAAAATGCACATATCCCAGCATTGAGCTCACATGCACTTCCACTCACAGCTGTGGGCATGGATGAAGAGTCACAAGAACCTTAACAATAGCCTTAGCTATTGAGTTGTCTGGCCTTGCAGAAAAGCAGAGTAAAGGGATCCCACTTGTCCCCTCATGTGTGTGCATATACAGAAACACACAGAAAATTGTGCCTATCCCAATCAATATCACTGCATATGCTGCTGTACTCACCACAGGAGTAGAAAGGCGACATTATCCTATTTTCCCGGACCAGCTTCCCTACTTTATTTACAATGTAGAGGACAGAGATAACTCCAAATATTGCAACAAGGATGCCAAGGACAAGGGTCCCACCTGGACAAAAGGAAGAGAGCAAATGAGTGACTGACTAAGAAAGGGAGAGGTAAGTGCTAGAGGAAGAACAGCAAGTGAAGATATATGTAATAATATATAACGGTTTGAGAGAGTGGAAAAAACACTTTTGAAAAGGTATTAACAGAACAACAGCCCACACTGAAAAGATTCCACTGCCCCTCAGTTCCCTGATACTCACTCAGCCCAGATGAAGTTGGTGGGGTAGTCACTGGGCTATGACACTGCAAGCATTCTTCTCCAGCACAGCTGAAAGAGAAAACCAGAGATGCGAGTGTGCATGAAATGATACGCTAGCCATTTGCAATCATCCTAATTAACTGTTAAGTCAAGATGAGCCTGCAAAGCAGAGCAATGTAGTGTGGCAAGTGGCTTTGGCTCTTTAGTGGGCTGTTGCCTACAAAGAGTAGACTGAGGGTGGCAGAGGGGAAGACCTAATTGCCCCAGAAAAGCAGAATGTTGTAAAGTTATGTCTAGATGGAAAGAGCCTTGAGAAAAATTTCTTCCCTCTTTGGAGCTCATGACTGCTGTCTCTCCTACTCAAGTGGTGGGACATCCAGAGTAAAAAAGCTCACCTGTTGCAAGGCTTGCAAATGTTACTACGTGACAGGAAGAACTGAGGCTTACACCTGCAAATTGTGTTCCTGTCCTTTGAACCTGTAGAGAAGAGAAGAAACTGTTGCCATAATCTGGACAGAGAAGAAAACAAAAGGAGAAAAATCCACTTCAAGAGGGGTGAGAGGTTATCCTTCTTTAAGCCTGGAAAACTGCTACTGAAGAAGAGAAAAAGGATTCAGTCTACATACGAGACAGGATTGGAGGAGGATAAAGGTAAATAAAAGGTAAGAGCACCACTGTCCTTGTAGGTGGATCATCTCTGTAGAGGTTTGGAAAGGGACTAAAACTACAATGCAGCTGAAATTGGTCTAATGTGCAAAAGCAGGAAAAGTTACTCAAGTTCAAGCATGACAGGAAGGGGAAACCACATTAGTCAGGCAAAGATGAGGGAGAAGTGGTCCCTGAGCAGCTGGGACTGGTGAGGAAGTCAGTTCAGGGCAGGGAGAAATCACTTCAAGCCATGGGACACATATCCACTCTTGTGATCTGATATTCTGTGAGTAGAAGGGTAAGAAATGCAAGAACTATCACTTCTAAGCGAGTCACAGGATGGACACTGAGTAAAACAGGTATGAGGAGGAGCAGACAAGAATAGTAATGGAAGGACTTCAAGCTACATGAGAGGAGGAAAAAAGGTATTAGAACAAGCAGCATTCTGTGGCAAGTGAGGGACAGGACTAAAACAGTTCTACATCAGCTAAGAGGGAAGGAAACTGCTCAAGGGTAGCACACGATGATGACTATTGTGGATAAGCACAAGTGACAAGATTACCAAGCACCAGAGGGAACACATTCACCAGTGCAACAGCAAACCTCATGCTAGACAGGGTAAGAGATGGGAAAGGGATGGGGAGCAGCAGAATTTGCAAAGGAGAGGGGACAGCTTTAGGACAGCAAGGTAAGAGGCACTTAAGGGACATTAGACTACAGCACAAAGTGGAGGGCAGCAAACAGTATTTGTTTAAGATCTCTGATTCCTGACTGGAGATGAGGCACCTTAGCTAACACAGGTACTTCCCCCAGACACCTGCATCATCTCAAGGTAATGCCCAATTCCACAGGGTATAGTTCAGCATTACCTAAACAGCTCTTTACTTTAAAACACTGCACAGAACACTGTGGTGGTTCAGCAACCAATTGACAAGGAGTTCAGCTGAGCACTGGGACCAGCAGTATTTTCATCCATTGTACTCAAAGTCCTTCCAGCAGTTGGTAAGGGAAATGCAATGAGCATGAGGAGAAAGACAAAAAAGGAAGGCAAGAGGGAAACCTGCTCTAGAGCATAAAGACCTTGCTTCAGGACAGGCAAGGCAGAGGCACCAAAATTAAGTAGAAAATATCACCTTACAACAGCCAAAAACCAGGAAAACGTTCAAGGACAAAAGGAAGAAACTGCGAGAGAAAGCAGGGATTGATGGCAAGGCAGGAAAAAAATTGCAGTCTTTCTGGGGAAAGGGAGCAGCCAAACCCAAGAGTTGTTCTGAAACTACAATAATTTCAGGGCAATGCGCTGCAGCATGTCAGAAATGACCAAAGGGTTGTTAATGTCTACCCTAGTACAGTATGTCTGTACTGGAGCCATATCCTTGCCATACTCACAGCTGGCAATAATCCCATTGTCACATGAGCTGCAGTTCCTACACTGGAAGAGATCAGATTCAGAACCAAACTGATATTGATTCTTCTGACAGCCACATACAGTATCTTGCTTTGGGGTGCAGGGGGCCTCTACTATCTGCTGGAGTTCTGAGGAAAGAAAGGAGAAATGATTATTCCAACCTCTTCCCTCACCTTCAGCTGAGAGCACTGTTACAATGATAGGTATTGTTATCCCCTCATTTTCACAGAAAAAGGCCAAAAAGGCCTGCAAATTGTGTCTCAGACTGTAATAATTTCGTAACCCTTATTCCTGCTGTCCCCAATCCCTTCCCATACACTATCTTACCCATTCAACTGCTTACTTTTTCAAGCTTCCTCACTCACCTTGCCATCCCCTCCAGCCCCCACCCACCACCATTTTCCTCAGATCCTACAGATTTGATAATAACTCACCTGTACGGCAACGTGTACACTGGAAGCATTTAGACATGATGTTATCAACTGCTGTGAATGTGCCATTAGCACACGGAAGACAGACAGGTGCCTGGTCAGGCCGATCACAGTCTCTTGCTTTGTAGGTACCTGCAAGAAAATCACTTAATAGAGCTCTGACAGGAAGGCAAATGCATTGTCTTAGAGAGGACCGGAGTCACTGGTTCCTCAAAGAAACCCTGGAGTTTATGGTGTAAGGACCAAGTATGCTTCCTCTCACCAGTGTGAATGACGCTGACAGCCCAAAAGAAGAGATAAGGAATAAGAAGGGATAGGTACTAAGGAATAGGTACAGCTAAGGGATAGGTACAGCACTGATGTAGCTGTAGGTGTAGGAAAGAGAAAGTTTGAGAGTGCAGGACAGGGAAATCCCCCTAAGGTGAAGGTTGCTACTACTGTATTTATTTTACGTACCTGCATGACACCTCATGCAGCAGTGGGTCTTTCTAGGATGTAGGTATTGGTCCAGTTGGCAATGCACCTGCTTCTTTTCTCTCCTCAAGGGGTTAGAGGGGTCTCTTCCATCCAAAGCTACACGATGGACTTGGAGTGTATATGGCACCGGAGCAATTTCTACAGATTCCTTTGTCAACATGCAGAGAAATGTTAGGATAACCTGTAAATGCAGATGGAGGGAGAGGGAGGGAAACAAGATGAGAAAACATCATACCCCTTGCAGACTGCACCCTTGACTTCAGCACTTAGAATTAAATTTTACTATAACAGTGAGCTCAATTTACTTGACAATTCTGATATTAGCACCCTCCCCTGACAAATGTATGGGGAGAGATATTTACAAAAAAAAAAAAAAATAAAAAAAACTACAAAAACAACAAATGGATGCCTGTCATCTCTGTTACTAATATGCCATATAATGGTCTCTATGACAAACTGGTTGTATATAAAACAAATACTTTTCATGATGTGCAATTTACAGATAGAATGCTTTGAAAATGCTGCCGCATGCAAGAAAGTTACGCAAGAGCAAAAGAATGTTTTTATTAAGGAAGGCAGTAAGGCCGTCCATGTAGAAACAGTTCCACGGAGAAGAATGCATCCAGTACTTGCAGTTCTACTGAGTAAATACACAAGATGGGAAGTCTGGAATAAGAAGGCAGAGGAGGATTTCACTGCCTGAAAAGTACAGGAAAGCTTCCAAAACTACTCCTGACCAAGTCAGCCCTAGAAATGTGGGAAATTCAGGTTTTCAACTTTTCCCCACATCAAATATACCTCTTAAACTGCAGCTGATAACAATCAGCCTGTACAGTCTGACACAAAAATGTGCATTTTCATTTTTTTCCTTTAAGATTTTATTTCTATTTTTCCACTTGAAAATTACAACATTGGCATGTTGTCATGCCAATCTTAACAGAAATATTAAGACTGGCATGACTGCCATATGACTGTAAGAGAGCATGAATGTGTACACACACACACACACTAACAAAGGGTTAGAAGAACAGCCTGTACCAATAATGAAGGACACCATTCCCTGGACACTTTTTTTTTTCAAGACACTATTCCCAGCAGCGAAATTGAGAAATATGTTTATGTCATGGCCAAAGGTCTACACTCTGGTAAGACCACAGCATAGATGACTCATCAGCAAAAGATCCTGCACCAGGAGGATGGTAACAGAGTGCAGCATATCACAAACCCTATTCCTTTGCCTGTTGGCCCAAAAGAAAAACAGACCCTAGGCATGTATTTCAAACATGCATTCAGACAAGGAAGAAACATACAACAACAAAAAGATGTTAAAAAAACCCAACAAACAAAACAAACCCAGGTAACAACTTGACCTAAGATTTGTAAAACCTGGATTCAGCAAGTTTCTACAGCAAAGACCCATCCCATCCCAGCTGATAATTCCTGAAGGATATAATAGATTTGCCCAAAACCTAGTTTGTAGTACCATAAAAAACTCCAGCAGCACGATGAAGACTTGACAACCAGCATCCCTTGCCATCCACATTGCACACAAGTGATCCTGGCCACACCATCTGACCATATTCTGAGTGTGTTGCAGAGAACTTGTGCCAATGCATCAGATCCTATGAACTGATGAAAATCAACTAATTTTTTTGCAAAAAACACCACCCATGCAAATAATCTCACACAGAGCTTTACCTCGCTATCTTCCCTTTAATTGTAATGTTTGCCCAGCTTCCTTTTTTGAAAGTGGCAAGATGCCCAGCAGTACAGGCACAGCTTCAGAGTTCTGTTTCGTTTTTGCTTTTTCAGCTAGGAGAGTTATAGCAAAAGCAAAGTAAACCAATAAGGGTAAACCACAATGCTGATACCAATTTTGTGGTTGCAAGCTTAAGAAAAGATACACAAAATGAGATGGCTATGACAGCCCCACGCTGTCCTGTTTCTCTCTCAGAATTAAAGCTTTGGGGGAGAAAGGTACATACATAAAAGCAACTTAAAACCTCAAGAAAGATGGGGCTTTGCAACTCTGACAAAGCTAAAACATCATTTTTCAGAGAGCTCTGTCATACAAGGACATATTCAATAGACCAGATGTTAATGGCAAACAGGAAAAGAGAACTACATATTTAAATAGCTGTCATTTCAGACTTAATTATCTGACCACAGGATAATTGTAAGCACTTCAACAACTCCTCTCTAAGAAACAAAAATTGTTTCAGCAGCTGACAGTCTTACAAGATTGCTTGCTTGCAGAAAAATGGGTAAAAGGTCATTCACACAGATGGTCTAGTCTGACACACAGCAGTAATAAAAAAATCCGATTCTCTGGCCAATGATCAATTCCCTGATATGAGAATATATACAGTCAGCCCCTAAGTCACACAAGTCAGCAACAGAAACAAGATGAAACTGTCAAAGATTAAGCCAAAAACACAGAGAAAATTGGTCAAGTACACCTTCAAAATCAAAAGAAAACAGAAGTATTTTCAGTTTTTCAGATTGAGTGAAAGCGTGTCTATACGTGTAATAAAACCAGAGTTAACACATAATTACTGATCATAATCTGAGGAACAGAGTCATAGACCACAAGTGACTCACGAACCAATGACTCGGCCATCCAGAAAAACCATTCACATGGTAAAAAAAAAACCACCACCATTTTAAGCAACTCCCCAAGCCATTCAGCAGTACACTGATTTATACCAGCGACAAACTGCATAAAATTCAGGCCATACATGAAAGTAAAATAGTCTATTCTATTTCAGTTGGAAAGGATCTACAACAATCATCCGGTCCAACTGCCTGATCCCTTCAGGGCTGACCAAAAGTCAAAGCATGTTGTTAAGGGCATTGTCCAAATGCCTCTTAAACACTGACAGCTTTGGGGCATCAACCACCTCTCTAGGAAGCCTGTTCCAGTGTCTGACCATGCTCTCAGTAAAGAAATGCTTCCTAGTGTCCAGTCTGAACCTCTCCTGGCTCAGCTTTGAACTATTTCCAGGTGTGCTATCACTGGATCCCAGGTAGAAGGGATCAGCACATCAGTCTCCCCTTCCCCTTCTCATGGAGCTGTAGAGAACAATGAGACCACCCCTCAGCCTCCATCTTTGCAAACTAGACAAGCCCAGAGACCTCAGTAGCTGCTCACAGGACATGCCTCCTCTGAGGCACAGGGCCTGCCAGCCCTTCCACCAGCTTTGTTGCTGTTGAAAATTATATATTACTTGAAAGTAGCTAAGTGCTTGTTTAACATAAGTTAGAATTGTTAGGCTGCAATCTGAACCATATGGCTGTGTTGTGTAAGTCAAAGATGGATCATAGTGAAACATGGAGATAAAAACATACACGTTAATGATAAAAACCATGAGCGTTAACAATAGTTAGAATAGACAAAGCTGTAGCTTAAACATTACTTAAAAATTAACAGCTAGAGTGTTAAAAAAAAATTAATAGCCCGTAGATTGTGGTATATGAGCTGTAACAACCATATTATAACATGGATTACAAAACTGGTCAAAACCTCCACCGAAACCAACCTAGGAGGATGTGACAGTGACCATACGGCAACCTCTTGGTAACGAAACAATGAAGATAGAGAAGACTCCAGACCCTAATAATGTTTTGGTCCAGACTGTCATGTGAGGAATGGGGAGGTTAGATCATAAGAGTATAATGGCCCAGAGATTTCTCTGTTCAGGGTCCCTCTTTTGAGGCACCTAGCTCCAGCTACCAGATATCATAATTGACTTGTGCCAATAAATCTATCTGATGGAGATGAGAACCTAGTGTCAAGAATTTCTTTAACAATTGCCATCCTCTGGGCGTATTCAAGGACCTTCATACCACCCTGAAATGGTGGGGCTCAGAACAGCACCCAGCACTCTGTGTGAGGCCACACCAACACTGAGCACAATGGGATGTTCCCCTCCCTCTGACTGGCTGGTGATGCCATGTTTGATGCTCCCCAGGACGTAGTTTCCCCTCTGGGTTGCCCGGGCACACACTGCTGACTCACACTGAGCTGCTGTCCACCAGCACCCCCAGCGCCTGCTCTGAAGGGCACTCTTCAGCCGCTCCTCTCCCAGTTAATACTTGTGCCTGGCAGTACTGCATCCCCAGGTGCAGGATCCAGCATTTGGACTTGTTAGAGTTCATTCCATTAAACACTGCTCAGTGCTCCAATTTATCTAGAATAAATACACTGAACAGAACTGGCCCTAGAATTGAACCCCGAGGAACACTGCTGGTGACCCACTGCCAGCTAGATGTAGCTCCATTTACCAAGCACTGAAGCCTCAAACCATTGATAAAAGCTCATCAAGGCAAAGTTTAGAGGTCTTCTGCAAGTGAAATAAGGTGATTTTCCACTGTTAGATATATACAAGATACTCCACTTCCCAGGAGAGAAAACAAGTACCCACTAACCAATGCTGCATAGAAAAGCAGACAATCTGTATTAACTAAGCTGAATGATAATTCAAACCACATCATGCACACTACTGATTCATATTCTCAGTGAGTGGGGACTGCCCAGGGAAAACAGAGTCAGCAGAAACTCTAGGTTTTACTTCTGAAACTGATGCAGGAATAAACAAAATATGTCAGATGAAAACCAGAATGCTGCTTCCTTAAAACATTCCACCTCTCTGGGTGACAGCTACTTTCCCCTCAGATTCTCATCACATGTGAGGCAACCTTAGTTCCCTCTCATGTCTCATGCCAGCACTTACTCAACAGCTACAGTTAAAAAAATCAAGGCACAAGCCCAAAAGCTCTTCTATGCAAAGTTTTGATAGCTAAAACAGCAGTTAGAAACCCCTTCACCATCTCCAAACTCAAATTTTCTTGAATTACTGCCACCACTACAATTCTCACTCTTACTGCTCCTTCTGCCTCACCAGGCCATGCTCAGAGACCTGCAAGTAAGGTGACATCTCCACAGAGAAAGGTAAAGAAAGAAAGGAACAGCAAAGATAAAAACAAAGAACACAGCAAGATGCCAGAAAGATAGGTGGGAGGGTGTAAATAATAAAGGTCATTTGAGGGCAGTGTTCTCAGGCCAAGGACAAATAAGGCACAGTGTCTGAAACAGAGGGACAGCACAGGAAAGTGCAGCATATCAGGGCTACCATATTATCACCTCACAAGGCTAGGAGTACCAAATTACTCAGCATGGATGCTGTGACTCTCTATCACATGCTCTGCCCTGCCTATGCAGGTCTGTAGCCCTGCTGCTACCTGCAAGGTTCCTTGCCCTCAGGGAGAAGGGTGGAGAAAGCAGGTACAGTGATACACATATGTGACAGTGTGACTGACGAGAAAAAGAGGATGGAGAGGGTTGTGTTGGGCGTGAGACTCCCTCTCCTGGAAACTCAGTGGATGCCTAGAAGTGGGCCAGGGCTGGACACAGAAGGGAAAAACTGAGTGAAAAGGATGGGGATTAGACAAGTGAGAAACAACTCCTAACCCAGACATGGCCTGTTATGACCCCATGCCTGTTCACATGAACTAATAGGTGTAGCAGGATGCTCTGCCTAAGTGGGAGTAAAACAGCTCAAACTTTACCCTATTTGCTAAAGTTAACAGTGGTGGATGGAGAAGGGGGTGTCATGCTGCTTTTGGTGTTGAGAATGCTGAGACCAGCCCAACTCATCAATCCCAAAGTTAAACATTCTGGGGATGTCAGGAACAGTGTTTCCTCACAGAAACTGGCACTAGTGAGGATGTGGTGAAGTTCCTGCTAATGGAACTGATAGTACTGATAACTTATCTAAAGCTGCTGAGCTGACATGGCTAGCCTAGAAACATAGGACTGACAGTCAATCACTTTATAGTATAAAAGCCTAGTTCCACATTTTAACAGCAGGCACTCCCTTCTAGGAGTGTCTGTGGAAACTCCTCTCTTGAGTGGCAATGCCCCTCCAGGTTACTCCTCAACATTGAGCAAAAGAGATCTGCCAACGATTGTTGGTATGGATGAGTAGCATCAGTCCATACTTAATAATTATTTTGCTAGTTTTAACATTGTTCCTTCAATATTGCTTAAAAAAAAAAACTATACTAATAGCTGTAACTATCTATATTGTGTGGTAAATAATTGTGAACGAAGTCTTTTAGTCTAAACATTATCATCATCAATAAAATAAATATTTTATATATGTAAATATATTTAGTTTGTCATTCTTAATCCTGCAGGACAAAGTTGCACAAAGGTTCAATTGCAATAACTTACTCAACCGCTTCTCTCAAAAGAGACTTCCATTTTGCAAATTCCATTTTTAAACTAATGAACTACCTGCAAATAAAAGGCATTATAAGTGATTAAAATGTCTCAAATATTTCTTAACAGAAAGTTCCCTTGGCTTAGGAACCCAGCATGATACACACTCAATGCACAAGTATTCTATATATTAGTCATCTGTTAGCCTTTTTGATGAGTCATACAAAATTAATCAGCTTGGATGTTCAGAGAAAAACAGAGATCCTGCTCAGATCAATGAGTTATGAAAGAAATCAGAGTCTAGAATTACCCTTATGTTCTTTGACTGCTTCAGCCATTTCCAAAAGCTCTTTGAGGTTTGCCTTTGTTTTAGTTTGCTATACAAAGATGCACGGGAAACCAGAACTTCTGCTTTACACATTGAGAAATGTGCATTAAAGCAACATTTACAGGAAGTTTTTCTCATTGCTCACTAAAACCTGGAAAGGTCAAAGAAGGCTACAAGAACTACCATTATAAATAATCCCTCATTTTATGAAGATCAGATATAGGAATCCTGTATTTTAGGCCTTGTCTAAAATCAGGAGACTGACAATAGCTTTGATACAATGAAGAAAGGCCTTAGAAATCTTAACTTTAAACCCAAGAAAATTGTGATTATCTATAAAGATCGTGGACTTCACATCATAAAATGTCATACATATATATACAGTATATAAAGTTAGAAGGTTTTATTTCATACTAGCAGAGAGAAAGAAAATAAAGGAAAAGTCAATAGGCGGTCACAATCATAAGAAAACTTCTTTTGAAATTTTTCTCAGAGGACACAGTGGTGAACACTGTGGCAGAGTCCTGAGTACACTGACATGCAACACCCCAGTACTTTCCCTGCCTGGGTTCAGGGCTGAGTTCCACTGCTCTGCTGTACAGAGCACTGAAGGAACAAGAACTGTGGGAAGGCTCAACAGGGTCATCCCCCTTCAATCCCCAAATTATTTTCAGCTGGGCATGAGCCCTTGGCCCCTGCCCATGCTGTACTGCAGATGTGCTCACGCCCCTTGTCAGTGACTCACTAGGTGAATTTTTAAGTCATGTAATGCTAAAATGCTGAGTTCTATTCATTGGAACAGATGAATTCCTGTTTGTTTTAACAGAGAAATGTAGAGACATTGATTTGAGATGTGCTTTCTATTGTCAGGTTCCCAAGATTGCAAGAGAAAAATCTGTGCTTCCGAAGGAAGCAATCAGTTAACCAGGGATGATGATAAGATCATGCAAGAAACACAAGGCATCTGCCCCAAATACAAAGCCCCTTTGTGATGACTAAAGAAAATGGGTAAAAAAGACCAAAATGACAACATTGGGTTTACCCCAAATAATACTGCTAATGCAAAAAATTGATTACTTGATAAAAAGTAAGGGGAAAGCATCCAAACGGACAACACTGATTACTTATGAGAACATAAGTTACCACATAATTGAAATTAGCAGAGACTCGAATATGAATGTTTCATCTGGCTAGAAGCAGACAGTCCTCAAAAACAGAAATTAAAATCACATTAATCAGTACATAAAAAGTTGAATTAATCTGGTTAGAAAAAACAATCAAATTAATCTGGTTGGAAAAAAAACAGATGAAAATCTGGTTGAAATGCAATCAAATGCTATGAATTATTAGGAAAGGATTTGAGAACAAAACTGATAGTGTTCTTATGCCAATATAAAAATCCGTAAGGATTGAACCTGGACCGTAGTTCTGGTCCCCAATTTTGAGAATATAAATTGACCCAGATATTATACAGAGAAAGGAAACAATGACAATCAGTGTTACAGACTGGCTGCCATAAAGGGAATGATTAAAAATACTGGCCTATAAAAGACAAAACTGAGTGGAGGATACTGTAGTGGGCCCAAAGTCATGAATGCCATGGAGAAGATGAAATGGGATGACTGTTCTCTGTCTCCTCCAATACAAGAACTAAGAGGCATCAGATAAAACAAGCAGGAGACCGGCTCCAAACAAATACAGAGAGGTACTTTTTTAGCCAACGTGCAGTTGAGATGTGGGTCTCCCTGACAGAGTGCTGGGGGTGCCAGAAACGTGCCCAGGTTCCAAAAGTGATCATCACACTTAACAGCAGAAGAAAAAAAAAAAAAACACACTCTGGGGTCCGAAATATGAAGATACTATTTCAACTCAGAAATTTCTACGGTCACAAATCACTGGAAGTGGAGAGAGTATTTTTATTTTTTATTGCTGTGCACTTGCCCTGCTCCAAAACACTTGGCAGACACCTGCTGTTGACTACTATTGGAAACAGGATGGTGGTCCAACAGTTCTTTCTTACAATTCACTTGGTGGCCTGGTTTTCAATTTTTATATAATGTAGCTTCTAACTTCAAAATGGCAATTCCTTTTACTTTCAAAAGGAATCGATGCCAGAAGCACCCTTGTGGCTATTTTGTCTTTTTTCTTCATAAAACTGAATTTTCTTTGAAAAACGAAACTCCCATTATAATTTTTTTCTTAATGAGACAGAAAACACACTGGCCTCAGCAAAGACAGATGCCATTTTGTCCACTGTAACAATTAGAAGTGCATGGGAAAAACGCAGAGCAGCTGAAATTAGTTTAAGGACAGGCAAAAAGAGAAAATGCATGGAAACAGGCTACAGGAAATTTTAAAGAGTCACAGGAAACATACAAGAATCAGAAAACTAGAAAGGCAGCATCAAGGGAGTAAGAAACACCATGAGGGCAAACAAAGGATGATATGCAAAGTAAATGGCAGATGGAAGGGCATGCAACAGAGTAAGAATTGTAACACTGAAAAAAAAAATATGATTTTATGGAAAAGATAAACATTATCTGTAGGGAGTACGGGGGTATTGAGAACTTGAAATGACAAGCAAATAGGAGGGGGGGAATTTCCTCAAAAAGATATCCCACTGAAGGACACTTCCTCCAGCATATTATTTAACTGAAGACAATACAATTAATTTGAGGAATCCAATTATTTTTTTTGCATTTTATTGTCAGTAATATGAATAATATCACATATAGTATCTGAGTTACAGTGAAATGTGTGCACCGCTATCCATAAACCAGAAATACACTTTTTCAGGTTTGCTAACTTTGAAATCTACCCGTACGTCAACAGTTTATGTACCCTGCCTAGGTCTCAAGATGGTAAGTGATCCACACTTAGAGCCAAGGTGTAGAGTGCTCCTACTCCAAAGTTTTTGTTGTGTTGTCCTGTCAGTGCTAGATGTCTTATTACCTGGTTTCCAAACTTTCCAAGTGGAAAAAAACAAAACAAAACACACTCTTCTGGAAGAAGGTAACATTGAGTGACATAGTTGCAACTTTGCGACAGCAAATTAACCACTAACCCAGGATTACAAGTCCAGTGCAGCCAAGTGAAAGTGTGTGTTACTAGGATGCTCAGGTATTTAGGTATAAACTCTTTGACCCTGTAGCCTCTATAGCAGAATTTATAGCCACGTCATGATGCTGAGTGATGCCACCCCTACTGTTACAGCTGTATCACACCTCTGCTAATACCGGATGGCCATTTATGTCTAGCAACCAGGTCATTCATAAAACTCTCAGATTTCTTTTACAACTTCTTCACACACAAAATTACAACGAGCATCTTAAAAGTCTTGCCCTAACATGCCCAAGAACGCTAAAGAAGATTTACTGGCAAAGCTGAACTTGCTTGTATCCAAATCCCGTGCTTTGGGACATAGCCGCGGACCCCTAACCTTTAAACGCCCGCAAGGCGGGGGCGGTTCGTCTCCCCCACGGTGGAGGAGGCGGGAGCGGAGCGGATGCGATTCCAGCGATCCCAGCGATCCCAGCGATCCCAGCCCGGCCGGCTCCGTGCTCCCGGCGAGCCCCGGACCGCCCCGCGCCCCGCGAGTTAACGGCTGCGCCGCGGGCTCCGGGGAATCCGCCGCCTCTCCTGTAAGCCCAGACGCCTTTTCCCTGACTCAGGAATAAGTCCCGGAAACGGCGCCGGCGAAGTCTGTGCCCAGCGGAGGGCGGGGAGCGGAGGGAGGGAGGCAGCGAGCCCCGCCGGGCTCGCCGCCGTCCCGCTGCCCGGTGACGCCGCGGGCGCCCAGCTGATGGCGCGGCTCGGCTTCCCGACCCGTCACCGTCGCTCCTGCCACTCCGGCAGCAGCCTCGACCGCCCGCCTCGCCCCGCCGCGGACTCACCGAGCCCCGTCGCCCCGGTCTCCGCCCCGGCGCGGGGCTGCCGGGATGGAAGCCACAGCCCCCCGGAGAGGGCGAGCAGAAAGCGGGCTGTCCGGAGAGCGGCAGCGATGCGGAGCCCTACGGCGGCGAGGAGGGTCGAAGGGAGCCCCGGCCCCAAAGCTCGGCGGCGGACACCGCTTTGTAGACCCGCAGTCGCCCGCAGGTCCGGGGGACCGGAGCAGTTGCCCGGCGAGGCGGTGCCCCGCCGGCGCACGGTCCCGCTCCGCCGAGAGCGGCGAAGTCCCCGCCGTGACTTACCGTCCCCAGCGAGGTGCGGGGCAGCGCCGGGGCGCGCATGGCTCCGCGGCCCGCTACATCCCCATGGCAGGGCCCCCCAACTCCAGAGGAAGCCGTCCCAGCCCTACGCAGCCCCGGCCGGAGCAGCGCGGAGAGTGACTACCCCTTCTCCAACTTCCTGGCAGCGGCAGCAGGAAAGAGAGCGGCGGGCGGGAGGCGGCCCGGAGCGGCGCCGCGCCCCTCCCGCCCTCCGCCGCGCACAGGCTGGCGTCGGCAGTTTTCCGTAAAAACCGAGGTAGATAAGCTGAAGAAAAGCAACGGATGGCTAAAGCTGCTACAAAACACATGGGAAAGGAGTCAGAGGAGGCTCACTGCAATCTTAAAATTCCTTGACATAGGAGTGTTTCATCCTAAACACGTAATTTTCGTGTGAAACTTAACCATGTACTTGTAAGAAAAAGACTTTTTGCATCTTAACTGCCTTAATTTTAAAGAACGGCATTTTCCAGCCATGATCAGCATTTTTAGAGTCTAAATGAACATCCTGTAGTTTTTAATTTAAAACATACATTTTCCTGTATGCTCCAATGAACCAGCTGTACTGATAGTGCAAATATAAGCAAAACCTACATAACATTCTGCATGAGCTCTGCTTCATTTAATATATGCTCTTAGCATGTTTGAAAAACAAAAATACAGTTAGGAGTAAGAGGCTAAATGATAAAGAACTCCCCTTCATTTATTGCCCATTAAGACCACCCCTTGTTTTCTCCAAGTATCTCTCTACTAAGTCAAAGGCATTAAATCAAGGTACAAAGTGTTGTTTTGGAAGAACTTGCCCATTTCATGTGTATAAGCCCAAAATGGGTACAAAACACTCCATGAACTGCCTGAATTCCTGTGGACAAAACCAAACACCTCCAGAGACTGTGCCTACTATGGAGTTGCTTATCTGCTGTGTGGAAGCCAACAACAGCACGTGCACAGGACAAAACAAGGAGGGCACTTTTCCGCACTTCAGGCTTGGAACAGCTCTGACTTTCTAGCTGCAAGTTCCAGGAGGGAAGGAAATAGCAGAATAACCACTTATCAGGTTGCAGCCATCTCCAGGGGAGAGGTGGAAAAGATTTACCAAGTTTTGTCCTGTTCGTTTCCTTGCCTTGAATGAGGACAATACAAAATTAGACCCTAAAGGGAAAATTCTTGCACACCAACGAACACATTCTGAAAAGAAGGAAATATTTTTAATTGTTTCAGGTTTAGCACATGCTGTCATGTGAGTGGATGAGGCACACTCTTCAGTCTTCACAGACCCTCAGCCTTCAAATAAAAATAACCAAAACAAACCCATTTCTCTAGAACCACACAAATGTCACAGAAATCCCCATAAACCTTCCCATTTGACTCCTCCTGCAGCTTAGGGAGGGGAGGGCACTCTCACAGACTGCTGCACGTTTGACATTTACATTGATGTCAAACACATGAGTGCACATCCACTTCCTAGCTTTTGCCAGAACTGGCAGGTCCTTGCCTCCCTCCATCCCTGCCACCACCCTGCAGCCTGCCAGGCCTCTGGCACTTCCCAAGGACCTGTGGCTTTGTGTCAAGGCCCAGAGGGACTGAGCCCACCCTTCTGCCACACCACTTGTCTGCCAGCCTGGCAGACTTTACTCCTGGGCTGCAGAGATGTATCGGGTTTGCGTGGTAGCAAGGTTTTGGTAGCAGGGAGGCTACAGGAGTGCCTTCTGTGAGAACTTGCTAGAAGCTTCCTCTGTGTGTGGCAGAGTCAATGCCAGCCAGCTCCAAGATGGACACACTGCTGGTCGAGGCCAAGACCATCAGAAATGGTGGTAGTGCCACCGTGATAACACATTCTAAGAAGGAAAAAAAAGTTATTGTGCACATGTAACTGTGGACAGAGAAGAGCGGAATGAGAATATGTGAGGAACAGCTCTGGAAACACCAAGGTCAGTGCAGAAGGAGGGAAGGAAGTGGTCCAGGCACCAGAGCTGAGGTTCCCCTGCAGCCCGTGCTGAAGACCGTGGTGAAGCAGCTGTGTCCCTGCAGCCCATGGAGGACCACAGGAGTGCAGAGATCCACGTGCAGCCCGTGGAGGAGCCCCATATTGGAGCAGCTGTGAGCTTGTGGGAAGCTTGCACTGGAGCAGGCTCCTGGCAGGGACCTGCCGTCCCATAGAGGAGGAGCCCACACTGCAGCAGGTTTTCCTGGTAGGACTTGTGACCCTGTGGGGGACCCACGCTAGAGCAGCCCGTGTCTGAAGGACTGACCCCGTGGAAAAGTGACTCATGTTGGAGCCGTTCACGGAGAACTGCTGCCCGTGGGAAGGACTCACGCCGGAGAGGTCCGTGAAGGACTGTCTCCTGTGGGAGGAACCCCGCAGGAGCAGGGGAAGGAGTCTTCTCCTTGAGCATCGGCAGAAACAACAACTGACTGTACCCCCCATTCCCCGTCTCCCTGCGCCGCTGGAGGGGAGGAGGTAGAGCCAGGGAAGGAGGGATGGGTGGGGGGAAGGTGCTTTTAAGATTTCTTTTACTTCCAACTATCCTGCTCTGATTTTGTTGGTAACAAATTCAATTAATATCCCCAAGTTCAGTGTGTTTTGCCCGTGACGGTAATCGGTGATTGATCTCTCCCTGTCCGTATCTCAACACGCGAACCTTTCAGTTTATTTTCTCTTCTCTGCCCGTTTGTAGAGGGGAGCAATAGGGCTTTTTTGGTGGGTGCCTAGCATCCAGCCGGGGTCACACCCCCACCCCGGGCAGAGCTCTCCCGGTATCCCCTCGGGATCCCATTCCTCGCCACCCGGCTCGGGAGGGGCGGGAAGGGCCGCGCGGGGGCGGTACCTCTTGGCTCTCCCGGCAGCCTCTGCGCGTTTCCCGCCTCCGCGTCGCCACGGCAACGGCGCGGTGCGCGCGGCCTGTCATGGCGGCGCCCAGCGCGGCGGTGAGTGAGGGACCGGGGGGGCCCCGAAACCTCCCCGCCGCTCGGCGCTGAGGCCCCGCTCCTCTGCTTCTCTCCCCCAGGAGCAGCGCTGGCTGCGGGAGGCTCAGGACTTCGCTCACCGGGCGCTCCCGGGGTCGGAAGGGCAGGAGCCAGTGGCGCTGGAGGCGGTGCTGCGCTGCCTGCGGAGTGCGGGCGGCGGGGCGCTGCCGCTCGGCTACAGGTGACGGCAGGGCGGGTTGAGGGGAAGGGGCGGAATGGGATGGAGGAACGGAGCCGGGGGTGCCCGTTTTTGGCCCGGCGCCCATGCGCGGCCCTCCCGGGATCTCAGCGCGGCTCGTCCGTGCGCCGTGCCCGCCCCGGATGGCGAGTGTGGGAGTGATGTTGTCGAACACAGGTAACCACACGCCTTTCTTTGGCTTCGGTGCGCCCCCGGCCGCCCTTGCGGTATGAATAAGCACCGTATCCGCCAGTCTGCGGTAGGCAGAGGGTGTCACCGAAGTGGAGCATCTCGCCGAGGGCGAGCTGCTGTTCTGCACAGCGCTTACACGGCACCTTCCCGGCTGGATCCTGGCAGCCTGCCCAGGAGGATGTTTCTGCGTACAGTCTCCGAAGCTGTTGGCCAGCCGAGGTCAGCGTTCAAGTGTGCACTTTAGAATAACGTGGTCCATATTTTAATAGGAAAGGCTTTTGGATGCTCACCATCACGAAAAACATAAAGCTTGTTGAGAGATATCTATATTGGAAGATTTGGCTTGTCTGGATCTGTTTTTCTCTTGCTCCAGCTTATGATGGGAGAAAGTCTACTAAAACCTTTGGCACAGCCAGCTTGGGGGCAAAGGTCAATTGGAAGTGACTAGGGACTTGTGACTTTTAATTTTGTACTAACAGTTTATGAATGTAGATGGTAGATCTTTTAAGCGAGCTAAAATGGTCTCATCTAAGCCATATTTTTTCTATACATTTTATGATGTTTAAACCAGAGTTTGGTTTAGATTCAGGAGAACATATTCATACAGAAGAGTTGAAGGTATTTGTTAGTTGTCTCATATGAGGCCCGTGGTCTGTTTGTGAGCAGCATGCTACATCTACAACTAACCACCAAGCTCTGGAGCACCAGAAGGGAGTCTGTTTAGTTCTCTGTATGTGATAATCAGGACCCAGCGTACTGCTGTAGTTTGGGTTTCTCCCAAAAAGCACCCGGCACATTTGACAAAAATATGAGCAGCACCGTGTTCTCCTTGTGGATCATAGGTGTCAGTTTTCCTGATACTGCTCTGTCTCTGAGAATGGAACATTTTCAGCTAATCTCCTGTTCAGATTTCTGTGAAATACACAAATACATGCATAAATCTATGTTTTTTGATTAATTTTTTTTAATATCTAAATTATGTTTATTGCTGATTCATTTCTGACTTTGAACTTTTGACACCTGACTAGTCAAGTGAAACTCTTCAAATTCATGCTCCCTGAACTTGATTATGTCCTGCTACTGAGCAAGTGTGTATTGTCAATAAAGCTCCAGTTTCACAACCTGAAATTGTCAGCGAACCTCACTGGAAACAAGTACTAAAGTCACTATCTGGAGAACAGTTTGTGTTTGCTCTTTCAGTGTTGATGCTAACATGGACAGAGGACTTCCCTTAATTCTCTAGCACAGACAGCTAGGATGTAAACACCAACGATGAATGCTGCCATGACCATAATAAACACTGAAAAGGTTTAGAATCTACTGAGGATACTACCTTGTTCTCTCCCATGTTCAGTACCATGGTCAGTCTAAGCATGATAGATGCTAAACTGTGGATGGCTTCAGATGTGGTTGATTTAATGTTGCATCTTATCCTTCCCCCTCTCCCCAAAGCCAGGAAGGGTGGGTGGAAAGATTCAGGGCTAAGCTTGGCTCTGTTCTTATGAGTGGAAGCCCAGTCTAATATTACTGGGCTGCTGTCTCTCAGCTTTGTATTGTGCAAACTATCCACAGGAGAGAATTTGTTCCAAAACTGTCACAATCTTCATCTAGAAGTTGTTCAAAATTATTTTTACTACAGTTCAGCAATTTTAGCACCAAATGATGGAATTAGTCTGTATTATTTACCTGTCTTTGTTACTGATATGTAAACTGTGGACAAGTTGTGGGGGTTTCTCACGGAGTGTCCCATTCAAGCTAGAAATGTCTGAACTAGTAACTATTCTCCTTCTCACCTCCCACATGTCCTTGAAAACATGTTTATTAAGTCTCATTATTATTTCTTTTCAAATTTTCTCCATGCCTGCTCACATAACTGTAGTAGCAAAGGATGTCTGTTTTCAGAGAGGATACTCAAGTAGAACAGACATGTTTACTGAGTTGAGAGAGATAATTGAGAAATGCCAGTGAATGAGTTGGTTCTTGCCATGTTGTATCATCAGACCACACTCTGGGTGTGCTAGGACTCTTCTGGCCTAGCCAAGCAGCGTCCACTGCGATGATCACCGTAATCTCTAAACTTTGCAGACAGAGTTTTTCCTACATCCTGCTATATTCTCACTTTTCTTTTTCTTTTTTTCTTTTTTTTTCCAGTTTCATCTCCATTTCTGACCTACAGCATCAGCAGCGTATACCCTGCTGCAGCCACCTGACCTGGAGCACTAACGAATTTAAAGAATGGGCTCATCAAGGCCAAGGTGCTTTACCCACACAGACCGCTTTGCCAAGGACTTACCTGATCTTGGTTGGCTGTATAACAGATGGAAGGCAAGAGAACAAAGAAAAGTTGGTAGATGGTTGCCTATATGTGAAGGACAATACTGGGATAATTCCATGTGAGGTATGTCCTTGGTCTGAGGGGTTCTGTGTTTATTCCCACTTCCGGGGCAGTGTCACAGACCACCTAGGGCTTCAAATGTTCTGCCAAAGTCTTTATTGAGGGAAATAACACATCTCTGTAGCAGGCAGGAAAACAACAAGCTTAGAACCTGGGGAGAGGGCAGAGCATGTCAGATTTTTCATTGGTAGAAGAAATATTGAACATGCTGGCCCAGAAAAAAGAGACATGACAATTGACTTAAAAGCCTTCTGAAGGTCATTGCAAGGGTGTCTAGATAAGAAACAACCCCTGGAGTAGTGATGGCAGAGAACTGAAGTTGTGCTTTCCAAGGAGGCAAAGACTAGAAAAAAGTTATATTGGTATGAACTTCTAACTGAAAACACAGGGGAAAAGAAAGCAGGTGAGAATTTTAGAAAAATAGTCTGAAATAAGCCTTGCAGTGAATGAATTATCACCTTTTGGTAGGGTGTTACTATAACCCATGAAATGCTGGCTGTAGAGCTCAGCAAATCTCTTCCAGGTTTGCATCTGGAAGGACAGAAGTTCTCCATGCAAGATAAGAGAGTGGGCAGAAAACACTGCTCTCATTTAGTAATGAAGCCCAGCAGTAGACGAGTTTGTGATGCACATGCAAGGGTGGATTAGTAATGAATATTGTAAGTAACATTGAGAAAACATACTATAACGTATCTCAAGCTTTTATCTCATCTTTTGGTTTAGCTCCTGCATTTTGAACTTGAGTGGTTGGAGTCACTGGTCCTCTTCCCGAGCTGGTCATATATACCACAGACAGACCAGAGTGCAGCAGGGTACTTGGAAATCCTGGAGGATCCAGTGCTAGTAAACACCCCCAAGAAAGCACTTCACAGCATTCCAGTCGCCTACCCAACATCAGCTGAGCCACTGCTTACCTCCAGGTAAACACATAACATGCTCAATTCCATCACAGCACTGTTAGTCTGGTTTGACAGGTACCATGAAAATCACTTGGCTTAGGAAGAGACAAATTCTGTTTCTGCCACAGGTGGAAGTTTAACGGTGAGTGGTGGAAGTAAAAGTTAAACAATAAAGCCACTTTTCACTAATCATCTGTTTTCCAGGACTTAATTGGAAGTTTTTATTCTGTATTTTGATAAAATAAGACAAATCTAAATTATTTCCAGATGTATTTTGATATTACAGAGAGGATATGAGAAAGAAGTGTTGATTCAACTTTTAGGCTAAAATTTTTAGTGTAACTTTTTTTTTTTTTTTTAGCCTTCAGTGAACGAGAAGAGTAATTGAAAGTAAGCCTAGATTGTAATATGAAATTAATATATGCCACTGGTCAAGTTTTTATCATATTACTAAGATAAAGGTACCAGTGAAATGTCAACTGATGAGAGTAACTGTTCTTTAGTTTACAGTGTGTGAAAATGTAGCCAATGGAATTACAAATCTTACTGAAGTTGATAATTCCCGGTTGTGCTAGATCATGTTTTATCTTCTTGAGCAGAGAATTCTTGGTGTAATTTAGTTGCAGTATACAATAAAATGTCACTAGTCATGCTGCTTCTTTTTAGTTATCTTTTGCTTTAATTGGGTTTATCTGCCTGTGAGAAAATTATTTTAAGCGTATTTGATTTTGCTCAAGGGACCTCTCTAAACAAGAAAACTAGTTCCATATTTCAGTATATGTTCTCAGGCTTTTAACATAAAGCTCCTCTACTACTGGCTGATATCTGACCAATTTTCCATGTTCCTTCTTTAAAAATGTTAACAATGAATTGCTGGTATTACTGTGTGTGGACATCCTGGTTTTGTTTTTTTTCCAAAGTCATAAAGTTAGATAATTGTTTATATGTTTTAGAATCAAGAATGTGTTTGTTTAGAGTAAGTGGAATGGTTATACTCAAGTCCAATAGGAGCTGAAATGAAAATTACAAACAATTTGTTTGAATTTTTTTTTCATTGTTTGAAATGACAAACAGAAACGATTAAAGAAATATCACCTCTCTCTCCTCTCATCTGCTTTTGGTTTTGCTGCTCTTTCACTCTGTGCCAAGTTTGTTAGAAAGACTCCATTATTGCTTTCAGGCCTCTTTGGTTTACAGGCTTAGAGCTTCCACAGGGTCACGTTCCATGGATCTACAAATCCAAGTTCTGTTTTCTGCTGAAGAATTGCTTGTGACTTCTTTTTTCCTTCTCCTTTAGACCTACAATTAGCATCCAGTTTGTGGTAAAGCTTTTTATAATCTGACTGTTGTCATGAACATGTGAATTTGTTCAACATAACCCTTCTGTCTTCAAATATTAAGGTTTTTTAAAACATCAAAGAGATTTAGTATATACAAGTTAAAGTACAAATTTTGTAACCAAATATTGTTTTAAAAACCTCTCTGAGTGATTGTTCATATTGCCTTGTTGGATCCTTTATTTCTAAAAAATGCATCCTGCATATGTGTTTATTTTGCTTTTGAGATACTTTTGAGTTGTTCTTTCATCTGATTTCATCTGCCTCCTCAATTGCCCTCTAGGATTCCATGTAGGAGAAGATCAAAGCTTACTGTAGCAGGTGAATTGATCAGACTCGGGCCTCTCCTTTGTGTTCGCCACAAGACTTTCTTCTTTCTGTTTCTAAAGTGCTTCGCCTCAGCTGTTTGTGTCCCTGTGCTGGTGCAGGTAAGTCCTTGGAATTTTGCTCACAAATTCATGGTCTGTGTATGTGCTAGTTGATTAATTCTTTGAAGCTTGCCCTTGATTTCCCATTTTGATTTATTCTTCCTTTTCTAGTGATTTTTCTTTTTTTAATATTCCATGCAGCTATAATAGTCTCTGTATGTAAGAAGTCTAATTCTGTGTCCTCCTACCTCATGCAGTTGCAGTGTCTGTAAATGTCTTGCAGATGCCACCCTTTTGCTAAGAGTGTGAGGCAATCCTCTGGAGGGAAGAATTTTTTTCAGTGTGGTTGATGCTGATGTCACTTTTGGTTTTTTCTGCTCTAGGAACCCAGCCAGCTGGCATGGCATCATGTGCTCCATTTGGGTCACAGGTACACAATAACAGGCCTGAGTATGTCCAGCCTGAAGAAATCTGGACAAAAGACATTTGTCACGGGTGTTTCTTCCTGCCTTCTACCCTACTGTGCGGAGCACGTGAGGGAGCAGCCACTGAACAGTACTTGGCGAGGAGAATCCACTCAGTCTTCTTCCCTTGAGACTGCTGAGCAGCTCAGTGGCTCCTTGGAGCTGGGAGTTGAAGAGGAGGGGCCAAGATCAACCAGAGAGTCCAAGATCATCTCCTATGTGGTAAGGATTTGTAGGGTTATCCTTCACCCACTCATCCTGTAGGGTTTCAGCTCATGGTCTGCAAGGACTTATTTTCATCATGAGTTTATTTCCTTACTGCTCAGACCTATGAGTCTCTTACATTTTGGAACTCTCTACACTCCTGTAACTTTCTGTTTGCTTGCTATTTAGGGAGTTGTCACCAAAATACTCAATGTCCAAGCTGGTCTCTTTTTACTGGATAACCAAGTCTGCTTGTGCCTTGCTTACCTCCCAGTGTTGAAATCTGCACGTGGACTCCGGCCAGGAGCATGTGTGGAAGTAAGTTGAGACGTGCAAATCATAAAGCATTTATGGAAAAGACTCAGGCCCTGGGGATGGCTTGTGAGTGTGTGGGTCAACAGAAGGCTCCAGCAACACTGGAACTATATCAACAAGTATCTAGAACAGAATTGGGGATCTTACGGTCTAGGCTCAGTCATTAGAGTTGAAATTACTATTATCTGATTCCTTTCTAAACCATGCCAGGTGCCTCAGGCCTGATTGTAGACAATCCATTAGGGTGACCAAGAGTTTAGGGTGGGGTGATGGTTTGGGGGAGTGGTGGCAGACTAGCTATCTCTTATGTTGTATATCTGTATATCTCAGCTCATCGATGTCCACCTCCTGCAGAAGCCTCTGGTATCCTTCCCTTTCATTGTACTTGGTGCTTGCCTGAGCAGCGCTGTTGTGCTGAAGAGGTTTTCAAGGCTCAGCACCCCCTACCAGCCACCAAGCTCTTCAGGAAATCTCTGCTTACAGCTGCTCTTCCGCTACAATCTTGGTATGCCACTCTACCTCTGGCTGGTGAGCCTCCTGGAGACCTTTGAGGAGAGGTGAGGACAGTTCTAAGTCAGGCCATTTGTAAATGTGCTTTGTAGACTACTTGGGTATCTTCTAGACCAAGTGTTCACAAAATTTTTATGCTTGGATAGCATTAGCAGCTATTGGTTCTGATTTATCAGCCTAAGTAAGCTATTCATCTAGATTTCACACAGTGTCCAGTTGCTTGTACTTTGCATTTGTTCTTATGAGAAAATCCTGTACAGTTTTCAAGCCCACTGCTCTCGGGAAGCTGCAACACTCCAGGACATTGTGCTCATGTAGTCCTGCCTGGGAAGTTTTGTCCTGAAATACAGAAGCACTGTAGGGATGTCTGCCTGCCAATGTGGTTTGCTTGGCAAATCAAGAAGGACACTGAGGCTGCAGCTGGAAAATGCTGCTACAACTAGATCACAACCAATACAAAGGCTCGTGTCCTGGCCGCTCACAGAAGCGGCAGGAGCTGCTCAGCATGTCCCTTTGAGGTATTCTGAGTGTTGCTGGTAGTGTGATCATTTCCTTGAGAGCCTCTGTCTTAGCAGATTTTCCCACCCATGCTTATCTCTGGGTCTTCCAGATGGCTTCCTGCTCTCCCTGATGGCTGCGCTGTGGTTGATCACTGTAACTGCTGTCTTGGACTTCAAAATGTATACATTTAATTTCAGTCAATTTCAGCAGTTCATAGAATGTTCAGCGTTCCTGTCCTTTACTGGCACTGTGGAATTTTTACTATGCTTTCCAATAAAACAGCTTAATTTTTGCCCTGGGAACTGTGCTAGCTATAAGTTTCAGGGGTTTTATTATCTTTTTCACTTTAAACATGATTGCCAAGTCCTGCTACTGCTTGAAAATTGTTCCAGGGAGTTAGTTGCTATCTCTTTTCATTTGAGTTCACTTTCTGTTGTTAAGTCATATTTTGACTGGCAGCGTGATCACTTCCAGGCCTTCAAAAGCAGTAATCTAAACTTCTGAAAGGAACACCACGTGAGAAGAATATTGGAACAAGAGTAGTCTGTGGTTGTTTCTGCCTTGTGATTTTTTGCATCCTGTAAAAGAAAGCCAGGTGTACCTAACATGAGTAATGATACCAAGCTTAGCCAAAATGCATGGAGATCCATTTTTGTGACTTAGAGGGAGACGTGGTTTAGTTTTTTGGCTGCTTTAGTTTTGAGATTTTGTTACTCTGTCCATTTCTGTATATTTTCCTATTCCTTGTCTGCTTGCCCAAAAGGAATCTGCATTGGCTTTAAATGTTCGGGTTTTTTTTTCAATTACTTGATGCTCTTTTTTTGCTCTCTTTAGTTCCTATCTTATACAGAGTATTCACTCATAACAAGCAGAAGGAATCCCTGACTTACATGCAAGAGTCACTAAAATGTGAGGACTCCTAGTGTTTTTAACAGTCATAATTTCTCTTCAGGTTTTCTTGTTTCTTTGGGCACCGTCGACTGCTTAGCTGTACTCACCAAAACCCAGGAGCTGCTGAAAAGTTCCTTGTCCCCCTTCTGCAAGCTATGGTGCCAGACAGAGAGAAAGCAAGAGATATTTATAAAGAAATTCTAGCAAAAGTACACCATTGTCCCCTGCAGAAAGTGAGTAAATGCTCTGTGAGCTGTTTGCTGTTTGTCTGACGGGAAGAAAATCAGCTGATTCATTCTTTCTCTCTTTTTTCATAGTATTTGACTCTGGACCCCCCATGCCAGGCCCCATCTCTGTCTGCAGTTTGCCATGTGGCCCAGCAGAAGAGCTGGGAAGGCTTCAGTCCATCACAGTTGCTCTCTCCCTTGGAAGCACAGCATATGGGCACCCAGGACCTGAATCGCAGACTGGCCTGGTCCTACTGCACACTCTCAGCCGGAAGTTTCCAGCCCCGACTAGTAAGTGCCTTGTTCCCTTTACTGCCTGTGCCTTGAGAGTTCTCAGATCCCCCCATGCCTTCCTGCACCCTGTCTAGTGCATGCCTATTTTTCCTGTTCAGAAATGACACTGCTTTTCTGGCTGAGATGTGTTGAAAACAGGTTGAATTTCAGCTGCTACTCCACACACTTTGATTTATGGCTTTCAAAGATGGGAATTGTTTGATGCTCATTGTGGCTTCCTTTCTGTTGCAGATACTGCTGGGTGTGCTGAGAGTCTCGTCCAGGAGCAGTTCGCTCCAGCTGCAGGACAAGAGCAGCACGCTTCCCTGTGTGATATCCCAGAAGGATGGTAGCCCCTTTGCCAATACAGCTCTCATAGGTATGTCCCACTAAACTATATTTGAGTGCTGATCTTTTGCTTTTCTGCCACTCAGCTCCAAAACAAGGAAGAAGAGACTTGGTATGGAGATGCTGAACTGTCACTGCCTGACCTCGTGACTTTAAAATGAGGATATTGAGTTTACTGGTTTCATGTTCTCTTTTTATTTAGCTCAGCTCCTTTCTCTGATGTGTTTGCAGGATCACTCTTGCAGGTGGAAAACTACCAACTTGTAGTGGAGAGATTCCTTCAGACTGATTTTCCCTCCTGGGAGCACCTGGAAAATCTTGAACATGTGAGGGAGAAAAAAACCAGGTGAGTCCCTTTATTCGGTATGCGAGTAAAATCATGACTCTTCAGTTCTACAACTGTTTGGGGTCTGTGGTAAAGCTTCTTATCAACGTAGCATTTCATTGCCAAAACAACTGTCCTTTCCTATTTGTAGAAAATGAGCTCTTTATCAGCAACAAACGCACCATCTGTATTTTGTTCAGAATACACACAGCTGGCTTCTACTTCCCTCTCTCCCATGGCTCGTGATGAATACCTGTGGGGCACTCCCCAGCTAGTGCTTTTCCCAGATAGTCATTTGTTTTGGACAGGCACCTCTCAGGGACAGGGAGTTTCACTACTACCATTTTTTGTTTCAGTGTCTATGTGCAGTTCTACTTTGAGGATGTTCAGGTTCTCCATGCTGCTGAAGGACAACTTCAGAAAGGCCTTAGGAGTGAAAACAGCACCTCTTTGAGGAAGAAGAAAGATGACAATGTAACACCTGAGCTGGATGCTCCTGAGGCAAAAGTGCTGAAATTGGAGGATCCCAAGTCAGATACTCACAGAGATGAGAACTGTCAGGGGGGGCACAGTAGCACTGGAACATCCAGCTGTGTATCTCACCTGTTCTTGGTTACCCAGAAAGAGGGGCTTATGTTACGCAATTACCAACTACCCAAAGAAGATGGAGAAGGACAGGAGCTGCAGCACAGTTTCCAGGCAACAGTGCTGTGGCTGGGCAGACCTCGGCTGTGGAGCCACCCTAGAGAAATTGGGAATCTACCAGAGCTGGAGGACACCAGTTGTGATAGAGAAGAGAGCGTGACACAGCAAGAAGTGAGGCAGTTTTGGGGTGTGGTTTGATGGGGGGGGGGCTCCTCAGGGAGCCTGTGTGATAATTAGATATCTAGATTACTAATCAGTGGGAAAGTGGGTTTTGTGTTTGGTAGAGGTGTGTGTTTATGCAGGCAACTTCCTTGTGCCACCCCAAGGAAGTTCCAGCTCCTCTCTGTCACCTTCCTGTAAATGCATCTACTTTCTCATAGCCTTGGTTGTGCTAATCTTACTTCTCTATTAAGGTGTTGCCTGGGCTGGGCTTGCTCTCGCTGTATTTTTCATTTTGTGCCTTTTTCCTAACACTTGTCATCACCTTCTTTCTCTCTTCCCTCCCTCACCAGGCACTACTCCTCTTTATGGGAAAGTCTCTACGATGGTTTCCATTTCTGCACCAGGATGGACTGTATCGCTTCATTGTGCCCTGCTGCTCGGTAAGAGAGACGTCATCTTGCTGTTTCCTCTAGGAGTCTGCAGTGGTTTGGAATGAACTGCATGCGAGAGTCAAGGAATCAGAGGGTGACTAAGCTGTTTTTGAGGCTTGGAATTTCCGTTTGTCTTGCCAAGAAACTGCTTCAGTTCTGTGTTTGATCAAAATTCTGAGAGCTCTGAGTTCCATGGATTTTTTTTTTTTCTTTAAACCATTGTTCTTCCCCTTTTTCCCTAAATAACTTTAAGCTTAAATAACTTTAAGTCTTCTTGTCTTGCCTTGTCACTCTTACCTCAGGACTTGGAAGTGTTTGACAAGCTCTGTTTTCCACCTGTGTCAGCAACCTTCCTGACCAGGCCGTCTTGCCCCCTGTGCCTGCCTGTCCAAGATACCTGGCACTTACAGCATGAGACCTGGATCTCCTGTCTGCCTGAGCGCCAGGTATGCAGTGCCTTATTGCTCTGGGCTTTCACAGATGACTTGCAGATCTCTCCAAAACTAGCTAGAAAATTATCAGTACAGAGTATCTTGTTGATGGTCCTGTTCTGCTCGAAGCTCCATCAGAAGCTGCTGCCGGGCTTCACATTTTTCTGCCTCAGAATTAATCTGGAAAGGAAACATGAATTGCTTGACCGACCTCTAAGTGTGCAGGACTTGTCTTCACTGCTCTGGCTGGGGATACCTGTAAACTGCAATCTGTCTGAGGCTATGTCTCCCTCACTTCTAGCTGGCAGCAAGGATGGTGCTGACAGGCATGGACCAGAGAATTTTCTCCATTCCAGAAGTGCTTAGCAGCAGGTATGTTGGTCTGCCCCAAATTACAAGAGAATGTGTCTTAGGGAATGGGTCTGTATTCATTTTTATTGCAAACAGTACTATATTAAACAGCGATTAACACTCTAAGAATATGGTTTGGAAATCTTCCTGTGTGGAAGCAGTCCACACCTCTCCCCTCCTGGTTATCAAAGCTAAACGGATTTCTGGACACTGCAAAATAGTGTCTAGAAAATGTTTCAGCTACTGGTGGTATGGACTAGCATCCAAAGTTCTCTGCTAAATTCCTGGCAGAAGTGGAAACAGGTGCAGCAGGGAAAATGAGACTGAATATATGACTTATTGTTGTTGTTTGTAGATTTATTTTAGCATAACTTACTCAAAAAATACTAGAATTAGAAGCTTTTCTGTTCAAAGCATATTTAATCTGGGGTGATATGCATGCACACTGGAATTTTCACCAGTGCCTTACAATAAACTTTTTTTCTTTCCTTGGCTTCTTCCTCTAATTAAGAAAAACAATTAGGAGTTAAGCAGATAAAAAGGCTGTAATGCCTTACTCTTCTTCACTGCTGAGCCTGAAGAGGCAGAAAGCAAGTTAAAGGGGCCTCTTGTCCCTGGATGGGGTAGACTGCAGCAAGCTGGTAGCTACTCCAGTAGCTCAGGTACTCAAGGACAGGTTCCTCTGAGACTGGGCTCAAGCAACAGCACTTCACCCAGTCCTTTTTTGCAATCTTCAAGTCAGGCCTTCCTCCACTACTTTTGTCTTCAGTCAGGACAAAAATCCTGGTCTCTTCTCAGTTTTACAGGTTCCCTTGTTTCTTTCTCTGGTGAGATAGTGGAGAGGACCTTGTGTGCCTCTCCCAAGAATGAGAAGCCATCTGTGACTGTTCGCCTTCCAAGGCAGAAAGGTAAGGTTGTGACAGCTTATCCAGTTACGACAGATTGATTTTTGTTCCTTTCTGTTTCAGAGAGGCAATGCACTTGGCTAACTGTGCTGCTGTATCTGAGAATAGTGGAAGTATGCCAGGATGTTGCATCCCATTGCATGTCAGAGGGCTAGGAAACTGCACACTGCATGTGTGGGGATGGGAATGCTGTACCTGCAAACCTGTGAGGCAGAACACTGTGATGGGAGGAAAAACAGTTCTGGCAGGTCCAACTCAGTGACGGTGTGTGCTGCCTGTGTGTGAGTGAGCTCATGGGGTGTGTGCTTCTGTGCCTCCTCAGGGAACCTGCTAGCCAGTGATCACAGTGTGAAGCTCAGCGTTTCAGTTGCTCCAGGCTCCCCTGTTGTGATAGACATTTACATTACTGCCACCTATCTGCAGCATCTCTGGGGTTTGCTACCTGGAGCCAAGATCCTCTTCCAGAACTTGGAACGCAAAATCTCAAGGTACCCCTGTCTTTAGAGCCCTGATCCAGGCTCTGACCTCTCTTATTGTCTTTTAAACTCTCTCTTAACCTTAACATCTCTAAACATCTCTCCTGTGGACTTTGATCCCTTGTCCATACCTTCATGCCTCCAAATCCCTTTCTACAAATTATTTTCCTATCATGTTACAAATGAAGATCAGCCCAGTCATCCCAAGAAAACTGAACATTTAGTTTCTACAAGCTCTTTTTGACATATACTCTTTCATATTGCAGATTTCGTAATGTTTATTGCACATACATTGCCTGCAGCTGTGTGAGCATCATATCTCTGCCAGCTTCTCACCTACTCTTTCCTTCCAGGTAACTTCAGGGTCTGTTCTCAACTTACAGTGTCCTTAGAAAAGTTTCTATGTTCTAAGCTTCTCAAATTCCTATTTCTTCTAGTCCTGCAGGAGAAGCCTCATCCCCCTCACTAGTGTTTCTGTCCAATTTACGACCTCACCTGCAAAACCTACCCCGGGCACGGATTTTATGCCACTTGTCCTGTGTACTGACTGTATACCTGCAATGGGTTTGCTCACTTTGCAGCAGCATTTTCAAGGAGGTATTCAAGCTTCCACAGAGATAATTTGTGAGAGGTCTTGCAGATTTTCTACTCTGACACATCCTTTGCTACCATGTTGAAGAAATAAGAGTTCCTATCCCAATTCCAAGCCCTCTTTTCCCAGTGTCTAAGAAGGACTTGCATATTAGAACGGGACCAAAGTGACAATGGATTAGAAGTATGTATCTAATGCCAGGCAGGCTGACAGGTAGGACTGGGGGTGAAGTGAGCACATGAAAGAGGAGAATCCTGCTCTGTTAGTGCTCTGCTCTTCCCGTGTTCACTGCTGTTGGGCTTCAGCATCTTGCAGCAGGTGATTTTTCTCCCCATAGAAACTTTTCCCAAGACACTCGTTGGAAATGCAGTGCAATTCCTTAATCCTTTGCATACTTAATTAGGAAAGAATTTAAAAAAAGCAGTGTCCCTTCCCCCTCTCTCTTATACCCACCCATACATAGCTGTAGCTTTATTCTTCCTTCAGGGGAGGTGCACCCGACACAGTCCACCATGTCCATCACACACAGGAGTGAGACAAGCCAGTGCACGGTAAGCACTGTAGAGATTGGGTGTGGGAAACATGGGAAGGAGGGAGCAAATTGCACCACAAAAAGAAGGGGGGAAATCAGACCAAGGATGGAATGTAGACAGAATAGCAAAGATAGAAGTTAGAGGTGTCACGTCTTCTGAGATGTGAACAAACCTCCCTCTCGCTTTACTGAGATCTGTTGTCTGGGGCGTAACCCTTGTGAGGGAGCCAGGCATTGTCCTGACCTCCCTCTGCATCTCACCCTGCCTGCTCTCTCCACAGGGTACTGGTGGAGGACGGAACAGGTGAAGCTGTGGTGCTGTGCAGGAATGAACATGTGGCAGCAATGCTGGGCCTGAGCCTTCCTGAGTGGGAAGCTCTGCAGAACTGTGTGCAGAGCAGGGGCAGCGTGTCCATTCAGCATGGGGAAGCTACTGGCACGGGGGTGAGTGGGTTATTCCAGTAGCAAGTGCAGCCTCAGCTGAACTGAATCTCCCTTTGCTTGTGGGTGTTCCAGAGGCTCCCTGCCTCACTCTGAACACTCTCTGGTAACACACCCTTTCCTTCCTCAGTGTCTAGAGGAACCTGGGGATATTGTTGCTTGCTACCTAAGGAGTCTGTGCAGGAGTCCTCTCATCTGTCGTCCTATCCTGCTGGATTTCAGCCTAGACAGGAAGCCCTCCAAGATCTTGCAGCCTGGTAAGCAAGCACTGCTGGCTTTTCTAATATTTAGTGTGGGAAGGAAGGGTGGAGACATCTCACCAGGCTGGGGAAGGAGAGGTGCCTTTGCTGCCCACAAAGCAAGGTCTGAACGATTTCCATGGAATTGTGAATTCTGTAGTGCAGAGCTAAGATGTGTCTTAGCAGATCCATGCTTATAAATATACAGAAATAATATTACAAAAGTCACTATCTAAAACAATATATATGAAATTTTCTACTTTACAAAGAAATATAGAGCTGTTTTAGAACAAGGTTACCAGTCCTTGGATGGGTCGGGAATCTGGTTGCCAGTTACTGTGCAGACCTCTCAAATCAAGTGTTCAGAATGAGTCCAGATGCTGCAGGGGTTGATTTGCTAAGCTCACCAGAGGAGCTGTGAGAGACATTATTTTTGACTGTTGTGTGCCCTGTCTGTCAGGCCAGGTTACTGATACTGATAGGAGATACAAAGCTCAGTGCATCAGCTGTGTGAGCAGCACATAGTTCACAGCATTTCATGGTGCCAGTGCCTGTTTCCTCCAAGTTAGTGGGATGCTGGCCAAATGCATTAATCTGCCTGCATCCTGTATTCATTAATCGTGCTGTCCTTTGAGGTTTAGGAGATGCCAAGCAGCTGCTGCAAGGCCTTACCTCTCCCAGCAACTTCTACAGCTATGTGCTAGAACAGAGCCACAGAGTTGTTACTGGTTGTACCTTTCCCCTTCAGCTCCAGCACAGCTGAGAAATTTTCGGTGTGGTGAAGTGGAGTTTGTGTCACAAATGGGACCTCGTCTGAGCCTGCTGTGCCTGAATGTGGAGGAAGTGGAACAAGATGCCTTACGCTACCTGAACAGTGAGAGGATTAGGAGGACATCCAGTTACTGCTGAGTGAGAGACACTGTTTAACATCTCTTCCACTGGGAGAAGAATTATGGAAATACCTGCTGAGATTGGGAGCTTTTTTTATCTCCTTTCCAGTGGGAGCACAGGCCTGTGAGCACAGGGTGAAGGGTGCAATCAAGAAACTGCTGTGACTTGTGGAATTCCTGAATGGTCCTTCTAGACCATTGTCCACCAGTGCTACTGGGCTACATTTTGGAAGAAAAATGTTCAATGCTTCCTAGGTGATAGCCATTGCCTCGGGCCTAGGGCACACAATGTGTGTATTTTATGTGGTAGTATCTACTAAATAAAGCTATTAAAATAGTATTTTAAAAACACTCTATTTTAGTATTAAGGTTTACTTGCTAGATGGGGAATGAGGCAGAACATAGATCCTTGGTTTATGAGCCAGAGATGGGCATTTTGTAAGTAACAAAACTATACAGTTGCCACAAGGTATGTTCTTCTTAACCTAATCGAAATTATTAAAATTACACTTTTAAAGCATTTCCTTCAAGAAGAGAAGGGAAGTGAATAAGTTGCTCTGTGGAGACCAGATCACGATAGTAAATCACAAGATTATTTGGACACAGCAGCTTAAACAGCAGCCTGAACATTATGTGGGGCTGGTAAGAAGAGGCAGGCAATGGGCTGTGATACAAACTCAGAGCATGCCACAGGCTTGCCCCTCTGTTCCTGATCAGGAAGGAGTTGCCATGGCAGTGCCATGGCAGTGCCAGTATCCGTGGTGGCACAGCAGACTAGCCAAAACAACATCTAGGACATCACCATCTGAAGAGATTCCTCTCCCATCTGCTTGCATTGATGACTGAGTATTCTGCACTTGCTTTTGGCAAAATAGCACCCACATCCTTCATCTTGCTCTCCAGGCCAGTAAATTCCACACGCTGTTACTTCCCTGCCTTAACTTGATGTGTGGTACTTGACAGCACGTTTGAGCAGCTGCTGTTTGGAGTTTTGTTTGTTCGGTGTTTCCCCCCTGCCTTTCTCTCTTTCCTCTTAGTTTGAGCTACGTATTAAAACGTCAGGCAGTGGGTTTATTGGGCATGTGTAAAGTATCTTCCCTCTCAAGGCCTGCTGTCCACTTCTGAGACCAAGGCACGAGTGACACAAGACCTGACTGTTTCACTGACCATGCAATAAAGTTCTGAGACTCCATCCTGAAAGAAGTCTACATAAGTTTTGCTGTGACAGCCTTATTTTCTGTAGATGCTTTCTGCAAAACAGTAAAGACTTTGCTAAAGCTTATCTGCCACCCTCCAGAAAGAAAACAAAACAAACAAAAAAAACCCCTAAAAATAAACTATCTCAGCCTGAGGAAAATGCTGACTGTAAGTGATGTAAGATAGAGATCAAAATCTGATTAAAAAGTGCAACTGAAAGTAGTATGTATAACACAGTAACAGGCAGTTCTACAGAAATAGATAAGAAGTGCCAGGTAACACTTATTTAAAAAACAAAAAAGGAAAATTTGGCTGTATAGTTATATCTGTGTTTAATAACTTTGCTTCTGAATTTGAACTTTCCAGTAGTATCTTACAAGTCTGCTTCTCCTCATTCTGTATGTTGGTTTTCTGTCTGCTGCCACACTGAGGACTCCTCTTCCTCTTTTATTTTGCATTACACATACAGTCATCAGTCGCTTTTGCCAGGTTATTCCGAGCCTGTTAGCAGTTTTCTAACCCATCGCTGTTTTGCTATTCACAACATCTTTTTTGGATTTTGATTACAGTATTCCAAGAAGACTGAGGAGGTTAACTGGCTCTCCTGTTTTCAATTTTATTACTACAGTCAGAGAATCACAAGCCAAGAGACAGGTCAATCAAATCTGTTTGGGGGCAATTAAGATTTGCTTGGTTTTAGTACTCAGAAGGAACAGTTCTCAGATGTATTGCAGGAAACCCTTTTCCTGTTTGTCTCTGAGCTTCTGCCCATGATCAGAGTTCTGGGCACTGGGTTACTTCAGACCAGAGAACATATCTTGTTCCTGCAATCAGAGCTCTTCCTTTATACAATTCTCCTTATCGCATTCCTTGCTCTCTTTCTGGAGCCAAACAAAGTATCCCATTGTTGGTGGGTAAGAAATAATAATTCAAGAGAAATCATCTGATTTCATGTTTGTGCTACTACATGCTCTGGAACTGGGAGAAGGCGTTGAAGTTCTCAGCCCAAGAGGGAACAGAGTCTGAAATGTGTCCTGGTGTCAGCATAGCTGGAATGACTATTCTGTGTGGAAAGACAGAGATATTCCATTTAGCTGATTTTCTTTAGCTCTCCACCAGTTCACCTCTAGAGCCTATCACCCAAAGCCAAAGCCGATGAATACTAAAGGCATTTGTCCTGTGCTGTCTACAGCCCTCCTTATTCCAGGTCTGTGTGGGATTGCTCAGGCTGGCAGTGCTCTCTAGCCCTGTTCAGGGCGTCCATAGTAGGTACTGTTTACTGAAGACACTGCGCTCTACAGGGGAGGTGTCTGAGTAAAGTGGGTACAAGCAAGGCAAGGATGGGGCAGCGGAAAGACGTGTCCTCCCATTCTGGCAGGCTCTGCTGCTGTAACCAAACTCAGCAAGAGGGTCTACATATACGTCAAGCATGTATGCTTATGAGTTTCCCTTTCCAAACTTACCTCCAGGCCCAGCAGAGTGTCCGATTGTTTCAGAGGCATTATATCGACAGCAGATACAGGGGAAGCAGAAGCATCCAGTGACAGGCTGGAAAGGAGTATGACACTGACTCTGCATTCAGGCTCACCAGTTGCAAGTTAGTCTCCCTTGTAATGCTGAAATCTGTAGCAGAAGAGTAGTGAGAGGCTACCAGAATGGGAACACAGCAGGGAAGGAAGAACGAGTGTGTATATTTATTCCTTCCTATTTCTCTGAATAATGATAAAGATAGACCCTGCCTCTTGTACTGGAGACTCATTGCAATGAAGCCTTCACTGTAGAAGAGCTATGACCCTTCTCATGTAGAACAGAAGATACTCAGGCTCTTTGGAAAATTTGATTTTCTGTGAATGAAGTGGCCTCTTAAATAAAGGGATGGGGCTGGAGTCAGAGAGATTGTCATTAATAACAGGTAAAGGGGCCTGCTGGTTTGGTACAGAAGCAGGATCTAAGCTGAACTGGCCAAAGAAAGTGCCAAAAGTTGTGGGTTTTGGTTGGTTTGGTTAACATTCAAAGGAATAGATTCTTTTGAAGTTTGTCTCTTCTGGTTCCCTGGCAGTTCTGTCCCCGTGCCAAGAGAGCAATCATTACCATGAAAAACATAAGAAATAGCAGGACCAAACACAGACCCTTTGCTTCATGCCAGGGGCAGAGAGAGAGAGAGAGAGAGAGAGAGAGAGAGGGGTGCTTGGATTAGCCATGCTTTCAGTCCCTTCCTTGACTGACACAGGTGCTGCAGGAACCTCCCAGTTCACAGAGGCACTGTTTAAACTCTCTTCTCCACACTTGTGGTCCCCGGATGGTGTTAAACTCTACCTGTCACTTTGATGCTGCCTGTAGCCTTGGCAATGTTGTTTTCAATCACACAGGTGTAGGTGGCATTAGCAGTAATGTTATGGAGAAAAGAAACCACTTTCAGAGTGATGTTTTCAGCGTTCAGCTCGTAGCTGGTGTTGGCAGTGTGAGGGAGGTGCTCCCCGGCACCGTTGTCGACTGTCCAGTGCACAGTGGGTCGAGGGAACCAGCGCAGTGCTTCACACTGCAACGTGTCCCCACTGCTGCTGTTCACTACGAGCACCTCGGGGATGCTGAAGGCTTTGGGAAGGAAAACAGGGAGAGAGTCAGCACAAGGCAAGTGTGTAGGAACTGGGCATGAGGTACCCAACTGTGTCTGCCAGTCCCAGGGATAGCCCTTTCTTCACTGTCTGGGAGGTGCTTCACATAACAATAGGGCAGAACAAATGCTTTTGGTAAAAAATGGGAGACACTGAAATGACACTGGGCAAATGTTCCTGTGACATCAATTCTTGTTACTGTCTTTCTGTGCCAAGATGGGCTCCCTGTGACTGATAAGGGGAAGGGGCTCTGCTGGGCCAAAGGAGGAGACTGGACCTGCAGAAAAGCAGCCTGTCTCATTCAAGAGCTCTGCTGGTTACTACTATCCTGCTGTGGCTGGCGTTAAACATAGAGGACACCCCTCACACTGCTGGTACACCTCACCTCACCAAGTAAGCAGTCACCCATCCTAAAACTGCGTTTCCTTGACTTGGAGAGGCCTGAGAGTTTTTCCTGTCCCAGTTTGAGCTGTGGGGCAGCAATGCTGGTCACAGTAATGAGAGGGAGAGTGCAAAGACTCCAGACTGCAGGAGACCCTGAAGTGGTTCATCCATCAGTCTCCAGCATGAGGTGAGCCTTTGGGAGGTGACTTGTTACTGCAGCCAAATTCATCTCACTAGAAGACTCTGAAGACCTGGTGGTTCCCAGATCTCATCTGAAGGACTGCCTCTTCAATATTTGGAGAGCCATGAAGACTTTTTTCATCCTTTTTAACAACTCCCTTGGTTACTTAGAAACCTCCCCTGGAAGGTCATGGACTCACTGTACTGTGCCAACCCTGAATTCAAGAGGTATGCTGGGACCTCAGACATGCCAGCAAAACCGTCAGAGAAACACTAAGAACACCTACCTGTGCAGGCTCATGTTATCCCCACTGTATAGTCAGTGTAACTTAAAACAAGGTCGTCAGGAAGGCCCAGAGGTGACAGAAATAGGTGGAACTCTGAGAAGTTCAGTGGGAGTGTACTGCTTTGTGCCAGCAGTGAATATGATGGCCAAGCCCAGAGAGTACAGAAGAATTAAGCACCCATTAGTGAAAACTCATTTGTACCCGTGTGAGCTTTGAGGTTGACTCATAACAAGGTGAACAATTAACTCTGCAAATATGTAATACTTCACATAACTATGGTATGGGAAGTTTGTTGCTTTGATAGTAATTTTTAAAAACTGAATACTTTGGAAAAACAAAGAAAAATATATTAAATAGGCTACAATTTTTACTATACAGCACTTCTCTTGGCTGGAGATATATCTTAATTCTAGAGAGGAAAAGCTACCATGTTATCTTCAACAAGTATAAAATCTGGATCTTTATAAGATCAATTAGCTACTGCCATTTTTAGGGGCTATTTGTAGTTAGTTACAGAGCTGGTAGACTACGTGTGATTAATAGAAGAAAAAAGCATTAAACTAATAATCTTTTCTGGAATGAGGATGTCAAAAGACTGGGTAAGGCCATAAACACCTCTGTAAAATTAAGAAAAAGTACCCTGTTCCTACTCAGGGGTGCAGGGCCTGCTGGTGGCTGCTGGAGTAGCGGTGCTGTTCACAGAGCCTCCAGCATCACTATAACCACAGGTAGGTCCAACCAGGCCGCATTACAGCATGTGTTTTGCAGCAGGATTTTCTTCCTTGCACCCCTCACCTCCTGTCCTGTACTGCAGCACTGCTGCCCCGCTCCCTCTGGCTGTGGTGACAGAGCACTGGTAGGTGCCAGCATCGGAGAGCTGCACATCCCTCAGCTCCAGGGAAGCATTGCCGCCCATCACCTGGTCCGCAAACAGTGCCGTGCGGCCCTGAAACAACGGATTTTGCTCTTGCAGGTGGTCCTTCCCACCCTTGAACTCGTGAACCAGCCCAGCTACTCCTGCCTTGACCCACTGGATCACTATGCTGCCCATCCGGATGTCGGGCTCGAAAGTGCAGTCCAGAATGCTGCGCTGGCCGATGTTCCCTGGAGATGTCAGCGCCATCACGCTGACGGAGTGTTTTCCTTCAAGGAGAAAGCAAAGGGTTATGAAAAGGTGAGGCAGGGAGTGTGAAGAAAGACCAAACTGCCCTGCAGCTGTCAGGAACCAATCCCGAGGTTGGACAGGCACTGACACATGGCAAGGACACCAGCAGCAGCTACCAGTGCTGCTAGCAGAGGCTGCTCTTTCCCCCCTAGTGGAATCCAAGCAATTTTCTTTCATTTAAGAAAAAGTCAGCATTGTTCCTCAAGTCAAACCTTAAGATGCAATCTTGAGAATTAACTCTACGGAGCCAGGTCGTCTTTCCCATGCATCCCTTCCCTATCATCCTCACTCAGCACACTCCAAGGAGGCTGCAGTTTGGCCAACACCGAAACAACATATTTTTGTTATCTCTGAGGGAGCTGGGAAATGTGCATCTCCTCCTACCTGGGAGAAAGAACACAATATGTGCAGCACTTTCTCTGTGTGTTTGGTTAGGGCCCCAAGCCCAAGGATATTTCAGCTAATGTACCACTACACCTCCAGCAGCACAGGTTGCACTACATTTATCTAGCCTTTGTTAAAATGTCATAGATGGTACTTCCACACACAGCCACAGCCCATGCACAGGATGGACACATGGATGCAGAGGCAGGGCAGAAGTTCATCGCCCCACCAGTAACAGCAAGAAATCTGAGCAGTCACATACCTGAGACACCAAAACCAATGATCAGGGCAATCACCGCCGCCAGGATGATAATGACTGTAGTCATGCTATTTGGGGAAAAAGGAAAGGACAGCATTACTGCACAGCCAAGACCTAGAGCCAGGTGGACAGAGAAGCACGGGACCACAGTAGTGATGAACGTTCAGGTGAGCACTTGGCATCAAGGTGGGGGGATCATGTGGTGGGAAGAGCCCCAGGCTTTGCCTTAGAGCAGCCAGCTGGTCCCAATGGAGGATGCTCCACTCTGCATCCCCTGGTGCATAAGACAGGCAGTTCCCACTGGTACTTGCAGGGGAAGAGTGAATCAGGGAGGTGAGCAGAGCAGACAGGTTACTGACCCCAGGAGACACCAGGTACAAGCCAGGGAGTGGGCAGAGGGGGCTGGAAATGGGAACAGTTTTTTGAGCTGGTCAGATTTGAGATGCTTCATGTGCTCATGGATAATGGGCTGTTAAATGAGAGACTGAAGAAGAGAGGACCACTTGCCAAGTCACATGGGCAGAGCGGCCCTGCCAGACATGAAAGGCAGCAAATCATGGTGTAGCACAGTTTGAGCCTTGCCAAGAGCAACCCATCCAGCACAGCTCCAGCTTAGACAGACTGATCAGCATGGCCAGGTGCAGGCTCCCACTGCAGCCAGTGGAGCTGTCACATGTGGTCATGGGTACATTTTCATGTGGACTGGAGGGTTGTGGCAGCAACCTCAGCTCCCCACCAGAGCAAGCCCTGAAGCAGCTCCCCACAAAACCCACAGGTACATCATGGGACAAGCAGCTCATATGCTCATTCCCAACAGTCTCAGAGACTGCTCACAGAGCAGAAGCCCAGAGAGCTGCAGGAGGTCCTCACAGGGCACTTTACCCATTCCCAAGTCTGAAAGGCACTGGAGGAAGCATTGCAGGAGGCATGGGCACCAACAGTGGCCACTCCACACTACTGTCCAGGGCTGCCAGCCCAGGGCTTGTTTTGCTCCACTGTACACAGAAACTCTTGAGCTGCTGCTTCCTATCTCGTCCCCAGACAGAATCAGGCTGAAAGAGGTCGTGGTCCTTCTGCAAACACAGAAACAGCTGCTCTGCTTCAACAGCATTTGCTGGCTTGCAGCAGACTCTTTCCCAATACATGGAGCAGCCTCCCACAGGAGAGCCCAGCAGTGTTCATACAAGCACAAACTGCTCCCACCATTACTGTGTGCCTGCATCAGTCACTTGCACAATCGAGCCTTATTTGCCTCAGATGCCACGATCATATGGCTGATACGGAGCTCTAGGGAGCTGCACCGTGTGAACAAGCATCTCCTGCAGGGAACAGCAGGGGAGGGAGAAAGGGAATATGGGTTGAAAGAAGGCATGGAAAGAAGGAGAGATGTTGGAGAAGACTTGCTTGCCCTCCCACTGTCTCCCTTCCATTCTCATTTCTAAAACCAGTGGAAAGCTGTCTGAGGAAGCCCTGTCTGCACACACTCAGGGGAAGGGATCAGAAGAATGTATTTCACCACAAGTATGCTCTAATCCACATAAGAGTTCATACAGCTTTATATGTACATTCACATCTGTACCAAGATCTCTCTGCCTAGATGGTATCAGAGATGGGAGATGTCACTTATTTGACTCCCTCCCCATTCTCACCAGTTTTCACTCATGACCAGGGTGGACAGCAGTTCTCCACTTACTGGTGTCCTGGAGCTGCAGTCACAGCTGACACTATTGGGGTAGAAAGCAGTGGGCAGCTGGGCACCCATCAACAGCCACTCCCCTGGGGGTCTGTGGGATGGGGACTTTGACACCACCCTCAGTTCCCAGTGCCACTTCAGCAGCCTGCGGGATGCTGCTCTGTGTATCCTGCCCTCTTTACCATGTTCCTGTTCCTGATCAGCCAAAATTAGAATCAAATTGGAATCAAATTTGACATAAAATTCATTCATTCCCTGCCTGAATGCTGCTGAGCACAGCCTGGGGACAGGGAGAGGCTCACAGCCTTGTTGTGACAGGCAGTCTTAATATTTCAGATCTCTAGCTCTGCTGGGAGTAAGCTTTCCCTCAGGAATGGGCTTAGACGGTAAAAAAAATGGAAGAATAAGAGACTGAAGGTCCCCTGCCTTCCTTCTTATATCAAAGTTTGCTGTGGAAAAGAAACAGCATGGCAGAGATAACCCAAAGGGGTGGAGTTTCCATTCAAATATGCAGCTAATGATTGCAGAACCCAACTTTTTTCAGCACTTTAGTTTTATTTCTTTAGTGCGGTTTTTTTGTTTACTTGGTTGGTTTTGTTTTTTTTTCTGAAATCAGTAGAAATCTCCCCCTGCTTCTCTGAAACTTCCTGGAAAATTCACCCCTCTCTCTGGTCTATTTCTGTATTTCAAGATTAGCCTGAAGAGGCAAGTGTCCCTGAAGAATCCTTCTCCTTCCAGGTACCTGCTGCTGCCTGGCTGTGTGCAGGAGCCAGGGGCAAGCAGAGGAAGTGGCAGAGCTAGAGAATGGTTCTCAGAGCAGCAAGGGGTAGGTGTGCATTTTTTCACACCAATCAGTTATTGCATTTCCCTGACAAAGGGTGACTGAGCTGCCTCTTGAGAATAACAGATGGTTATTGCATGCATTCCAGACACATGAAGAATATGATGCCCAGTGAGTATTTACACTGTGTGACATTGTGTCTACTGGTCACTTCACTACTGTCAGTGAAAAAGTGCACATACCATTACTATTTAGTTTTTCCTTGATGCTTCATGTGAAAAAGCTCATGTCAGAGAGGTCTTCTGTTCACATGTGGACTGTCCTTCTCCCCACTGCTTTTCAGCTCAGGTGCGATGGATAATCATAATAGTTGAAACATTTTTCACACAATAAATGCTATCAGGGCTGTCTCACTCACTTCACTGGAGCCTCCATCTCCATCCAGTCTGGAAAACCCACAGCTGGGATGAAAAGATGCAGCTTGTTGGTGCCTCTGTTCAAGCAGTGAGGTTTGGATGCAAGCTCAGCTCACAATCACTGGAGATTGAAACGAGTTTGCCACTTTACCCATCTGGTGGGAGTTATTTTCAACCAATCAGGAGCTAAGGATATGAGATAGATATTTCTATGACTTTCACCACAATACATCTTTTTCTAACTGTAGTTCATCAGGATTTGGTCAACAGTTCCAAAGGAAACTGGCTCGTTGAAACAAGAGGCACAAATCAGTTTGAATGTCTTCCCAGCTCTTACTCCTGATCCACACTGCAAAGAAATTTGTGGAGGACAGCTTCTTTCTCCCCACAGCATGCTGATGTGATGGCAACATAAGCAACTGTCTGAGGACCAGGAGAAGGAATGGGCTGCTTTCTTCAACCCCAACCTACAACAGCAGGAACACAGCCTTTCTTGAGCCACTGATGCCCTCACATACCACAGCATTCAATCCTGAGGTAGCAAATTCTAGCAAATGCACAGTTTCTAGGACACACATTTTCACTACAGCTGATGACCTGCACATGGGTGTCTGATAGATACATGGACTTGAAGATTGTACAAAAGAAGCTGTACAGGTATTTAAGTGAGTGCAGTATAGTCAAGCTACAAAGAACTGCTGTCTTGAAAGCTCCTGGCAGCAGGGTGATACATCCCAAGAGTCTGAAAAATGCAATTCCCTCCCTCCCCTCTCCCAAAGCAGGTCCAGATAATACCATACCTCCAGAAAATGATCTGGCTTTGGGATGCCATGGTCACGGCATCTATGAAGAGAAGCCAAACACCTGGTGCCTGCTGGTCCCACACTGTTCAGCCAGCCCCTGTCCTTTGCATGATATATTCTCTGAAGCTGTCCTGCTTAAATAATTGAACTCAGCTAAGGAGTGGTGAGCCCAAGCAGTGAACTCTCAGGAATGAGGAAGCAGTGAGCATCTTGACTCGCCCCACCAGGGCAGTCAAAAGCAAGGAGGCCTGGTTAGATACTGGGGCAACTATGAGACCTCGTACACCATGCGTTTAAGAAACATGTCTTAATTTAAGACAAAAAATAGCACAACTCGTAATTTGGTAGCCAGCTAATCCTGGGCCCAGACTGCAGAAGTCTCCCATGTAGATCCACAGCTTACCCATCGCTAGTCATGTCATACCCAGGACTAGCTCAGGTCTCCTCACTAAAATCTCCAATCATGCTCTTGGCACTGGGCAGAGAGGCCCTACCTGCCTTCCTAGTGGCCCTCCTGGCCCCATTCACAATGCACATCTTCCCCTGCCTCTCTGTGCTGGGCTAAGAGGCTCCTCTGGGCTCAGCAGTGCTGTCAGAGCCACACAGATTTGGCAGTCACCCCTCTCCTGACTGCTGTTTAATTCCACTGAACTCCTTCAAGCCAAACTACTTCTCCTCCCTGAGGCCAGCTCCTGCTGCTCTCAGGTCTGTCATTATGGTACATATCAGAGCATGTAAAGGAAAGAAACGGGGCCCTGAAAGACCCTGCAAGTCTTTGCCTCTGAGCTTGGTCTCACCCAAGGCTGGGGGCAAGATAAGTGGCTCTTGGGCATAAGAGGTTGAGAAGGGCAGAAAGAACAGAAAAGGGAAGGCAGCTTACACCCCATGTTCAGTTTCCCAAAAGGGAACCCGTGTATCCTGCCATCTATGTCTGGGCTGTATTCCAAGGAAGATGGTAAAAGGGGGGATTTTTGACAGTCTGTAGCTATTTCTAGCAAGTTTGGATGGTTGGTGAGAGTGAACAGCTTTCCTGTGCAAAGCTGAGGATGCCCAGAGGAAGTGGGGGCAGTCCAGCAACTAAAAAAACCCAAACTACTTTCTTTGCAACAGAGGTTAAAGTCAAGACCAGCCAATACTGGTCTGTGATGATAATCTGAAAAAAAAAATCCTCATTTATTTTTCAGTGTTCTACTGATTACTAAACTTCTCACAATTTAGCAGAACAGTACTAGAACCTAAAACAGCTCTAGGCCATAGTGCACATTAAGAAATACCCTGTTGCCCTTGGTGACACCTGATTTATGGCTGTGGTGACACCTGATTTACTGCTGCCTGTGCTGCAGTGCAGACAAGGTGTCCCCTTTCAGCACCAGTTAACCCCAGGTCACAGCCACAGCACACCTCATGCGCAGTCAATGATCATGTTACTTCCAGGCTGAAAAGCACACGACTGCTCTCTGGCACAGGCAGCCCTGGCAGGACCAGGGCAAGTCCCATTCACCAGGGCACCACCACAATAATTTCTCAGCAGCTCTCATGCTGGACCTACTTCTCTTGGTATGCTCACACTGCAAAAAAAAACCCCAAGAGGTGTTCAGGATATTTCCCAAAGAAACCAAGGACCTGTAATCACACGATCCGCCCAGCTCTTACCACTTTTGAATTTATTAGCAAAATCCAACCAAATGTGAAGCAGGATCTGGTCCCACGTGGTCTATGAAAGCTGGTGAACACCTGAGGAAAAGACATATCAGCTGCTTTCGCTGAGGAGAAGGCAACAGCAGGCACAAAGTGTTACCAGCTTTGCTGGGTCCCTGCAGTTGGACACAGTACAGTCCTGCCTCTTGCCAGCATGAAGGAACAGTGTGGGCAGGAAGGACTGAACATGGGTCAGGGCCCAAGATGTTCAGCGGTCTGGAGGAAGCATGGGCCCAAGAATCAGACTGCAGTCACTCTGTCCTTCATGATACAATTTGCTTCTTTCTTCTCAAATAATAATTCTGTCAGAAGGGTTCACCTGAATAAGTTCACACCGTATTTCAGTGTCACTGGATTGCTGCAGGAGCTATCAGTGAAGGAGAAAAAACAGGAGAAGATAGAGTTGTGGCAAGCTGACCAGCAGTCAAGTTTGACAGATCATTCAAGAGTGGTGAAGGCAGCCAGAGCACCGGAAAAGATGAAAGCTGTTCTTGGGATTTGCCCAAAGAACATGTTCAATTTGCCCATTGAACATGTTTTCAGCCTTGTGATCCCACATCTGTAACAATGATGTCAAGAAGCGATTGAGAAGCACCAGAAATAGGAACATTAGTGGTTTGGAAGGAGGAGAGCTTGACACTGCTTTATCAGCTCTATCTGTCCTCAGCCTCACCTGCCCTTGAAGGGAAGCTGGAAGCAGCAGCACTCAGAACAAGCCCTCACCTCTCAAAACAGGGAGGTGGTGAGCCACCCTTGTCTGGAAACATATGAAGTTCTCTACACTGCCTGTGAGCCACTGGCAGGATCTGTCCTGATGTGGCACTCCAGACAGTAAGTGAACCCTTGTGAATCACCTCCTGCAATGGGAAGGTCAAGAAGCCTGTCTGAGCCAGATTCTGCTCTGTTCCTGAGATCTTCTGGGACAAACTTGGTGGCACAGAGCTACAAATGCAGCCATGTCACCAGTGTGGTTTGCCTCTCTGAGAAGGGAGAAATATCCCAGCATGATACTTGACTCTGGAGGCACCCTACATGGAGTATTTTAGGCTGCAGGAATCCTTTCGGGTTTTCCACAGTCTTTTTTTTTGCTCATTTTACTTCCAGCTACACTCTGTTTTCCCTATTGAGTGAGTAAATTCCTCTTCTCTTGACTCCCAAAACCCCTCTTCATGTTCATCCTTTTTTTTTTTTCCACAGATTTTGGAGACAGGCAATTTTATCAACAAGAGCTTTTGTCCTGGAAAAAATATCAATATCTACCAGTGCAGTTCTGTCAGCACTGCATGTATATCTGTCTTGAAAATACCTTTGTTGTCTCAGAGACCAGCTGGTCAGAAGAAAACATAATATAGCCCAACAGTCTGACTAGACCTTCTAATCTACCACCTGCCCCAGGCTATTCACCAACAGAGCATTGGAAGCCCATCTTGGGCTGTTGGTGTCCAATGTCAAACTCCAGCAGATCAGCAGGATGTATTAATTTGCAATGTATTCTGAATTATGAAGACTGAGGGGAATGACTCATTGCCAAACAATGGGAGGACACTCACACCAAAACCCCCCAAAACGACCAAGGTCATTAAATGTCTTTTCTGAACATGATTCATGAAGATATCCTCATGCACAGCCCTGTTTGCCCAAATACACAGTGATAGCCAGTCAATAGTTTATAATATCTGAGACTGACTGAGCTTTCAAGTTTAACAAAAAGAAAAAAAATCAATAGCAGGGCCTGACCCTGGCAGGATTAGTACCCCATGCTGTCCAAAACCTACTCTTCCCATGTCAAATGTAGAGCTGCAGTTCCCTAAAGAGTTTGTATGGTCGTTGGTGTAATTCTCACAAACAGCTTCTTGGAAAATGTCAGCGACAGGGTGTGTAAGGGATACCTAACACAAAGAGAAAACACATTCCTCTGTCTGAGAGGACTAAGATGGTTTCAGACAGAAATTATGTGCCTAGAAGGTAGTGCTGTCCCTATGTGTTCCCTCTCCAGCACAGCATGGAAGCTCTGAGAAAAAGCAACACACATATGGGGGGTGGGGGAAAGAAATAGAAAGACACAGAAAATGAGGCATTTTGGTTTACATCACATTCTGTATGGAGCACCGACTCTGCACATAGCAAGAATAAGAATGAGTTACTGTTTGTTCCCTTACGGGTTAATTCAAACTAAACTTTCACTTTGAAATTTCAGAGTCAGCAACTTGGGAGAATTAAATTGCCTAACTTGGAGATTTAAACTGCCTAACCTTCCCTGATTGTTTGACAGCCCTTTCTGGATGATTAATGGAAAGTTATAAAAAGGATTTGCATAAGGATATCTATCTCCTTTGCTGGGAAGAAGTTCCAAAACTGGCTTTGTAAGAGGATTGACAACAAATAAGAGACTTCTAAGGTTGAGCAAGCAAACAGACAGCACAGGTTTCTGCTATTTACAAGCCAGCTATCATAATCCAGAAAGCAAGAACCACTCCTTGCTGTTGACACTGGAGCAGCATTCCTCTCCCCAAATGATCAAAAGTCAGATCTTTGTCCTCAGATCCCTGGGCAGCATTAGGATCCCCTAGCAACACACACCTACTGGCAAGGTTACCTCCAGGGCAGTAGTGTTCCCAGTCTCAATGACACCATTGTGTTTTGTAAAGGAAGGTATTCAGGGTGTCTGCTTCACCTGGACAAGCAGCCGTCAGCAATCAGGAGGTTAGCAACTGCCCTTCCAATGAAGTTCGTCATCACAGATACCATTTCCCTTCCCCTGTGGAAAATGGGACAAGCTCTCCTTGTAAATAGAGCCTTGCCAAGGCCACACAAGCCAAATCCAGGGGGTTTACTGTATTCCATTTTGTTATGCTGCTCTTGTCCAGTTGCCCCAGTTCAGGACAGACAACTGCAAATTTGCACCTGTTGCTCCTGCTGATGCCCAAACTCCAAGCCAAAGGCCCTACTGATGCCCCCACATCTTCCCCTGGTGACCTGGGTACTCTTCTGGCTCCCACATCACTGCCGGCAGCACTATGTCCTACACCATCTCCATGGAGAACATACAGACCAGGTGGATGATACTCTAATTCCTGTTCTTATCAGTGCCATGAGTTTTTCTTGGACTTTTTTCAGATACATAACTAACCTGCCTTGCTCCTACTTTGCAGGGAGGGTATAACGAGACTACAGGTTACCCAGAGAAAGTACGAGTTGCAAACACAAGAGCAACTCCCAGAAGCATAACTGTGCTATATGCACACATCCAAGTCTGGAATCCAGATGCATATCTAGGGAGGCAGAAGCCATATTCAGGCTGCCAAGCCTTCCCAAGGCATGACCACAAATGCTTTTGAATGTGCCCCAATGAGCAGCTTTGGCCTCATCAAGAAGGACAGCTTAGGCTGTCAATCCTGCAGAATAGGACACATCTTGAACCCCCTGTGAGGTAACTGTTCAGGCTGAGTCTCCCCTTAAAGCATGGCCCCATCGGCCACAAGTCCTCAAGAGTGTAGGCAGCAGTACAATTCCCAGAATTTGCTTCTGTTCGAGCAACAAAATAACTTTGCGTGCACACCTCTGGGTGGAACATAAGGCACAATTTTATTTTCCCTCATCCCCCTTTCTCATCCATGTGTGGTCACATCCACCACAATGTAGTTTTCTGGCAGCGAGGCTATGCAGTGATCACAGGGATCCTCTTGGTTGGTGCTCATGCAGCAGCCAGCAGCAGTGCCCTGGGCTTGCAGGAGCTCACCTGGCTGCTCAGAGCGCCACTGTCCTGAGCAAACTCCTGGATGATGTGTCGCTGGGTGGCCCACCCAGACACTCTGAGCTCTGCTTCACTTGTCCACAGCACGACCAGTGGTGGCAGCCAGGGTGACCTTTGTGTCCATGGCCACAGCCTTGGTACCCACCTGCAAGAGAAAAGGCAGCTCAACCCAAAGTGGGCCAGAAAATACCAGTGTGTTATAGGCTTTGCCCTCAAGACTTCTCTAAAATGGAGAGGCACGTGCTGATGAGAACACAGCATATTCAAGGTCAAAATTGTCAGGGCTCCATAAAGAAAGAAGAACACCCAGAGGGGACTGCCCTGTCCCAATAACTGCGGAAAGCTGAAGATTTCTATCCCCTTCCCTGTTGAATAATCCAATACATGGGCCTCCAGAACCCCGTGCCAGCTGCTAGTAGCTATGGCCAGAGCTAGATACAGGCCAAGTGCAGAAAAAGGAAGAGGTCAGATCTATACTAAAAACATGCAAACCACACAATGACACATGCAGGTTAAGGACTGGGAAGCTGGTTGGGATTAAACAAATAAGGGAGTTGAACTCTTGTCCTAAACAAGGAATGAGGCTTCTCCAGAGTCCAGAACTGCTCACTGTGTGACACAGACCACAACCTCCCAACGTGCCAGCACTGAACAGGAACAGTACAGAAGCAACGCTGCTCAGCCTCACTGAGAAAGGCTGAAAGGCTGAGGTGCCCTGCCCCACCTCCTGCACAGGTCTCTATCTATAGGATGTGCTACAAAGACTTTAGCGTGTCCTGCTGCATTTCTACTGCTGCAGTCACACATGTATGTACAGTTCATCACAGTTTTGGTGCATGTGCAAGGCAGGAGTTGGGCTAGAGTATCGACTCACACCCACATACACTAGGGAGGACCTAGTGCAACAAATCCTCCAGATCCCAGCAGTGTGGGGAAAGCTGAGCACCCACCTGGCATGGTCCCACCACAGGCACAGCGAGCAGCTTTCTGCCCTCCGCTTGAGCAGAACGTGCAGCAGTGGAACACACCTTGGTGCTCACGGAACTTGTGTTTCACCATCACAGTGAATGGAGAGCCCTGCCGTGGACAAGCAAAGAGAGAGACTGCTGTACTGGATGCTACCAGATCTTGTGACTGCATTTTCAAACACCAGCTGGGTGATCCTGTCAGTCACAGACCACCAAGCCCAGTCTTAAACTGCTATACAGTAGAGGTAATCCTTAGAGAGATTTAAAGCAAATACTTAGAAAAGAAAAGAAAAGCAGGTAAAGAAGAAGCAGTGTAAGAGAAACAAGAAATGCTACCTGTACATGTTGCCCTTTCACACAGACGCAGACAGCATACAAGCCTGGCTCCTCAGGGCTGTAGGAAATATAGTAGGTCCCATCACCATTATCACACACTGTTGGCTTGACCGCACTGCAAACAGAGAGAAGTCCAAGAAGTCAGTGACTGGCAGAGAATTGCTCTAAATGTGAACCACAGTTTGGCCTAGATTTGCAGTCAGCTCTTCATTCAGCAGCTGCGGGTCTCAAGCAAGTTTGAAAGGATATATGAGCCACGCTCAAGCACTGAGTGGCTTTTACACACACCTGCTACTGGAAGCTGCAATAACCATACAAAGGAAGTCACACAAAGCTAGCTGTGCTGCAAGGATTTGTAGCACACTGAAAAGGCAGAAGATGACACACAGCACACTTGAAGGTCAGATTATCCCATCAGATAAGAGCCCACAGAAATGGCGTAAAGTCACAGCTTCAGCAAGCAGTTACCTCCAGAAAAACCCACTAAGAAGACAGGATATAACAGGACATGTTTGAATCACTTCAACCACTGTCCCAGCTACATTGACCCCACTCTTCTCTTCAATGCTCAGAGCAGTTCTAGGTCCCTGCTGGTAAACACTCCCTTTTCAAAGTGAAGCTTATTGGCTTTCACAAGGAATCCTTGTGAACAGAGTGACAGGAAGAAAGCATCAGCTTGAGGACTGATTGCCTGCTCCACACAGAGAAGGAAAGAGCTTTCCACAGACAATTATCAGGCAGCTCTGCATAGAGAAAGGTATTCTTGCTAATCCCCACTAATTAGTCTCTCGGGCCCCATGAGATGACAGTTTATAATCTGTATTCCCCACCCCCCACCATTTCACATCAATACAGCTGCCCACATAATTTCCTGCCATGAACTGTGTGGTGATACTTCACACTCTTCTGCAGCTGTTGTGCCTCAAAGCAAAGCCAGCAATGGATGTAGCAACTGCACACACACAAGAGCAAGAAATTGTGTTAATGTGGCCACAGCGACCTCTACCCTGCCAAGTGAAATTCACCCTCATGCACACGCCTTCCTATGTTGTATGTGCACTTAAGGAAGGAAGGTACATTGGAACGATATTCCTGAACAATGATGCTCTATTGATAAGCATCTGGGCAGCCAGCACTGCTTCTGTGTGCCTTGTCAACACTCCCCCATAGCAAGGAGTTTTAGCATCCTGTCCCTTTTTTTTAATCAGGTCATCCTACCAACAGCCTTCCTGGAACAAGTTCCAGCTACTATAAAACAGAATAGATATATTTTGTCATTTTCACTGTGGAAACATGAGCTCAACTGCAGTCTTTCCTGCTTTTGCTAGAAAACCTCCAAACACGTTAAAGTACTCAATGCTTACAACTATGGTAAAAAGGACAAAGTCAACACAGATATTTTCTCCAGACCATGAATTAGGCACTTCCATCAAATGTCAGAGGCTCCTAAGCTTGGTAAACTGTCTGTCTGACTTGGGACAGCCAGCCAGGGTTTGCAATGATTTATGCTTATTAGGTGTTACCAAAAGCAGGATCCCTGGGTGTCTGCTGGTAGGAGTGAAAAGGAGCAACAACTCACTCTGGCAGCATCTTGCAACATCCACTGAGAGCTGAATCCTTTCAGAAGCCCAAATCACTCAAAGACTCAATACATATCTGAGCCAACACTGTCAAGCTCCACTACAACCAGTAGGAAGCATCTGGGAAGAAGAGTAGTGCCTTTTCCTCTACAGATTCTGACCCACATGCTAAAGCACATCCTCTCACCTGCCTGACCAAGGAGGGAGCCAGGGCAAGGAAGAAGAAAGGCAAACCCAGTGACCAGGTAGTTCTTGGGTGAAATACTCACCAGTCTCTCTTGTCCTTGTGGGCGATGGTGACCTGCACAGCCCCTCCTCCTTGCCCCATCTGCTCCCCTGTGGTGTCTTTGCAGAGCAGGGTAAAGCCAGTCCGCTGGTTCTGATGGGCACTGTGGAGACCTGCAAGGCAGAGAAACAGGACCAGAAAGGATTCATATTAGCCATGGCTCCCACCTCCCACCTATTTTGCAGTGTTGCAGCCCCATCAGAACACAAACAGGACTTGGCTTCTGAGGTGTACAGCTCCTCTCACTCACACGGAAAAGTCAATATATGACTGGGTCTCAGGAGAGAGTGGAAGCCATAGGCACTGAGAGATGTTTAGCAGGTTTAGCCCAGAGGTCTGTACGGACCAGAGTGACCCTCTTGCCTGTCACTCTAAGCCCAGTTGGCACCTTCCCAGAAGGTCTCAAGATGCACCATACAACAGGGAGGGAGGAGGAACAGCCCCACTGTGCAGAGTGGAGCCCCAGAGACCCTAACACTTAAAGCTGGGCATGGAAGGGATCAAATGAGCCCTGGGTCTGTCTCATCTGCCCTGCGTGGGCCATTACTGACCAGAGCTGGCTGCACTGTGGGATGGTCTGAACATTATCTGTTTGCTGGCTCTACTCCACATCCTTAGTAAGCAAATATCCATGAAACCATCAATGCCAGTTATTCCCATGGCAATCTCAGCAGAAGCTGTAATGGGAATGAACCTACTCGCTTCGCCACAGAGAGGATCTGCCTGGGCTCATGCTTCAGAACAGCTTGGGCATGTCCTGCTAGTACAGGTGTCATTCCCATCCCCTGAGTGATCTGTGGTCTTTGGCCAAGGGTTGCTCTCCTTGCACCTTAGCCCCATGTTGAGGTCAGTGATGGTGTGGAGGGCAGTTCCAGCACGGTCTGTACATCTGGATGAGAATAACTGTCTGGCTCCAGCCCCAGTATAGCTCCTATGGGCAAGCAATGCAACCTCTGGTAGGGCTCTACCTCTGCCCCTGGATAGCTGGGAGCCAACAGTGCCTTAAGCTGCACACCATGTGTGTACAGAGAGCTGAGAGGTGACTTGAGGGAGCGGTGCACTCCCATTCAGCTGCTGCACAGCACTCCATTACCTTCCCCATGCAGGGTACATCTGGCTGGATCAACCACTTTATTGAGAACGGCCCCAAAAACTGCATAGCCACAACACTGCCCTGCCCTCTCCTGGGCAGAGAACTGGATTCTGTCGTCCACACTGGGGTGGGTGCTGTAAGCAACGCTGTTCAGCTTCATCAGACGGCTTGACACCACCCCTTTGGTGATGAGGATCTCCAGATCGGAGCCGCTCATCAGCAAGTGCTCTGTGAACTCCACACCTGTCCTCATGTCCAGCAACAGCTGCTGCAGCTGAGCCTTCTGCAAGTGCAGCAGGTTTTCCTTCTGCACCTTCAAGTCCTCCAGCTGCTTCAGCAGCCGGTCCCGGTGCTCTTCAATCGCTCGCACATAGCCACTGGCAAACAAGCAGATCTCTGTGGCCACAGCCTCCGCGCGGCTGCGGACGGCACTGCCCATCTTATCAATCTGGCTCAGCACATCCTCCAGGGTGTCCATGTGCTGCTGGGTGCTCTTGAGCAGCTTCCGCAGGGCGTCCCCATGCCTGTGGATGACATTGCTGGTGAAGTCATAGGGGTGCTGACGGTGTCTGCCTAACACGCACTCCTGGCACACCGGCTGGTCACACTGCTCGCAGAACAGCCTTAGCTCCTCTGTGGGATGGGAAGGGCACAAGAGAGGCTTCCCAGCCTGGCTGCAATCCCTGGTGTTCTCCAGCTCCATCACAGCGTGAGAAGCTGTCTTCTTCTGTCTCCTAGAAGGGAGCAACCAAAAATCACTATATGCATCTTGGGTACAAAATGCAAACACAGAGGCCCTTTGCAAACACCATTCTGTACAGGCTGCAAGTCGTAGTACACACTCTTCCCTCCTGCCTCCACTGAAGGACTTGTGCTCTCCTGAGGACAAGGATCCACACAAAAGAGGGCAGCATCTGCAAGCAGCTCCTTAGGGGCTGCTCTCCCTTAGCCTCCCTGACAGCCTGGTGAGCACTGTTTTCAGACACAAGAAACAGAACATCGTGTGTTTCACCATGGCCACACATGGGCCAGTGAAGATGGGCTGTCAGGCTGCTAAAGCCAGCAGCCTCTGGATGGAGCCTGACAGAAGTGGGATAGTCACAATGATTCCCACAGCCTGTTGTGTCAAAGGCAGCTGGAGGGTGGTGAGCACTGCAAAGTGTTATAACCCACACATCCACCATGTCACAAGGCAGCACCAGAATATTTCTATTTTATGCTATTTTGGGCACTAAGAGCTAGTTATTGAGCAGGATATAAAACCCTTCTCTCCTTCCTTGTTTCCTGTACTAGTGACTTGTGGCGGTTGCAGTGGGAGCTCCAGGCCATAAGCAAAGTACTCCAAGGAACAAGCTCTATAGAGTTGCTTTGGCAACCTCATCACAGGGCAGAACACGGCCCTTACGCTACTCCTTTTGCTTGCCACTAATCTCCCTTGGGTCCAGCATATTTTCAAAGCCTTTCTAGCATTACAACCTTCAAATTTACACTTCCCTGATTTCAGCCTAAGATCTCTCTCGCTTATCCCAAGGAGCACAACCATGGCACTCAGATGCACAAAAACCTTCCCTACGCACCAGGAAATAATTTCAAAATGGTTTTCCTCAGCCCTTGTTCTAGTCTGACATCAACTAAATAAAGTGCAAGGCTGTAGATGCTAGTGGGGAGAAAAAATGATAGCAGTAAAAAGTGGATCATGGAGACAAATTTTCTACAGTTTATCCCTTCTGCAGTTATTCCTGTCAGTGCAGCAGGCTGCTATTCAAGGTCTGGGTTTATCACTCTTCAGCAGCTTGCATGAGGCATGAGGCATTAGCTAATCGGAATGGTATGCTGAAAATTACACCCAGCGTGGAAAGGTAACTTGGAGCCTAAGCTATTTTCCCTGCAGGCACCAGTATCTGCAGGGGGGCAGGGCAGAGAGGAATATGTCTCTGTTCTTTCTGGGGTAAGAATTTGCTAATAAAGTAGAAAGGAACAGTAAATGTGGAGAGAATAGACTGAGCTGATTAACCCAGGCTGAGGCTTCCCTGTCTGGTGTTGCTGGGTGTTTTTCTGACCTTGCCTGTCACCTTGCTTCAGAAGGCCATTCAGGCTTCCTATCAGTTTTCTTCTACAGTGCTGCCTGTCCTCTGCCCAGCTTAAAGGCCACTGCAGCCGCCTTCTCTTCGATTCCTAGCTCTGTAGGAGTCACCTCTTCTTCCTACAACAATTCCTACACTACCTAACAGGCAAGCACGTGGGTTGATCATCAGCAGGTACCAATCACAGTAGGCAGGACTTCCACTTACTTTCTTTTTCTTTGTGTAAGGGTGCCTTTACATATAACTGCAGTAAATTGTTCTGGAGGTGGAGGGGGGCAGGCCAGCAGCTTAACTACCCCATTCTCTCTTGGAAGATGTGCCTTCTCCAAAGTGGGACAGCACAACACATAAAGCTCTTGTCCTGCTAAGTACTCTGCCCATACCCACACCTGATGGAGCCCCATCAGTCTCCCTGGAGCCCAGTAATGCTAAACTGAGATGCAAAGGAGCAAGTGGACACCACCATAGGCAAAGGGTGGCCTGATTTTGGACTTAATGGCCAGTGACAGGTCTGATGGGCCTACTCCCAAGAAGTTCAAGAAGACAATGCTCTCAGGCACATGGTGTGATTCCTGGGGCTGCGCTGTGCAAGGCCAGATGAAGGACGACGATCCTCGTGAGCCCCTTCCAACTCCGGATATTCCACAATTCTATGCTAGCATCTTGCCGGTCCCCGCCCGAGTACAGCGCATCCTCCGGGAGGGGGTGGTGGGCAACAACCCGCCGAGGACTGAACGAACTGGGAGACGCCGGTTCGCCGCTCTGGCTCCGCGCGGGCCCCTTCCCACAGCGCCGACCCCCCCCGCCGCTCCCGGTGCCCAGGTGTCCCCGCCGCCCCTCACCTGTGAGCCCGGCAGCAGAAGGGGCATAGGCGGACCCCGCAGGTGAGGCACCGCCCGGCCGCCGCCCCGTCGGCGCAGAGGTCGCAGCCCGCGGCCGCCCCGGCGCGGCTCCCGGCCAGGCAGTCGGGGGTGAGCTGCCCCACGCCCCCGGGCGGCAGCGACACCTCGGCGTCGCACACCGGGCACAGCACGGGGCGGGCGGCGCCCCCCGGCTCCCCCTCCAGCGCCCCGAGCCGCCGCAGGCAGGGGTCGCACAGCGAGTGCAGGCAGGGCAGCAGCCGCGGCGACACCCAGGGCTGGGCGCACTGCGGGCAGCGCGGCCCCGACATGCCGGCAGCCACCGCCGGGCTCCGCCTGGACGCTCCGCCGAGCATCCCGCGGGAACGCCCCCCGCCGCCCCCGACGGGGTCGTGCCCGCAGCGGCACCGCCCGCCCCAGTGAGGGGAGCCGGGGCCGCGGTGCGAGGGGCGGGGGCTGCCGGGGGACTCCGCGCCCGCCCCGGCCGCGGCTCCTCCTGCGGCCGAGGCGGGCGGGAGGGATCCCGTGGCCCGCTTTGTCCTCGTCCTCCTCACCCAGGAGGGCCCTCCTGGCCCGCTGCTCCCCTCCTCTGGCATCGCCAGTATTGTCTCACACTGTTGCGTGGGAAACGGCCCCTTCCCACCCCACCGCGGGTAGATGGTGTGTTTCCACTTCTTCCAGCTCAGAACTTCCAGGTTCACCGCCTGACTGGCCTCTGCAGCCTCTTTGCCCGTCCTGCTGGATGCCCTCAGGCCTTGGTCGTTTTTCTTTGGGATCAATGGTGAGCTTGCCGATCAGCTAAGCAATGTACGTGAAACTTCAGTAGAAACAGTGCAAGGTGGCCAGGCTTCCCCGCAACTGCCCACGGGGACTAGCCGATGTCTGTCTTGATTCACTATGCCTGGGAATTATGAGTACCGTAAAAGGCAGGCTTTGAAATCTGAACGTCAGTGAAGTCCTGCATGAAGCTCCTTGGACTTTGTTATCAACACAATTCTTTATCAGTTGGATTTTTAAGCTCTTCAAATAATGATTTTTTTTTTTTCCTAAAAAGAAGTACTCTTTTTTATAAAACCACGTTGCCTAACACCAACGACATTCCTATAGTGTGCCACATTCACATTCATGACTGAACTTTGTACCAGCCTCTCCATTAGTTTGCCCAGGACCATCAGTATCTTACAGTCTAATATAGTCTTAAGCTGCACCAGGGGAGGTTTAGGTTGGAAATTAAGAAGCATTTCTTCACAGAAGGGGTGATCGGACATTGGAATGGACTGCCTGGGGAGGTGGTGAAATCACTGTCCATGGAGTTGTTTAAGGAAAGACTAGGCGTGGCACTTGGAACCACGGTCTAGTTGACATAGCTGTGTTCAGTCATAGCTTGGACTCAGCGATCTCAGAGGTCTTTTCCAACCTAATGGATTCTGGGGTTCTGTGATTATCTGTCCATCATGGCCTTTTCAAATACCAGCGTGATAAGAACATCATTTAAGACTTCTGGATTTTAAGTTCCCTAAGTTAAAAATCAACAAGGGAGATCTCCGATCAGGGTTTGTTTCTTTGTTGTCGTTTTGTTTGTTGTTTGTTTGTTTGATTTGTGTTTTGGTTTTTTTAGGACTGCTAAGAACATATCAGCAGGAAAATACTTAATATTTGTATATAATACTTATATATATAAGCAAATACTTAATCTGTTACACAGGGATGTTAACATATAGTAACACCCCTGTGATGCTTTGTAACTGAAAAAAATGTAAGGATGAAAAAAAAAGAAAAAGTCTTAATTTATAAACAGTGAAGGTCAATAAAGGAACATAGTTACAAAAAATGAAACAATGTGTGTCGTTAAAATTACACCAAGGAATAATATTTTCCTCTTGCCACATTTCACGAGAATTGAAGAATGGCCAATTACCCTCATTTGACCCAAGATTTACTTGAAATGAAGTCCTCTTTGAACTTGTTTTCCCGCTCCTATTGTTAACGATGTCTATCAGAGCCTCCCAAAGTACTTGCTCTGGGTGATCTGTTCTTTCCCTACCTCACCTTCCCTGCCAGCTCCTTCCTCTTTTTCCTGTTTATCTGCTTCTCATTTCCTATCGTTAAGTACTAGATCATTACACAGAGACCTGGAAGATTTGATGGTTTCCTTCTCCCTTTGTTCAAGGACTTCTGACTAATATTTCTATTGTATTTGCTAATTAGCCTGTTCTAGGGAAAGTTTTATGCTGCTTTCCCATTTATATTTTTCTGAAGGAATACTGGTAAAACTTTTTATGGCATGTACAAAAAAATCTTTAAAGCATAATTTCCTTCCTAAACTCTTTATGAGTAGTGTGGGTATAACCCATTTATTACATTTGGAATGGGATGCCTCATGCTTCCCTGTCCCTATTTAGTCTGCTAATTTTAGGGAGTCGTTTCTGGATGTCCTGCCATAAGAAACAAACTGAAAAAGTGGTGAAGCCGAAGTCATTAGTAAGCAGGACAGGCAGGAGCAGACCTGTAGTCCCTGGACTTGCAGAAAAGTCCGGGATGACTTGCTGACAGAAAACTGAGAACCTGTCAAAGTGCCATGGCCTAGGTTAACAGCAGCCAGAGGAATGTGGAAAATGGCTTATTTGGGGAGTTTACAAAGAAAAGAGAAGTGGAACAGATAGTTGGCTGCTTTCCTGTTGACTAACAAGTTCAGCTTTACTGTGGATATGTCAGCCCTGGGAACTACTGTGTTTCAGAGACTTCTGTGAACTTGGCAGAGCTGCCAGGCTTGGTCTGGGAGTACTTGACACATCCTTGCTTGTTTCCATGCAAACTGTTTTGTGTTGTGCTCAGCCACCCAGCCAACAGCTCTTCCCATTTTTATGAACCTCATCTGGAAAATTCAACAAAGGATTTACAAACATCTCCCAGTTTTGGCAGAGTCTCTTCCTCATTCAGCTAAACGTGCATTTAAAATTATGTGGCATTTGACTGGTGGGAGGAGCATTTCTGTACTGTTCTTTCAGCTTCTTGTCTAAGAGTCTGTTATTATCAGACTATTAACCAAGGCACAGAGGATGCTGTCATCCCCAGCCCTCCCTTTCTGCATCCAGCCTGATACCCAAGGGCTCCCAGAGCATGAGCATCTACCTGTCCTTACCCCACTTGAAGCCAGCCAGGGCCTGGATATTTCCCACATCACAGAAGCCTGGGCTGACCAGGATGTGTGAGTCCACCAGACAAGGATACTGTGCCCAGCCCAGCAGCCCTCATTAGCTGCACAGTGTGGTTGTGAGGATAGGTGGGACAGAAGGGTTGCCTCTCTCTCTCTCCCTCCTTACATAGGTGTTCACCCAAGCCCACCCCTCAGCATGAGGGGTGAAGTGAGTTTAGATCTGTAACAGGCTCATGGGTATAAAGTATAACATAGATGGCATTAATGTGCTCTCTGTGAAAGAGACCCTCCTGTGGCTCCAGTCACAGAATGGCCTGGGTTAGAAGGGACCTTAAGTCCCACAGCTGTGGGCAGGGACACCTTCCAGTAGACCAGGTTGCTCAGAGCCCCATCCAGCCTGGCCTTGAACACTTCCAGGGATGGGCCATCCAGGAGTTCCCTGGGCAACCTGTTCCATCGACTCACTACTCTCTGAGTAAAGAATTTCTTCCTAACATCTAATCTAAATATCTCCTCTTTTAGTTTAAAACTGTGAAGGTTTTAAAAGGAGGTGCCAGTTGCCCTTCGCTTTTGCTGGGCACAGAGCACACACAAGTAAATTGCCCCAGGCCAAGCCTCAGGTGACAAAATTTCTGCAAGCTGATGTCAGGGGGGAATGCGACAGCTGCAGGAGGACAACACTGATCCCCTGCTTGGAGACACCCCTTGGGACAGAGAGGGAAAACTTCTGCCCTGGGATCTCTCTCAGACTTTCTACAACAGACAAACACCTTCACTACTAAACGACTCCCTTCACACGTATACACTTTCTCTTTTGAATTTGCTAGTAGCTTTTTCTCTTCAGGGTTGTGTTGAGCTTCAAGGACGAAACTTAAGATGCCTCATTTAATGTTAGCCCACATCTGTCCATTTTCATGCTGGACTCCAAAGTACATTTCCATAAGCTGTTGCTGTCACACAAACCCATGGTCCAGCAGAAGGACTTTCAGCCACTGCAGTGTGACCTGGGAAAGGTGATGGAAGAAGGCAGCAAAACAGCACACCTGGCAGACTAAACCTGTCCCTCACTAATGGAAGGGGCACAATCATCACACACAGGTGCTTGGCTTAACCCTGAAATAGCAAACTAGAAGCAGATATGGTATGGAGATGTGGTAAAACATGAAACACAGAAAGAAAGAAGCAAAAGAGATCGGTGGGTCTCTCTTGTCCTTCAGATTTGCGACAGGAAACACAGAGTTTGAAGTGGTCAAGCAATACCCCTTTCAGCTGGCAGCAGTTCTTTGAAGACAAAAGCAGCTGCAGCTAAACCACCCATCAACACCGGCTTTGTGCAGACTTGCCCTTGCTCTGGCTTCTGACCAGACATTCTTGCTTTCACCTCTTCCCTGCAGCTTTCCAGCCACCTGCTGCCACTTTCAGCTTTCTGCTGCTATATATATTCTTTTTAATCTCTCCTGAATCCTGCCTACATTTTCTGAAGGCAAGATCAAACTGGATTTTTTTCAAGCCAGCTTTTCTAAAGAAACAAGTTCTTTGTGATGTCAGGCCATTCATGTTTTTTGACCTTCCCTTCAGCCATATTTAAGACAGGAAAGTGATCTGAAAAACTAAGTTTCTGCACGCAAAAGATACCTGAGTTGGAAGGGACTCGCAAGGATCATTGACTTCCAACTCCTGGCTCTGCACAGGACAGCCCCAAGAACTACGCCATGTGACTGAGAGGGTTTTCCAAATGCTTCTTGAACTGATAGGCTGGGTGCTGTGACCACTTAATACTTATACTGAGAAGCCAACTGAACCATTCTTCTTCCCCTTTGCTACTGGGACCATGAGAGACAGAAGGATATTACAGTAGGATATTTCATGGACATGCAGCTGTTGTGGTGCTGTTGGGGGACATCTAGAAAAATGTGGCAGCACTTCAGAGGAAAACAGGTTGAATTTAGTTCTATTGCTCACAGAGAAGCTAAAAATCATACAATTGAGGTGTGTGTGTGAGAGAACAGATCCTGCAGCAGGGAGTGCCTGTGGGGTGAACGCTTACAGTATCAGAATGTGCCTTCTGGTGGGGTCACCAGAGACAGCATGCCAACACCAGTACAGCATCCCTGTGTGCAGCACCCTTTCACCTGCCTCATGGCCCCACAGGCTGAGCACAATCTCCATGTGTGCACAGGAGTTGTCAGAACAGGACTTTCCCTGCAGTACTAGAAAAAAACCTGGCCTTTGCTGCAGGGCAGTGAGCAGGGAATTGACTTAAATGAGGTTTGTGGCCAGTATGAGACTTGCAAAAGTGTATTTTTATGCATATACATATATATGTGTGTATGTGTATAAAGACATATAGAATCTGACTGTCTGAAGGAAACGGCAACAGGTTTGCAGGAAGACTAACTCCCTGTGAGTCTAATGAGAGCCAGCATTTTGTTTCAGACAGGTACAGACCAGCCTGCTTATCACATTTGTTCCCAGACAGCAAAGCTTGAGCTGGTAAGCACGCATCTGCACTCAACATAGCCCTCCTCCTTCCTTGTTTACTTGACTTGCCCCAGGCTCCTCTTCCCTCACACATCCAGCTCCTTTCTTGTGCCTAGCACCTTGCACCCACCTCTGTTCAATTTGTTGGCCAGAAAGCAGAACTGCATAAGGCACTGGCAACCCAAAATCTGTTTTCCTCACCGTTGTTACTGAGACCTTCTGCTGAATTGAGGGGAAAAGAAAAAGGTGGAGGAAGAAAAACGAGTATTCAGATTTTTACTCAGATGTCCCAGGAAGGATTTAGGCTGCCTTGGATCCCCCTCTAAGTCCAAGACAGCTCATCCTAAGCACCTTACTCCTTATTCCTCCTTCAGAACTTCATCCAGGTGCTGTGTGGAAGGGCACAGAAGAGGCACAGATGGCACTCAGAGACAAAGGTCTCTTGCTTTTCAAGCTGCTGCTGAAACTGCCTGGAAAACTCACTGGGCTGAAAAGAGGCACTTGCCCTTTTCCTCTTTGGTGCCATCTCTGGATTGCACCCAGCAGCTCTCAAGAAGATAGGGTTAGACCAGAGGTTATGCCTAATTGTGATTAATGATGAAGTAACTATACTCCACAGCTGGGGGCAGGGGAGAGGCCCTGGCAGCTCTTCAGCTCCACCCTGCTCAGAGCTAGAGGTTCACTTCTCTGCAGAGAACAGTGGCTACTGACACCTTGGCTGTAATCTGGAGCCAGGCACTTTTCCATGTGCTGCCTTCTCCTGCCTGCCCCACACCTTCTTACTTGCCTGGAGGACTAGTTGGGTATGAAGCGAAGAGTGAGAATCACATTTATTTTCTGTGCTCAGAAGAAACACTCTTGAGGCAATGCACTTACTTAGATGTCTAAGAACTGAAATACACGGAAAACATATTAGTACTTCTATCTGCCTGTCATTAGCATAGAAAAGAGATTCTTTTCAGAGACTTCTGGGTTCTACTTTCACATTATGCAAAGCCCCTCTCCCATTAGCACCCCTACATTCAAAGGCCACAGGAAAAAAGAGACAAGACCAGGACCCTTGCGAATCCTGCCAGGACAGGACCACGTACAAGGCAGCTGTCAGGCTGGGGTGTGCTCACCTAAACAGCAAAAATTTAAACATCGTGAGGATTTTTGATTACAACTTGAGCTTCTGAAGAGCAGAGGAGTCCCAGGACTCCTCTGTCTTGCATCCACTCAGGGGCATCATTCAGAGCCCTGGGGCACCATATCCCTGAGACCAGCTTGCGACTGAGGCAGCGTGGTGTTGGGACTCAGAAATATGGAAGAAAGCCTGATGATAAATGGCTGACCCACCCAGCAGGAAAAGCCTGCCAATAAATGGCTTAATAAAATAGCTGTTTTAATAAGAAAGAATAAATCTTCTGTCATTCCAGATGCTGTGGGAACCCCACTTTCATGAAAAAGCAGCATGTTAGCCCTCAGGATCACATGTAGGTTTTACAATGGAATAGCTGCATCTTATACTATAGACACTGCAAATCAACATATGTTACATCACAGCTGATCTGAATATCCAGACACTGAATTCCATCTCTCAGGAGGAGATAAAACTATGTCCCTGAAGTTCCCCTTATTACATAAAACTCCTTATATCCTGTGTTCTTAAAGAAACAAGTTGCAGACAAAAGCATCCAGAACTTTGGCAAAAGCAAGGCACTCAGATACCATGGGGTTTAATTAGCCTCAGGTATTTAAACTCATTGCAATATACAAGAATTCCAGTCTTGGAAAAAGTATGGAAAGTTGTCATCACAGAGGTTCTTCAGGCTGTAAGAGAAGCCTCTTTGTTTCCAGTTAAAATGTCCGTCACCTCAGACCTGTTGGGCTACCTCACTATTGTTAGGAGTGGCCATCTCAACACCCACCTAGACAACAAGAATCCAGAGTGCCAGATTGCCTTCTTTATGAAGCTGGCAGTTGGGAATAGCTAAAGGCTTCAGAGGGAAATAATCATATTTGAGATTTTTCTGTTTAAAAACACCTTACGGACTTTGTCTGTGCTCCTAAAGTCTAATGTAAACCAAACATTAAAGGGTCAGACCTACAGAATTTTCAGTTCACCTTTAGAAACTGGAACAAATGGATATAAGCTTAAAAACAGAAAGTAAGATCTCTTCTGGGCTTCATCTCTCTGCTCCTTACCCTCAGCTATTTATCAACCATTTAATATTTCAAAACCAAGATTAAACCCAAACAAGGCAATACATTGCACAGTTTCCTTCATGTAACTGCAGAAGAATTAATGCCTATGAAAGAGGAAACAGCTGAAAAGCCAAGAAAAACCCTTTGATTTTTCCCATTTCCAAATATAAAGAAACTACTCGCCATGAAGTTATTAGCTTAGAATTTTGTAATCAAAATACATACAGGAAACTTGCCCATGCTTTCCAAGGGAAACATTTTCAAAGTGAAACCAATTTCTGTACGGTACACCTGATAAAATAGAGAGAAAACAAAGGCTGCAGTTCTTCTCTTTATCTATTCTACTATTGTGTTTACATTGGTCTGTGTCTAAACGTCCTTCTGCTGACATTTAAGACAAAAAGAAAGAACATGAAAGGCCTGGGGAAAAAAGAAAGTAAGGCAGTAAAGTGCTTTATCTTGCAAAATCAGAAAGTCATTGGCAATGAAACACTCTGCACTGATAAAGCACCAGATTATACCAGCGTTTATATGATTTATCACAACTGAAAACGAAAAAGCAACTGAAGTCCTAAAACTTTCTTCTACATCTGATATGAAAAATCAGATCTGTTATTTACTTCTAGTGATATCTGAAGTTTATTGCTTGGACCAAAAAAACCAAAAATCAAACCAACAAACCAACCAAAAAAAACCCCCATGCAGTAAGAGTTTCTCAGACGCTTCCTTCAGCTTCACATGAGCCTTCAGCATTCCAGCAAACACACTTGCACAGCATCTCAGGGGCAGCTCGTTTTCAGCAGTGGAACACCGTGTGACCCCAGCCTGCACCACAGAAAGCTGTTTACCCCCAGTCAGGGGCTGTGGAGGGTGACTAGAGATACCTGAGTGGGAGTGTCCCTCCCATCTAGAGACTTCCAAGGTAAAGAAACTAGATGACTCAAAAGACTAATTCCAATCCTGTATTCTAAAAGGAAATCTCAGACTAAATTATTATGGAGCATTTTTAGCAACCATTAGCAGAAGAAACAGTATTAAACTGTGGGTACCATGGTTATGTAGTCCCATCCCAACTTTGGCATTCCTATCTCTGCATGAGTTGAGAGATTTCATCCCTCAACAGTTAAACAGTGAGTTTACCTGTTATTTCACAAAATACAGAAATATGAACCTTCTTCACTCCCCAAACACTGGAAAAATAAACTGGAAATGTCAATGAATATTTGAACAGGTCCTCATTTGAATCCCACATTCTTTAGATTTTCTAAGTCTGTTTAAAAAACAACTCCTTTACCTCTTTACCAAAAAAAAAAAAAAAAAAATTAAAAAAGTGTATTTTCTTAATTCTCCTCAAAGTGTAAAGATTGAAAGGACAGGGGACTGTCCCCTTTTAATGCCCAACCCTGTCAATATCTTTAGGGGTAAATTTAACAGCTAAAAAAAGAAAAATATTCAAACAATTTTATTGAAAATCTGTTTTTTTGAGACTTGCAGATATTTTCTTTCCCAGACATGCAGATTATTTTAATTTTTTAAATCTCCATTATAAATGTTTTTGTCCAGGTTTCCTACAAGGTAAGAAACAGATAAAGGAGCATTTTCTCACAATCAGAAGTTTTATTGTTAATCATTACTAATAAAATAATGACTACTTTAAAAAGTCAAATAAAACCAATATAAAACCATGGTCATTAAAATATTATATACACACATAGCAAATCAGCTTAATATCAGTTTTCTATTGTATCAAAGAGCACATACTTTAGTACCTAGCAAATAAAGAGTCTGATTTCAACTTCAAGTAGTCACTTTATATTTACAAAAATATTAAATAAGATTTTTGAAAAGTAATCCTCAAGTCCAGATGTAATCTTAACTGCACAGAAAAGAGAACTTTTGGGAGCTACTGTAAACCACAGAAGGAACAAATTTTTTCTGATGCAAATTCTTATCCATCAGAAACAGACTGGCTTCCTAATCTCCAGGTTCCTTTTGAATGCCAAGTACATTTCCTCAGTTTTTCTGGACTTTTTCATCCCCATATCTTGTGCAAATAAACGCCCCAGAAGGTTTCACATGCCATTTCTAAAGCCTCCTGCCTTCAGTGTACCTAACACAGGTATCGGTGCTGACTTATAATGCTACAGCAGCCTGAGTTTACAATCTCGTGAAAGATGTATTTGGTGAAAAGGTATAAGGTCACAGCAGTGTGTCCCATTTGGAACCTCATTCCCAGGACTTCCTACAGTGCTTTATATGGCACAAATACAGTAAGCATATTGACCTTTCCATATTAATGGCACTGACACAAAAGCACTTCAGAGTTAAACTGCACATCTGGAGAGGGGTATTATTATGATTCAACTGTGGTTCATAAAAAAAAAATTTAAAAATACAGGACTTAAGTGCAGCTTCCTTTACATAATGTGCATAGACAATGCAAACCATCCTTCTTCTTTTTGCTTTTCTACCTGCAAAAGAAGAAATCAGTTAAAATTTAAATATCATAAGTTTCCCACAGACTTGCTAACCAACAAGTAAGATTGCTGTCTTCCATCAGCAACACGAAGGGAGTCACATCACCTACTTCAGGCACCTAGTTTAAGACACATCTACCTTAAGAATTCCCAGTTTCCCTTCTGGTGATGTATACTTTGCTGTCAGGACAGGGAGTCTTGGACCCTTTGTTTCTCTTTATCGCTCCTAATTTAGATTATTTTGGACACCAGGAGACAGGTTATTAATATGTCCTCAGGCTTGCTTTCAAGCATGAAGATCTATGACTGGATTACCAGACTGTACTGCTGCCTGGAGTTCCCCATGAGAGCATCTCACTGCAAGCTATCCTTCTCTTTGCATGTCAGGAATCAGAAATCTAGACTGGGGATATTTCTTCTTGCCCATTGTCCATAATCCAAACTGCCATGAATCAATCACTAATAGCCTCAGTAGATTTAAAGCAGGACAGAGCTCTTCCCTCCATCTATCTTGTTTTTTCCTTATATGACAGCATAATCAGATGTTCTGGCTGAAGATTTCAGTCTCACCTTTGGTCTTTGGCTGACAGAAGTTAATTTCACACTTTCTGCCGTGGCACTTGGGGGTGAACAAGGTTTGCTGGAGTCTCCTACAGACCTGGGGATATTCAAAATGAGACTGAAGGAGTTAAAAATGGAAATGACTACAAGAATCGTATCTCACATCGTGAGTTAGGATTCCTCATCAACAGTCTTCAACAACCCACGTCATCTGCATTGTGTCACATTGCAGATATTTTACATACAAACAGTGGAGGTTGTGAAAAAGCTACTGGACCTTTATCCCACTTCCACATAATTTAATGTGATAAGTCACAGAAAATCCATGAAGCCAAAGAAAAACAGGGCAGTTTTTCCACTGTGTTCAATTTCTGCTGCATGGGTAATCAAGACACTACAAAAGTGAAATAGTGAAGGGTTAACTTTTACCTTCTTATACTGGTCATACTGGCAGAGGAATCCCCCTTATCCTTGGAGCTGTCCACACCAACTGCCACAGGAACAGACACTTCAACTGTCCTCTTTTCATTTTCTAGGCAATAAATAATAGCTTGATTCTGATGAGAACACAGCAACATTGCTCAACATTCATTTCACCTTCCCACTGAGGGAAGGGGCATCACATACTTCTTCACAATTGCATAAAATATACAGACCAGAAATAAAACATCACGTTAAACACCAACCTCATACCCACTTTCTGAAAATGACTGGCACTGAAATCAGATGCTCAGAGCAACTCTGGTCAATGTACACACAATATGGAATGATTCTTCCATGGTTAAGTTTTCTGGGTTTTTTTGGCAATCAGAGGCTTAAAGAGTTCCGATTTCTCTGCTTTGTTCCTTTAAGATTTTACTTATCATGTTGAATTGATATTACAACAGCCAAAGAAGCATTAAAAGTGTTATGATCCAACTCATGAGTCACTGCATATGCATGCATATACATACACATGTGGTCTCTCCTCCTCCTTCCCCTCTCCTCCAAGTCCTTCCCCCTTTATACATCATGTGGTTTCAGAAGAGGCAAAGGGTGGGTGTTCTAGACAGATCATGTGTACGGGGTCACGTGCAGTTCTGCCTGTAATGCTAATGACTCCATGAAAAGATAAAGCAGCCCTCCCCCCCTGGAAAGTAATTTTGTCCCTGGAAAGTAATTTTGTTTGTAGTTACACATTGCAGCTAATCTATGAATCTTGAATCATCAAGATATTCCTTTAGCTAATTTACCTGTTCAGGTGACTGGAAGCTCCAGTTACTCCTTTCTATTACCACTGGCAGTGACTGAGCAAAGTAGTCTGATGGAAAGAGCACCCAAAAGACCAAAAACTAGAAGATGATTGAGAACTGGATAACCACTTTGCCATGACTTTCAAAGGCCTGATGTAAATACTTTGGTCTTTTTTATGAAAGATTCTGCATGACAGAGGACTGATTAAAAGCCTAGTGCTGCCCACCAGTGACTATCACAGAATCAATTAAGTTGGAAAAGACCTCAGAGATTGAGTCCCACCTATCATGAAACACCACCATGTCAACTAGACCATGGCACTGAGTGCCACGTCCAGTCTTTCCTTAAAGGTGCCCAGGGACAGTGACTCCATCACCTTCCTGGGCAGCCCTTGACAACCCTTTCTGTGAAGACATTCCTCCTAATATCCAAATACAGCAACTGCTCTTCAGACAAGAACGTAGCAAAGAACAGATTTACCATGAAGCACAATACTTCCAGCAGACTAATTACTAAGAAACTAACTTTAGGAGAGGTTTAGCTGACATGTTTTAAGCTCTCTGAAGTAAGGAGTGTTTGTATGACACAGTCATTGACAGCAAGTGTACTGCTGACCATAATCACTCATCTAGTAAGATAAGGACACAAACTCTCAAAAAGAGAAAAACACTGTCTTACTAGTTTTTGTTTCCCCTGAAGCTGGGTACTTACCAGTATAATTCAGGGATGGGGGAAGAACAGGAGACAGCATTGGAGGGACCATATCATCAGCAGCTAATTTTTGCTGGTCTATTAACTGCAACAGTTTATCACGTGCTTCTGTACTCTGGCGATTCAGCTCTGCAATTCTTTCCTCCAAGCTCTTTGATACCATGAGATGAGTCTACTTGGATAATGGGATAGTTACTTCCAGTGAAAACCTGACAATTTGCACCGCCAAGGAGAGCATACAATATATTTCAAGTACTGCTACGTATTTAATTTTCAAACTGAAAGTGAACATAATTACATAGCACCTCCCATGAAAAAATTGATTTTTTCCCTCCCTTTCACTGTCCTGTATCTAAGTCCTTAATTGATTAGACACTCCAATACTTTAAACTGTTCTTTCAAATAGGAAAAACACAGCTATTGTCCATATAATTTAAGAAATAAGAAGAAAAAATCCCAAAAAATCCCACCAACCATCCAGAAATTTACCATAGTTAAGAAAATACTTAATCAGAGACACGTATTCAGGAGGGTGTGGGGAAGCAAAAGCAGGTTTCTAGCAGAAGTGTCCTGGAACTCATCTTTAAGCTGTGTTTTCACCTGCTTTGACCTCTTCAACTCCCCCTCACTCATTGCTTCGACAAAAACACCACCTTCTAAAAGTTTATGTGGTCTTGTACAACTAAATACTGACTAAATATTACACAACATAACACAATGTGGAAAATTACAACACTCTCAGCCTACATTTACATGAGGAAATTTCAAGTCTTTAGGATCCTTAATTGAACAGTCAATTAGCCACTGTGATGAACACAAGTAAAGACAGAAGCAAGTGCAGGGATGTTCCTCTGTTAACTCCACTCACTTGGGTGTCACTGAATAACTGCTTAGTTTCAGGTTAAAGTTCTTCCATGTGAACTGAAGCCTTCAAGGTCTCTCTTTCCCAAAGATTTTGGGATTTTCAAAGAACAGGACTGATAAGACAGACCCAACAAGTACATACACTGTCGTCAAGTATTTGCAAGAGGTGGACCTGCGCTAACTTTAATCTCATGGGCTTCTGGATCACAGTAGCAAAAGAGGGATATGATGTGGATTTAAATATGCATCTTAAAAGCTTGACAAGAACCTGTGAGTTGGTGCAGTGCTTTCATTGTTAATATTATCCAAGCTACAAGAACAATACCTGATCAGATTGCAACCACACCTCTTCTTGCAGAATTACCTTATCCTAAACCTATAAATGTGCTGCACACTTTTCAGCACTCGTATATAACCAAGGCTAATGAGAGAAATCTCCCTAGCGAATGACAGAAATCACAAGTCCCCAAGCAAACAAATTAAAAGAATAACAACTGACAAGAGGAAAGACACAAAAGCACCAGTAAGCCATGGGAAAGCAGATCAGCAAAAGGGGGATTCAGCCTTCCTCTTCTGCTAAATTCTCACCTGTCCTTGTGAAGAGTCTGGACTAGGATCTGCATTTTGTATCGGGTCTGGCTGATTTGGGCGGTGACTTGCGTCTCCGGAGGCACCTCTGAATTTGCTCAGTTGAGCTTTGATTAGCGCATTCTGCCGTGTGAGCTCAGCTATCTGTCCCAGCAGATCACCACTTTGAAATAACTCTTCAGCTGTGCTGTTTTTTCTAGTGTCACCTTGGCAGGACAGGTTGATTTTCTTGTGGGAACCCTCCAAGCCTTTGTCTGCAGAAGGAATTGGTTGCCTTCGAGAGATGAGAGAGTTTTCCTCAGTTGTGCTCTGTGCCTTCAGGGAGGAAGGTAAGCTCCTTTCCTTGCATGGGTCTCTTTCAGTGTTTTCAGGAGACTGAGAAATGGCTGTAAACACTGAGCAAGAAATAAAGGAACAGTAAGGACCGAGACACGGGATCCTCACTGAAGAAACTAACAGTGACTTTGTTGCAACACAGCACTAATAATCAAGAGGGAACTTGAATTGTAACATCTAGCCTGAATGGTGTTACCTTACTGATCAAAACCACTCTATGCAACATCCTGCTGCAAGAACTCACCAGGTTTAGTATCTCCTATTGCAAACAGCCTTACATTTAAATGATTTAATTAGAGATTGAGAGAGAAGTCAGCGAGGAGAAAATAAATTGTTTTGCATTTCTTAGCTGACAGATCAGATACTATTCCTTAGTTAGTCCTCCATTTTCCAAAATCCAGTTACCTTAACTGGTACTTATATTGGATTGTTACCAAAATTTTCAGGATAATAAAACATTTTATCATAATAATAAACTAGATATTTAGTCAGCCCCCAGAAAGGGGAAGCACTGTGGCCAGCAAAATTAGTTAGGTATTTTTTTGTGATCATCAACAGCAAACAGATAATGCACCACACAGACATGACTAAATAAGTTACAGCACTGTCAGCTGCTACCTGCTAAGTCCAAGTTGAATTTTGTGATCAAAACCTGATTTTCTATGCTTTATATACCAAATAGCCCATTCCTTCCCAAGCTATAGTTTTTGCCTCTTGAGCAGGGAACATTTAAAAATTTACACTCAAGCGTGTTTTATGAATCATTGAGCATAAAGAAACATTCAATCAGTTTAATATTTGTTGAGCTGTTTAGCATCAGTCTTGAAAGAGCAACAATATATTTATCACATAGCTAAACTGTGGAGAAGTCCAGGAATATAGTTCTATAGTCTCATTTCTAATGACAGACAACATCTGACAGTTCTCAATGGGACTGAAACAAGACATTGCTCTTTGTAGAACAAGACCTTTAGTTCACTTCCTCCAGATTTATTATGTACCTCCTCACAGCAGAGCAGCCCACTAAATGGCTGAACCAGGTATAAACTTCCAATTGCCCTGCCAACTCCTTAAAAATCAAAAGGACTTTTGGTTATTTTTCTGACTTGAAAAAGGCTTACAAAGCAACACAGCTGAAAAGGGAGAGGAAAAGAGCAGGGAAGGCACAAACCCCCAGTACTGTGCCCTACTTCCTGTCAGCAGCCATCAAACCAGCCATAGATATAACTATCTGCCTCTTAACAACAGCGTTGTACAGGGCCTGGCACTTGGTTACAATGACAGTCGCAGGAGGAAACAGCTAATTTTGAGAGTCACAAAGGGTCCTCCCTTCTGCTCACTTCAAGAAGTTTAAATAAGAAATACCTTCTCTAATCACTCCTGATGAACTTTCTTCCTCCCAACAACCAGAACTGAGCTACCAACCTATGAAACTCCTAAAGCCTATAGATACTGACATAAGACGGAGTTATCTGGTTATCTGGCAACACATAATTTCACCCAAAACTTCCTCAAACCTTTCCCATGTATTAAGTGAAACTCAGTAATGGAAACCTGCCCCCAAAGCCTTCTATAAAACCCTTTGCTGGGAAGATTGGCTCAAAGCAGGAGTACACAGCCTACAGACATCCTGGTTTGTCTGCAATATGGGCTGCAGAAGCAGTGAATTTCCAGGCTTCAGTGGTCCCATTACAGGTGATGGAGGCTGGATTATACTATTGGCAGATGGAAATCTGAGATTATGTGCTGTCCATCATTGACAAATAGCTACAGCAGTCATACAAAAAAAGTGACAATCAAAACCAATCAAAATAAAAGTGTCAGTCTGAATTGCCACTGACAGGACTGCTGACCACAGGTGGAAAACAGAAAGCCTGAAGGATATCTAGCAACAGGCACAGTAAGAAAAGAAATGTGTATATGGATGCAGCAGTCAGAAATTCCAGCTCTGGGGCCAGTGTGCCCAAGCATACAGATTCTTACAGACTCTGAAGTCTACTACTACAGCCAGACGGATCTCACCATTCTGGAGGGAAGACAATTCCTGACTGCTCTTCTGCTGTGGGGGTGACAACAGCACAGCTGGCTGGAAGATGTGAGCTGGCAGGTTTCTGTCAGATCCCACACCATGTGAGGCACCTGGCCCCGTGGGAAACGTGAAAGGAAGTTCTTCCTGGGGAAATTTCAGCATATTTTCCCTCTTGCCTGCCTCAGTCCTGGGCTCAGAATAGGCCACATCAGGTTTTTCTGAAGAAAAAGACAAAGCAGGGATAAAACTTAAACAAATGAATAAAAAAATAGAGAAAAAACCCCAAGTTTAGTGCAATAGGAACGTAGGGAAAAATCTCAGTAACAACTCAGATACCCGAAAAGACAAGACTAGGTTATGTTTCACACACAATCCTAAGATACTTCTGATCCCCAGGTACAGAATTCTTTTACTCAAGCATATTACAAATCTTTACTGGCCATAACAGCATGAAAAGCTCTTACATGAAGCCTCACTACCTCAGGATATTAGTTTGAGATCTGTTGACAGCTCATGCTCAAGAGTTAGAGACACATGACTTGTGAAGAACAGATATTTGAGGTGCATTTGGTGACATTCTCTTGAGACAAAGACCTACACACTTGTCCTAATGCCTAAGTAGAAAACAATTCAAGGCTTTTTCAAGCTCTTTGATGATTTTTTACAATTGTATTCAAATAAGACATCTCTTCAGTTAAAAAAAAAAAAGTTATTCTCCTGTATTTAACTACAATTAGTTTGTGTGTATGTTGCCATCTATTTGGAACATACCAGAGGCACACAATGAAAAGCATGAAATTCAAGTTGTAGCAAGCTGAGATATCATAGTAATTTTAATATACTTATATGAACTGATCTGTTGATGCCATTTTTGAATTCTCCCTTCACAATTTTGTTCAGGACATTTGTACCAATAAGAGAAGTTAGTGGAAAATTAAGGAGAACGTATCTGATCCCAAAATACAAAAATCACCTTCAATGACAAAGAGTCAGACAAGGCTGCTTGCATAAAGTACTGCTTATGGTTTACTTTACTCAGAATTTAAATTTAAAACCTGCCACCCGCTATTCAATCACCTTGGTAAGAAATAAGGTCCTCCTGCTCTGCTTCACTGTACAGAACTGCATTTCTGAAGTATCCCTCCCACTTCCCTCTCACTCTCCTTTCCTTTCTCCAGAGACCTGTGTTAGCTTACAAATGCTTTCTGTGCTAAAACTATCTAGCTCAAATGTTTCACATCCAGACAGATGCATTAAGGGTTCAAGAGATCTCCTTCTGAAGGAGAAAGAAATATTTTTGTACTTTAGGAATCTTTCTTCTCAGGAAGATGGCTTTTCCTGAGAGCCAAGTAAGAAGATTTGAAAATTCTAGTCCTGCAGAAGTGCTGAATGGTAACATTTATTTTTGTTTGTTTGTTTTTTCTGTGGGGGTTTTTTGTGTTTGTTTTTTTTTTTTTTTTCAAATGAGGGGTGCTTTTCTGACAGTTTGGATTTTATATTTTGGAGTGTGATTTCTTTTTACTTGCTTTTACAAAGCCTGGGTCAATCACAAAAAAAAAGAAGTGACCTTGCATGTGGCTTCTTCCTGAGAAGAATATTCTTCCAGAAAGAAAGTTTTTAGCTATAAAAACATCCACAAACCCAACATTTAACTACGAAATACAAATAGCTCAGAGGAATCTTGGGATTCACAAGGATTTACTGACCTTGATAGCAAAACCAATTCATTTAAACAACCAATCAGGCAAACAGCTGGGAGAAAACCCCATGGTGAAAGAAGGTTAAAAGTACAAGATGAATATTGTTTGGTTACTTTGGCCATCAAGGCTACTAGCTTAGCTTAGCCTGTCTCCATATCACTCAATTGGTCACTCACCTCTCACATAACATCACAAATACCAAGTCAGAGACCTCTGCCTGATTGTTTCTGGGCCTCAGCTTCTGTTGTGTTGTTCAGCAGCGACCTCCAGTGCCTTATGGAAGAATCAATCTCACAGTGTCAGGCTGCCTCAGTAACAGGAAGGCAACATCCTGATTCTGTTGTGTTTGGTTTCTTTGGTTGCCTAGGGTTTTTTTACAACCCTCAGAAAAAACCTGACTTTGTAAGCCAACTTAATGGGGAAGGCTACTCCCCTCCTTTTGTGCTTGTGCTCACAGCAGAACCCATGGCATATGGATTTACTGAAGTGAGATTCATGCTCATGCAAGAAGTATTTATGCAAGTAGACATCTATTAAATACCAGATTTTCCACCACAGGGATAAACTAGCCACTACTCCTGTTTCATCCTTCACACGTGCATGTACACACCTTGGCTGTCTGCTGGACCTTTTCTTGCAATTCCAAAATGTTTAGAGCTTTGTTCTCTTTCAGGTTCTACCAAAGGGAGGCCTTTAAATGCTTGTGTGAGAGACATCAGCTTTTCATCTGTTACTGTCATGTACTGCTGAAGCTTATTCTAAAGGAGGAAGGAAAACAGAGATACAGAAATTTGTATTCTAGCAATGATTTAGAAAATCATATACCACAAGCAGCCCTGAGAAGTAATTTGGCCTCTTAAAAACACTGCGTGGTTCTGTAGCATTCCAGGGAGGTATTAAATAATACTGTCTCCATGTTTCTTGTTTATTTGTTTTCCCTTTTCCTAACTCATGACACCAATTCCTGTGTGAGGTTGTTCGATCTGTTTCCAAATGTAACCATTGATAAATCTACCTTCACTGAAAACTGAAAAAAAAAACAAACAAACAAACAAACCACACAGTATTACATCTAGTCTACTCTGTTGCTCCAGTATAGTCAACAGTATAGAACTGTTAAAGAAGATGCTCAAGCTTTTATATAGATAAAGGAAAGCCTGGTTTCACTTTCTCAGGCCTTGAAGTTAAAATAAAGATAAACTAACAACCTTCCAAACATTCTTTCCCCGCACTTGCTATCATAATTCTCAAGCTCCTCTTTCAATTTTATCATTTTTTTCTGTTTATTGTTAAAATCTCTAGAATATGAGACAATGCATCTCAGCCTATATTTGGAACAGAACTCAGAATTCTATCAAGTCATCCTGATGGGTAAGAAGCGAGGAGGGCTCAGTACCTGCATAGTAATGTTTTCTTCCCTCACTAGAAGTACTTCTGCAGTCAGAGCATCAATCAGTTCTCTGTGCTCATTCAACATCTCCTCCTGCTGCTGCCTCATCACCTCTTTCTCATGAAGCTGCATTTCAGTCTAAAGAGGGAGAAAAAGTTAAAAACCTACTATAAACCAATACATACTCACATTTGAAAACAGGAATGAGACAATATGGCATCGAACTGTAACAGCTCTTCCCCCTATTGCTAAATTGACTTCACTACTTTCATGACAAAACCCAATTGTCAGGGCTTGAGAATTGTCAGAGAGTTTACTGTTTTTTCTTTGTTACTCCAGAACACTGTACAGAATTCTACACATCCTTGTTCTCCTGCCTTTACAACTTTCATAGGCTGTAACTACAACCATTCTCTCTCTGCATAGATACAATTTCTCAAGCCACTGAATCTTCACCAGTAATCAAATAACTCCACGTGTGCTAATGCTTGTCAGTATCCCGTGCTACTTGTGCCTATTCTTTAGTTTCCCTTATTCATTAGTGAAGACAAATTTGACTAAATAAAGGAGAGAGTACTTGCTTTTTAATGTTTCCCATCAGAGAAAAACTTCTAGAGGGTTTCAATTATTTTATTTTTTTTTTAAAGAAGAAAAAAAAAATTATTTGTTAAGTAATCTACTTGAACATGAGGCAAACAACCTTACTGTAAAGAACTTCTTGCCCTCAAAAGATATTAATAATCTATTAGGATAGACCACTGCAGTAGTCTGGTCTCTTGTACAAGACACACAATAGTCCCTTCCACTTCCAACTGATAAATGGAATACATAACTGCCACTTTTTGGACCACCACAACTAAACAAGGCTACAAATCCACACAAACACATCAGAATTAGCAGATAGAACCCTTCCCCAGATGGATGCTTGCACTTACTCAAAGGAATCCCTGAATAAGAGAAATACATCCCATCTCCAAAACATAAGAGACCCTGAAAAGCAACTGAGGTATTTTTTTTGCTGCCAGACAAAATTAGAGCATGAGCTGCCTATAACATACTTTGAATTATTTTCTGCTGGCATTGGGACCAAAAGTGAAAAAACATTAGGATCTAGATAACATGCTCTGCTGCACCTATTAAAGAGTGCAGGAACTGTCATAATCCAGCTTAAAATGTCACATAGGCCAAATGAATTTGTGAGACACTGCTGCATCTTGATAGCTCTGGGGTACAGATGAAATAAAGCATACTTTTTTTTTCCCCTTTTTAAAAAAGAAGTTCTATATGGCTTATAGGTAGTGTTTATGGAATTCCATTAATTCCCAACTGTGCACTGCTACAGAGAGCACTTCAGGTCATTCTTGCTTAAGGCATGGTTGCTGTTATGGATAGAGAGAGAGCTAAGGAAACCCACAAAGAAAATTGGGGATTTGGGTCCACTGCTCTAGTGACAATAGTGTTGCTTTTGGGAGGCAAAGGAAGACAAGAAATTTGTAAACAAGGCTGTAGTTAATATCCTGCTACAAGTCTGAACATATTTAAATAACAAATTTTAAATTATTTCAATTGGTATTTTCTTGTATTAGACACTGAGAGACTAACTCCTCCATTTTCAATCCAGATACCAGTTTCTAACAAACTAAAAGTTTTAATTCCTAATTGCAAGCAAATAAAGTAATAAGCAATAATAATCAGAGGTCAATGTAAAATGATTGGGAGCCAGAAAAGACCAAAGTTCACATCTGTAAAGTAACTTTATACCCTTCTTCATTCACTCTACAGAAGCAATTTTAAGTCTTCTCACCTCTTTGAGGTATCTCATCAAACGACACAGAGCGTTCACCAGTGACAATGTAAACCCAGAGAGGCCTTCACTTCCCTCTTTTTTTTGAACCTCACGACCTGTACATCGCTCATATTCCTCCAATTCATGCTCCACTTCATGTATCATGTGGTTGAGAACATCTAGGCTGGATTTCTTGTCCCTCTGAAGGTCAATGGGGTTTAAATTAGCTGGAGAATCGTCTCTCCTCTGTCTTGCAGGGTTCTGTGCAGCTTGCTTTCTTTTCACTGAGAGGGGAAAAAAAGTGTCATTGGAATTTCAACTTGTATAGAAAGCTTTGCAGTACCAATGAAATTACACTGTTTATTGAAGTAAATCAAAGGAAAGGCCCTCTCTTCCCATAAGATGAAATGGACCATCAAAGAACATCCCCAGTCATTCCAGCACTTTTCAGATAATCAAAAAATACATTTTCTGCCACGACATTAGTACCTCTCAAGTATGACTAACTGGTGCTTTCATCTTGGATATCTGTCTGTACTTTCCTCTTTCCTAGTCAAAAGCATGGAAACAATTTGCTGGTGCAAAATAAGCTGCTTTCTCATATTCAGTAAGCAACTCTTTTACAACAATGCTTTCATGTTACAGCTTGTATCTGTGTCAGTCCTCACACACAAATGTGTAGAACATGCAGACTGAAATGCATCACAAGTCTGTGCAGCACAGAGTACAAAGCTGTATCAGAACTAGAAAAGCCCCACACAGGAGAGAACTCCATGACCTGCAAGGTAATGGACAACATCAAAGGGCCACATTTATGTTCCCAGATTCCTATGGGCTTGGCTTTGTCAATGAACATGCAGAACACAGGGGAACACACTAGATAAGGAGCTGTGGAACATCCATCCTTAGATATCCTCAAGATGCAAGAGTCCCCTTATCAAACTTTGGCATTAGCCCTGCAATGACTTCCAAAGATCCCTTCCAACCTGCACTTTCTTATGACACTAAGGACCTTGGCCCAAAGGGTATATTATTTTTAAAAGTACTGAACTCTTTGCTGCAATTTGCTTTTGTTTCCTGGAGTTTGGGTTCAGCACTTGTCTCACACTGTCAGTGGAGTCTACAGTTTCTTCATCTTCATTCTGAAGTCTTGAATGGGTTCTCTTGATTACACTGGTAGCATTGAGGGCTGATTTAACACAAAACAAAACAAAAAACACACATGTGAAACACTTCAGGCATGTTATATGAAGTAATTTTATCAGAAGAGTCAGCTTTTTAGTCTGGAAATTCATCAGAGCCAAATTAGCATACATCTCTGCCTCTCAGCCCCCACACAGAAAAGGAATTCCTGACAGGATCCTGTGAACAGCCTCACAACCCTCAGGAGGCTGTGGTGTGGCAAATCCAACCTGATAGATCCAGTGATGGAGAAACAGCTGTTGGAGTCAAAGGCACATTTGATTCCTGTGATAAGGTGGGTTTTCTCATATGCTTTTCGGCCCACAACTGAGAATTCACCGAGGAATTTTCTTGTCTCAACAACCGAAGCAGCCTACATTGAAATCAAGCAAAACAGTGAATTTTAACAGGACAGTAGTATGATTTTAAATTAACTGTTCAGTCTAGATAGAGCTTCTAAAATTATCTGCAATTGCTCAGGTGAGTTCCCTGCTCATGTTCATTCCCAGCCTGAATGTTACAACAAGGCCTGTCCTAGAAATCTGAGATAAGGAAAGGACAAAGGGAAACAGAAAAGCCAACTTAACTATACCCATGCAACACCCTCTTAACTCCATCTATTTCCAGTGATAAGCAGGTAGAAACCAGAATGGATGGATTTGTACTGACCTGTCAGAATTGATGCTGGATTTGAAACCTAAAGAATTAGGGAGTCCATCTTCTAATAATGCTTCCTCTTCGTCTTCATTAAGAGCCTTTCAGGAGACAACAAAGAAAACAAAAGGGACTTCAGAAAAATTGTTTCAAGAAAAAACAAAACCACTTGTTTCAGTCTCCAAAACAAAATATAAGGAAGAACATACACATTAAAAAACCCCCACCAAATTCACACCCCTTTGTGGGAAGTTTTGGGGCACTTTAGCACCTAAGAAATATTGATACTGACAATTGTCTCTGAAAATAACTCAGCAAGTTATTATCCAATATTTTCTTTGGATGACTTACATTAAATAAGAAAGATCACATAAACTGGAGGATAAAATAAAAGCTGTAAAGACGGCATCAAAACAAATACAGAGATATAGCAGGCAGAACATGGAAAAAGCAACTTAAATCATAGCATTTGTAAACTTTCATCCAGCTGATGTTACAAGGTAAACAACCTTGTAATGAGACCTTACATTTTGTAAGAATGTAAGAAAATTACATTTACCTTCTGCGTGTAAAATGCAACCTGACCAAAATACAATCCTGTGGACCTCATTTATACGAAAACTTAAGCAACCAAATTTGGAATTAGGATTCCTCGAACTACCAGGTTTCTGAACTTCTATGTAGGTTTCACCAGATAGCCTTTAACTATCATTTTCATAGGCACATAAGAAAAACTCACAGAAGCTTGCCAGACAACTACCAATACATGTTTCTTTTTAAAATTTCAGCCTATCATGCAGGATGCATCCAGTGATACAGCTTCAAAAGATGCTGCAGTTAATTCTCATATTAAAAAAAAAAACAAACAACAAAACCCCATAGAAACAAATACCACACTGAAATACATGACAGAAGTATTACAACTCAAATTATAAATATTTGTGAAGGATAGTACGAAACAGGAGTAGAGAAACATGAGAATATGATACCATCACTTTTGCTCCTACAAAGCCCTTTTGGTCTTTATTAGTGAGGTGTTTTCTGGGAGCAAACCACAGTGAGTATTCCCAGTACAACTTATGTTATGAAAAGAAAACAGAACACAGAGTCTATCTAAATGAAATTTTAAAGAAATTTAAACAATTTAAAAACTTTTTAAACAAATCTGAATAAATGCAGAATAATGGGAAGTATTAAAAGTTAAACTTGTAGGACTAATCAAGGCTATGGAGTGAACTGGTCCCCATATATGCAGACATAATGGGTAAATCAGAGACGTATTTTGAAATGTAGCAATTAGTTAAGTAATACAGGAGTTCTTCTCTTAGACCGTAATTACCTTGTTCTCTTCCTGATAATTCCAGAATTTAAAAGGGAGGGCATGCTACTATGAGAAAGCTTCTACAAGACATATGATGTTTGTTTCTCATATCTGAAGGTTAAGAAATCAAAAAACCATGATTCCCAGAGTCTCACAAAACAAACTCACCTCTGTTTGTCTTCTGTGAATGTCATCAACATGGTATAAAACACACAAACCCCAGGTTTAGGTCTCCTTGGAAACTCTACCTTTGAATATTCTTACTTTGTGCAAACAAAAAAAGCCACAGGGTATGTATGGAACAAAATGTACATTACCTGGGAATCCATGACAGATTCACTAAGGATGGAAAGCTGACTGGGAGGATCACATTTTTGTATAATGGGTCCTTGAGATGATTCTAGGTCACAGTTAGGAGCCATTGTTACATTAGGGAAACCTAGAGGAATTAGATAACACAGGGAAGAACACAGAGGACTTGGTCTGTACTCATGTCTCAAGACTTTGTACAGAAATGCAAGTTCCTGTACTTTGCACAAAAAGGGTCACAGGGATGTTATGTCGCTTTAAACAACGACCAAAGACCAACCATAGAGTTATCTTAACACACTTGGCCATGTACCAGGCTTTTGCCCTCCTCACCTGTGTAAATACACTTGTGCAGAAGCAGCATGCAGGATTAAACAGTTATTAAGAACAAAAGAGAATGGCAGCCGACAGAGAAATAACCTTAAGATTTCGCATGCAAACAGCCAGTCCTGCTTTCCAGCAGCACAAGGATTCACAACCCAAGCTAAGAATAGGAAAAGCCTCAATCAGCAATTGCTGATAAATCTTTAACAATATCCAAGAGCAGGCAGTCAGCTCATGCAACAATGAGAACCAGAACTACTACAGTGGCTCCAACTGGTGTTCTGCATAGGCCAGTAGCTTGGCTGTCAAATGGTAAGTTTGAGGTGTTTCACACTACAGGATGTGAAATTCCACAGTGGACCAATACAGTGGAATAACCACCCGTGGGTCACTCTGCCCTGCCATGGGAGGTGTTATCCTCATCTGTGTTCCATCCAACATGAACAGGATAAATTGTACTACATTAGATGATGAGATGAAAGCAGTTAGAAAGAATACTCTGCAAAGGAAGACTATTTATGAAAAGCAAGGAGATAACCTTAGAAATACTACCACGTAGAGACGAGATGATCTACCTGTTCGTGTGCGAGGAGCATCCCCAAACAAGTCTTTTGCCACAGCAATAACCTGATCAGATCGATCCAATACATCTTGCAAATGGTATTGATCAGACAGAATCTGAAATTATAGTGTATAAGGAAACACTTCACACTGAGTAGATTGATTTTTCCTTTTTTTTTTTTGTGTATTGTTCTTCTAACAGTTATTGAGGGAACAGCTGACATGACAACATTTGCAATGTTGGTACTGTGTAATTAGATCCTAATTAAGACAGATCAGAAAACCATACCTCATTCTGAGTCACTAGAATTCACACTGTTTTTTTGAAAAATTAAACAGTTATTACTTCAGGGGCCCCCATCGGTACTGACTCTTTCTCTTTAGAGCCAATCCTCTCATTCCCTTCTCCCTTCTCCTCCCAGCCTGACACAAACAAGAAGCTGGGTGTTTATGACACACTTATCAAAACCACAGACATATCTGGCAATAAAAAAAAAAAAAAAAAAATCAGTGTGCATCCTCAAATCATTTGATCTCAGTGTTGTTGAGTCATAGAACACTTATCTACAGCTGACATCCAAAAAAATGGATCACTAGAAACAAAGCAATTCAGGCAGACTTGTTTCATTCAGCCTTGACTCCTGAAAATCCTAACACTTAAGCCATATACCACCCAAAAACTTTCAACAGACACAAACACAGCTGACTGCATCTGGCATTGGAAGACATTTTGGGAATCTCCACACATTTCTCACAAGACACAGCTCCTGTATTCTCTCTCTCCCAGTGTCTGAAGTCCATCGCAACAGCTGAGTCCTAAGGAAGGAAGTCTTGAAGTGCAAAGCAAGAGGCATCCAGCTACTCTGAGCCAAATGGAGCTGACTGGGGATGTGGCTTTGTGAGCAGAACACAATTCAAAACTCCTCACTAACTCCTCAAGTTATTCACAAAGCTGGAAATGGAAAACCAGTAAAATTATAACACGCAACTTGCAGAGAAGGTAGTTATTCCTAAATACCAGAGAGGAGACCAGATATATAAGTGACCTCCGCTTCATCATGGTTCATCAAATTGATCCAGGGAGACTGTAAGTACTTTAGAAGATCCCAGAAAAAAGTCAGGCTCACATATGCCCTCCTACTCAAAATTTAAGAACTGAGTGACAATTTTTGCTCCTCCAGGAATCGTAAGAGGGACTGTTTTGCAGGTGTTTCAGAGCACCCAATGCCATTATCTCCACAGAGTTTCTTTCAGGGTCCATTGGTAAGTTTGCTGGCTTACATTCAGCCTCATACAAAAAATTCTAGGCAGTGGCATTTCACCTGTTTCTCCCCAACCCCCTATTTTACTACACACTTTGTTATGTCAAGAAGTTTCCCTACATATCTGGTTTCCATGTCTTTCTAGTTTTCTTTTGAGCTTGAATTACTCTGCAGTAAATTAGACTTCTCATAATTTATTTAGCAAATCAGTGAATATTCATCTTTAAGTCATCTCACATATCTACTTTTCCAGATCACTATTCAGTTTTCACGTTTGATACTAACTAGTCTTTCCATTTAGCCATCTGATGTCAAAACAATGCAGGCTTTAGACAAAGCTATGCCAGACCTGCAGAAGAAAAAAAATATATTAAGAAAAAAGGGAAGAAAGAGTTCATGTGATCCCTTTCCCTAAGGCAATTAAAACTAAATTGATGTGTATAATCAGAGAAAAATTACCCTGATTAATTTGTTTTCAACCTCCCTACATTAGAACCTTTTCAGCATCAGCAGGTTCCTAAGCTTTGCCCTCCTGTTGAACATGTTATGAACATTTCTAGAGCTTTGCTCCCAAGGCAGATTAGCTCACCCTTGCATGTGATCAGAAGAAAAAATTATATCAGCTTGTAAACCCCTCTAGGCCCATTTACATGCCCTCAACAATTTCACCAGATGGTGTACTTTGTTCCAGTTTGCTATCACCTATGAATTTCAGTAAAAATCATTTTTCCTCCTGTTTCAGATTGTTATCAAAGATAAATAAAATGGACTAATCCTAAAATCTCCCCACTACAATAATCCATTCACCGCTACCCTTTGGTGCAATACACTAACATTATTTAAAAAATAAGTAGTTACAGGACCCATTAGTGTGGTATCTAAACATTCACAGCCCACAGTTACAGAGGTGAACTTATTATTTTATCATTCAGATTTTCAGGCAGAAAAGTCATCAGAATAATAAAATTTTGCTTGTCCATTTTATAACTTTTGCTCTCTTTCTCTTCAACCTACAACTACAAGAGAAACCACACTAGTAGCAGCACCTTCATAGCTTTTGTCTCTGAGTCTCTGGCAGCTGAGCAGGATTCAAGGGGCTTGGGAAGTTACACTCACAGCAGTAACTAAAAAGATCACCAAGGAAACAGAGACAAGGAGATAATTCACAGTGGTTCTGCTCCACTGGGAGACACAGAGTCCTCCTAGTTACTCTGAATAACAGGATCTGGCAATTAACAAGATTTAAGCTAAGGACAGGTCAAAATGGTAACTCTCTTCCATCTGTTTTATTTTTCTCTACACATAAGAAGCTGCCAGTGTTTCAAAAAGCAACAGCCAGACGGGTTTCATCTTGCCTGGAATCATTTCCTTTTGTCTTCCTATCTGATAGCATCTTTTCTCTAATTGAGAAGTAGACACAATCTATATCGAATAAAGTAATCTTTTAAATTATAAAGGTAAAGCCATTCAGGAGGAATTGAGATTTGTGCACTCTCATCAGAAACAGCAACAAATATAGAAGACTATTTCCTAAACATGAGTTTCACAAAGCCACAGAATAGGTAGTCCAGCCAAATCTTAGAGAGGGTGGTGTAATGCATCTTTGTGATACGTAATTTGTTTCTGCATGGAAGTCTTATTGAAACTAGCCTGCTATTACATTAGTGAAATTCATACAGAAGTCCACAGGTCTTTTGAATACTCTGCTGAAATGCATTTGGCAGGAAAGTAACAAAAGTAAAAATTAAAGTTTGAGGCTTAATTAGCACAATATCCTTAACACAAAAATTCTACCGTGACTGCAGAGAAACAAGGGTCAAACAGGGAACTAGGTAATGATCTTCAGTTCTAGGTACTTTGATTTGTTTCTATCTATGGCTGAATGTTCTCAGAGATCAGAAACAGACTTCTGAAAAATTACAAAAGATGAAACAAAGAGGAGGTTTGTGATGGTTAATCCACTGCACATTTATAGGACTACGAGATCATATTTAACTGCTAGGCGAACATTGTTCATCATCATTCTTTACCTATAATTCTCAGTTTCTTCAAGTACAGAGGTCTGAAAGCTAATTTTCAGATTAGTTTTCATAACATATGGCAAGGAGTGACCTGCCATGTGAAACAAAGGAGATCTACCACTGAAATACCTTTTCAGACAATGACAGCTACTCACTCTGTTGGCTAGGCTTAAATTTACTGCTACAGTTCAATATTCAAAAGCAAATTAAATAATATATTTTCAGTCAGAGTGCTTTAGAACGCTGAGAGAACAAGCTTTTTGATCGTCAGACGACAAGCTTGTCAGTCCTAGCTCCAATCACTACATGTGTGCAGCACAGTGTGTCTGCGTACATGACATCAAGTTATCCAACAAGAGGAGCAAATGTTGCCGTATGTGCAGGAGCAGTTTTCCAATACTGCTGCAAATCACCCGCAGCAGGCTGGAAGTACGGATTTAGCTCTCACCTCACGCATCAGAGTCAATTTCATTTTCTCCAAGGAACCAGCATCCAGTTGCTTTTGCTTCTTCCATTTTCTGTTCAGTGCTTTCTCTTGCAGTTCCAGATGTGCCAGTGCTTTGTTTTTTGATTTGTGTATTTCACGGCGACGCAGCTACGCAAATATAAAGGACACGATTTTAAGATCAAGACACAATCTAAAGCAAAATTTGCAGGCTAATGCTAACAAGCTCCTCTTGATTTTAACATTCATGCACGGAATATTATTTATGTTAGTTTCATGGTAATACTAAGGACAGTCTCATAAACATCCACAAGTGTAAAATGCCATCAGGATCAGCCAGACTTAGAGCACCTCCAAAGGTGATCACCATTTCCATCTGCCTTACACCACTGACTCAGCAAGAGTTTCTTCAGCTGTAAAGGGAGGCAAAACCTAAACACTACAACCTATAACATGCATAAAAAGACATAAGGCATTTTCCTGTTTTAACACTGTTGGGTCACCACAGTTATTCTCTCTCTTCTTCTAACAGTGATATATATAAAAAGATAACAGTCTAAATCCAAATTAAATGTGAGATGCTTGCTAAAGTCTCTGGAAGCTACCAAGTCAAACATTTATAGAATCAAGTTTCTATTGTGCCCATCTGTCTTGACTTCCCTGCCAAAATTTATAAGCAACAATAGCTCATACTGCCTATTCCATCCTGGTAATTAGTGCTATCAAGAAATATTAAATGTAATGCACAGATTTTGCAATGAGCAGATCCTTTAGCATAAAGAAATTATACTTAAATTGTTTAAATGAAAATTCTTTTCAGAATTGGAGAGACTCCTCAGATAAAGCACTTCTTTCAGTCCTTCCAGCAGAGACATAACTTCAACCAGTCGACCGAGCTTTTACGTACTTACGTTTTTATGCATTTATGATAGCATACAGTTCACTGAAACAAAAACTATGGCTACTGCTTCCCAACGGGACTAGAAAACAGAAATAGAAACCAACTGCCAGACCTGGGGATGTTTGATATCATAAAGAACTAACACTACAGAGCCAACATGTTCAGGAGTTTAAAAGGGAGATTAAACAGAAAATATCCCTGTAAGTGTGGTAAACACTTATTTATGTCAGACAGGCAGCTAAATGCCCTTGCAGCAAGGAAATAGAGGTGGTTGCTATCAAACTTACAATATCCTCAGGAGTTGCACGGTACACTGTCAAGTCATGGACGGTACTCTGTGAACAGGAACCAGGGAATTCATCAAAAGTCATAACTGAGGACAAACCGTTTGGTTTTTAAGTTTCCTTAAAAAAATCTCCAAACAACCGAACTTCTAAATTACAATTTAATCAGCATAACACTATTCAGCGGTGCATCCCTATGGCGCTGGGGAGCATTCCACCCCCGGCGGGAGCCAGCCACCACAAACGGCACCGCCCCCAAGCCCCGGGGCGCTCTACCCCCTGGAGAGGGAGGAGGCCTGGCATCCAGCAGGGCCATGGAAGCCAGCGGGGACATGTCCCCCCCGCACACGGCGTGTCCGCCGGCCCAAACCCACACGCAGCCCGGGGATCTCCACGGGCGAGCCCCTAAGAGGGCGGTGGCCCCCGGGGGCTCCCCCAGCCGTGGGGACGGAGGCTGCCCGGCCCTCCTCCCAGCCGAGGCCGCCGGCAGCAGGGAGCACTTACATCCCAGTCCCGCTTAGCCGCCGCCGCCTTCCTGGAGCCTTTCCTGCCGGCAGCGCGGGGCCGCGGCCCGCGCAGCACCGACATCACCGCCCAGGGAAGGGGCGGGAGCGGCGCCGCAGCCGGGTCCGGTTCTATTCCCCGTTCTCCCCGCCCCTCGGGAGGAGCGCGGCCTCCCCTCCGCCCCCCCCGCCCGCCCCTCGGGAAGAGTGCGGCCTCCCCTCCGCCCCCCCCGCCCGCCCCTCGGGCCGCGCTCCCGCCGCCAGCTCCGCCACGCGAGGAGGGCAGTGCCCGTGCCCGCGGCTCCCTCTGTTCTCGGGCTTTCTGCGAGGAAGGAGCTTCTGCCCCCGCCCTCCCTCAGGGCTGCACACGGGTGTCCCCCCCGCCCTCTCGAAGTATTAGGGCAGTGCCTTGGCAGCTCCGGCCACCTCCACAGGGAGATGCACGTGAGCTGCTCCTGGCATTGTCGCTCCACGTGTCTTCCATCTCTCCTCGCCTTAATTTTTGCACTTGTTCATTTCACTAATATCCCTCCTCTCTGCAAATTGCCCTCCCAAGCCATCTCTCAGTGTTCCTCTGAGGAAGCCTTGGGAATTAAATGTCTTTCAGATCCTATTATGAGTGATTGAGAGCACAACGTCACACAAACTATGAAATCAAGGCGATATCAAATTAAAGAGTGACCCTTGTTTAAATTTAACACAGATTTCGTTAGCTGTGCCACTGAGGAGGTGTGTATGTCCCTACCCACGAGGAATTTCTGGTTTCCACAAATCAACTGGAAGTTCTGAAACAAGTAATTTAACTTACACATAGGTGCAATATATTCTCTATAGAGTTACTCCACAGATCCTCCACTTCCCTGACACATAGGTGAAGACATTATGTAAATTACTCTGAAAGGTTAAAAGTAACATTTTATGTTAGAGAAGGAGTATAATATTTTGTCTGTAGGAGCTGGAAAGTGAAAGCAGAGTGTTTATCAGACTTTCATTCAAAACTTTTTCCTTTCTTAAAAAGAAAAATTCTCTTTTACCAAGATTTCCTGTTGCTTAAGTTTGTCATCTGGCTTTGTCCAACATCACTGTAAAAAGATTCACGTGAAGGTGCAGGTGGTAATGGTTCATGTATTGAGGGAAGGAATTGTGTCGCATGTGATACAAAAAGAACACTGAAATCATGAGGGGAGAAAAATGTGATAGAGTAATACTACCACCAACTGCCTCTGAAGAAGTACTGAAAATGTGGAGGTTGTACCCAGGGTTCAGTTTCCATCTAGGCACTCAACATAGATACCACACACAACCTGAAAGTGAACACTGGAGTTCAGCCTATGGGAAGAGAAGTTCATGCAAGGCAATGCACTGGATTCATTAATCTCTGTTTATTTGGAAATTTGGAACCCAAAAGTATAAATCAAGGGCACATCTGGAATTATCTCCCAACACGGCTTCAAATTGTCTGGAAGAACAAGGTCTACTGAAAAAGAAAGAAATAAAGGCATAATTGGATCAATACATTATCCACTTTGAAACCTCTTCAATCTCTCTGCTATTATTAATTACAAACAAATGTAAATGTTATATACCTAATGCAAGCAAATATAGTAGAAGCCAGAGACACTTCTCATACAAGCAGCCTATTTTCAAATACTTTAGCCACATATGAGAAAAGTGAGAGTAGGTTCTGTCAGGCGTCTTTAAAGCCTGTCTACCTTTCACTTCTTGTTGCTCTTCACACTGCATTTACAGCAGTCTTAAAATGTGACATTATCTCTGCAGAAGCCAGATGAGCATCTACAGCATCTATTAACTCACAGAGGAGCTTACATAAGACAGAGACTACATATGCAAACAGCAGTGATTTAAAATCATCAGGTTTCCAAACAATGTGGTCTGTTATACATTTATACTCTTTCTCCTTCTAAGCTAGTATGATTTGGGGAATTCCTTTGTAATTAAGATTTTTCCTTTATCCTGGATGTTTTTGCAGCCCTAGTTGCTAGGAGAAATGTAATTTCTTTATGTGTTTTTTTTTCCCCACTAGCAATGAGATTTTCTTTGTGCTGTAGAGGAAAAAAACCCAAACCCACAACAACCCAAAACCACACTCTTGTGAGCCTGTGGTTCAGCAGAGTTCCTCCTTCCCCTGAGACACTCACAACCCAGGGCTTTGTTTATACTGGAAAAACAGGTCCTGTTAAGAAATATATGCCCTCCACACAGCCAGAGGCAAGGGCCCCAAGAACATCATCCCCCTTCCTGGAGGTCTGGCACCCTGGGTTTGCAGCCAACCTAGAGATAGCACAGCTGAGGGCTGCCCCCCTTCCCTCTAGTGACCCTGAAGGCAAGTCTGCAGGGAGACTTCAGCATGGGCAGACCTCCCCCTCCCAGGGGAGCTGCATTTCAGGTGAGGCTCCAGTGCTTGGCTATGCTTGAGCTACAGCTACAGCCATGTCTGTATCCCACTGACCCAGGACCTGCTGAACAGCTTCCCGGCCAGCCCTCACTGTTATAGGGACTTGCCTGCTGATGATAGGACTGTGTCTGTCCCAGATTGCTGTCACCAGACCTGACTCACTAATTTATGTTCCCATCTTGACCTCAGACCTATCCCATTGCCATGGACTTGTCCACCGATCTGGATTCTCTCTTGGTTCCAGCTGCCACCTCCAGGCCTACCCTGCTTGCCTTGTTCAGATCCTGTGGGATGGAGCCCTGGCCAGTGAGGTCCCTGCTCTGCTGGCTGTGTTACGGCATTCCCTGTTCTTCAGGGAGCATCCAGCCCCTGCTGGCTCCTGATGCCAGAGGCCTGTAGCACATACAAGAATACCAAACCACTTCCACTGACCCAGACCCATAGTCTATCTGGATCAGCATACTGTCTCTTACAGGAACTAATTCTTTCCTCCAGAATACATGCTGCCCTTCAAGAACAAGATCCAGGTCTAACAAAAAGGGAAAATGGGATACTTATCTTTATCAAAGGGTCTGAGTCAAGTGGTATAAGGTAGCCAATCTCCATTTGTTATCTGGAAAGATAATGAAACAAGCTGTTCAGTAATCAGTGTGCAAGCAACCAAGTGACGAAAAGCAGGCACTGTGCATTTGTCCATAACAAATCATGTCAAACTAACCTAATTTATTTTTTTGCCAAGATAACTGACTTAGTGAGTGCTGAAAGGAATAGATGAAACATATTTTGACTTCAGTAGGGCTTTTGACATTGCCTTGAACACCATTCTTATAAAGGCAAATCGGTCTCAAATGGTTATTAGCATGAGAGGAGTGTATGATTAAAGAGCAATTCCCAAACTGGTGCAGTGGATGTTTTCCTATCAGTAGGAAGGTATATCAAATTAAGAGATCTGATCTGTCTGCTAGGATTGATTACTTTCATTAGTGACTTGAATGGTGGAGTTGACTTTTGACTTCAAACTTTGCAAATAACACCAAGTTGGGCAGTTCCACACTTCAGAAGCAAAGACTGGAACAAAGGTTTAATATTGTTAAACCACAGAAAGAGCCTCAAAATAGTGAGATGAAATTAAGATAAGAACAAAGGATTATACTTAGAAAACTTGAATTCTCAAATTAAAAATCAGGGAAAACGTGTAGCCTTTGGTAAGATACCATAATGTACATCCACTCAGGGAAAGTACTTTAAGAAATCCACAATTCTGCATTGGAAAGTGTGGACTATATGAAGAGCCACTTCTTTGTCATATAGACAACACAACTAGGGAGGGACAGTGCACTGATCTCCCAGTCTGAAATATGCATGGCACCAAATGACACAAAAATTATTTGCAGCTGCCACACCTACCATGGTTTGCAGAACACCATCTTTGTGCCTTCGGTCACACTGCCCTGACATGCTTTTGCTTTGCCATACCTCTTCCTGTTTGCCTGAAGCTTCTCCTCTCTGGGAGAAGGTGTGTTTCCCAGTCTCCTCCCTCCAGCACATGCTAGAGGGACTTGTGGGTCTAAAGAGGGCAGTGAGTGAGTGAGAAAGGAGCTGTAGGATTCAGGAGCCCTAGGCTCTATGGAGTGGTGAAGGGAAGCCACAAGTCTCTCAGTGCCACCACTACTTGAAGTCTCCCAGGACAAGTCACACCATGTCCCATTAAGAGGCAAGATAGACTCACAAGGTCTCTTGGTCTGCAGACCATGATATTCCAGGCTGAGGGGCAAAATCTTGGTGTTGGAGTGTCCATCTTCCAGCAAATCCCTAATGTTTTGAGGTTTTTCATCCTTAATGACACTTCTTGGGACTCTGACAAAAGGCAAGGTGACTTAAACTGCACCCTGCTTCAAGACAAATACAGCAATCACTGACAATTGGGTTTTTTTCCTCTTGGCAGATATCACACAAAGGCCCGAAGATCAAAACAGCAGCATAATGCTCCTTTTGCTGAGCTTTGCAACTTTTCCTCCAAAGACAACAAGTGACCCCTCAGGAAATCTCTCAGCCTTGAAAATAAACCCCACAATTTGGAAACGTTCTGTGGCCAGAGTCACTGCAGTTGGAGACTGCAGGCTGACTTTATAAAACTGTGGCTCCTAAAAGTTCATCCTCATTCTGAAAAACCTCTCTGGTTGCTTTCTAGTGACGCTCTATCTTCTCTGACTTAAAAGTGCATCCTTACACCATGGAATCTGACACATTTCCCAGGCGTGTCTTCAACATAAAACCATAGGAGAGTTAAACCATGAGAGATCTCTTGTCTTTTCACAGCCCAACTGTATCGCTCTCGTATTTTTGAAAAGGTTAAGAGCATCACAGTATTGTTTGTAGCCAATTTCACGAACAACTCAAAGGATCTATTAATGCACCAAGCCATGATGAAATTAACAAAATGACATTTTGCCTTTCACACCTTTAGACTGAACTAAAAGACGAACTTATCCCAAAGTTATGAGCAGCCAAAAATAGAGGTTGGGGAGGGCCCTATGGAAGATCGCAGGTGCAAGGTGCCGGTCCAGCAAGCCGGCAGAGCACGGGGCGAGGACGCCCCTGACTCTCGGTGGGCCGGGAGTGTCGAAGCCCTGTGGATGCTGATCCTCACGTCCCTGACGATGCCAGCGTGTCCCTGAGCTCACGGCACCGCTCCTCGAGGAGAAAACCTCGCTTACAACCGTCTGCCAAGACCGGCTCAGAATTTGGGGCCGGGCACAGAGAGGAGACCCTCCTCCCCTGGGCTGGCCAGCCCGCCGGCCGGCCTCCCTTCCCCTCCCCTCCCCGCCCCGCCGGCCGGCGGAGGGTCCTTCCCGGGTAAAGTTGCTCGGCGCCCCCCGGGCGAAGGGCGGGGGTGTGCGGGGCTGTCACCCGCCTCCCATCCGCGTCGCCGAGCTATTTATTTAAATCGCAAATAAAGCGCCTCGCCGCCCGCCCTGCCGGGAACACTCAGTCCGGACGCCCCGCGGGGCCGGCGGGACCGAGCCCATGGCCGGGAGCGCGGCCCCGGCCCCCGGGGCTCTGCTCTGCGCCCTGCTCTGGGCGGCAGCGGCAGCGGGGGGCGGCCCCGGGGGCAGCCCCGCTCCCGCCGCCTTCGGCCGCGTCTACCGGGGCGCCGTGAACATCAGCGCGGAGCGAGTCTATGCCTTCGCCTACCGCAGCGAGCCCGGGCAGGTAGGAGCGACCCCGGGAGCGCCGGGTCCCCGTGGCGGGGGAATGCACCGTGTGCCCCTCGCCCTCCTGGGGGTGTGTGTATGTGTGTGTGTGAGTGTGTGTGAGTGTGTGTGAGTGTGTGTGCGTGTGCCGGGGAGCTGCCGGCGCCGCTGCAGCTCCGCCGCTGTGCGGGAGCGGGCCGGGCTATCCCTCTGTCCTGCCCGCATCCTCCCGCCGCCGCGAGGGTCGGGATCCGCAGTGCACCTGCGGGCTCTCTTCGCCGTTCCCGGCGCTTCCCTGGCGCGGCCAGGGCGCTCCGCAGCTGCGGGGTGGGAGGGTGGCGGCGTCCCAGAAGGCAGGGGGTGGGCGGGTGGTTTGGTGCCCCCTCCCGAAGGGGCTTTTGGTATCCAGCGCTTCTAACAGCAAAATGGGTTTGAAGTCTAGAAGAGAATTATGAGGAGATTAGTACCATATGAAAAAAACACCAACTCCCCCCCCCCCGAAAAAACCATAATAAACCAAAACCAAACCAAAAAACCCCCACAAACCCCAGAAAAAACCCCAAACCACCAAAAAAAAAAGTGTGTGTATGTGTGCACTTAATAAATCTTCTTAAATACCGTTTTTCATGCTGTGTGTTTTTGTAGGATCAGGGTACTGTCCCCTGGTAACCTGGGAGGTGAGGCAGGGCTGTGCAGGTGAGGAGGCTGCAGGGCAGCACAGCCAGGGCCATGGCTGTTTGATGGTGGAAGGAAACCTGTCATTTATGTATGCCTAGTTACTGCGGGTTCCCCCCTCCTCCCTTTTTAATGTCGTGTTTATCTCAAGTAGCTGAGTGGTACCTTGGAAACTCTGCCCCCGTTGTTTGGATTGGGCATTAATTGCTGAGTAAGATGTTCTGATGTACCAAAAGATGGTGAACCAAGCAGATGAATCTTCCCTCCTGTCCTCAGTTGTGCAGGACAAGAGAAGATGGAAAACATCGCTTTTTTCGACACTATATTACTAAAGCTTCAATATGAATGGAGGTGGTAGAGAGGATGTTGGGTGGGAGAGTAGGGGGAGGTGATGTTAATCATCCTTTGCTTTACTGAGAAGTTTCAAAAGATCCAGACTTTTAAAGACTTGTCTTTCTTTTATTATGTGTGTTACTATATAATAAAATGCACCTGGTATTTATGGGGCAGCAGTTGGGTGTTTGGGCTATGATGCAACTGAGCCCAGCATTACTTAACTGTTGGGTGTCACCAATGATCCCAGAAAGTCAAAAGCACACTTTGGGTTTGAGCCTCCCTTTAGAAGCTGGTTGTGGTGTAAGTTAGGCTTCTTCAGGTATTACAGGGTATTACAATGAAGGCCTGTTGACAGGACTGAATGCTGTCTGGGGCTTGTTAGCAGAGACAACATGAATATCAACTTCAGTTAAAATTAATCTTGTTCCTACAATTTAATGTGCTCTTTGAAGTCGTGTGGTTTTGCTGGACACCTTCTACAAAGAATTTTTCTCTCCTGGAGAACTAGGGTGAAAGCAGAGTGGAAGGAGGCAGAGAGGAAGCATACAGCTGCTCAGTGGTGTTTGCAAGTATCTAAAGGCAACTTCTGGGCTACTTTTAGACACTGGGCTGTTCCTGTGGCTGTGAAGAGCCACTCAGTACACACTACTTCATTTAAACAGAAACTTTAGTGGACTCGTCTCCATCTTCCTGTATGCTGGAACATGAAATCTCTGCAGAGATATAGTCAAGAGCATATCTAAGAAGGGAGAATTCAGGTTTGAGGGTTAATATTTTTTTAATGTGGAACTCACCAAACACTGCTATGAATATACTTGGAGGACCATGCAACCAGTTCTTGATATGAAAAATAATCTGGAAAACAAAACCCATTTAAATGCAGATGGACTGTCATAAGAAGCTTTCTGATGAGGGGTACCCAGAACAGGTTCTGAGGATAGAGAAGATCCTAGAGAAGAGAAGGCTCCAGAGAGACCTTATTGTGGCCTTTCAATATATAAAACAAACTTATAAAAATGATAAAGAGAAGCTTTCTACAGTGTTCTGTAGTGACATGACAAGGGGCAACAGTTTTAAACTGAAAGAGTGTGGAATTGGGTCAGACATAGGGAATAAGTTTTTTTATGGTGAGACACTAGAACAGATTGCCCAGAGAAGCTGTGGATACACATCACTGGGAGCATTCGAAGTCAGGTTGGATGGGGCTTTGAGCAACCGGACCTGGGGAAGATGCAGCAAGACCCCGTGGCAGGGTGTTTGGATTAGATGATCTTTAAAGATGATCTTCCAACTCAAACCATTCTATGATTCCTCTAGAGCACTACAGGTGTCATTCCTGAGCTGAACCAGTGGAAGCCTGCAAGAAAGTGTCTGATCTAATTGGGGTAGTTGGCTGTGGGTGTGTGTAGCCCCTTCCCCAGCTGCAGCCCTGAACTGATGAGAGACAAACATGACTAGGTCTCTTCTTGCTGGCTTGGTCAGAGGCAAAGGTTGAGCTGTCGTGGTGGTCCTGCATTTTCCTGCAGTTGAGGATTGCTCAAGATTTAGAAGCTTGCTAGAGGAAATCTTGACTTTAATGTGGAACTGAGCACTTGTGGGCAGGGTTTTCTTTTGCAAGAGTTGGGAAGATATTTAGGGATGTGCTGTCCTCTGGGTAGTTTTGGGTCTTCTGAAGGAATGCAAGTCCTGCAAAAACTTAGTGTGGTAGTCCTTGCCTTTCACTGCAGTCTTTAGCCTTGAACTCCTAGTGAGTGCAGCATTAGCCAGTGTTTCCCAGTTGCCTGCCACTTGTGAGCTCTCTGCTCTTCCTGGTCTTTTCAGTCTCTTCCTGTCTCTGTGCTGATGGCAGTTCAGCCAGAAGGCTCTGAAACCTCGAGGCAGATACCACATGGACTATTAACCTTAGTTACAGGAAAGTTAATTGAATAAAAAGAGCATTTTCCACGTGGAAGGGCTGCAGTGGGTGAGTTTAATTGCTTTCCCTCTGAAGCAAAGTCAGGTCTGGAATGGTCTGGCTCGGAAGACAGACTTTTTTTTTTGTGATGCTGTGAATTCTAGTGTTTTCCCCTCTCTCCTGCTCTCTCTCATGAGGGCAGACCTACAGAGCAAGGGAAAACTTGGGGCCAAGGACAGGGCATGAGGCTGGTTTGTAACCCATCAGCTCTCTGTAAGCGTTCTGATTGCTCACATTTTATGGCTGCCCAGGCACATCTGAAAATGCAGCTGAATAGAGCAGTACTTGAATGATGGATGAGGGAAAGGAGGGAGGAAGACTATTACTTGTATTTGGTGCTTTAGAGACTTCCTGCTTTCTGAAAAGTGTTGTGCTTGCCTGATCTCAGAGGATGTTCTTCATCCACATGATCTTCCTTACTTCTTGGGATACGGGGATGCTTGCATGAGGGGAGGGGTACAGCAAGTCCTATGAGAGTACTCACAGGCAGCTGTATACAAGATAAAGTACAACTCAGGCCTCTGGAGCAGGGCTTCTTTGAGATGGGCAAGTGACTTCTCTTCTGTGCAACTGATTGGTAAAATGAAAATAAGGATACTTACATGCTGACAAAATCATCTAGTTGAAACTTTTATGCGTATATATAATGTCAGGTCTCTTCTCTTTGCCTGTGGAGGGGGAAAAACCCTCTTAAGTGCTGTGCAGAAACACTTCACCTTGTGTTTAGAAGCAGGAGAGCTGTCAGACTTTTATGTGCTAGGATTTAGGCCTTAATTCCTGAGGTGGAACTGTAAAAGTAAAGCTCTGCTGAGGAGAAGCACAGCCACCTCTGCTGCAAGGGTCTTCTAGAGCTGGCCCGTGAACAGAGGGGCATGACAAACTCCTTCCTTGTGGTGAAAAATCTTTGTTTGTAATGGAGTAGTCTTACTGCTTTTTGAATTCCCTTTTCCTCCTTCTAGTTGCTCTTTAAAATTTTCTGCTCTATACAGCTGTTTGTTTAATGTTTAACTGTGAGTGTAAAAAATATAGAATAAAACCAGCTGTTGCGCTTGTTACTATGCTGTCATGCTCTAACAGCAAAGGCAGATGTGCACTATTAGAAGTTTGGTAAACAATTAGTTGGGCAAACAGGATTATCTTATTTTAGGATTGTTTCAACTGGAGACATCCAGGATGGGTGAAAAAAATGAGCACACTCTTGAGCATCTCCAATTCCACATATTCAATATGTTCCTACTTGTGAAGGAGAAAGGAAGGAGAATTGATTTGCTGGAGCTAGCTGTGCAGTGTGTTCCTACCCAGAAGACTGAAAAAGAGTTGTAAAATGTTTCTGCTGGATTTGCCATTGACTAGAGAAGGCTTTATGTGTGAAGTGAGAGAACATGCTTAGTTCCATGATTGCAATAATACAGAGGCTTTCAAACAGAGAAGTGTGTGGGAGTACTGAAGTAATTCAAAGTGAATGACTCCTTCCACCACTGGCAGTTGCTAATGGTTAATTTGCTGAAAACACAAATTACACTAATACTGTGCACGTGGGTATGTCCTGTACCAGGTCCTAAGCAGTCCAGGAGAATATCATGAGGAGGAAGACAACAGAAGTTCTTTTTCCTAATTGGAGCTCAGATCAACTGAATGTATGATTTGGGAAATACTTGGGCTATATTTATAAAACCAAGTATGTCTCAGGAGAACAAGTTTCCAACTTTCCATTTGTAGGAAAGCTGCTGCAATCCAGACACAGCGCTTGGACATTCATGCAATGCACGTTGGTTGTGATGAGCTCAAAAGCTGAGCAGTGGGATGCACCTATATGATGAGCTCAAAAGCTGAGTAGTGCACTGTACCTATTTCAGGAGGAAGAGTGGGTGATGTTTTCCTCCTCCTCCCTTGCCAGGACTAGGAACAGAGCCCCAGTCTCAGTTCCCATATGGCCCAGCTTACTGTAAGTTGTGATTGGCAGTAGATTTAGCTGTGGCTTCTCTGCTGAGCAGTTGTGCAATGTGAGGACGTGTAGCCCTGGAGTGACTGTTTTGTATGTGAAGTTTATCTGAAGGGTGATGAGTAAAAAACTCAGTCAATGAGTGAGAGGGGCCGTGTGCCACCAGGAAGGGTTGCTACCATCATTACCATTCCTTTTTTTCATAGTTGCAGATGGGAGAAAGTTGACTGACCTAAGGGGGGAAGAGGGATATCAACATTAGCAGAATGATCAGAAGTCTTTCAGTTAGATGCTTGTAACCTTGTGACCAAGTGCCTTTTCCAGCCCAAAGAGCATAATGCACTTGTGTTCCTCTGTCCCCTAGTGAATGGGTCTCTTGGATTCTAGGTGTGGATGGCACTTGCACTTGCTTTTTCCTATGCAAGGAGCCAGAACTGGAATTCACCCATATGTTCCTCTGGGATTCTGTGATGAGTCACTTGCTCAGACCAAAGCCATCTGTCCTGGCTGCGGGGAAACTCCTTGATCTGCTACACAGGGCAACCTGGTTTAGTCAGTGGCAGTGATCAAGTCTGTGTTCGCTGTTCTCTGCTGTTTGACACTTGAGGGTTGGTTCTGCTCCAGCAGCACCCATGTCTATTTTAACAACTCTAGGAGCAATTTTTTCACCACTTGTTTCTGAGCTGGTTTTGGATTTCACATGTAGGACCCGTCATGCTGGAACTAAGCTGCCTCAAAGTAGTCCCATGGTCTCCTGCACATATTCTTCATAGTGTTAGTCCTTGGCTCCAGCCCAATTTCCCAGTCCACAGCTACACCATGCATGCAATAAAACTATAGTCTACTGTTCAGAAGGCTGAACCTGAGCTATAGTGAGGGGAATAGGTTAGGTTCTGTCTTCCTTAATGCTGAGTGGAAGCCCACCAGTTTATCCACAAAGATTCAGGTAAAAAACCGAAGAAACTAGGAAGACTATTTGGATGAGATCTCCTGAGGTCAGTAGAGCTGCTGTTATTGCAGTATCTCCAGGGCCTCAACACTGTTGATTTTTGGTTACTGGGCTCTAGTCTGTTCACCACAGTACACTGGAAGGGCCTCAGCATACCATTTCTGGAACCTAATAGTGAGTGCCTTATGAGACAGGAATGTAGGCACAATGTCAAATCCAGAAAAATCAAAGCAAGTTATAGTAATGATGTCTGAAGCCAAGCAAGGTTCAACAGAATCCCTTTGGACTAATTTGTGTATTTAATTTACTTTTTTAAAGAAAACACCAACCCTAGGAGGTGACAGTGTAGGCAGTGTAGAGCACACAGCACTTGGAATGTGCTTGTGCTTCTCAGTGGTTTCTCTTGACCACATCCTCACCTTGCCCAGTCACATGGAAGCCCTTGCTTACAGGGGAAAACAAAATAAACTATGAGAGAAGTGGTGTGGGGATCTGCTGAAAACACAAGCTTGGCCATTGTTTTTTCCATCAGAAAGTACAGCATTGAAAACTGTCTCTGACAAAAGTGGGATATCCTAAGTGAAAGAATGGCGTGGGAGGTGGCTTTGCTTTGAGCTGGGGTTAGGAACATGTGTTCAACTGAGATCCCTTTGAATTTAAATTATTCTTTATCTTTCTAGGATTTTGCTCTCTGTGGGTTTCCCTTCCTAGAGGGGCAAAACAAAGTACATCTTGACACAGGCTATCAGTTTGCAGGCTTTAGGAAAAAAGCCTGAAAGCTGCTCTGGTTTCCTGCAGGGTAACCTGCAGACCTTCAGATGGTGGCTACAGTGCTGGCAAGAATTTTATTTTTATTTCTGATGTGTAACCTAATGCTGTCAAGCTCGATAACTTGTCCTTGAATTAAAGCATCTCTTTTGAATTTGCATGTCGTTCTAAATCTTAAAATCACTCCCTTCTTGTTGGGCTGTCCTGTTGTTTAAAATCAAAGCTGATCAGGTTTTGTTGTTCCCCCTGTTGCCCCCTCCCCATCTCTAAGATGTTTAGATTAAAAAAGAAAACAAATTCTGAAGAAGAGTAACTTCATCAAATTGCCTCTCCTCAGTTTGAACTCTTTCCAAGAACAGTGCAACAATTTATTATACATGTGCATTATAAGTAGAGGCTGAAATGTCCTTAAATAACTTGTGCAGAAATTGTTGGGTAAGGAGATATGATTTTCCTATATGGACCTCATCTGCTATTTCAGGGGATATTTAAGGAATGAAAATGCAGACCTTAGAAGGTATATTGCAAGGGTGTGCCATCTGCTCAGTTTGAAAATATACTTTAGTATATTTGCATAAGCAAACATAATTTTCTGCTGTGTATACTTGGAGAACCACAGAGGATTTCAGAAACAGCCTTCCTTACTTTTTTTAAACTGATGTTTTCCTTTGGGCATAGAAATAGCTACTTCAGTGTGGTTTAAAACAAATGAGAAATGGTTAAAAAAAAAGACAACATTAATTACAACACGTAATTCAATCCATATCCAAAATGTTACTGAGGCGAAGAACTTGGGAACCAAGAGAGAACCAGGTATCCATGTTCTGACAGCAGTCCCTGGAGTTATTGCTATGAGCTTGGGGTTGCAGCAAATTTGGAAAGGTTATAAATCTACTTGTTTCAAGGGTTGTCCTGGTTCAGAGTACCAGCTGCTGTGGGTTAGGAAGATGCAATTATTGGAGAGTAGTGTGTTCCTTAACTGCCTGTTAAAAAAGGATTTGTTTATTTTTAACATCTTCCTGAAGCATGAGGGTGTTCAGAAACAGGTACCTATTTCATCTGGCATGGCAACTCCGCGTTTTTCTTTTTTTTCTTTCTGGCTTTCCTGGAGACTCCTTAGTGGCTTTGGTCAGAGGACAAAATTTCAAAAATGGAAAAAGATAAATATTATCATGCTTCGTATTTGTCTTACTTCCATTTCTGCTTCACAGATACTGTTGCAAACAAGTGAACTCATGGGAAAATCCATGCCAGACTGTAAGGCCACACAGCATGTTTGCACAAAGTGAGACATTTAAATGAAAAATACTAATTCTGGAACAATTACGTTAATGTGTCTGAGGCTGTGCTTGACATACCCAGAGTCTGTCGCTTAGTTTATGCTGCTTTGGGTATTTAATACTCCTGGCAGAAATGCTGGAAGAAAACTGCAGGCCAAGATTATTGGACAGATTGCTTTTGGCAATTAAGACTTATTGACATTGGAGCACACAGTTAGACAGAGAGGCTAAAAGGGAATGATCCTCTGAGCTCCAGTTATTTTGTTGCCAGACAGGAGTGCTGCTTATAGCTCATAAGAGGGCAGAAAAGAGAACTTGTCGCTGTCTCATAACTATTTTCCGTCAGGGTCTCAGCTTCCCCCAGTTGCATTATCAGTGGGAAAGCAGCCGAGTTCAGCATGGACAGGTACGTGCTTCAGTGTCTCAGTCGCTAGCCCATCGGCTGAATCCTACTTCACTTAATTTCAGGGTTTACATAAATGTGAAGCTCCTCTTTCTTGTGCAACAGCAGGCAGCGGCAGTTCGGTGGCTTTTGTACACATACCCTGCGCTGAGACCTTTCCTTGTGACTACGGCTGGTGTGTTTGCTTGCCGGATGTGTTCCCTGCCCACTGGCTTGGCTTGGTGCCTCGTCAGGCCCACGACCAAGTGCTGTCGCAACGTGGACTGATAATCCCCAGCGGCCTCGCAAGGAGCGGCTTGTATGTGGGTGTGGTGGAGAACATGGTGGAGCCCTGGTGTGATTCAAAGGCTTTGCCTAGCAAGAAGTTTTGAAAAGGAACCCACAGTGAAGCTCTTGGAAACCTTTGCTTGCAGCAGAAACTGTTGTTGCAACCTCCTGCCTGCCCTTAAATTCACATACCCACAGCCTTAAACTGGTGTGCAATCTCTGTGGGAAATGCAGATTTAATGATCAGTCCAAGGACTCTTTCATGTCAAAAAGAGCCTGGTTTATTTTGCTTAATGTTTGCAGCCGTGTTGGTTCTGTTCAGCTGTGTGAATTTGGGACCTGCTCCTTTCTCCTGTTCCCATCTAGAGAATAAAATTCAGTTGTACTTTTTTTCCTTTCTTTTTTTTTCCCCTCCCCCAGTCTCCATGGTGGTGGCGGAGCTGAAGTACAAATATTTGTCTTTCCTGGTGTAACGTTTTTATATAGTGCTGAGAGCTCTCTCTTTATTCAGCTGTCTTACTGCTCTGTCTGCCTTGAAATACAGAAGAAACCTCAAGGTCAGTTGTCTGAGAAACAAAACTATCATCATCTTGTTTAGTGAATAGCCTCTGCACATGGCAGAGGCTTGGCGCTGGGAAGGAATGTGAGGAGCAGAAGTCTCTGAAGCAGTCCTTACCCTGCCTCAGCCCCACAGTACAAAAAGCAGCAGTATGGTTAGTGATGGCAAATATTTGTGCAGGGCCTGGCTGTCAAAGGGAGCATTTGACACACAAGGTTGTTTCTCAAGATCCAGCCTGGACTGTTGAGGCTGCGGGGATTTCAGCTTGGAAGGTAAAGATGAAATCTAGCACCATATTATAGTACCAATATAGACAGCCTCCTTCTCTGTGTGTACAAGGAAGGGGAAAGTGCAACTAGCTTTCTGTGATGCTGGGAATGGATCTGCTCCAAAATGAAGTCCCTTAGCAGTGGTAGAGATGCAGGAGTGACAACAGCCTGGTTGACCCTCTTACTGCCCAGGCAAAACTTCCTCCTCATTTCACCAGTGCTGAGTGAGTGAGGATGGATGCAGAGGAGGCTCATAGTCTTTGTGATGATTATAATTTTAAATAAAATTATATAATACTTTTTAGCTGGAGTTTCTCTTGTCTCTACATACGAGATCTCGTTTATGTGATGAGAGCCATAGTTCTGTAGCAAGGAGGGGTTCTTGCATTAGAACTGCCTGTTTTTAAAACGAAATAACCTTTGGAAAGGTGTGGAGGGGAAAACATGTTTGAAGTAAATAAATCTCCTTTTTTTCCCTTCACTTCTTGATTTTTTTTTCCACTCTTTTAAAAATACTTTGCTTGAGGCAAATGCCAAATGCTGACTTTCAAAGGGGAAGATGGGCCTACTAACGCTGGCTCAGAAGTGAATTCATTATATCTGTTGTGTGAAAATGTGTATATCGTCTATCAAGACAAGAGAATCTAGAGGCAAAACATGGATTAAAAGTTTAAGGTAGATTAATTAGAGAAGGCCTGAAAAACCACAAACATCAGTTCATAGGTGTTACATTTTTATCCCTGTCCCTTGTGATGCTCCTGCTAGACAGTGCATCCTGCCAGGGAAAATGGTTTTCTCTGAGACACTAATTAGGGTTCCTTCCACTCTGTAGCACTAAATTGGAGAATGAGTGACCACAGAGGAGAGAAGCCCTGTTTGCAGTTAAGTGGTAATCCTTTCTCCACTTTCCCAAGCTTCCTTGTAATTGCACTTAGATTCTGCTGAACTTTGTTGCTCTGAAATCTCTGAGCTCATTTACAAGTGCTGAGAAGGATCTGGGGGGACCATCAGTTGGCAGCTTCTTGCGCAGGTTTGGCCAACAGGCAAATCCTACCTGTTTTATTGCTGTGATTGTAAGGAATAGCTTTTGTGTCAGAAAGAGGCCCGTCAACCAAAGGTTTATGCTGCTGGGAGCTGCTGCTGTGTCCCTGAGACCCGAGAGGGGGAGAGTGGAACTGCATCCTAGGACTGAGATCTGGCCCCTCCACTGGGAGTGCAGATCTGCTCACAAGAGGCCCTGTGTTATACTGTGGTGATGGCAGCAGGGTAAATAACTGGGTGGACTGGAACCTCAATCACCATCTGTCCAACTTCTCAATCACCCTGTTAGTTTCTTGGACTTTATAATAAAGATTTTGGTGGGTTTAGGGTGTGTGATGCTCCTGATTGGTCTGAGTATGTGCAAATGCAGGAGAAGCAAAGGTTGTTCGCTGCAAGTGAATTGTTGATACATTGGCGTGAAATTTAAAGTACACAGGGTTCTTCTTAATGAGCTGCTCTGTAAATGCTGCTTCTGACTTTCTGATGTTCCTCTCTGAGGTACCCTATTTGAACGCAGCCTGAGAAGAGCAGCTTTGCCTGTGTAGAGTACAGAGAGAAAGGTGAGACAGGTGAAAGTAATGGGATCACACCTGTGATACCATACTTAGGCTATAGGTGGTCCTGCCTTGATGCAGCTGGACGCTGCCCCAGATATTATCAGATCAAAAAGAGCTCAAGGCACTTGAATATGGGCCTTCATAGGAACAGGTCAAAGGAGCTCTAACCAGCTGTTCTGGGCAGCAAAGACAGAGTGCTGAATACAACAGAGAAGTCATGTATAGTAGTAATATAGCATATACGAGTTTTCATGTGGGTAAGTGCTTAGATTTAAAAGAATATTGAGGCTTGAGAGTCTTGCCTCCCTCCTAGTAATCCTATTTCTTACTGGTATTATAAGATAATGGAATTGGTGGCAAAGCTGAGTAAGTGTTGTAGATGGTATATAGTCAGCTTAGCTTTGTGGAGAGAGGGAAACCAAATGAGGAATCTGACTACTGGATCACAGCAGAGGGAAAGGACCTTCTCTACCCTCTCAGGCTTTTCCCTGTCAAAGCATTAATCACATATGCTCTTTTTTTTCCTTCTGTTGTCCTTCTCTGGGATAGATGAGGAAACTTTTTCTTACTGAGAGTGGTCAGTCACCGTGACAGGTCTCCCAGAGAGGTTGTGGAGTCTCCATCCATGGTCAGCTGGCTCTAGGTGATCGTGCTTGTGCCAAGCATGGACTTGCTAGAGTGATTCCAGTGCGGAGCCACAAAGCCGATGAAGGCACTGGAGCACCTCCCCTATAAGGAGAGACTGAGAGGATTGGGAATGAATTGTACTCGTTTATTGTACTTATACTCCTATACGATTAAGTAAACCTGACTATCTGCCACATATGCATAACCCATGTTATGGGTTATGTTCTGTATTTGTGAAGTCAGTGAAGAAGAGAATTTCCCAATGTATATCTTGTATTCATATGTAGTTGAGGATGTATAACCCAGTAGTGCTCTTTGCTGTGAGCTTCCTGTTGCATTGAGTTGATGTGCTGAGCCCTGAGGGTTCACAGACTGGTGTTTAACCAGAGGCAGTGAGAATGACTTCACCTGTGGAGGTGGGAGTGCTTTGACTGTTTCATGGTCAGAAAGCTGCTGGGTGCTGAAATGTGTCCTTTCTGCAATGATAGTTGGTTTTCCTGTGGATGGAGAATGGCTCCTTGCAGAACTCTGGCTTGACCATCATGTCTTCATGTTCCTTAGATTTGTTTTCTTGTTCAGTTTAAACGTTGCTTCGTTTGTGTCCCTGTTCACAATGACTACAGCAAACACTGACAAACAAACAGCAGCTTGTTCAGCCCAGTCCTGTGTTTCCCAGTTACACCAGTGTGTGCTGGCACGGCTCCCCCAGCCGAGCAGGGCTGGGGGAAGACTAAGACACAGAGACTAAGGAAGCCACCAAATATCCCTTCAATGCTGTCTGTTTGTGGTGGCTTCCTGTGTCGATACCTTTAGGTGTTCCTTGTGCATTTTGCTTTGTGATGGTGTTTTGCTTAACTTCATTTTAGCACCCTGTGGCGAAATTTACTTGGAAACAAAATTGCGTGTGTGGTTTTTGTAACCGGAAGAAAAAACTGGAAGGCGTGCCAAAGGAGTATTGCAAAGGTTTAGAAGCCAGAAGACAATGGAAAAATATTCCAGTGTCTGCCCTTCTGTCTCAAAGGGGGTTTTAATTGAATTATTTATTATTTTATTTTTTATTGAAGCCGTTTTAATTTTTAGGAAATGGTGGCTGTAGTCTCTGTATCGTGATGATAATGGCAGGAAATTTGATAATGGTTATGGCTTTGAAGAAGGTGTTTTGTTCTAGCAGGCTAAACTCCCATGTGAGCTTAGAATCGTTAAAAATAAATAGGACATTTTCTTTTTGACTTACGATTGCAAATGTAAGCCCTTTCTCTGAAATTGGTGTCCTCGTTGTAAGAATAAGGTGCCATCTCAGGTAGCTCCCCTCCTGCCACCTTGCTAACTTTGTATGTTTCTTCAGAAGGTGAGAAAACTTCTACCCCTTCTACCTTTATTGTTCTTGGAGGGTATAAAGTCAAAATATCTGTGAAAAGACTTTCACTAATCTGGTGGGAATCTGTTCTAATCTTTCAAGATGTGTTGGGTTTAAAATGTGCGTATCTTACCTACTTAATATGCTTTTATTATTTAAAGGCATCTAATCAAGATGTACTGTCTCTTACAATGAGTTATGTGTTCTCATACTCTGTTTTCTTCATCAATGTCTGCATTCTGGAGGGAGAGCTGAAAGGATGTTCTTTTCAAATGGAAATGGTGACATTTCTATTTGGTGCAGACAAACTGCTTGCTGGCTTCTCAAAAGGTGAACTGAGGGTGTTATACCCCACAGCTGTCCTACCTCTGCTGCCATGTGGTGGCTAGGTAATGTAAGGAAATGTTTCAGTTGCTGGTGCAGTGGACTGCATTAAAATCCTTGCTCACAAGGCAAAGCAGCCTTCCTTGTCCACTTGAGGGCACTCAGCAGCGTGTTCCTGTTTTGATAGGTGGAATATATATAGATTATGGCTATCTGGGTATTATTTACATCAGAGCCAGGTGCTAGCTGCTATCCTGCTTTTTTGTCCTTGGCTATTGATGTACTCTCCGTCATATTTGTGACTTTCCCAGTAAGCTGATAGAGGAGGGTACATAAGTCTCCAAGCAAGAAAATTCTCAGTTGTAGCTTTGGGTCTACGTTTTGTGTGTGTGCATTTGATTGATTTTATAGCACAAGTTATTCAGGTTGCTCCTAGCAGAAGCTACTGAACTCTCTTCTTATTATACCTTGTGTATTGGTTCACTGTATATTATCAGACAGTAACCTCTGACCTGGGTGCAGGGCTGTGGTTCTGGGTTACAGCATCAGCAGAGAGGCACTTCTGTAAATGACCTCTGGATCTGAATAACCAGTCTATTGACAAACACTGTTGATCTCCCTGTGGATATTGTCAGCATCTAGGTTAGACTGAGGAAGGGGGACAGGCTCCTCCCACTTAGATTTGGAGCTGTCTTATTCTTAAGCTAATACTTACCTGTGCTCTCCTTTCTCTTCCCTCAGGTGGATGCAGTGCGCGTGTACGTGAACAGCAGCTCCGAGAACCTCCGGTATCCTGTGCTGTTTGTAGTTCGCCAACAGAAGGGAGTACTGTCGTGGCAGGTCCCACTAATTTTTCGAGGCCTGTAAGCACTGAAGTCTCTTCTTTGTAACATGCTTACCTGCCAGCTTATCCATCATCAGCTTTCCTCAATTGCTAGGTCTTGTAACCTGTGTAGACTGCAGGGCTTGGTAGCAAAGCGTGCTTGATCACTGTCAACAGGAAGACCAAGATTTGGTTGGTAACCTCTTACTTGGCAGCCTGCTCTTGTCTCTTAGTTTCTCAAATATGTACACAGTACCAGGAGGCTTGTCTCCTGGGAATCTGCCTGTGAATCTACCACATGTCATTGTTGTCATTCCACAGTTGTTTACCATGTGTGCAGGTAGTTCTTGGGCTCTATTTTGGAGCAGGGTTTGAACAAGCTCTTGAAAGAGCACTCTCAACTGTTGTGTTACAGTGTATTTGAGAAATAAGGGCTCTCCTCTGTTTTCCACCCCAGGTAAACCCAAGTGTTATTCTGGGGTTGTTGTTTGGGAGGCGTTTTCTTTGCAAAAGGGATGTTGCTTTATACCTTCAACCTCAGAGCTCTTTGGGCTGCAGATACGGAAACTTTGCAGGCTCCTTAGACCATCTGAGATGTGAGGTTTTGTCCTGTGACTGAGTCCTGCTGCTGGGTGGCAGATACCCTGCAGTGTTTTGCCTGACAGAGGGGATGGTTACAGCAGCGGCTGCTCTGGGCTGTCATTGCTCTTTGCCTCCAGTAAATGGCAGATATTAAAGATCTACGGATGGCATGGGCATCCTCAAGGGAAGTGAAACGTTGGGGATGACCAGTCCCTCGTGTGGACCCCAAGAGACAAGTGGAGTTTGAGCTTTGAATAAAATACTGAATGCCCTTGGCCTTTCAGATTACAATTGCAGTTATGCAAGCAGGGGAAAAATGATGTAATTCTTAGAACTGCTGAACAACTTTTTAACTGCTCTCTCTCGCTTGCTTTTCCATCCAACTTTCCCTTCCCTCCTTCCCTTGGCTGTTGTAGCTATCAGAGGACCTACAATTACCAAGAAGTGAGTCGCACCCTCTGTCCCTCTGAGCCGACACCTGAAACAAGACCCTCTGACCAGATTATATTTGTGGATGTTGCTTCCATGGCACCATTTAACATTGCCTATGAACTGCTAGTCACCAGGCTCGAGAACTTCCAACTTGAGTAAGTTGGGATGTGAGAATACAAATGTAATTTCGTCATGGATCTCTTATACAGGGATTTGGTCCATCTACCTACTCTTCCCTTCTTTTTCCTTCCCAGAAAAAAAAAATTATTTTTTCTTTTGTTTAATCTGAGGGTACTTTGTGTGTATTCCAGCTCTGAAAGTTTTAGATTTCAACATACTGGCATTTGTTTTCTAGGACCAACAGAGCCTTTAACTTCACTGCCAGCCCTTCCCAGCCCCAGGTAAGAAGTCCTCTGTAGCATTATTTCCTGTGTATCTTACCACATCCAAGTGATTGATGTGATCTTTTCTATAGAGATAGAAAAGATCTTATGTGACTAGGTTGTTTCCCTCTTAGGATGCAGGGAACCTTCCTTACTGTTGAATTTTCTGTGGATATAGTGAAGAGGTAATTGTTTCAATCCCTCTAGGGACACAATGGGGTCCTCTTGCAAAGCAGTTAAGTGAGCCAAAACCCATGAGCAGAGCAAATGAATGGTATTGGCTCTCCAGGAAATGTCAGAAATGTACAAAAGTCCAGAGGCCATTGGTCTGCTGCACTTCATGGGAAGTGAGGTGGTGCACACCAGTGTCTTGTTCCAGGCAGTGCTGGTTCAGTTGTCTGACCGTGACTTGTCAAGATGCAATCTTTACTGGAAAAAAACCAAACCAGAAATAAAGAAACTGTAAAGGTGCAGCAGAACTCACACTACTATTCCTTGCTCAGGGCAACAAGTCAAGTTGTGAGGTGATAAATGAAATGCCTGATGTGTCTATTAAGTTCAAAGGGAAGCACATATGTGCAGCACCTCCAGCTGGACAGCCTTGTTTAGAGCCCTGCAGATACAAATCCTCTCTTGAATGAAAATGGTGTTAGCAGTAGCTATAGAGATAAAGGAACTTGTAGAGCTGGAAAGGTATGTAATTTACCCAAGCTGCCTGTTACTCTGTTTTTGTTGTTGCTTTCACTGTTAGTAATACCACTTAATTTTAGGTTTCCTATTACCAAGCATCCCAGCTAATCTTTTTTGTTGCGAAATGTCTGAAGCTGGTTTGCAGATACATGCAGTGTTTTATACTATAGAAGTGTAGAGAATGGTGGTTTCTTTTTAGAAAAAAAACACTCATTACTTAGGATTTTATCTTTTGAACGAAGACTGTTTAAGGTCTGGCCTGGAATTAACTTTGTGACTCTGATCTGGTTTTTTTGTCACAATTAGTAATAAGAGATTTGTGACTTTTAATTAAAAACCAGCTGTATGGAGTAGAAGATGAGTGCTTCTTAATTGGTATAATGCTGAGATTTTTGTAAATCAAAGTATTAAGTAACCTACAGGAGGAAGGAAAAAAAAAGATGATTCAGGATATAGATGGCTGTTGGAAAAAGACAAGCGTAACAATTGAAGGAGGTGTTTTGTGGAACACAGCTCATGCCTGAGGGCAGAAGCAGAAATTGGATATGCTTGTATAGGTCAGAAGTGTTGCTGGATATGTTTATAAAACTCACAGTCTCTGCAGCAGAGAGCTCTAGGCCTCAGTTCCCCTTGTATTAATTCTGTGCTTTGGTGTAAGTGTGGCTTAGAGAAAACTATAGAAGAATCCTCATGGGTGACTTCCTCAAGGACCTGAAACTTTCCAAGGGCAGCGTACCTGGGAAACCCAGGAGCTCAGGCTGCCAGTATCCTTGCCTGGTGGAAATAAACCATGCTCAGCTAAAGAAACCGGCTTGGTGAGTTTTCAATAAGGACTTGCAGTTGGAGCCAGCGCTCCCTCAGCAGCGAAGGCAACCTGCTTGGAGAGGGCGATGGGAATAATAGCTTTAGTAGGAATGGGCTAACAGGAAAAAAGCTTGGGCGAGTTCTTGCTTTTCCATGCCCTTCCAGTAGGGGGCCTTAATTCCTTGGAAATGGCCCGTGGGAAGGGAAAAGGGAAATAGCTGACCCTTGCTCAGCGCTAAGGTTTTATGAGACATAAAGGGAGCTCTACAGTTGGGAAGGTCTTAGGACTTGGGAGCTGTGGTAGCTTCCAGTGTGGCGGCAGTGGCTGCCTGGTGACCATATGGAAGGAAGGAAGGTGGCTGGTGACAGTCCTCAGCCTTGTGTACCCTCTGAGATGGGGTGAGGTGTCCGTCAGCCCCTCTTGGTAGTTGTAACAGCTCTCAGAGTCTGGGCTCCAAGCAGGATGGTGGGACCCCTTGCAACAAGCCTGCCTGCTGGGGCATGCACAGAAATCCTACTTCTCCAGCAACTGGCTGGGGCAGTACATCAAACTTTTTACTGGAAAATTATACAAATAATGATATTCCTTGGATCATCTTTTGCCCAAATCTGAAAAAGCCCTTGCCAGGACAAAGAGGGCACTTTCTGACCCCACAAACTGTCCTGTGGGCCTGGTCAAAGCATGGAAGCACAAGCACACCATTCCTTGCCTCCAGAGGAAAAGTAGGAATATTGACAGATGTTAGTGTCTCCCAATGTTTTTCAGAGCTACAGATGAGTTATTTGAAAAGCTGAAGTGAGAATACCCCCATTACCGTTTGCGTTGGAAATGAAAAAATCCTAAATCCTGCAACTAGTATCAATCATTTATTAATGAAACTCTTGACAGAGTTTCAACCATTTGACCTAATACTTTTCACAGTCTGTCTTTGAGGCAACACGTTTGAGGTAAACTGCATGATGTGTTCCATATATAAAGTACAGCCAGCAGTATGGAAACAGCTGGAAATCGCTCATATCAACATAAAATGGAATGGGGTGTAAAATGAAGTCACTTTAGCTTCATCAGGTGGAAAAAAGCTTAAAGGAGCAAAAGCTATGCTGTATCTTGCATGTTGAAGATGTTTATGTCTAACAGCATGATGTGCAAGGGGGAGAGTTGTGTTTAATCTGCTCTTCTGTAGTTTAAGGTCCTAATGTTTGAAATCTGAATTTTTGTGAAGGCCATCCACATTCAACTGCAAAGCCCAGCTAGGCCTGCACAGGCAGTTTAGGAAAGTAGTGAAGCTACTGCCAGGGGTGATTTCTGGATCATAACTCTCAGCTCTCTGCTTTCTCCTCAGTATTTTCTGTACAAATTTCCTCAGGATGTCGATTCAGTCATTATTAATGTGGTGTCTGATGCAGCGTACCCATGCTCAGTTGTCTCCGTCCAGGATATTGTGGTAAGTCTGAGCAGAGAAGGGTAAGGAGCTGCCTGAAGGAGTTCTGTATCCTGTTGTGAGGAGTCTGTGCCCTACAGAGAGAAAAGCCCTATGAAGGACTTCACCCTGGTGATGGTGGTGGTGAAGAGAGCCCCTGAAAGAGGAACGAAAATTCTGTGGGAAGGAGGCAGAGATGCTGAGTTCGAGCAGCTCATATGGAGATTTTTGTTGCAAATAGGTGAACAAGCTGTTCCTTTCCAGCCTGTCCATAGGGCATTTGTTATGTTCCCCTTGAGATTTTCCCTGCTGCCTTGTGATGTACGTCTGTCTCTCCATGGAGTGACATTGGATGGGATGCTGGTGGCTGAGGGAGGAAACAGTGCTGTTCCCTTGAGTTTCCCCGTCTCAAGGCAGCTTGGGGAACTTCTGATTTTCAGCAATAAGGTCTCTCCTTTCCAATTCAATTCAGTTTTCTCTGGGTAGTTACTCATCCACTTTCCCGGGAAGGGGAGAATGGCTGTTGCTTGCAGCTGGGAAATAGCATGATATTTATCCTCCTTTCCCACGTCCCTGAATGATGCAGGGACCTGCAGTGCAAGAGCAGCAAAATGGCAACAGAGGTACAGGATGCCTTGGGTGCTGGCTCTGAAACCCTGGGAGTTGCCTTTAATACCTGGGGTGAAGAAAGAAGTGGATGACATCAACTCTTGCCCACATCCCAGTGTTTAAATTGTGGAAGGGCAGGAGGGGAGACTGTGATAGATGATTCAGTCTTTCAGGTATTGAAAGTAGTGGGAAAGTAAAATGAGGGCAAGCGCTTGGCGTATAGTACACACTGTGAAGTGTGTGACACAACCAGTGTACAGCTGAGTGTTTGCACTATCCTGTGCGAGTGGTGGAGTGATCAATCTGGCTGAATCCTCGTCTGGCATTAAATTGCAGTCTTCTTGTGAGAACACCAAGATCAGTGAGTGCAGGCCACAACTGATGTCTTCGGAGCAGTCTAACTTCTTAATGGATTCTAGTTGTTTTGTTCCCTTTTGATACTTCAACTGAGGCCGCCTTCTGCTGTTCTGCCCTGTATTCTCCAGCTGGCTTCCTTTGAAATTAGTTCAGATGCTGTCCCTGGTTTAACCCTTAGTTGTGTCTGTTTTAGTGCCCAGTGTACGACCTGGACCATAATGTGGAGTTCAACGGTGTTTACCAGTCTATGACTAAGCAAGCAGCCATAACAGTGCAGGTGAGATGCTGACTTTTGTCCCAGTGTTTTTCGTAGGGGTTTTTTTTCAGTGGCTTTTTCTATGCATTCCTAGTTTTCTTTTGATGATCTTCCTATGGGTACCAGCCTTTGCTTTTATCAGGTCAGCTGATGTAAGTGGAAGAAGTGACATTACTTATTACTGCAGAAAACTTGCTTACATTTGCTTAGGCAAATATTTTGGGTGCTGAGGCTCTAGATCAGAGTAGCTGAAGCCAGGTGTCTTCTGTTTGAACCTTGGCTCTTCTACCACTGAGTGGTGGTAGTAGGGCCTCTATAATAAGCAAAGCTGAGGTAGATGGTTTTCACTAAATAAATAAATAAATAAATGCATCAGTATTGGTTTGCTTGTACTGGGGTACTGCTGTACTGCATACTGGTGAACCCAGCTTATTGTCAGCAAGGATGAGGGGAGCATCCCCAGAAGCCAGACTCTGTCCAGAGTAGGTGGGTCTCTGTAAGGCTGGTGCCTGTATAGCAACTAAAACCTGACCTCTGGCCTTTTGGAGCACCACCTGTGCTTTGCATTAGAGGGAGAGGCTTCATGTCTTGTGGATTCTGTCTTGTTCCATCCTCTTGTGCAGAGAAAGGACTTCCCGGTGCAGTTCTTCGTTGTGTTTCGTCATCAAGCCGGAGGATTATGCCTGTGGGGGTTCTGTGCCTTCTTCAATTCATGGTAAGTTGTTCTGGGAGGTGGATTTAGTGCTGCATCTGTGTGATGAAGTGGGTGTCCTTTGGGATCTTCCTGTGGGATGACATGGGATGGTCATATAGCTCTGTCTTATCCAGGTAGCTGTGATTTCCCCCCCCCCCCAATTTCCCCATGAGGGTGTCTTTCTCTTATCCTAAAGCTGTCAGCAGAGCTGTACTGGCGAAGTTTGCTAAGCCCTGGTGAAACATAGTGAGTTTCTAGCATGGCATCCTGCACGGAAGTGTTTTACTCACAGAGATTTGTCCAAAGGCAAAAATGGTGTCTCAGTATCTGTAATGAGAGCATCTGTCCTTTGGGGACTAAATGAATAGAAGAGATGCCTTTGCGATTCAGGCACCCAGATTTCAGCAATGTATGGAAGGCTGAAGCAGGGATTTCTAGTCTGAAAAATAGGTTGTGGATAGGGAGGAGGGGGGAAACATTTGGAAAAGTCTGTATATTGACAAGTCTGAGAGCAGTTTAAAGCAAAACCACACAAAGACTGCAGTGAAAAACCAGATCCTGTTGTTTATACAAGTTCAGAGAATAAAGATCAGGGCCAGAGGACATTAATGTTTGATTGTTTTTATAAATGCTGTACACTTTGCCTCTCACAGGGAATGCCAACCGTACCTGGAACCTGCAGCGGACAAAGAACCTTCAAGTGACGATTGTGCCCTCTATTAAAAGTCAGTGTCTTTGGGCAGAGCAATGCAACTTTACAGGGGAACTTGGCACTTCTGAATAGAAGGATATGACTGGGCCAGCAGCCTCTGATGGAATGGTGCTGAAAGCACCAGCAATTGGAGCCTTGGTCCTTTCCAGGAGGTGCTGTGTGGCACAGGGTGATCTTGTGGGCACACCAGCTAGCACTGGGGGTGGAGAAATGGAAGGAGATCTTGCAACAGGTTCTGGTAACTTCTTTTGAAAAAAGGAGATGGGTTTTGAAGGGCTGTTTGGGACTGGGCATTGTCACCAGGTGGTATTGGGAAGAGCAGGACTTGAGTGCTGGCCCTGGGAGGTGCTGTCATGGCTGTGACTGATCTCTTCTCTTTCCTCAGAGTCCGTTTATGTCCAGGCCATGTTCTTCAGCTTCCTGGGTTTCCTCTCCTTTTACCTGGGCTCAGTGGTTGTTGCTTTTGTGCACTACATTAGGTGAGTTGAGGAGTTATACAAGAATAGCCTCTCTGTTTCTCATCATCCTCAGGGATACCTCACCCTGCAGTACATTTGGGGTGACAAGCATCTGAACAGAGCAGCTAAAGAATTCCATGACTACCCAGTGGGCTTCTACTGACCATCAGCCAGAAAATTTTTCTTCCTCTGCTCTGGGGACCATGGCAATGATGAAAACCTAAGGATCTGCACTTCAGATCTTGTACTTCCTCAACCCTAGGTTTCCTTATATGAGGACACTGGGGCACAGGTGGGAATTGTGATGCGGCCAGTCTGGGATATGGAATGCCAGAGCATTGAGGAACCAAGGTACTTTCTTGCTGAACTGATTACTGCAATAAGTGGCAGTGACACATATGGGGCCTTGGAGTCCCAAGAGTGTTGGTTTTCTTCCTTACCTGCCTAACCTGCCCCAGACTTTGGTGTCTGGGCTTGTGTTGAGAAGAGTATCTGCATAAGGTGGTGGAGATGGTGGAGTTTGTTGGGATCACTCACTGCTGCCTGCGTAAACAGTGAAAATCATTGAGCAAATCCTTTGTCCAGACGTTTGGAGGCTTGAGAAGAGGGAGGCCACTTCAGTACTCCTTCCTGCCCCTCTGGACAAAGGTTGGCATGGGAAGAAACATATAAAGCTCTCATCAAGTAGCTGGTTGGTTTTGTGGGAACAGTGCTTGTCAGCCACCTCTTCAGACCCCAGAACAGAGTTCTCAGCCCCTCCAGAACAGGGAATCATTAAGACTCGGTGCTCTGAAACAAATGAATTTCAAGATGGGGACATGGCTTAACTTCAAGACACATTAATCAAACATTTCATTGGAACAGTTCAAAGTAATTACTTAAGTGTGTGCAGGTGTGCGATCTTCTTTGCTGTTATTTTTTCTTTGTTGTGGAAATATGTCGTTGTTTTTTTCACCATCTCCTGCTTGACATCTGCATTGAAGGAGGTGATATGGGCTTCTTAATCATTGTGCTGATGAGCACCTCTAGCTCCTGCTGCCCTTTCAGTAGATTCTTATGTGCTTGGTTCTCTTAAGTGGTGAAGCTGGGTTTGGGAAGGTGATGTGAGGGTCTCTCCAACATGGTGAGCAGTGTAGGATGGGATAGTCATGTAACCAGTTGTCCCACCTCTACTGGGTAGGGGAGGGCATAGAAAAGCCCTCTGTTGCTTTGGAAGTCAGAGAGTTGGACAGCAGGCAGTCATGGCTAAGCTGTGTTTCATCCAAACAGTATTTTTCTTTTTTTGTTGTGTGTGTTTGTTTCTTTGTGCTTATTTTTGTTGGTTTTATTTGTTTTTTAGAGCTTGCACCATGTTTACCTATTAGTGTCCTAGATAATCCTGCCATGGCTGGCAGGTGATGGGGTTTCTTGGGTCTCTCATGAGTGCTGTCCGTTCCTTTTCAGGGTTCAAAGGAAGGCTTCTGCTGGGAGATTGAGTCCTGAGCATGGTAAGGTTTCTTTTCTGTTTTGTGACAACTTTAACCAACTTTAAGTGAAGAGCAGAGGTCCTAGGCTAGGCAAGGGACAGGCTGTCAGTCAAGTACCTTCAGTCTCTTTGAGCTATCTTTCATGTACATGTACCACAGTCTCTGGCACTGATGAAAGATGTTAGAGCTTCCTCAGTGACGTCATAAGAGAGGGCATTTGAAGCCAGCTCCCCTGAACTTGGTCCTGACCCCTACTCTGAGGAGCTGGCTTTTAAAGGGGTGGAGAAAGGTCAAGCCTTGCTGAGACCTAGTTACGGGCTAATGTTCCTGATGTCAGGTCTGTTGATTATAAAGCAAGGCACTTAGGGTATATCTTATGCTTTAAGAGCTCCTCTTCATGAGGTATTTTAATACTCTCCTTAAGCATGAGGTATTTTAATTTTTTTAACTGGAAGTTGCAGACAACCAGGTGAATGAATGACTAATAGTTAGGTAGTGGTGTTTGTGATACTTACTTTGGCATTGGATTCAATTTACTTTATGCTGCACCCACATCTCAACATATTGCAGGTTTCTGCCTTACAAAAACATAGCTGCATCTGAGAAGCTACCAGTGAGAGGTGAAAATTTTTGTCATGTGGATGGGGAGCACTGGGTTTCTGCTTTCTGGTGGTGGGGGTCTGGCCTTTTCATTTTGATTAAATATTTAGTGCCTGCAAAGTAGTTCAAAGCATTGGTGATGAGGTCATTTGTACCTCTCTCCTAGAGGAAGGGGGACATTGTTTTGGCTTTGTTGAGGTTCTTGATATGTTCCCTTTTTCATGCCCAGCTTTTTCAGTCTCTCTGGTCTGCTACATATCAGATAAGCATACTAGTATAATTGAGCTGTGCTTAAAGGATCAGCAGTGGAACTTCACTCTGACCTGGCATTACTTGGATTAATATTTCTGCCGAGGACCTGGGGGCGTTTGGATTCTCAGGAGTGGTTTCTTGCTTCTTCAGTCACTAAGATCTGCATATGCATCCCTGTGCTTGGAATATGTGTGAAAGATTTTCTTCACCACACGAACAGGAGACTGTAAAAATGTCCTTAAATATATTCTTATTTTAAATAATTTGGAATGGATCCTTTTGTAAAACAAGTCTTAGGGCACTGGAGAAATGGGAAGAGCCTGTGTATTGGGGTTGGGGGAAGCTGAAGAGACCTAGCTGAGGCTGTGGAAGAGCTCCAGGGTGGTGACAAAGGATCACTGTCTAAGGCAAGGAGGCACAGTCTCAGCCAGGTGAGACCAGAAGTCCCAGGGAGTGCTACTGGTGCTGCAGCTGAGGTTTAATAGGCTGCAGGCAGCTTAGAAGCTGCTTTCTAAGATGCCCTGGTGAGAGGTGGAAGTTAAATTCTGGTGCTTAGGAAGTTCCCAAAGAAGTTGCAGGGCACAGATGCTGTTCTTAATATGGACCTGGAAGGCAGAGAACTGGGTTGGTGAGCGGGGAGGATTGCTGAACAGCATCTCTGTGAAGGGAAAGAGGAGCACAGTTCCTGCACAGTTTTCCTCCCAGAGGCACCTGCTACTTCTGTGAGCTGTCCTTTCCCTGTAATCCATGCCACCCCCACGTGTCTGGCACTGCATGTTACTGCGTGTCCTTTCCTCTGGGAGGAACCATGTTCTACCCATATACTGTTTCTTTCTCTATTGTGTTTATTCAGGGTGTGTCTGACTGATGCCTATAAAATGGTAATTAGCATCTTCCCTGTCTTCCAAGTAACTCAGGACATGCTGGCTTTTTCTGTTTTTCTTTCTCCTCTTCCCACCCACTGGAATTTCTCTTCCTCCAAAGTAACCCTGGGTCTTGCCTTCATCACTCTCATCACTCCTCTCCTTTCCCCTCTCCCTCCTCCCCCTGACTCCCCATCCTTTCCCTTCCCACCAAGAAACTGTGGATGGGAGTGCTGAGCAATCTGTCTCTGCCCTTTGTCCTTCAACTCCATGTGCCCCTTTGCTCTTGTCACCCATCTTATGTCTGGCTTCTGCGGTTCACTTTTTTTTTTAATCTTGTGGCACACCTTGCCTTCCACATCATCGCTATCTGGAGGCAATAGCTGGAAGAACCACACCTGGTACATTTACTTTGCTGACTCACTCATGCACTGGGAATTGGGACTGAAATTAGTGGGTGAATTGGATCCAAAGTGGCTGTTAGAGGCAGGGCAGAATGCCTTTTCTCCCTGACTTCCCTGCTTTGTCCAGATTTAAATCTTCCTTTGGTTACTTGGGAGAGAAGGTTTGACAGCTCATTTGAGACAGTAAAGCCTGGTCTAAAATTAGGAGAGAGCATCCCTGCGGGACGGGACTGACAGGACTAGGATTTGCGCATGTGGCACGAACATGGGGAAATGCTTCTTCCCAGTGATCTGGATTTCCAAGTGATTTTAAAGCAACATGAAAAACTGCCACGAGAGAGGGAGTTTGCATGGGAGCTGATGAGTAGAAGCTGGATTTTGTTCCTGCGGTGACTTACAACATCTTGTTAAGCTCAACTCAGGGCTCAAGGGGTGGGCTAAGGTGTGCCAGCGCTTTCCCTCTGGTGCTCAGTCCATGCCATCTTGTTCACTTCTGATGCTCCTCTGAGCTGTTCCTTTGCCCTGTTAGAGGGATAGGGCAGGAGGGTAGAGGAGCTGAAATTGAGACCAAGTATTAGCCCACAGTGCAACAAGCAGAATGAACATGCCAAAGGAAAGCAGTCACTGGGACTTGAAACATCAAATGTCGTTGCTGTAAGGGTGCTTGATCTGGGCTCAGGCAGGGACAGGTTTTAAGTCCGTTTACATATGTGGCTAATGGAAGTGGTATAAAAACCTACACAAGGTGTTACAGAAGTGCCCAGAATTTCCAGCTGGAAAGAGGAGTCTGCCTCTGCTGTCTGAGACAGATCAAGTACTGGGAAGCCAGAGATGCAGCTTGAGAAGCCAGGCCATTTCCAGGCTGCAGTAAGGTTGTTTGACTCTAAGTACTGTGCTATGTTCATCACTTTGCTGCTGACTGACCACATGATGTTGTTGCAAGGGTGAAGTTTTAAAGTAACTGAACCTGTCTCATTGTTTGCCACCACTGGAAGACGTGGTCCTGCTCCTGCTGCTCTTGCTTCTCGGTTTTGTGGAGATGGGTGTCTCATCCCTCAGTGAAGGGATTCAGCGGGCTCTGTTTCCTGCCATATTTGTCTGCTGCCAGTTCAGCTGCTGAGCTCCACCATGGAAAGCAAAAAAAGAAGGAATGTGGAGGCAGGAGGGTACAGTCCCAGTGTAACCTGACTGTGAGGTACACTCCTCATTGCTTCAGGTGTGTGGGCAGGAGGCGGGGACTCTCCAGCCCTCGAAGGCTTCTGCTCTTATCAGCACAAGATTATGGCCACTTCTTGCATGGGGTATCTTTTACCTTCTCCTTGCTTGGTTAAAACTATGTTGCAGCTGCCTTGCTAAAGTCTGTGACTCTTCCAGGGGTATCTGGAGGTAGCAATATTTGGAGAGATCAGTTGCATGAAGATGGGAAGGAGAAGAATTAGAAATTCGAAAGAGTGTTCAGAACATCATGAGACTTGTTCTAAAATTTACCAAGTCTTGCAGCCCTAGTGTGTTCCCTGCACGGCGCTGGAGAGGGGCTCATGCTGCCAGTCTCACTGGCAGCCTGTCTGAGGAGGCTGAAGGGAATGGGTTTGCTTCACACTGCAAAACGAGGGTTTTCCTTTTGCACAGTTTACTCTAGAGACTACCATCTGTTTAGAGAAATGTTGCTTTTCCCAAGCCCCTCCAGCTCTTCAAGCTGTTTGTGTTCACCTCAGAGATGTGTTTTGGAGCACTGACATGAAGCTAATGGTCCCTCTTGGGTCTGTTTGCATTGCAGGGTCTGGGATTATGACTTCTTCACACCCCATCTCAGCCAGCACTCCTGAGGGAAGCAGCTATGGTGCTATTGGTACAGTACATTCCAGAACTGGGGGCATGGGGAAGGTTCTGCCTGGGGGAGGAGAAGGCACTTTTAAGGTGGTTTAAAGTCAGAAAGGAATAAAGCTGCAAGCTACTTTGGGAGCATCTTGGAACTGCTTGAAACAAAATAATTGCAGTTCGGGAGGTTTAGGTTGCACTTCAGGGACAAGCATCTACATGATAAAGGTGGCAAATCCGTGATAGAGGTGCTCAGAGACACTGTCATTGGAAACGTTTGTCTCAGGTAGACAAAGCCACAGTCACCTGAGAAGTGTTGGTGACAATGCTGCTTCAGACAGGACATTTACTAGGGACTGACAAAGGTCCCTTCCAAGCAAGCTTCTAGAAGCCTGCTATTAGCTCATCAAGCCTGCCTTTAGACCAAAGCATGCCTTTCTCTGGAAGGCTGAACGGCTGTGTGCTGCAGTGCAAAACAGGATTGAAGCTTCTTGCACTCCAGAGGTTTCATTAGGGAAGAAATAATGTCATGCTGTCAGCAGGTGAACTATGCCCCGGCGGCAGAGGAGGAAGAAACTTCCCAAGGGTCCTGCTAATCTGAGATGATGGGAAATTACTTCCTTTGCCAGAGTATTTCTAAGTCTCCTCCTTACAGCAGTTTCCCCTCCTCTGAGGGTGTTGGCATTGAATAGCTCAGTGGGCTTTGTGACAATCCTTGAATTTGACAGCTTGTGGACCCAGATTGCAGAGTGAGGCTATGCAGGTGCAGGGCAATGTGAGGCAGCTGCTCAAATGAGTAGAGCAGCTCTGTGTAATTTTTGGTCCCTGTTCAGGACATATTTGTTCACTATTGTGTAATAACAACCCTGACTCTCCAAATACCATCCAGTTGTTGGACTGTGAAGGTGTGGTATCTCTCAATACCACACTGTGTTTCTGACAAAGAAACACGGAACTGTTTTTTCATGAGGTTTGGGAAAAATTCAGGAAGATTTAAGTCCTGCAGTAGAGTTGAGGGCTTCAGCACCACCCTACCCCCCCCTCCCCAGTTACCAAGGAAATGCTTTAAAAGCATTTGGGAAATGAGGAAGAAGCTTGTGTTCTGCCTGTGCCAGCATAGGCAAAGGGCTGGGGGCTTGGCCAGCCTGTGAGAAGTGCAGGCGGATCCTTCTGACCCACAGGTGACCGATACTGTGAATGCAATGGGAGCAAAGTTGGTGCTCTGCTTACTTTGAAAAATTGACTTACTTCTTCTTTGGCTTTTGTTCTACAATATTTTTAGAGAAGCGTATATATATGAATCTTACATAAAATCTGAAGATTAACTAGGTCAGTGTGGTTTTGACCCCTAACAGTCTGCTGCTTTCACTAGAGCTTTTAGGCTTGTCTCAGAATTCCAGATTTCAGAGCCCAGAGGGGGAGGTGATGGTCCTTAAAAGTGCTCTTAGATTATAATTTGATACTTTTAGGAAGGTTTGGGATCATGGAAAAACTTGTTCCTTGAAATGGCCGTATCAAATTGAGCGCAGCTGGTATCTGGGACAGCTTTATTCTTGCTGTGCATAGAGGGATTCAGCCTTTACCCTGCCTATTTCCTTCTCCCCACTCTGGTCCAGATGAGTCAAGCTCCAGTGGTGGACGTCAGATGTCCTCCCCTGAGCACAGGCCACCAGCTGGTTCTGACACAGACAGCTCTGTGGAGGAAGAGAGTGACTTCGACACCATGCCAGAAATTGAAAGTGATAGAACTCATCCGCACCAAGGTATGCTGGTACTGCAGCGTGGCCATGGTGCTGGGCCATGGCACATTCAGGCGAGGACCAGCACTAGTCACTTACCAGGATTTTGAAGTTTCCTTGTTCCCTGGTTAGGTGGATTTAATCTCCTAAAGCTGAATGTGCTTCTTAGCGTTTTTTTCAGTCACTGGAAGTTTTCCTGCTGTGCTAAGTGTTCTGCTGAAATGAGTGATTTAATATGGAAAATCAGAATGTATTGGGGACTATTGAGAAAGGAGGAAGAATCCCAGAGAGTGTCCCAGAAAGTCCAAGGAGGTGTGACAGATAGTGAGAAAATAATCCGCAATAGTAGGTATTAATCTGGTACGTAGTGTGACTACAGTGGATGTACAGAGGGGCTTTAAGCTAGCAGCTCTCAGCTGCCTCCGTTGTCATCCTGCACTGTTTTGTGTGTCTGGAGCCATTCCTGCAGGTCAGAAGGATTTTGCAGAACTCAACTCCATAGAATCAAGGGGACACAACAATCTCACCTGAATAAAAACAGTCCAAATAGTGCCAGCTGCACATTGTCTGAATATGTAAGGATCTTCGACTGGCTTCTGTAATCTTCATTGGTTTCTTTTGTTTCTTCCCTTTTTCCCCATCCATTAATGTTTTAGGTGTTCCTCTATCTATCAGACTTGTCTAGGAAGGACCGAAGGATTGTCAGCAAAAAGTACAAAATCTATTTCTGGTAAGGAGAAGGCAAACTGTAAGACCCAGGCTCTGGAACTGTCTCTAGTTGTGGAGTTTGTCCACCTGCCCTTCTTAACCACACTTTGGAGGTGGGGATATTCTTTGAACCATCCTGTTTACACTTTCTCACCCTGTTCCAACCAGTAACTGCAAATCCCACATACCTCAATATGATATTTGTGGACACTGATCCTGGCAATGGATTCTGTTTTGCCATCGTTGCTTTTAAGCATGGAACAGCTGGTGTGCTGGACATAGTGGGGAAGGGGAGAAACTGGCACTCAAACACAGGAGCTTGTGGTCAACATCCTGGCGTTTCTTGTGCTCTTAGTATTTGCCTCGTTTGCACTAGCCATGTGCTCTTCAGCTTCAGGAGAGCATAATGAGATCATAGCCCCAGAGAGCAGATCTGTGCCCTTGGGCACTGAAGTGTACATGTTCCTCCACAAGCACCCTGGGCCTCTGTCCCAGGTGTGCACCTTGTTTTGGTGTGTTTAACTGCTGCTGCTCTCTCCTCTCTGCAGGAACATCATCACCATTGCAGTGTTTTATGCCCTGCCGGTCATCCAGCTTGTCATCACTTACCAGACGGTGCGTTTGACTCTGTGGCTGTCCCCTCTTGCCTTTAAATTTGCTCTGTGGTTGCGCTGTGTAAAGATGACAGTTGCAGTGAAACTGGGATCACCCAGGAATTCTGCTCTGAGTGACAGTTTACCTTAGCTGCTCTCTCTGTACTGTGTGTTACTGCACGCTTGGCTTGCTAAGCTTGCAGTTCTGCTATTTCTGCTTGTGAAGTCAGAGTCCAGCTGTTTTCCTGGTCAACTGATGTCTCATTTGGGTCCTGTTTCATTTTAGAGACAGGAGGAATCTGCTGTTATCTGTAAAAGACAACTGTAAGCAAGTAGAGTTTGCTGTGATACAAGTGATTTCTCCTCCCTTCTCCCCACCCTTGCTATCCTGCTGTTAATCAGATGTCTGCAAGAGAATCTATTAGTGGTGGGGTTGAGAGCACACAATGTTACCTCAGAAGACTGTTGTCAGGTTTGTGGCCTTTGCCAACACCTTGTCCCACCCTAAAAGCTTCACTAGCAGATTCAATACTCCCCTGTGTGAGTGCTAGAGCTGGGTTGTGTCCTGTTATACCTTGTATACATGCAGTGTTTGCACGAAGCAAACCCCCAAGAGAAGGGAGTATTTGCTAATATTGGGTTTCCCACCTCCTCTCTGTCCAGGTAGTAAATGTGACTGGCAATCAGGACATCTGCTACTACAACTTTCTGTGTGCTCATCCCCTTGGGGTGCTGAGGTGAGTGAGCCCTATGGTCACTGCATTATTGTCTTATGCTTCTCGAGTGTTTGTGCTTGTGCCCACGTCAGGATTTTATCCTTGTCAGGCTCACAGTAACTGTGTTGATAGGACCACTGGGAGTTTAGGACTCTGAGCTTTCTGTTTTTCTCAGCAGTGGCACTTTACTGCTGTGAGACACATGCACCCAGGAACATATGGCACCTGGGTGCCCCTACCAAATCTATGACACAGCAATGAGGTGCTCCTGTGCTCTATTGGATGCTCTCACTTGTATCCAAGGAGCAGTAGCTCTGCAAAGAAGTTCAGATCAGTCCTTTCAGTGCAGCATTTCTCTAAATTAACGTGAGAGTGCAAAGAAAGTCCAGAGTTGGGCATCTCTCAGAGGAAGTGCTAAATTCACTGGGGTAAGTGAGCTACTCGACCTACAATTGACATCCAGAGAGTCAAACTGGCAGTTTGGCAGCTGCTGAGGTGGAGGATGGTGGAGTGGGAGCAAAATGGATTCAGCTTATCATGGCCCAGGATTCAGCTTTCTGCTGCTGTGCTGCCTTTGTCTTAAACCTTCTTCTTTCCTGCAGTGCCTTCAACAACATCCTCAGCAATGTGGGCCACATGATGCTGGGCTTTCTCTTCCTCCTCATTGTGTTGCGCAGGGACATTCTCCACCGTCGGGCCATGGAGATGAAAGATATCTATACCCTGGTAAGGAAGCATGATTGCATGGGGCTGAGTGGAGGGAGGGAAGACAGGATGAACTCAAAAAACAGAGTGATACGCAATGTGTTTCCATTTGCCTTCCTTGCTGGAGAATTGAATCCTCTTCTTTTTAGCTCCTATGCAAAAGGGTATAGGTGAGATGCTTATGTTCTTGCACACCCCAGTATTTGCTACGTACAGTATGTCCACACTGCTGTGGTGATCCAGCCTGGGCTTACGAACACAAGGGGGTTAATAGAGGAACAACTCCCATGGCCGTGGCTTGTCCACTAGTGCTCACTGTGGAGGAACTGGGGCAGTAGGAGTGTCCCAAGATGCTTTAGTTATAGTGAAGTAGTTGATTTGTCTTATACAATTAAGAGTTATTTTTTGGCACTCCTGTTAGCAAGAGGGGATAGAGATATCTGTGATAACTCAGAGGAATTTGGCTGCCTCTACTCTGAAGCAGAGCTGCTTGTAGCCAGAGCTTCTGCAGACTCTTCCGAAAGAGGATGGAGAAATCTGCAGCCTCGTGGGCAGTGGTGCTGGTGGTTCTGGAGACAAATAGCTCTGTTTTCATTGTCTTGGTAGCAAGTAATGGCCTTAGCAGTTGTAAGGGTCTGCTGCTTGTGGTTTTCAGATGATACCTTGGCCAAATTGTGATGGAAGTGCCCTCTGATGGGCTCTGCTCCTCAGGTGCTTCTAACCCTACTGACCACAAGAACAATTCTGGGTCCCCAGTCCTCTCAGTTTTGGGCAGGATGTAGTTTGGCATGAGGTACAGGACAGAGATTTTCAGTCTCATGATGTTGGTACCAAGATACTGAGGTCTTCAGACCAGAAGTTTCAGCATGGTTAGCTTGAGTTTGCTGCCTGTGGCTTCACTGGCTGTGCCATGTGACTAAATCCAGAGCCCGTGGTTGTGCACAGCACACTGTGCTGCACTGCAGACTAAAGGACATGCGTAGGAGTTAGGAGGGATGAAGTGATGGAGAGTGGAAGCTCACCTGTCATCAGGACAGTGAGGGTACTTACTCTGCAGATCTGTTCTCTTCCAGGACTATGGGATCCCAAAGCATTTTGGTCTCTTTTATGCTATGGGCATCGCTCTGATGATGGAAGGGGTGCTCAGTGCCTGTTATCATGTCTGCCCTAATTACTCCAATTTCCAGTTTGGTAAGCTGAGTTTCCTTTCTCCTTTTGAGCTGGAGCTAGGAATTGCAATGCTTTCTCTCCTGCTGAGTTACTGACTTTTCCCGTCCCTCTACCCTTGCAAACCTCCCTGGAGACTGCCTGTTTCAAAGCTCAGTCAGGAGGCAGTGAGGCTTTTGATTCTGGGGACTAACACATGTCAGCCTCCTCTCCAGTCCTTAGGACTCTGGTAGTGCAGTGCTGGCAGGATCTCACATTGGTTTTGCAGCTCAGTGCTTGAAGGTAATAAGTGCACAGCCTGAGGAGCAGAATGTTCAAGCCTAGGAAGCCTCTGTGACATCTCAGTGGAAATTTTGCTCTGTGGGCTCCTTCCTGGGGAAGAGAAGACTCGGGCAGAATCTTGTCTATGAGTGTGAATACCTGATGAGAGAGAACAAAAATGAATGAGCCAGGCTCTTTTCCCTTTGAGGGTGGTCACAGACTGAACAGATTGCCTGGAGAGGTTGGGAATTCTTCTATGGAGATATTTGAAGCCTGACTGGACATGGTCTTTGACAACCCTCTCATAGCTGACTTTGCTTTAGCAGGGGTTGTTGGACCAGATGACCTCCAGAGGTTACTTCCAGCCTGCACCATTCTGTGATTGCCTGCCTGTTTCTGTGCTGCACTGTGGGCACCTATTTTCCGATCCCCTTTAGTTTTTGTTGCCTCAGAGCATGGTACATGTGCTGCAAGATGGCAGAGCACAAAGTGCTGTACAACGTAGTGCAGCATCAGGGATTTGTGCCTGCCAGCCTTGGGATTGGCCCTGCTGCTGCACTACTTTATATGCACTCAGAGGAGCTTTCTCAGCTCACTGGCTGTACCTGTTTTCACTGTTTGTTGTGATCCCTCCACAGACACCTCCTTCATGTACATGATCGCAGGACTGTGCATGCTCAAGCTCTACCAGACCCGCCACCCAGACATCAATGCCAGTGCCTACTCTGCCTATGCCTCGTTTGCTGTGGTGATCTGTCTGGCTGTCCTTGGAGTGGTATGGCTCCCTCTTACCTGCTTCTCTGGGAAGGAGATGGTGTGGCTGGGAACATAGCTTAAGTGGGGAAAGCAGCAGAGTAGGATAAGAGTGTGTTAAGCAGCTGTCGGCATTTGAATTCTCAGTTCTCTTGGGTTTTCCTCCTCTCTTCCCCTGGGCTTTCAGGAGGGGGAAGAGCAGAGCAGTTTCCTCTAGGTGGGGTCTTTTTTGGACTTTCGCTACCACATACCATCCTTCTCAAGAGAAGAACTTCACACATCCAGGTGTCCATGTCCCAGCATGCAGATGGTCTTCCTGTGAGGTGACTTACATTGCTGGGGACCAAGGTGAGGCTGGATGAGCTTCCAGGACAAGTATCCGATACCTAACTGCTTGTGCCTATTTCTCCCCTGTGGAAAACTCCGTGTTGTTGGGCACAGCTCCTGCAGTTGGCCTTGCAATCTTTGGAGAGGTGGGGGCCGAGGATAATGTCTGAGGAGCTCCCAGGTAAATGTGTGGAATACCTGCCTATGGAAGGGCACTGTAGCAAAAAGAATCAAACAGAGTTGCTGGACTGGTACAGGGCTTTGCTCACAGCATTGCAAATATTGAGCTGGGCTCACCTGAGTCCCCATCCTGTCCTTTACTTTGGAGGTCTCTGCTTCCCTTCTTTTGAAGGACTCATTTTCGTTCATCAGTAACCAGGCAAAATCCATTGAATTCTTGCTCTGAACTAGCAGCTAGGTCCCACTGGGCTGTAAGCCCCTCACTACCACACATAATGTGGAATACCAGTTGATACTGCAAAGGTCTCTGGGTAGGAGACTCTGGGATAAGGAATGCAGGAGCAGCTGGTGAACTTGGGACTTCCCAAGAATCTCTTGATAGGTGTGGTAGATCTTCACAGCCACGTTCAAAACACTGGGGCTTTATTATGGATTGCTGTATCTTTTCTTGAGGGATGCTTTGAAGCTGTTCAGTGGAGCATATAAGCTACATCTCCCTTGTTTGGTTCACGTAGAGGTGGCTTTTCTGCTTGCTTTTTGGTGGTTTCGGGGCTTTTTTTGTTTGTTTGTTTGTTTTTTCCCCTACACACGTAAAGGGGAAAGTTCATACAAGTGCTTTGCCCCAGGGAAGGGGAGTGCTCACAGCCAGATAGATCAGAGTTTCTGGACTCCTTAATGTATAACTGAAAGATTAAGGTTTAATATAGCTTTAATGTGCACTTGTAGGTCCCTTCCAGTCCTTAAATAAAATGAAAATATACAGTAGGAGCAGTTGCCTGCAGAGCGGTTTTCTCCTTTTTGTTCTACAGTACATTTATTAAAGTAATAGTTGGTTCCCTTACTGCCTTTGTGAAAATACAGCTCCTGGCCAGAGAGCTGCTGCCCAGCTCAGCAGAGAGCTCACCTGGCCTGGGTGTCCCTGTGTTTCTGCTCCCTGGGCCAGCTGCAGCCCTTCCAAGCTACTGCTCTTATCTGAAGGAGCATTCAGACAGAATGGTCTCCTCTCCAGAATGCTGAGCTCCTTTTGCCTCTCTGGACTTTGTTTTGAACTCATAGATATGTTTTCAAGTGGGAAGATTTAGGGGGTTCTTTTCTGTATTCAGTGAGGTTATCTAATGACCCATGGTGATATAAGACGGGAAAGGATCGTCCTGCTGCACAGGGCTCGGTTTGCTTTTAACGTGTCTTTGCTTTCAGGTGTTTGGGAAAAATGACATGTGGTTTTGGGTTGTTTTCTCAATAATCCATGTTTTGGCCTCGTTGGCTCTCAGCACCCAGATCTACTACATGGGCCGCTTCAAGATGGGTAAGTGCTGTGACTGATCCATCTTCTCCTGGGTGTGCAGGTGCCTCCTGTCATCACCTGCGTGTCACCTGTGCAACGTGTCTGTCAGCACAGTCCTGTGGCCTGTGTTCTAGGTTACCCTGTCCTCTCATCCATCTGATGCCCTTCCTGGCCTCTGAAATCCTTGTGCTACTGCTTCCCAGACCAATGGGTCTGTGGAGGCAGGAGAACTGGGCTTTGAGGGAGCCTGTCCTTCAGCTCTCCCTAGTGCACACTCCCTAGTGCTGTGCTCAGAGCAGAGAGCTACACTCTATCATAGGGTGAAGGGGAGAGGGTCTGGTGGGGAAACTGTGTCTTGTGCTTTGCTTACAAACATATTTCTCCTTCTTCTGCTTCTGTTTGCCTCAGATGGCCCTGACTCAGGTAACTGTCTGCAGCTCTCCTTTATCTCTGCTGAGTTGTGCAGTGGTGTGGCAGCCAGGGGTTGCATGGATGTGTGTGGGGAGGCAGGCTCGTGTGCCGCCTGGGGTCAGCTCTCCAGAAGTGAAACCATTTTGCCAGCAGCACTGCCTGTCCTGCTCCTTGGCAGGAAAGGGGTGATACAGCACAGGAGAGCTCTGATCTTGGCGCAGGAGTGTTTTCAAGCTCTGCATTTATAGCTAAAGAAGGGCATGTGTGTGCATGTATGTCCATCCATCCCCACTGCCACTGATGGCTCTGCAGGGAAGCTTCTGCAATGATTTTGAGAGCCGGAGTGTCTTGAGTGCACTGTGCCCCTTTAGGACCCTCTGAGGGCTGTGGGATCTGTTTCTGCTGTTTTCCTGCTCTGGCAGCTTGTTCCATGGAAGGTGTTTTTCCTGTTCCTGCACACACACATCTCTTTTCCAGAGATGGGGTTGCAAAGTCAGCCTGTTTACATGTACAGACAGGGCCTGTTTGAATTCTGGGTAGTGCTAGTGTTGAGAGGATTTTTGTTTTTATTTTTTTTTAACCTGTTGTTCTGCCAAATGCCATCCACATCCTGTGGTGGCTGTTCTGCTCAGCACAGGCTGCTCCCAAAGAGCAAGAAATGCATCTGCTGACACCTTGGATTCTCTGTCAGCTGATGGGTGTCTGTGTCTTTCCCCATTTTGGGGCTCACTCTACTGGCTGTTCTGGCTTTTTATCCTCTTCTTTGACAGACCTGGGCATATTTCGACGAGCAGTGATGGTGCTATACACGGACTGTATCCAGCAGTGCAGTCGACCAATGTACATGGTAGGTGACTTATTATCTAAGCAATTGCTCACCCTTCAGGCAATGTGCAGAGGAAAGAGTCTGGTCTATTTGAAAAAGTTATGTTCCCTGCTTCCCTTCTTCTCCCTCCCCCAGAATGGTTGGGGTAAGTGTAGATCTCTGCTACAGTGGTTTACCCCCAACCTCCAGACTTCCCCAATCTCAAACTTGGTGAATAAAACATCAAAGCAAAGGTGATACAAGCATGACAGGATTTGCTTTTGCACTTGCTCTCTGGGGCATCTATTCAGAGGAATGGGTACAAGGCTCTGTGCAGTGCAGCCTCTCTGGGGAAGGCAGCAACTGTTTTGGCTCTGTGGTTTAAGTAAAAGCAATTGCCATTTCTGCAGCACCTCGGGGCAGGCAGCAGAAAAGTAAGAAATGGTGGCTGTTACCTTGTGTCCCCACCGATGGCTTTCTTCTTGGCGCAGAGTGCTAATTAAGGATTGAAGCCAAATGGGGTTTTTATCCATGAGCGTGTTTTTTCTTTCTTTCTTTTTTATTTATTCTCCCACCTCTGAATAAACAAACTCATCCACTCAGGCAGGAACTAAGCCTGGCCAGCCTGAAATAGCTACATCATGAAAGCAGCTGTAAGCATAAATGCACGCGTCCCACAAATGTAAACCTCTGCCTGCTGTAGTTACAGGGCTTCCCTAGCTAATGGTGAGATAGGAGAAAGAAAGTGTCTCTAAATACATGTGGGATGCTATCCAAAGCTTCCCCTGCTGCGTCTTTCAAGCAAGTCCTTGCTCTCTGCAGTACTTTTTCTATAAAACAGTGGGAGGGAAGGAATGTAACTAGAAAAACAGTAGAAGCAGTCAAAGGATTTGCAGAACCTCCTGAGGCTGATCCCTTAAGTGCTGAGATTGTTCTTTTTTAGATGTTCAGTCTCCTTCTTGCAACTCTTACTTAAAATTTATGAGAGTCAGAGCAGTTTCCATCTGATAAAGCTCCCACAGAGCAAACTACAGAGCCAGGTGCACGTGTGTTTGCAGGAACCAGACTCCAAATCCTCACATAATGATATCCTGAATTTCTGAGGCAATGGCCTCTTTTTGCATACCCTTCTGATTTTATATGATCATCAGTGCCTTTCCTCCAGGACAGGATGGTGCTGCTCATTGTTGGAAACCTGGTCAACTGGTCCTTGTAAGTAGTTACGTCTTGGTGTCCTGTGTATTTGTGCACGTGGGCAGCAGGATTCAGTACTGGAACACAGGGGGGCTGAAGTGATGAGAAAATGCAGCAATGTCTGTGCAATAATCCTGTGCTGGGGCCCTTCTGACATGTTTTGGCGGGGAGCTTGATCTGAGGAGTGCTGATAGTAGGCAGATCCGTAGGATGCAGCGCAGCACTACAGAACGGTGTGAGGCATCCCTAAGTGTTTCAGCTGGGGCTGTCTCATGGCTCGTCTCTAAGCAAGCTTGTGTAGGGCTGGCTTGGTACTGTGGTGCTGTGCTGTGCTGTACACCTGCTTCCCACGTAGCTGGGAAGTCTCTGGTACAGCCAAGGTGCAGGAGACCTGACAGACACTCATTAGTCACAGAGCCTGGCTGAGCAAGGAGGTATTAGCTCTTAGATGAGACCTAAAGTCATTGCTCCAGGCTCTTGCTTTTCACTAAAGTTGCTTAGGGACATGCTTTCTGCCAAATGTACAGGTCTGAGGCCAGCTCCTACCCAGTGAAATGTTTGGCCATGGATTGGAAGCAACCCAGGGCCCTTTACTGTCCTCTGTGGTCTCAGTTGCTTCAGCAGCTGACCATGGCTGAGTTTCCTTGGCTGGGGGCAGTGTTGCTGTGTCTGTGGGGCAGTGGGTGGCTGTACCTTGGCAGTTTGGGGATGTACCCTGTCCCCAGTGAAAGAGGCTGTCTGATATCCCTTCTTCTCTCTCTCTCTCAGTGCTATCTTTGGGCTTGTGTATCGGCCCAGAGACTTTGCCTCCTACATACTGGGCATCTTCATCTGTAACCTGCTGCTGTATCTGGCTTTCTACATCATCATGAAGGTAGAGGGAGGCAGCTGTAGCTGTCTCTGGGGTGCTTATCTCCAAAGGGAAAGGGATGGGCCTCTTTTCTGGATGCAGCTGGGGTTCCTGTGGTGTTGCAGAGGGATGTGGAGGGGCTGTTGTGGGGCTCAGGGTGGGACAAGGTGTTGGGGAGGGATGGTGTGTAGCCATTTCAGGGGTGGCTGGGTTGGGCAGCCCTTCCCAGGTGCAGATGGTGTGTCAGACCTGTGTATAGCTCTGTCCCTTTGAAGAACTCAGGGTGTGTTGTGAGGCTGTGTCTCTGTCTGCAGCTCCGCAGCTCTGAGAAGCTCCTGCCCATCCCCATGTTCTGCATTGTGGCCACAGCAGTGGTATGGGCAGCTGCCCTTTACTTCTTCTTCCAGACCCTCAGCAGCTGGGAGGTAAAGTTCCCCTTTCACTGTCCTTCTGTCCATCTCTGTCTCATCCTCTTTCCTTCCTGTTGTTTGTTTTGCACAAAACATACTTTGGGGAAGAGTCTTGGCCTGCTCATGGAGAGCTGCTTATTTTCAGCAGACTGTGAAGGGAATGTGGGAAGCTGTGCTGAGCCAAAAATGACTGTATGCATGTATCTGTGTAAAGGCTATTTATGAGCCAGGTATCTGGAGTTGACTGGTCCTCACCAGGGGACAGAGGACGAGCTGGGGATCTGAAAGCAAAACTGGGCAAATCGTGACTAGTACTGGATGGAAGACTTATCCCTGGAGCAGATGGCCAATGGGGGGGTAACTTGCCTAGGAGTGTGAGGGCTCTCTATGACCTGGGAGACTGGATGTCTTCTAATGGGATATCACATCCATCTCCATGGAGGTGAGGGGCTTGCTGCAGAGTGGTCTGGTGGAGGCTGTGCAGCTTGTGCTATGCAGGACCTCAGATATGGAGAGCAGAGGGTTCTCCCCAGCTGTGGGTTATGGCCCCAGATCCATTTTCACGTCTAAGTATAACATTGCATTCCTGGCCTGCCCTCGCCCCATGTCTGGCCAGCATAGCACCTTTTCCTGGGTTCTGCTTGGAGGGTTAAGATGGATTGATCTTTAGAGGGTCCAGTGTGATCAGCAAGAGCCCTGTCTGAGTGGGTATCAGGTGCTGACCCTCTGCCTGCTCCCCTAGGAGACTCCAGCAGAGTCCCGGGAAAAGAACCGGCCATGCATCCTGCTGGGTTTCTTTGATGACCATGATGTCTGGCACTTCCTCTCTGCAGCTGCCTTGTTCTTCTCCTTTCTGGTGAGTCTTGCTGAGTCTCCCACTCTGCTGTATGGCCTCACCCTCTCCTCTTCCACCTTGCCCCTCTCCATCCACATGGACCTGTGACTGCTCCAGGACCCCACAGAGGTGCCTCAACTCCTCTTGGCTCTATCTCCAGATATCCTTTACAGTGGGATGCTCTTTGTCAGAGGGATCAGGTTTTCTCCTTTGCCTTATTTATTTCCCTTTACCTCTTGGCCTCAAATTCCCTTTGGGGCCGTGGGTCACACAGCTGTTGTGGGACAGCTGAGGGGCTGCTGCTGTGACCAGTGACTCATGGATTTGTGAAGACCTCCCAGGAAAGCAAGACCTGAAGGTCTGAAAGGTAGACCTACCTGGCCAGCAAGACCTCAATCTGCCTTGTACTTTCTTCCTCAGGTCCTGCTGACCCTGGATGATGACCTGGATACGGTGCGCAGGGACAAGATCCCGGTGTTCTGAGTCCCCAGGGGACAGGGGCGCAGGGGTGTCCCAAACTGCTCAGCCAAAGGCACTGGGCCACTGGTATCTGTGGGGAATGAGCCTGCTTCCGTGGCCAGCAACACAGGGGAGCTGGATCCCACAGCAAGCATGAAGGGGTGCTGTGGTAACTGAGGTAGGACCAGAAGGGAAGACGACGTTTACTCCTTTCCCACTGCATCCTCTGGGGCAGGCACGACCCAGCAGCCAAGGCCAGTGCACAGCCCTCTGGCTCACAGGTGCAGTGGGTGCTGGAGCCAATGAGGGGGGTGGAAACAGGAGGGAGGTGTGTTTGAGACCTTTGCTTCCCTTCCTTCCTGCTGATGTGCTCCGCTTCCTCTCTGGTGAGCAGGCTTGAGAAGTGCAATGCTGCTCCTCCTGCATTGGGAGCTGATGCCTGTACCCTGCAGGCTGCTGCCCTCAGAGAGTCCCTTCAGCAGCACAGGGAGAGCATTTGGTTCCTGTCCTGCAGCCACTGAGGGAGCAAGGGACTCCAAACTGAGGTGGCAGTGGGGGGACAGTTTTCTTCTTTTCATTTTGTTGGAGAAACTCCTCTGGTAGCTGGAGGGGAGCCAGGGTAACAAGACTGTGGTGTTGGAGGGAGATGGTGGACTTAGAGCTGCCCGTGCATGCTCTGCCAGAGCCTCCCACCTTGCTCCTGAAGGCTCTCACTCACTCCTGTTGAACAGCCACACTTCCTCTGGCAGCTCCGGTGCTGGCTCTTGTCAGCGTGATGGTCTCTCAGGGCACTAGAATTGCTGTCCTCAAGCAAACCTAAAAGAGATGGCACAGCAAAGCCACAACCTTGCATGCTGGGCAGCTCTTTGGCAGCCTCTTGGCTCCTGCTGCCTGCCTTGCCAAAGGGGCAAGGTGGAAGAGGCATGTCGTCCAGCAACCTCAGACTTTCTCCTTCAATGAGTCTGTTTTGGACAAACTTGGCAAAGCAGGTTCCCTTATGGACCGGGAGTGTGGAAGAGGTTTGGGGACAGTTGGGGTTGAGCTCTTTAGCTAAAGATCTGGGCTGAACTTTCTTGTCAAACTTTGCTGCATCTGAAATAAGTTTTTAAATGGCTTCTCCGTTGTTTCTGATTTCTTGGTTATTTAAAAAACAAGAATGGGGTGTGAATTATTTCAGACCTTGCATCTAAATATGGGACCTGTTTTGCTAATTTTGAATTAAAAAGTGTTCTTTCAGGCCTGCTGTCCTTATTCTTGCCATTGTCTGAGCATTTTTGCTTCAGTGTATGTGCATGTACCCAGTGATGGGAAGGTTTCATTCCACTTCTGCTTACTAAAGCAAACTACGGTAATGTTTTACTCTGAGGGTCTGTATCTCCTTGAAAAGTTTTGCACCAGCTGATTTTTATTTTTTTCCAAGTTGGAGATTGTCAAGACTGTCAATAAAATGAATGTTCCTGGTTCCCTGCTCTGCAGGTTGATGTGAATTCTTCTTGCTCCAGCTCTCAGCAGGAGCAAGGAGAGCAGCTGGGACAGAGGAGTGCCCAGTGGTGTCACACAGCTGCTGTCATCCTTGGGACTGTCACAGACCTTTCCTGAGCATAGGTGCAGATGACCTGCTTGTTCTCTTACAATTGCCTGTGAGACTAAATAGAGTGAAGAACAGACACTCTTGTCAGTGTAGTCCCTTTGGCAGGGTGGGAGAGGGCTGGAGGAGGAATGACACAAGCGGCTGCTACCTGTTACCTTCCCAGGCAGAGCTGTTGCCACTCTGGAGGTGTTTCAGGCGGGGTGTGCCAGAAATGAAGAAGGTGGAGGTGGTCCTGGTGTGCTGTGTTGTATGACAGTGCTTTGGGCGTGACTCACAGGTTTGTCATGCAGATGGAGTTGTGAATGTTTCATCTTGGAAAGGGGTAGGTTTCTCAGGCTTGTTGCAAAGTGTGAGCTTCTCTTGCTTAACAGTATCAGCAGAGGCTGCAGGGAAGGGGACGACACTTGTTTTTGTCTGAGTAGCATCAGCAGAGAAGTATCAAGCTGAGGATAGTTCACATTTTCTGTTCAGCCACCCTGCAGCCCTACCATATGTTCTTGGTGCATCTTAAATGTCTGAATCCAATATTAGCTACTTGGGCTTGCCTGCAGCTTCCTTTTTCTTCCCATAAGGAAGGACTGCCAAGAAGTCTGGGGTGCAAAAAAACCACAAAACAAACAAAGCCCAAACAACCCAAATCCTTACTGCTGAGTGCAGCAAGACTGAGCTGCCCCCGTGGGGGACTCGGTGTGGGACTGTGGTGCTCTGCCAGCATGGTTAGAAACATGCTGGGCAGATGGAACCACCGGGGCTTCTGTATCCAGGAAACATAGGAATGTGTGACCTGACAGTGTTTTTATAACATGTGCTCTGTGCTGCCCTCCTTGCAAATGCAAGGGCCGCTGTAGGGAGCCCCCAGTGCTGTGCCAGACTGAAGAAGGGCTTGCGTGCCCCCAAATTTGTGCAGTGTTGGACACACATTTTCATAAACTATATTATTTCTCCCTGTGTCTTTCATAATCTGTAGTCTCAGACCTTGCTCCAAGCTCATATTTGTTTCCAGCCAGGAAGCTGGTTATCTTCAAATTGGAATGTGAGAAAAAACTAACGTTGAACAGCAGTTGGAAGGCTCAGTGTAGGAGGTAGAACAACATATGGGCTCGCTGAGCTAAGCAGAGATGAGCACAGTATATGAAGGGTAAGGCAGTAACAGTGAGGGAGAGAGAGGTTGGAGAAGGCTGGAGAACAGCACAGAACTAGCAAGAAAACCATGAAAGAAATTAAATACAAGGAAAGGCACCTCAAGCCTGAGAGATGGGAGGAAAGGTTAGAATAGTCTCCCTGCTGCTTCTGTGCTTCCAGCATGGTGCATCACTTTTAAAAACTTCCTCTTAGCTTTGCCCTGCCTGCTGGTTTCTGTTTGTACTTCAGTTCTCCCACCTAGTGACTGCAGGGCCCAGCCTCACCCGACCGCTCCAGGGATCCCTCTGGCTGCTGGGGTTTCTGGCTGGGCACCTGGGCAGCTCTGTGTCTCCCAGCTGTCCTGGTCACACTTGGCTGTGTAGCCCTTGGACCTGGAATGCAGCTTGAGTCCTGCTGTCCTTGTCCAGGCCATTGCCCTTGGGAAAGGAAGAACAGCTTGCTGGGTAGGTGGAGGGCCCTCATTCCATGATTTGCAGGTCATTGTTTTCTCACCTTTCTCTGCTCACTAAGGAGCAGAGGTGTAAAGGGAGAAAAGCAGAGCAGCATCTTGGAATTGTGTTAGGAGGTAGGGGGGCCTTTCTGCTGCCTGCAGGCCAGTAGTGGGGTCCCTGCTTCCCCCATCACATGCTCAGCATAAACTGCTGCCACAACTCCTGAAGGGAAACAAATGGTTCACTTTTCTGGTGAATCCCCTTCTCAGCTTATGGTAGGGGCTGTGAGGAGCTTGAAGGAAGCAGGAGCTGGTCTGGCTGGCAGTGGCTGCCAGAGTACTTCTCTATACATTATGGAAGCTGTACCAGCCCAGGAACACCTGCCCTAAGCTTTCTGCAGTTGGTTATTCAATATTCAGGCTTATTTGCCAAATCATGAGCTTTGTTTGCTGTTTTTGCAAGAAAAAGAGCTCAGCTCTGTATCATTTGTGTTACGCCTTCTGCAACACCTTCCCCAGGCCTCTTAACATTTTCCCAAGTAAAAGCCAGTGCAGTGCTGCAGATGGGTCAGATGATTTTGGGTGGTGCATGGCCAGAAAGTTGCTGCTGAGCAGCTTGTGCTTTACCTGCCCTGTAGCAATGTGACCTGTCTCTTGCCTCTACCTTGCTCTTCTCTTTTCACAGCTCCTGGGCACCTGAAGGGTGTCTCCCCTCTCCCACAGCTCTGTTGCCTTAAGCCACAAAGAGGAGGTGGATAGAATGTTATCACTGAATCATGGAATGGTTTGGGTTGGAAAGGACCTTTAAAAGTCATTTAGTTCCAACACTCCTGCCCTGGAAAGGGACACCTCCCACTAGACCAGGTTGCTCAAAGCTAGGTTATATCCACCCTGCCCCCTTGAATGTTTCCACGGACAGGGCATCTGCCACCTTTCTGACCAACCTGTTCCAGTTTTTTACTGCTCTCATTGTAAAAAACTTACATTAAAAACCCTTATATTCCATATATTTCTTGTTTTCTTGGGAAATGTAGATAAAGTTGTTGTTCTACCCAGTACAACACAAGGGAGAAAGAAATAGCTTCTTTCTCCCTAACACTAATACCCACTCAGAGGTTAGGAAAACTAGCGGGGTCAGGTGAGCTGACAGTCTTACAATTACCACTCAAACCTCTGGGCTGGCTGAAGAGCAGCCAAGGCAGGGGGAGTACTCTGCACTGTGAAAGGGGAAGGCACAGTTTTAAGAGAAAGGTGAACTTGTCCACAAGTAGATTTTGAGCCTATTAAATCAGCAGCACCTGTGTAGATGCTGGGGCAGGGGGAGTGGAGGGGCACTTTTCAATGATAGCAAGAGGGGGATACTGAGTTTATCCATGACACTTGCAGGGTCTGTTTGAGACTGAGGTATGCAGCCCCTGGCTATGCTCCACCTCTGGCTTAAGATAAGAAACATTGAGCCAGTTTCACTTGTGCTTTTGTCTGTGGTTTTCCTTATGTGCATGTGGCCACACCAAGCGCTTGTATGAGCCTGTCAGGCCCAAGGACGCCCTGGCAGCTCTCAGTGCCAAGAATGCCAGAGGGTGGCCAAGCGGGGCCTCCTTGCCCCAGGGGCATTGCTGGGGCCTCGTGGAGCCCTGCTGCATCTCCCACAAGCAGAAGCACCTGCATCTGTGGCAGCTAGCCAGCAGTGAGGGCACCCACCAGCCCATCCTTGGAGGTATTCACCTGCCTTGTATCCTGTTTCCCCTCCCCTCTGCTCTGAATGAACTACACATACTGGCTGTCACTGAAGTAGCAAAATAGAAGGTCCTCTGTTTTAATACTAAACTTTAATTAAAAAAAAACCCCTAAGGCCTTTTGTACAGGCATCTTCCATGTCTGTGAGAATTCTGATCTTTACAAGCAAGTTTTTCTGGAGCCCCTGAAGACAATTGTTTCATAGCATTTCTTACAGCTTCTGTTGCAGCCTCCCAAAAATGCCTTTACTTTACCTTGCAACACCTCTGTACTGCTCTCATACAAAGCACATCCTTTAGCTTCAAACTGTGACAAAAGAACTGTCTTAGAGCACTTCAAAACCAATGCAGCAGGCTGTGATGAGAAGCATTATATAAAGCCAAAGTTGTATCTCAACTCAGTAAGCACTGTCACCTGGGCAAGGACAGCACCTGCCATGCACTATTTTGATACTTCATTATCAGTATGTTTCTTCTGAATTGTGTAGTTTTATATCTCCAAATAATGCAGTGCATAACTCTGGTCTATGCAGAGAATATACATCACTGGAAAACTATAACTGTAAATTCCCAAAACTTTTATTTTTGCCTCTCTTGAATAATGAATGGCATGACTTTCCATGTGGAAAGAAGCTGTATCAACAAGAACGCAGTATCCAAAGAGTGTTTTTCTTTTTTTTTTAATAAAATACTATTATGTTCATATCTATACAAATAATTATTACAACTATTAAACAAAGTATTACATTTAACAATAGAAATCTCAGAACTCTGAACAAGATCATGGTTTGGGATATTTACACCTGAATGTAACACATTTGTAAAAAGATGTCAAAATAAACAGAGCAAGATCTTATTTACAATTGGAAGATGATGTTCCTGTTCATTCATTATAGATTTCTACTGCAGAGTTCCTTTTTTCCATTACAAAATAGTAAGGACTTTCCACTGGGACTGTATCCAAGTCATTTACAGCTGTATAAAACAGAAGCACAGCAGAAAACTCTGGACTGAATATAAATAATTTACACTGTGGAGGGCAACAGCATCTTTGATTAATCTCCTGTGGCAAAATCCGTATTTGCTTCCCTTCTCACAGTGAGCAGGCAGGAACAGGGCCCAACCCACCATGAGCTCCACTGTTTCATACTTGTGATTGCTGGAACAGCAGCACATATTGCAAACTTGGAAACCTGCTTGTAAAGATAATTTTGGTGTGGCAGAAAGAAATGCCTTTTTTTTTTTAAATTTATCTCATAAAAACTGGTATCAGTATGTAATAAATGGCTTCTGTGTAACTAAGCAGAGTTTGTTCGCAGAGAGAATATGAATTTGTATTGTCATGACCAAAAAACTCCACTGCATCTTTCACCAGTTCAAAGAGTAACTTGCTCTCAGTGTAACTAGTGGCAATAAAGTGTTGGTGCTCTGAGGTTTTAGATTTACTTGGTATTGCAGAGGCAGTAGAAGTTGAAAAGACCCTCACACGCAAACCTGTCTCTGCACTGGAACTCTTGTCCATGAGACTGCTACCCATGCTGGATCATGGCAGTGGGAGAAAGGACCAGTGGTGGATGATAACAGGCCAGGTGATGATAAAGAGTGGAGCTCCTTATAGCACTGTATCAGAAAACAACCCAAATTTGACTGATTTGTTATAAATAGACGATGCTATTCTGTCTTGCCAGTTAAAGTGGGATCATTACTAAAGTGATGAGCATGAAACTTATTAGGGGAATGGCAAAAGCTCTTAGCACAGCTGACTACACTCAGTCATCCAGAAACAGCATGAGTTTGTGATGGAGTCCTTGAGCCAGGGCTGCACAAGTACCTCAGAATAACGTAAAAAGACAACAGGAGACCAGAAATAATTAAATGGCCCATTTTCTACCGTTGCCCTGCCACACAATCTGTTTCCTGCAACAGCACTACAGTCACCAACCACAGCAGCACCAGTGCAGTTTTAAAGTGCAGTAGGAAATCTGTGCAAAATGCAGGAGACTCTGGACTAGCACAGTATTTACTTTTTTTCAGAGAGGTGCTCTTCCACCTGGGCAGCAGCGTAGTGACTGGAGCTGGGAGCAGGAGCTGGAAAACCCATTCCAGTAAGGCTCAGCCACCAGCTCAAATCACTTCAGTTCTCATTTCCCTTAGCTGTTCTTAAATGAGGTCTTTTCTCTCAATGAAAAGGTGTATAAATATTAATGCAGTATTAATACTATTTTATTGCCTGCTTTCAACTTAGCCGGTCTCTGTTCTTATTCTCCTAGGCTGCTTAAGGGATTGATCATGGACTACACTGACATACATGCAATCCAGCCCAGTACTATTTGTTGAAGTCATTTAGGCCAAGCTGAAAGCCACAGCCACACAATGCTTGTCAGTTGTGGCAGTCTCACCCCAGAGGTAGTGCCCAACCTTTCCCTTCCACTGCTTATTTTGCTAAATTAAGCAATACTGAGTATTTTTCCTTCCTTCAAAGCCAAAACAAACCCCGTCTTAATATAAGTAAGCTTCAAAAACATATTATGGAAGAGAAAATGGCATTCTCAGGCTAACAAATTGCAACTTTTCCAAGTATAGTCTTTTACAAATATATCTTGAAAACCAAGGGAACAGGTAATTCTTAGGAGAAAAAGGTAAATAATTGTTGTCACAGATGTTTGCTGAAGAAAATGTATTTGCTTATCATATTGTAATAACAAGTAAAACAGAATCACTCAATCTGCAAAACTTACAGAAGTTCCTTTTTCAAACTATTCTCCCAAGCACAGATTGAGGTAAAACGAGCCTTATCAACCGGATAGCTAAACACAACAGGTTCAACGGTAGGAGAAAGGAAAAATAAAGAAGCAATTGTTTCCACTCCATGGTAAAGATGTTGCAATTGCTCCTCTTCCCGAGAGCAGAGCCCTGCGAAAGGAACTGAGCCACTGACCTGTCAGTGGCATAAACTGACCTTCACAACTAAGTGCAAGAAGGCTCGTCGATATGGAATGGCAGGTGGGATTAATTTATGGTGACAAGGAAAAAACCCAAAACAATTTAATAATTAAAATCTAACAGAAATTACTTAACATCTAATTCCCTCTCTTTTGATGTGAAATATCCAGTCCCTCCACTGTTCTTCCTGAAGGCAAAAGAGAATGAACATGTGAGAAGCTGAAATGCACAGGCTGATCTCAAACCAGTGGACCAGGTCAGATTCAGCATTCAAAGCCCATCTTGGACAGGCAATTAGACCAAAAGACTGCACAACAGAGCCAATCTTTCTTTAATAAAGTTATCTAAAAGCCAGTCTGCAGTGCAAATACCAGAATTTGGACGAATGTGTTCATACAAAGCTCTCAGCGAGTGGTCTGACTACCTTGCTCTTCACAGCAGTCTTCCTGATCCCATACCAGGGCCACAGGATCATTTAGCATCACTTATGGCATGTAAAAAGACTCACACAGGTATGTGGTTGAACTTCAACAGAAATTGCCATGTTCAAGGAGGGGAATGAAATATTTCTCCATCCTGGTCTCGGCAGGGTTCAGAAAAAGCCCTGAGAAGGACGACAAAGTGGTGTGGTGACTACACAGGAATCGCCATGCCCTGTCAACACTGTGAGGTCCAATCCTCTGGAGAAGACCAAGGGTCACACAGTAGTTACTTTTGAGCCACACACCACAAAATTGTGCAGTTCCTGCAAAATGGCAATAGTCTTCATATGGTTGGAATGCCTATGCTGCGACTACCTGCACTACAGGTGTCCTGTGAAAAAGGGTGCTATTTTTGGTCGTCTTCGTAAACAGAAAAGGGTGAAAGTTACTGACACAGTTACTGCTTCAGAAATTATGTACAGCATGAAAAAACCGAAACAAAACCACAGTTGATATATTCTATCATGAATACTCAGGATTGCATTTAACCTTGACACACACCACCAGTAAAATTAATAGTGAAATCAACATAAAGGAATAAGAGAATAGAATAGTCCAACTGCCTGATCCCTTCAGGGCTGACCAAAAGTTAAAGCATGTTGTTAAGGGCATTGTCCAAATGCCTCTTAAACACTGATGGCTTAGGGCATCGACCGTCTCTCCAGGAAGCCTGTTCCACTGTCTGACCACCCTTCCTGATGTCCAGTCTGAACCTCCCTTGGTGCCCCTTTGAGTCATTCCCATGTGTCCTGTCAATAGATCCTGGGGAGAAGGGATCAGCACCTCCCTCTGTTCTCATCAGGGAGCTGCACAGAGTGATAAGGTTGATCCTCAGTCTCTGTCTCTCCAAAGCAGACAAGCCCAGAACCCTCAGCTGCTCCTGACAGGACACACCTGCCAGCCCTTCCACCAGCTTTGTGCTCCTTTGGATTCATTCCAGGACCTTCACACCCCTCTGAAATGGTGGAGCTCAGAATTGCACCCAGCACTCCGTGTGAGGCCACCACTCCTCTCCCTATTTATACTTGTGCCTGGTGTTACTTTGTCCCATGTGCAGAATCTGGCACTTGAACTTATTAAATTTCATCCCATTAGTCACAGCCCAAGGCTCCAATCTATCCAGATCCCTCTGCAAAGCATCTGTCAACAGCTCCTCTCAGTTTGGTATCATCAGCAAACCTGCCAATGGTGTGTTCAACTCCTACATCCAGGTCAGTGATAAATACATTGGACAGGACTACCCCTGGAATTGAGCCCTGAGGAACACTGCTGGTGGCTGTTCATCAGCCAGATCTAGCGCCATTCACTACAGCCCTTTGAGCTCTGCCCTTCAGCCCATTCTTCACCCAGCACACCATGAACCTGCTCATCCCACAGCTGGACAGCTTGTCCAGATGGATGCTGTGAGGGATGGTATCAAAAGCCTTGCTAAAATCCAGAAACATTCCATGCCCCACTTTCTGTTCACCCACTAAGCAGGTGACCTTATCATAAAAGGATATCAAATTGGCTGGATAGGACTTTCCCTTTGTGAACCCATGCTGACTGTGCCTGATGATTGCATTATTCTTTAAACTCGTTTCAATAGTACCCGGTATAATCTCCATAATTTTCCCAGGAACTGCAGTTAGACTCACAGTCTGTACTTCCCTAGGTTCTTCCCTCATACCCTTTCTACACATTAGAATAAGGTTGGCTACCTTCCTGTCAGCAGGGACCTCCCCAGACCTTTGGTAGATGATTAAGTGGGGTCCTGCCATATGTCCTGATTGCTTCTTCAGTACTCTGGAATGAATCCTATCCAGCCAAATGGATCTGTGGACATTGAAGTGTTGCAACAGGTATAAGTTGATAAGGTCCTTCCAGTTTTCACAGATACGAAGTAATGTAGTTTTCCCAGCAGAGAAAACTAATGTGATACTGTGTGAATGTTTGGAATGAGAAGGATTAGCATCTTTATATATAAAGAAGCCAGGGCTTAATTTTTCACTAGTTTGTCTTGAAAGCCAAACCCACCACTGCACATGCAATGCCATTTGAAGAGAGCAAGAAGGGAGGGCGGGTTTGCTTCCCTCCTCAGAGTCCAGACAAACATGTAATGCACAGTGTGGCTGCTGCTTTGATCTCCATGTCATTATCATCCAGAAACCATGGAACCACTCACTGTTATGGAACTCATTTCACCAGCTGAAGCAGCCTCTTTGAGAGCTACTGCATTAAGGAAATCAATTTGATCAAGGGTCTCACCACAGAACACCCAGACCTGCAGTTGGCTTAGTCAGCTTGAGCCTGAGGACCGACTCATTCCTAACCTTCCTGCTTTCTGCACAGCCCAGTGGCTGCCACTCCATTGGTAACTACACTTAGACAGAGATAAGCCGTGAACTGAAATAAATATGCAATCTATTATTTTTAAGAAACACAGAGAACTGATGCACCACTTAGATTTAGTGTCCTAAGATAAGCTCCATCTGAATTAAAAAGTGATTCCCAATCAGAATCAGAACCATTTTACTTCACCTTGCAGGAAAACATCAGACCACAGGTTACAAGAGCAGAGACACTGTTAGGACAGACTACAGACAAGGCCTATTATTTTTCATGTCAAAGCCTCCTTACTTTCCTGCATCAGTGGAAAAGGGCTTAGCAAAAACAACATCTGGTAAGTCAATCTATGGAAAAATGTTTCAGGTCTGTCTTTAAGCGTCCTGTTCTTGGAGATGGAGGAATATCTTCCTTTCCACCTTTCAAAGAAAAAATCCCCAAACCATAACAAACCAAAATCCCAGGGAGCCTGCGCCTCCCCATGCCCTCACCAGGGGCCTGTGACAGGTCCCAGGAGCAGCAAGAGAATGTGCTGGTGGGCAACACACAAGCATTTCAAGCTCACCCTGCCCAGAGGAGAGGCCCTGGAGCAGGTTTTGTCACTCTGCAGCTGGTAGGGGGAGGATTGCATACAAGGGAACCTGAAGTTACTATGTTATTTGAAGAATCAAACGCAGAATGGTATTTCCAAGCACATAAAAATAAAAGACAAATATTTCTGCCTTGTTTGAAGAAAAAGCACAGTGCAGAGCCATTAAATAAATAAAATTTACCTAGCTCTTCCCTTTCCTTTAAAAGAAATGGGACTGAAATTTGTGAAAATACTGGAGACTCAGCCAGTGCACACACATTCACTCCATATCTCACACATGAACAAACACATTGTCCTTCCTTGAGGTGCACAAATCCCAATGTCTTCCCGGTATGTTTCACTCTCGACACATCCATGTTCCTCCTTCAGCCACAATCACACAGGTTTAGATAAAAGGTGCATTCAAGTGCAGAGTACTGATAATAACTGGGGCTCGATCCGGTCAGCAATATCAAGTGAACACTGCCCCCAAGGATCCCCACTCATTTTGTGGGATGCCATAAGCTCAGTCCTCCACCCATGTGCTGCCTGGTACAACAAAGGGCTGTTGGGCTGTCACTCACAGAAACCAGAAAGCTGGTGTTTGAGCATGGGCCAAAGAAAAGGAGAGGGGGAAAAAAAGAAAAGGACATTAAGAAGGTGCTAACCAAGGTATAGAACACACCCTGAGGTAAGCCGCGGCAATGAACAATGAAATAGCAACAAACACAGTTGCTGTCTCTGCTGACTGCACCAGAAAGTCGTAAGCTACGTTAAAACGTTGACTGAGTTCAGCCGTAAGTGAAGCCACTGCTAGAACAGATCCAAGCAAATTATTCTTAGAAATGGAAAGTCATGGGTTAAAGAGATCTGAATTTTCTAAAACAGTATTTTAAACTGCTGACCATGCGAACACATAGTAATTTTAACCAGGTAAAGTCAGCTTTAAATCAAGTGCATATGGCAAGCTTTAAACAGACAAAAGCTGCACAACAAATGCCTTTTTCAATTAACACTGGGTTAACACAGACTTGACTTGTGTTGAAACTCCTGAAGATATTTTACAAAAGAGAAACCCAAGCCATTTCAAGGTCCTCTGCAGTTTCAGGTAAACGTATCAGAAACAAACTGACACTTGTAGCACTTGTTTCCTCTCTCCCGTACGGATGCTCTCACTCCTTTCTTTACATCCATGTATTACTGAGGGTGGCCCTTACCTTGGAACAATCGGACATCAAACTTGATTGTTGGAAAATCAACAACCAATATTTGCACAGCTCTTGATGTTGCATCCTTACTGTTTACTAGTAAGTAAGCATTGCTTTAGGCACTGGTGCTTTAGAGTTAGTAAGGTGGGTGGAAATACAACATGTATATAAATACAGAAAGTACCCATATACATACATTTAGGCAAATAAACAGTGATGCTATGAATGGTCTCCACTCTCTTCTTCTTAAATATATAAACAACGCATCAGACTAGAAGTCAGTCTATTGGTTTTCATACAGCTGAGCTGCAGTCATGACCTAAAATATGGCTTATGTTGTGTGCAGGTCGGTTTGAGGACTGCTTGGAAGAATCTGAAGCAGATGTGTTTGCAATGGAAAGCAAAGGCGACATTGCTGAACCATCTGGAGGAAGAGCTGTGGCTATTTCTGGAAACAAAGACGTTAAGTTAAAATTGGATAAGTGCGACGTGTTGGTCATGTGCATTGGCGGCATATCTGGAAGCAAAGGAAAACTTGGCTGAGCAAAACCAACAGGCCTGGGAGGAGACAAAATGGATCCAAATCGATTGTTTAAACTTCCACTACTAGGCTTCTCTGTGCTTGGGTTAGGAAACATTTGATTGGGAAAGTAAGGGATAGAAATGTCATTGGAGAGGGTAGGGTGGGCAGGAGAGTAAGGTGGATAGAAGGATGGCAGCGTATTCTGAGGATCAACTGGGATTAGAGCTGGTGTTCGAGTGGCACTAGGCTGAGTGACTGGTGGGATGAAAGAGGCGTTGGCATTTATCGGTGGATTCATGCCACCCTCTGGAATAAAAGGGAATCCAAAATTCTGAGAGAGAGTATGTTGGTCAGGGGCTGCGTTATCATTAGACACTTGAGGGCCATCAGACATAAATCGGACAATGCTTCCTCTTTTTTCTATTGCGGACTGCTGGCGCCCAAGGATCATACTGCCACTGGTGGACAGGGGAAGATGGGGAAGACTAGGGTCAAACACATTTCCATGTCTCTGATTTCCAGATCGATTCCTTTCAGGTTGACGTATTTTAGAACCTCCATTGTCTTGTAGAGGATGTCTTGACCGCTGAGTAACTGAAGAATTTGGCTGACGAACAGAAGGCTGCCCTTGCTCACCATTTCCGTGAGAAACTGCAGGGTGAGGGTGAGTTGGCCTCACGACTCCATGCATGTTGCTAGAAACAGGCGTATTCATGTGGCTCTTAGTTCCATGACTGTCCGTCATCCTCATGGGATTGGACTTCTGCACAGAGATGTTTGGGCTTGTATTGCGACCCTGAATATCTCCCGAGGAAGAAGAACTCGAAAAAGGAATAGTCAAAGAACTGTTCCTTGTGTTAATTGCCCCAATAGACATGTCACAGCTTTCCCTACTCTGGCCATCACCGTCTCTTCGGATGTGGACGCTCTCTCGCGCTGGGGGACAGTTGTACTCTATTGTGGAGGAGGCGCCACACTGTGTGTTCCTTTGATGTTCTGGGATTGATCTTTGGCTTCCACTAACTTGATCTCCAAGGTGAGGGGCGAGCAAACTCTGCATGAAACTTTGGTGGCACGTGTTTTCGTTTTCCCTTGATGGCAGTGTATTCCCCGTTGGAATACCCTGTACTGACTGGTAGGGCAGTCTCTTCTGTCTCTCTATGGAAGGCCCAGTATTTTGACCGATTCGGAACGCTTGCGACTGCATGCCCCTGAGGGATGACACAGAATTGCCAATTTCACTGTTTCTTGAAGCCTGAACATCGAAATTGCCCGTTGGTTGTTGATTGGGTCCAGTGGGCTTAAATGTTTGGCAATCAGAAAGACGCTGCACATCTGAGCCAACTGTGTGGTCAACAGATAAGCGGCCCTGCATACTATGAATTGCCAACCCCTTATTTCTAGAAACGTCAAGGTAACTTCTCATTTCCAGCTGGTCAGAAACCCTAGGGCCTTGAAGAGATATTCCTATTCTCTGCTCTGAATTAGAGGGCGTTTTCCCAATGAGGGCCTCAGCAGAGTAGCTGGAAACTCTGTTTCTTTCCTGCCTGTGAGGGGTGCATGCCATATCTGATGGTCTGGTTACGATGCTTGCCTGGGACACCATTTGCTGCTCTAAGCCCCTTGAGGTCATAAGTCTTTGCATCTGATTGTGCCCTGAAACATGTTCAGAAGCGGAACCTTGCTGCCTGCTGCTAACATCTTGTTGCTGCTGATGCATAATATCCTGATTTATATGGTTCTGAGGGTGGTTATGGTGGTTTCTGCTTGTTGCAGGATTTTCACAGTTCTTTTCAGGCTGGGAAGCTCCGAAGTGCTGCTGCATCTGCTGCTGCATTTGTTGGTGGTGAGGATGAGGCTGACCACCCTTTTGCCGTGTTTGATCACTTCCATGGTGTTTCTGCTGTAGGGAAAGCTGTGTGGCTTGTGTTCCCTGGATGAGATTCCTTTTCTTTTGCATCTGCACCTCCTGCTGTATCGTTCGCTGTTGGTGGACACTGTGGGGTTGAGAGTGGACTGAGTTTTCCCCGTGAGTGACGTGGTGCTGCAGCTGATACAAGTGGTGCCTCTCTCTTAACTGACCAGCCTGCTGTTGCTTTAAGTATGGGTGATTACTGTGAAGGTGAGAGATGCCTTGAGAAGGAACGTGTTGAATTGGCTGCAAGTGCTGCCCTGACTGGCCTGGCTGCTCTGAAATTGATGGCTGAGAACCACACTGAACCTCAGTTTGCCTCAAAGCTGATGTAACAAAATTGCTATTGGATGGAAATAACCTATTGAGGCCATCAGCGTGTCCTTGATTGCTTACTGACACCACCGAATTGGAAGAATTAGGAGGAATCTGACTGACCAGCATCTGTGTTTGATCAGCAATACTCTCTGGTGTCCGGTTCATCAGTGCCATCCCCTCAAGCCTTATGGGTGCTGTCTGGCACTGCTTTTGCCTCTTTGCTGTAGAAAGCAGAAGGTCATCTTGAACGGCCCTCTTGGCCGAGTCTTTGCGACCTTCATGACTTTGATGCTTTAAGTGTGACTCCTGCAGCTGGGGAGCCTGCATGGTGCTTGCCCTAATGGCATTCAGTTGTTCCTGAGCATATTCACTCATCATAGTGGGTCCTGGAGACTGATTGATATATGTGCTAGATGGAAGGGAGAGGCTCACAGTTGCAGGGACACTTGCAGGCTCTGAAGGCTGGGATAAACTTGAGCAACTCACCAGGGGATGGACAATGCGACTCTGGTGTATCAGATTATTGACGCTTAGACTGGTTATGCTTGGTGTCTGGGAGGTGGAAATCTGCAAAGAAGGGTTCGATGTTTCCACACCTCCTATGGAGCAGCTTGGCTTTTCAACCTGCCTATCAACATTTGCTGGTGCTGTATCGTGAGCACCAAATTTGTTTGGTGCTGCTTCCAATGGCCCTGCATTGCTTTCTTTCACTGACTGAGGTTTAAAAGGCTGTTGCTCTCTCTCCAGCGGTGCAACCTCAGCTGACTTAGAGACAGCATCCCTCGTGTTAACCTGTATTCCTCCTCCACCTTTCTCAAGGTTTTCCTGGTCAAAAATAGCTCTGGCTGCAAGAGCTACAATGTCAGTCTGTTCTGAAAATGTACAGCTGTTACAGGTACTGGTTGAGGTGCTGCTTGTGACATCTTCTCTGGTGGTGTCTGGCAACATAGATGCAACTGAGAAGCCTCGACTGCTGCCAGAGCTGGTTGACATCGGGGAGTCTGCCTGCCTGCTAGCAATAAGGGAAGCACTGACTACTTCTGAATCAGAGATGCATGAGTGATGCTGGGAGAGAGTGTCACCTTCAGAGTTCATTAGCAAGAGTTCCTGCTTCTCGGGCAAATCAACATTTGATTCTGCTGATTTGGAGTTTTCCATAGGAAAATTAGAATGCTCACCATGAACAGTAAACGAAGAGGTTTTTTCCACAGCTGTTCTTTCTTTTGTGAGATCAGACAGCATTTTGGTTAGACCCTGTCCTTCTAACAAGTCTGCATCTTGCATTACCACTGAGGAATCTGGCTCAATGTTGCAGGACTCCGAAATCATTCCTGCCTTGGAACTTGCTGTGCTGCTCTGTGCTGCTGATGTCCCAGCAACCTGAGAATGTGTCACCTGTGCTTCGCTACAAGAGGATGTTAAGGTGCTGGGGGGTTCACAAGGTTTGGGAGACTCTGACAAGGCAGAGACAGTTGGTGGGTGGTTCTGAGGTCCAAGTGCCTGCTGGCGAGGAGCAGCATCTTTGGGAGCCGATGGGACAAGTGGCAGCTGCTCTGGCACCACGGACTCCAGTGGTAAAGAAGCAGGTGCCTCTGCTGAGCTCAGCTCGGGAACAGAGGGCATTTTCACTGCCTGTTCAGAACTCGCAGTCTCTTTGGAATGAGAGTCAGAAATGCTGACACCACTCGATGCTGCCACACCACTTGCTTGTGACGTAGTTACAGCTTGAGATACTGCTGGAGTGTTTTCAAGCAGCCCTTCACCATTTGAATACTTTGACACTGTTTCCACAGGAGCACAGTCCACCTTCCCTGCATCTTTGCAAGGAACTGCTGGGCAAGACACTTTATTATTGACTGCTTGGTGTTTCTTCGTACTCGGCTTTTTGTTTGTCCTTTTTGATTTTGCACCGGATGGCAAGCCAGCAGATGGTTTTTTGGGGGAAGCATTTATTGAATTAGATGCACTGGTTAGTACTGAGACCTCTGCAGGCACTGAAGATGCCAAAGAAGTTGGTAATGACACACAATTAACTGTGGCAATCTGGTTATTGATGGTTGCGGGATTGGTGGGGTGGCTGAGAGACAAGTGTAAGCAGCTCTGCCCAGCCATCTGCGATATGCTTTGATTGAGGTTGGCTAAAGCACCAAATGTATTGAGGGCAACATTGGTATTTGGGTCTTCGCTGGTGGTGGGTTGAATAATTTGCATAGGGGCTTGATTTGAAGCTCCAGATGAGGACATCACAGGCTGCAGTGCAAAAAGCTGCCCATTTAATGAGATAGTCTGAGGATGCTGTTGACTGGACATTGTAACTGAAAATGTTTGCGTAGAGCTAGAAGACGGCAAAGAAGATGGTCTTGGTAATATATGGACAAGGTGTTTCCCTCCAAAAGTCTGTGGAAGAGAAGCATTTTGCATGGAGCTGCTAGAGTTTGCAACTGCAGTCGGCCCGTTTACAGGAACTCTTACAGAAGCAGAAGGCTGAGCGGAGAGGAGGGGAAGAGGATTCTGATTAGCAGCCTGTATAATTACAATTTGCTGACTAACATTTTGGCTGGGAACTTCCGCTCTCACAATCGGAGGGCACGGAGTGGGGTTTGGAGGCTGGAGAATGATGACATTCTGGTTAGCTGGTGCTCCTGTAACAGCTGACGCGACTGGCTGAGCCATCTGAATCACCTGCATAGCTGAATTTAATGGAAGGATATTTCCTGCAGCCTGAGTTTTAACCTGTGGCTGGCTGATTAAAGGCTGCATAGGTAAGGGTGGGCATGAGGGCAAGGTAACTACAATCTGTTCAGCTGCCTGGCCATCCCCAGGCAGAGAAGCATTCAAACTGATACTGGTAGTCAAAGGCCTGCTCTGAGCAGAAGACACAGTACCAGCACCATTAACTGGCTCGTTTAGTAGTGCAGTCATTATACCAGATGGCGTTTGGCTTAGCGGCTGGACAGTATTTCCCGCCAGCTGCAAAGTGGTCCACGTGGTCTGCGTGTTTCCAGTTGAAGGCATCCGTGTAAGGCTACTCATGTTTTTCAAGTCTGAAGTGCCAACACCTGAAGAGCCTGAAAAAGACCAGCAGTTCTCTAAGGGACTGGCAGCCAGAGTGCTTATTGCCGTCACAGCCTTAACTCCTTCTGCTGCAGAAGTCGCAGGCACTCCAGCACTGCCCACTACGTCTGTGCTTTTGAGGACATTTACAGAGGAAGAGCTATCTGCAGTAGACAGTCTCACAGGCGGCACACAAGCTGTGTCTGTGGCTGAAATGACACAGCTTTCCTGGAGGTCACTCCTGGAATTGTTTGTATTTGAGCAAGTTGCATTCACCTGTTGAACTTGGGAGGCTTCCACAGAGGCACTGGAAGGAAGGCTGGTTCCCTGCAGGAGTGTTTTCTTTGTTGGTTTAGTGACCTCCTCATTATTTTTACTTTTGGGGAGATTTTGATCATTCTGTGGTGCATTACTTGAAGAACACTGTAATTCCTGTTCTGTCCCAGACTGAGATGCACTCTGTGAGCTCGCAGCAGCAGTGGTGAGCACACCTTGCTCGTTCTCCGGAGTGGAAAGCTCAAGAATGTGCCCTGCTGGAGCTGTCTGAGCAGATGCCAGCGGAGAAACCGTAGGCTGAGACCATGGCTTATTTTCTGTGGGATAAATACCAGCAATCGTCACAGGAGTCACTATGTTGCAAGTTCTCTGAACTGGCACAACATTGGCTGTTTGCTTTTGTAAATTATGACCAACATTAAACGTTATTCCCTGGACAGGTGCTCCTTGGTTATTTCCATTGGGTTGACTCCCATTAGAATAGACAATGATGTTCTTTTGAACCTGATCACTGGGAATAACAACTGAGACCTTTGCATTTTTGAGATTTCCTTTCCAGTGGATTGTAGGGTCATCATACAGGCAAATATCATTTGCTTTCAGTAGTTCGATGTATCTCCCGTTTTCTTTTTGCAGTTCATCCAACTGTTTCCGGAGTTTTTTTATCTCTTCAGCTACAAAACAGTGAGAGCACTCCATTACATCAGCAGCAGAACAAATAATGAAATAATGTTACCACATGACTTAGAGAGTAAATACTGTGTAGTAATGAAATAAATTGAATAAGTTGTTAATAATGTATGCTCTCTTCAGATGGTTAACATAATTCAAGTGAAGACTCTTATCCTGATAAGCCTCTCTACTAAGTGAGAAAGTGAATGAACTTCACAGATTATTCCATTACCAATAGCAGGGTATGTCACATTACTTAGTTAGAAAAAACTTCAGGACTAACTCAGATGAAACTGAACACTAAACAAAATTATTTAATTGCTGAAGGAAAGACAAGCACATTAATATTTTTCTTTTCCCTACTCTTTTGCAAAGACGAACACTGTTTTTATTTAATTGGTAATCTCATGGCTTTCCAGGAGAATTAAGTTCCATTACATCTAAAAATTATAAGCAAAACTTAATACAAAGCACTTGTGTAAATCCATAAAAACTGGCAACACACTTGGGAGACAGCTCACCTAACTAGGAAAGCCACCTAGGTTTTTCAAATCTAATTATATTAAAAAGATAAAAATAAACTATTTAGAATTCCATTCTGTGGGTAGAAAATAAAAATCACAAACCACAACATTAGCTCTGAGATTATTTCTGTCATACCTTTATCACTGTACATTTACATATCTGTTCAAGAAGATTTTATATGATGCACTGTATTTCTAGGAGATGGGTCACTACAACTTCTACAGCTTTTGAAAGAAAACAAAAAAGCTCTATGAACAGAGGAAAGTCCATGTTTTGGATGAAAAAAATCTAACAAAGTTTGTCAGAAATCATTCTGGTCACTACAGTAGCATAAACTGGGACAGGAGTTACTAGATGATGTCACATCACCTATAAACTCTGTAATTACTTCACAATGTGATTGTTTCATATCTCACAGCTACGTGCAAGAACAATCACTTGGGCATTCTGTTGGCTTTTTGTTTCAAGATATTCCAAGCAGCTGTTATTTTTCCTGTATGTGCAAAATGTCTTGGGATTCCCATTTGTTGACCCAGTCAGTACAGAGACACAGTGGAAGTGAGTGACAGAAGTTCTAGAGACTCCAGCAGCATCTGTACTTACCCTGTTCATTGTTCCCTCCATTTAATAGCAGCTCATCATTCTGTCTTTTCATTTCTGTTATGTACTTAAAGGCCTGGTCCAGGATCATGTTCTTGCTCTTTAAAAGAAAACATATGTATAAAATTAGGAGAAAGGTCTAGAATTGGTAGATCCAATAATGATGAGACAGCATTTGCTCCAAGAGGTCTCTACTTTAAAAATGTGCTACCTTGAATGACTCTTTATGGCTGGGTAGGGTTTGTTTTGTTTTGGGGCTTTTTTGTTTGTTTTTGTTTTGGTTTGGGGGTTTTTTTTGTCTTGTTTTGTTGTTTGTTTTTTTTTTTTTTTTAAGATGAACTACAGGTTTCATGAGTGACACTGACCCTGAACTGCTGTGAGATTTTACAGAATAACATTTTCAGTGCTGGAGCTGACATTTTTTGATGCCCAAAGGTAGATACTATGGCCACAGAACCCAAAGGTAGATACTATGGCCACAGAACCTGAACAGCCATCAATCACTGCTTGCAGATCAGCCTAAAATTTGTGTTCACTAATAAATGCATATATCACATGAAATTTCCAGGATACTGTCTTGTAAATATTTTATTAGGAAAGAAACAAACATGGAACAACTACCCAGGGAGATATATGCATAATTTTGAAAGTAATATACTGGAAAATACGGGAAGAGAAAATAACCCCTCCACCATCATCTTTTTATGAAACTATGCTTATTCTGCCTGCAAGGCCTTTGTTCACTCCTTAATTTCTTCTACTGTTCAGTAGGAACAGTCTCTGCTGGAGATAGCTTTGTCTTTGAAAAAGATGCTTCTGTGCATCAACCTCAAACCATTTTTCTTGCTTCATCTTTCACAAGGACAGTGTCTTAAATTACTACTGTTATTTCAGTTTCTGAATTGCTTTCATCCCATTATATCAAAGATGACAAAAATAAGCATGCATGGAATTCTATTGACATCTTATGACATTAAAGTGATCACCTGCAAAGGGCTGAGCAGGGATTGGAGAATGACCTGAAAAGAGATCTTGCTTAATCCATAGCTTTCACCACTCAGTCATCACACAGACTACATTCAACAGCATCAGTAGAAACTGGCTTTACAAACAGGAGTTGCACAATGTAACCAGCAACCCACTGACTTGATCTAACCCACTTCTGCCCAGCCTGTCACCCCTTCTACAGAGGAAATACTGCATTTATGAGTTGAGGAGAAAGTCAGTCACACATCCATCTCATACTGTTTCGTTCCTTCAGCAGCCATACACAACACTGCCAGATAAAACATTGAAAATCTGTGTAATTACATTAACATGACCGTGCACTTGCAAAAAGGAATTCTATTATAAATAGTTTTTTTAATATAGCTAGTGAGTTTTTTGAGAATATTAATTCAGACAGTTTTACCTTCTTCATAAGACAAATGGCACAATATGTATTTATAATTCTACAGACAAAGAAACACTTGAGCATTTTACAGGAAAGCCTGTATGCACCTCTGGATGGGCACTCACCTGCTTAAGTGCTGGAGAGCAGGGAATGAGTTCTCCAATTCTGTTTATCCCAGCATTAATCTTCTTCTTTCGATGTCTCTCCACTAACCAAACATAATATGTACTGTGTCATCTGGTTGGGCAAGTCAGCACAACAGCAGCACAACAGCAGCACAACTAATACAATGTTAAGGGCTCATAAATACATTTTTTCATTGCACATTGGAACCTGTAGTAACTTGAGAGGAAAAAAATTCCACTAAAGTAAGCCTCAGTTAATTAATGCTCAGTGGAATTGAGAACCATAACATAAGCAGTAATATCTTTAAAAGGTGGGAACATTCTGGACCCCCTCATGGAAAAGAAGAGTTACTGCAACTCAAAATTCAGGTTTTGGTACTGCTTTCTAACTGAGTTTCCTGCCACTTTTTTCACAAGTCAGATTGATTAAATTTAGGCATGCAGAAAGCATATGAACCAAGATTATGGAAAGAATTAGTTTCAGATTTGGGAAGAAAACCCATGTCTCTTAAATACTAAAGTCAAGTTTAGCATAAAAGGAGAAATAACATGGATTTTATTAGTCTTCAGGTTTAATTTTAAATTTGTATTGATGGAGAAGCCAACATTAATCATAGCTGAAGCTCCAGGTATATGGACTACCAGTTACTCTACCTAGTTTGGAGAAGGCCAGAAAATGCTTAATCTATAGTCATTTACCTCTTCACAAGGCCTGAACAGTGCCATAAAGTGTCTACACTATAAGTCTAGGAGTGTAGATACCTTTGGGTATGTTTTTTTCAGGTAGTATTAATCTTTGTTTTCCATCCACCATAGTCAGCCTCTTCCAAATATAGTTCACTGTCAAGTAGATTTTTTTTTTGGACTGAAATGTTTTCATGTTCTACATGAACTAAAACTATTAGATGTCTCGTCTCAAAAAAGCCAGAAAAAAGGTTCTGTTATGGCTTTGTCAAGATTCAAACCAATGTTCATTGTGCTGAACAAACCTTGTGGTTCGTGCAGTTGGGCTACTCTTGGTGGAGCACAGAAACCTGTCACTGTCACACAGTGACCTGCAGGTGACTGTATTTCATTTTGATCCTTTACAAAGGACATATTAACTTAATTTAAACAGTTTTATTCCAGTAGTCTGTCACTTCAGTTTAAATTTCTCAAACAATTAAATTATTTTTTTTGTATTTCAGGACAGACTGATGGCGTTGACAGAGACAGGCCTAAATACACTAAACACGGCAAGACAAAGCCTCTTATGCAAGAAATCTACTGTATAAATTACAGCAGCTGTATAAACATTTGAACATATGATACCTGGGACCTAGTTATTATATGTCTTACTAATACATACAGACATCACAGTGATTGTGAAGTGCTACTCTTCTGTTTGATATTTGCCATATTCTTGTATGGCAGCTTGTCCAGATATTAATGACTAAGCAAGCTATACGGCTGGAGGGAGCTGGTCCCCACATCTTGCAGAGTTCAGCCCAGTAAATAAAGATTTTGGAAAGCTATAGGCAAGTAAATCAGGAACTGAGAATTAGAATGAGGCCAGCAAACTCAGAAGTAAACTTGATAAGACTATTTCCTGATACTTCTTAATTCTTAAGAAATTGGCCACACCCTGAGCACAGCCTGACAAGCACTATATTCCACAGTCTTCACATGGAAACTACTCAGTGTTTTTTCCAGTTGAGTTTGTGAAGAACACACAATAATGCTGTTTAGTGAAAGAACTGGGATCAGTTTCTTAGGATAAACCAGGCCCAAATCTGTCAGAGTCCTCCCCAGTCCATCTTTCTGTTCATACTCGTAAAAGATGCCGTTGTAGCTAAACACTGACTAGTTGCTGCCTGAGGGATGTGACTCCTGCAACAGAGACAGCCCCCATTTGCACAAATTTTCTGGGATGTCAGCATCCAGGTGGGTGCCTTAGCAACAGGCTACAGGAATACTTCTAATCCAGGGAACCTGCAAAACTCTCAGGTCAGATACATCTCTGTTTTGAGAGAGGTGGATATTAGCTGGCTGTCAATGCCAATGCATTTATTTTCCTTTAGAATTGAACACAACTAAAATTGTTTACTTCTTAATTTACTAGCATTGGAATGCCAGAGGCATGGTCCTACCTTTAACATTTTACTATGGAAAACAGCCAACTAGAAACAACCAAGAAGCCCTTCTGCACAGATATTCTACCCAAGGACCCTGAAAGGTGTTTGACAGGGTGTTTTTTTTAAGTGTAGCTCCTCCTGTGGAGGACCCTTCTCCATGGAAAATACGTTTTACTAGTTCAAAACATCTGCGCTTATTCCCAGACCAAATAACAAAGTATAATGTTTCTACCTGCATTATGTGTCTCCCGGTTTTTCTTTCTGTGAAATATAAAGGGAAAACAGTGATGTGAAACAGAAGGGAAAAAATCTGCATACAAACAAATATTTACTATTTCCATTACAGCCAAAAATAGTAAATATTATAGTCTGCTCTGTGAACAAGAAAATAGCAGAAGTCAAAATGATGTTCTTAGACACTGACATTAAATAATTTCTAACAAAAATTCGTTCACGTTCAGACTTAAATCAATTTCAGTATAACAAGGCACAGTGTAATATTCCATTTGATTGTTAGTACATATTTATAGGCAAAGCTGGGTTTTTATGTTTCTGTTCAGCAACAATTGCTATACTAGGCAGTGTTCAATAAAGCCAAATATTAAAAAAATTAGTTCTGCTTCTGAGGAACAAGGTAGTTAAGTATTTGTTTGAAATGTTGCTTCTATGTTCACTGGATCAATGCTTTTACATTACAGAAAACAGAAAGAAAATGTTACCATGCAAATTCATGTTTCTAGCCCTATTACCTTCAAACATCACATCTTCTGGTATCAAAAATGCTTCCTTTGTCAGAGAAACCAGAAATACTGTTCCTTGGCAGCTGTTCTTCTTTACTGTCTCAAAATTCTGTCTAGGTATAATTTGGGCATGTGAGGGTTGCCTTTGGTTTCAGATGTCCACCTGAAGGTCACAATCACTGTGTAATGCTTCAAATTGCTTTGCTGGAAGTCAATAAATCCCAAATGTGTATCCTACTTATATAAATCCGAAGTGCTGTATACATGCGAATAAGATAAATACTTTCAGGAAGTGTAGTTAAGCAAAGTACCTATTTTCTAGAAAAAGAAACATTCCAGAAAAAGAAAATCTTCTAGAAGATTTCTGTCCAGCAGCACACTCTCAGTCTAGATGTGTGCCAAAAGCAGAGATGCATCTTCTGCTCTCCTTTTTGACTGTCACAGCACAGTCCAGATATAACAAGGAATCTGAAGTGAGAATGCAAGATACATGTGGATGATGTGTGATTACTATGAGGCACGTATCCTTTTTATTTCAAGTAACTCACTAAAAGTAGAGGGCATCCAAAGTAATTTAGACAATGATTACAGGACAGTAGTGTTACTGCAGATGGTCAGACCTGGAGACATCCACTAAGATGATCATATATACTAAATATGCGCAAGAATATAAGGATTGAAGAGACCCAGCTGCCCTTTGATTCACATTACCAATACAGAATACAAAATGCTCTATTAGTGGGGTAAGAAAGAGTCACAAAATCCATAAAGACCGAAAAACTTTTGGTAGGACGAATCAGTGTTCTCTCTGAGCTTTTCCTAATCATAAATCATACTCTACATGGTCACCTAGCATAAGATGAATGTTGCATTTAACTGTGGACTGAAGCACTTCCCTACCAATCAGGTATTAATTAGATCAACATGCTACTAAAAGGAACGGAAACCCGGAAAAGTTGTAATAAGTGCCAAGTTACTCTGTTATCAATTTTGGTCATAGAGTTGCTGTACAATCTCAAGATGTATTTTGAGTTCCAGCAGAGGTTTGAGTGTAAGATCCAGATTCCACTGGGAGCTGAGGAAGAGATCTAAGTTACTCTGTCAAAGTGAGTATAGTTACCCCCTAATATCTACCAGGAGCCTCCGCAATAACACAGGCTGCACTCCAGCCAGGGCGGCGACACATCAGAGTAGTCAGTGTAATAATCAGAGAATCTCTTTTTTCAGGTGACCCAGGTAGGCAAGTCTTCTGCAAATAGTTTTGGATCAACCCTGGTCAATCTTCAGAACTTCTTGTCAATACCCTTATTGCCAAACTTTCAGCTGGAAACTTCATAAGTGCAACATGATCTCAGACTACCAAACTACAAACCAGTCATTTTCCCCCAGAAACTTACCGATGTTGCTTCTTAGTAGGTGTCTCATTCTCTGTCATCTCTGGCATGGTTCCGGAGAAGAGAGCCTGAGGAAAATCATGGAAGGAATTAACAACTCCTGCACTCTTCTGAATTCTTAGCACATGACATTTGTCACATCACCTTGCCTTTCACCACAGGAACAGGGCTGTCCTACAATGTACACAAAAGTCCATCACCCTGACTTAGAGCAGCTGATTTCATGAGCATTACAAATGAAGCACGTTACCTATCTGGGTGCTTTGTGAAACCTATTCATGATGAACTGGTTTCCATTTCCTCAATTACTTTAAATATAAAATGAATTGTAATCCAAACCACTTTAAGGAAACAAGAAGGAAAATTAGAGCATATGATTGTTTTTTGAATGGGAGGAAGAACAGCTGAACTCTCTTTCATCAGCCCTTTCTAACTGAAAATGCTTTCAATTTCCAGTTCTAAATAAAGCATAAATGTTAAGCAAAATACAAGCTACAACAAGGACATTTTATTAACTACAAATTTAGAGGGCTATTAATGTAGCAAATTTGAAAACTTACTTGATATTGAATTACTGTACAACTTAAAATGGCCAAAATTGACACCCTACGTTCTCAGATATATAAAATTCAGTTAAAAATAAAGTTATGAAATAAAGTTACACATAACAGTCTAATAAGTTGCACCTGTCGTCAGCTTGAACACATCAGTAGCCTGTATTTAGACAAACAAAACATTATAAAAATAAACAAAAGATGAGACTGAGTCAATGACGAATGAATATATATCTACCAGAGAAATGAATTTTAGAGAGAAAGTAACATGAAGTGTACTGTAGATGACAAGAGGAAAAAAAATATCTGGTTTTTTGATATAGCTGAGCTCCGTATTCAGTTTCACCCTTCTGCTCATTCTCTCACCAACCAACCTGTTCTTGCAACTCTTCCCATGGGCCCTCAGCCTCCTTGTGGCTTCACCTCTCCCTGGCTCCTCCTGGAAAGCTCATCGGCTCGTTTTAACAGGCTTCATATCTTTAGGGTGTATTTTTGTTTGTTTGTACTGTAAGGAAGTGGGGGTGGTTTTTAATATAACTTTCAACACCAAGCAGTTCTTAATGTAAACTGAGCCTACCATTACTGACATCAAAAACAAACCCCAGAAATAATCTCCTTACAAACCAGAAAGCCCCAAAGCTCCCAAAGCACTGAAGCATATACACTTCACAAAGTGCTCTGTGCATACGCTGTGTGTATGTGTGTGTCAATAATCTGTATTGTACTAGAACTGCATTCAGATACTGCTTTCAAGTCTTTATACTCTAAAAGTCAATTGGATGTAGTGCTCTCATTCAGTAAAGATTAACAGGAGGAGAAACATTAGGGTTGATGCTGTTTACCACTCTAATACTTCTTTAAGTACTTTCTCTATTCCTGTGAAGACACGGGAAATGTTGGCAAACCATAAAGTAAAGCAAATAGGCAATATCCTGCAAATAGATCCAGACTGGGGAACTCGAAGTCCCTGAAGTTTTCAGGAACCTAATTCAATTCCACCTACACAACAGTGTTCACACCATCACAAAACCGGACCCAATCATCTCAGTTACAGCATTATACTGCCCCACTGGATTTTACATACAGCCTACATACGATCACCTCAGCCCTCCCTAGCCCATCAATGGAAGCACATCACTTTCTATTTACATGCCTCCACAGACTTTGCTTTTTCTATGCTCACCCACCATCCTCTGCATAAATTATGAAAACACCTGACAGAGTTAACAGTCTTTTACTGTGGGAGAAAGCAGTGGTGCAACTTCAGCACTTTCTTGCGCTCTCTTATAAATTACCTTAATTAGTTCAATTCCCTAACAAATTTGTTTTCATTTATACATAGTAAGATTAATCCAGTAGGTATCCCAGGTCCTCCAAGTTAGTGAAAATTCACAGCTCTGAAAGCCAGGAAAGCCAGTTTCCCATGCAAGGCACCTATAATTTATTCCTCCTGTGTATAGCTGGTGACAGTCAGTAGTATACTCACTTGTTCTAGCTGCATTCGTTGTATCAGGTGATGAGGAAGGGGTCAGCTGGGAGAGTTTAGCAGATGTGAGATTCTGATTATAAAAACAAAACAAAACAAAAAAATCTGGTTAGAGCCCAGGTATCTTTGATGCTGTTAGCAACCAGAGATGTTCACATGAACACTAAAAGACTGAGGTCAGCACACCTAGACTCAGCAGGGTTTTTCCAGTTGTGTCAAAGCAGCCCAGCAGAATTTATACCCATTAAGGCTACCAGAAAAGCCAGGAGCAGCTACCTGGTAACACTACATTCTCATGTATCCATCATTGAGACAATACCTTGTGTATAGGGTGAAATAGCTATTCAAGGGGGCAATTTTATTTAGTGCATACTAAGTACTGTTTCTATTTAGTGAGGATGTGAGCACAGAGTACATGGACATAGTTCTGGTACAACAAGGCTCACAGACATGCTTAGAAAAAGGCAGATGCTGGATTGCATCTTGTGGCAGTCATACCCCCTGTTTCTTGACTTCTGCACCAACTATACGGACAGAGTGATGTATCTGTTATTGTGCATCAGCAGACTATGGTAAATATGCTGGAAATCAGAACAAAAAAATAAAGGAGGTCTTAGTTTTGGAAAACTTAGCATTTTTGAAAGAATAATGTATTCATCAAGCAACCATATTTTTTTAATGTTGCAAATTCATACAACTTGAGAACCAAATGACTATATCTGTATTACAATGTATTTAATATAGAAAGCATTAATGTGAATTTAGATGGCCAGCTACCATGCAGGGCTACAGATAAAGCACAACTGTGTGAAGGTAAAGGGTGTAAAAAGCATCCACCCAAAAATACCCTCTCCCAGACCAGACACAGCTGCTCTGACTCCACTTGCTTCTCCCTGCACAGTCCAGAACACATTCACAACCCCATCTTCCCCCTGCCCTGAGTCACAGCACCCACTTCTCCCTCCTGACATGGGTTCTCCATACTCCTATATTTAGGCTTCTTCTGCCCACAGTCTGTGTCCCCTCAGCAAAGTTCTTATTCCTCATAGCAGCATCCCTTTCTGCCAAAGTCACAATCTACACAATTTTCCAACTGCCTTATTTCTTCCTCTGAGCAGATGCCTAAATGATTCAGCAATACATTGTATATAGTATTTAGGAAGACAGACAAGTGGAAGTTTATGCGGAAACTTATTAATACAGCTTCTAACCATTTTTTGATCCTGAGAAAGGATAGGCAGTCCTTATTACATGTCAAAGACCCCACTTCTTTCTTTCTCCTCTGCCCTTTTTTTTAAATTATGCCAATTCTTCCAAGTGGTGCTGTTCCCTGCACATTTCAACCTAGTTGCTGACACACCAAGTGTATAAGCCTCACAAATATAAACAACTTAAAGTCTGTGTTTTATATGCCTCAAGCCCACTGGGATCTACAGCCCATTTCATACAGAAGACAGGGCATAGGAATGCAATGACTGTTATTCTAACTTCACTTTACTCTGGAATTATTTCAAGTCAAGTTTATCAAAGTTTGCCATTCAACCAATGTTTCCACAAAAGTTTCAAAGCACTTCTGTGAGATTGGTAAAAAGAAACAAAGCTATACACATTATCTAATTAACCATTTACTTTATTGCAAGTTTCACTGAAAAGAGATGGTTAAGTTTGTTAAATAACACTTGTATACAGCTCTGGGGTTTCTACTGATAGATTGTACCGTAAGGAATACGGTGAACTTGTTTTTTGCTATTCTTATACTGTAAAGACAAAAACCTTTGCATTTTTCTTGATACTCCACAAAACAGTCAGAGCTGGCAACACCAGGAAGGTGGGTTTTTTAAGAGCTGCTAAAAATATGGGCTTTGCAAATTGAAAAGAAAAATGCTGCCTAGGTGGAGACTTCTGAGGGCTAATGAATAATGGTTACACTGTCTCCATTTCTTCCCCTCAGCTGTTGTATCACCAGAGCTTTGACAATGGCTTCTTCACAGCGAGACTCCTTCACTGATTCTCTAAAGCAGAAGACAGGTTTTTGCTTTATAAGCTCAGAGGCAAGTGTATTTTAAGTTTCCTCATGAAATACACTCACTTAACTCAGCTGAATGTCTTCTGCAGAGAGTATGTAGCAAATCCCAAATTCTAAAGACAGGTAAAGAGAAGCAAGTCAACACTTATGTTTACTTAGTATCAAAGTTTCCTCAAGCTTTATATAGTTTATAGCACTTACAATGTCAACCTAAAATACTGATTTTAATTTAAATGCAATGTCAACCCCAGAAATAAAAAGATACTTTGTGAATATTTAAGTTTAACATAATTTAATCTCCTCTATAGTTCAGAAACACAGGGTATAAAACTTAAAACCAATTTGTTTAAGTATCTTTTTTTCTACCACCCATCTTTGCAGGTATTATTCACCAAATTTTATGAAATCTTTTCATCAAAACATGCACTGACCAGATTTAAGAAAAAGTTAATTTAGATTATTTTATTTGGCATTATTTTTTAACTCCTTATTTAGGAACTGTTTCCAACCTTACTATTCATTTTTAAAAAGAAAATAATGATTCCAATCTGTTACCTTTCAGCCCTCCTCAAATTAGCAAAGCTATTCCATTCTTCTGCATGAGGCAGAAAGAACCTTTTTAATATGCAGCCGCACATAGTCTGTAAAACTACCAGCAGTCCAAATCTTTCTTCCTCCTAAAATACTTCAGGAAGTTTATGCTGTTACATTGCTACAATCTCACAGTTCTTACTGGTCTGGTACACCTCGTGAAGTCAGCCTTAATTTACAGCTCAGTTCCAAGACACAGAAAATAACTACTCAAATGCTTTTTTCCTGCAAGACAGTGTCTTCTTCATTCAAGCAACTCCTGGAGCTCACTTTTCCAATCTTCCATGCATGTTTTAGAACAAGGCTAGCTTCAATCAGGGACTTAATCCAAGCTTTTAATCACAAGCAAGGTGCCCTTGCAATCAAGACACACGATTTACTACTGCCTTTTTTTTACTCCCCCCCTTGGAACGCTTCTATTTTAATTTTGTATTTACCTGATAAAATGATTGCAGGAAACATAACCCAAAGCTTACCTCTGTGATTGTTACCTACCTATACCAACTACTGTTGCCTATCACATTAATCTGTTATGACTACCACACAGAAAAATGAAAAGGGCTACTACTCCTGGTGAAAGTCCCTTGGATATCTTTCAGTTTGGTTTCTGAAGAAATCAAGGTTTTCTTGCTATTGTGTCCCTTAATCCACTCACAGCACAGCTGGGCCCACTGACTGACCTAAATTAAACCCCTCAAAGAGATGAAGTCCCAGATGTTTACGAAAACCTGGGACTGAGCAGAGAAGAAGTGAGGTCAGTGCTGACACTGCAGATCTGGATACAGCTGGGTCTGTGACCAACTCTGCAGCACGTGTGCACTGGCTGATCAGCTGGCTCTGATCCAGCACAACATGTTCCACCTTTTGCCGAGGAAGAGGTATGAGGGATTAAAGGGCAGGAGGGAGCCCTCTCGATTTTTCACAGAATCCACTCTCCCGATGCAAACCAGCTGAGAGTTTCCCAGGGCAACGAGGCTGTTCTGAGAGCTTCTGCAAAAGTTAGGAAAAGAAAACCAGTACAAGTAAGCTAAAACTTATTACATAGGGCAACTTTTTTTTAAAGATGTTTGCAAATAACAAATAGAAAAAAACTTCACTGCTTTTATAATTTTTTCTCTACTTCTTATGTTTGTATTATCTAAACTCAAAAACACTGGTATTTTTCCTTCTCCTGACTTAAAACAATAAAGTTTTAGTAAGGCTCACGGGCAAAAGAATTACAAAAAAAATGTCTTTTTTTTTTTTTTGTAACAGCACTGAAGGAAGAAGCAGGGTTATCACTCAAGTGATATTCCCTTATATCTACATTAGGTTTTGTTTTCATTTGTAACTTTCATAATATCAAAGACATAATTGCTGATGGCCATTAACTAACGTGCAGTTTCAGGACAGCATAGGTGTAGGGTCATTCTGAGGAATCCTGACCAGATCTGCTTAAGAAACCTCAGAAGGAAAAAAAAAAAGAAACTTCTCTAACTGAAGATCCACCTCTCATTTTTATTCTTCTTGGTCTACTATTGTTGCCCCTCAAGTGTTCCTAAGTAATTTATTTTTAAACCTTAGAGGAGAGGCAGAGAGAGAGATCAGGTCCACTGAACTAAGTCTCTTACTCACTGATTATGGTCTGGAAAGTATTTAAGGAGAGGTATCTCCAGATATTTTGCACCCAGGTGTGAGCTGCTGCCACCCTCACACATTATGCAGATGATCTTGGTACTTACTACAAATAGACTAAAGTGGCACAGTGCAAGCAAAGGAAGATGCCTCAGTGAACTATCTCCTGTGTCATCTGGATGAATTGTTATAGGGAAGCAGGCATTTGGGAGCTAAAGAGCTGTAATTATGCAACCAGTACACAAGCGAGAATCACAAAGACCAGAGCTGTCACCCCAAAGAGCATCTTCAGCCACTTTAGATCAAAATAAGGGGAACATCACTCTTTTCTCTAGGAAATTAAAAATGAATGACCATGGAAATCCTCATGATCCCCATGTTCTCCATGTAGTGTGTTAAGATTCACAAGTTACCACATGCCAATTCCATGAAGGAAGTGAGAAAGTATGAGGACTGTCTCTACATTGCAAGACAGTGCTCATCTCCCTGGCTTTCTACACCCAATGATCCACAGTACACTTCAAAATAGTAAATAATTTTCAAAGAGAAGACAGGTATCTAATTATGCTCTGCTTGACAAAGGAGTCACAAGCCTGTTTTGATGGTGAAAGCTAAGTGAATTGCAGACAACTTCCTCCTAATATGGGTCATCACCTCTGTGTGGGTTAGGTTACCTGCACTAGATGACAAAGATTGCCTGCACCATGGCTGAGGCTGACTGAGTGCTCTCACACTGCAAGAGCCAAACTTCACAGTAGCGCGTTGCCTAAAGAACAAATAATTCTTTTCCTGAAAAAAAGCTGTAACATGTAAGTCATCATGGTCTCTCAATACTGCAACCAAGACAATTATTTATAACTGAGGAATTCATCCACATATGAAAGCTGTATTTGAAACACCAAAGACCAACTGGACAAATGTAGAAGCTATAAGCCACAGAATCATAGTATCATAGAATGGTTTGGATTGGAAGTGACCTTAAAAATCATCTCGTTCCAACCCCACTGCCATGGGCAGGGACACCTTCAACTAGACCAGGGCGCTCAGAGCCCCATCCAACCTGACCTTGAATACCTCCAGGGATGGGGCATCCACAACTTCCCTGGGCAACCTGTTCCAGTGGGAGCCAGTCTAATTCTGCTTTCTGACGTGACCTTATCTACAGATGAAATCTCTATTCAAAGAACAGTACCTCATCACAGGGCCTGATAACCAATTTAGAACTACAACATAAAAATATTCACTTTCGCTACAATGATATAGCCAGAATACTACTCTTTGCTTCATTGGTTTGGTTTTAAGCTGAGCTCTTTTTGTTCTGCAACTGCAAAGGATCCTCACATACTCTGTTTATAAACTGCATACAGTCTCGAGGAGGTATCAACTGATCCTCTGACAGCTATGTCAGACACATGCTAAACTGGCTTACCACTCTCTCCTGAGGATCCTACTAACAAGCAGTGCAAAATATCCTAGAGCTGAAATGTGCAGGGCAGCCAGAGAGTTTGTGTGTCAAATTTTTTAATTCATCTTTTCAGATGTAAGTCATTCAGCACAAAGGACTACACAGGCAAGTTCTTGAATATTTTATAGGATTGGGTTTGAGAAATCTGACACAAAGAACTCATTGAGGGTTCATGATACAGGAAGCAACATTCTATGGGTCTTTACTACAAAGCTCCTCTCCAATATGAGAAGAGATCGATCCCGAGATTTGGTTACAAACACTGCTCTTCCAGAATGAAGGATTTTCTTATGAATCTTAATGGGGTTAACGGTAGAAATGGCTGAAGTAGAGGGTAAAATAAAACAGTATTTCAGTTTTAATGTATAAGCTGATCAAATGCACTCCCTAATTCCATGTTAATGAGCTTTAAAAAACAAGCACACACACACTCTGTCCCCAAACCCAACAAAACCCCCACAATTTTGCAATGTACATTTTATATCCAGACTATGATCAGACAACTTTTTAGTATCTCCAAGGATGGAGACTCCACAACCTCCTTGCACAACTTGTCCCAGTGCTCAGTCACCCTCACAGTAAGAAAGTGTTTTTTGGTGTTCAGATGGGGTCTCTGGTTCTGTCACTGGGCACCACTGAAAAGAGCCTGGCTCCATCCTCTTTTCCTTTTTTCACCTTCCCTTCAGGTGTTCATATGTATCAACGAGAATCCCCTGAGCCTTCTGTTCTCCAGGCTGAACAGCCACAGCTCCCTCAGCCTCTCAAGATGAGCAACGCTCCAGTACCTAAATTAACTTTGTGGCCCTTCACTGGACTCTCTATAGTACATCCATGTCTCTCTTGTACTGGGTTACCCAAAACTCACCACAGGACTCCAGGTGTGGCCTCACCAGTGCTGAGTACAGTGGAAGGATCACCTCCCACAGCCTGATGACACTACCATGTCAAATTCAGCCCAGGACACCATTCACCACCTTTGCCACAAGGGCACATTGTTGGTTCACGCTCAACTTGGTGTCCACCAGGACCTCCAGGTCCTTTTCTGCCAAGCTGCTTTCCAGCTGGATGCCCCCACCATATATATTGGCAGACTGAGTTGTTCTTCCCCAAGTGCAGGACTTTGCCCTTGTTGAACTGTGTGAGATTCCCGCCAGCCCATTTCTACAGGCTGTCAAAGTCCCTCTGGATGACAGCACGACCCTCTGGCATATCAGCCACTCCTCACAGCTTGGTGTTAACAAACTTGCTGAGGGCATACTCTGCCTCATCATCCAGATAATTTATAAAGATATTCAACAGGACTGGTCCCAGTATTGATCCCTGGCATACACTGCCAGTTACTGGTCTCCAACTAGACTCTGTGCCACTGATCACCACCTCTGGCCCCTGCCATTCAGCCAGGTTTCAACCTAACTCTTCTTATGCTGAAATGTGAGCTGCACAGCTCTGGAAGACAACTGTTGAAACCTGACGCACTGCAAAATAAAATTCTTTGCTTGTATTAATTATTTTACCAAATCTGCATGCTAATGGACTCAATGAGTTACACTGCAACATATGCTAAACTAGATACCTAACTTTCCTTAGTTAATAAATTGCCCTTATGGCAACAATGGGAAAAATCTGTAAAAAGATGGTTATCCTTGCCTACTGTCCCAGCTCCTTCCAAATAACACTGAGACATGTAGCTCTTCCTCACTTCACTGGCACTCCTCACACAGGAAGCCAGACAAGAACATTACTTCAACGTAAAATTTACTTCACGAAAGGATTACAGACACACTCCACCCTCACGAACAAACACACTGAAACTACAAGATTATGGATACTCCAACAACTGAAAAAATGAAATGGTGTTCCTTGTTGCTGATTTGGAGTAGGTTGGTGTTGGGCTACCACCATTTTGCTATTCTAGTGAATGAGTAAAAGAGCTTCAGTACAAAGCTTTGTACAAGAATTGTGTTCAATTTCTATCTAACAACTTCACTGATGTGTGAAAGCAAAGCAGAGTCCAACTTCAAAGGCTGAAGGCTGACATGAATTGTGTCCCTTAAACCAACCACACATTACAGATGACAGATGCAGACAGACACCCCAAAAGGACAACATTATTTTCATTTTAAACTTCAGCTACTTGGAGAAGAGCAAAACTTTAGGCTCTCCTCTTCCCACAATACCTTTACACTGCTTTTAAGGCTGTCAGCAGCCTAAAGGACAATGTTTTCAATAATCTTCTCATGGCACCGCACCAATAGCTAGAGAAAAGGATAACAGGATCTGAGAAACCTACATTAAGACCTGTAAGTTAACAGATCCATACTTGTATCATTCCAGCCGCACTAGAGATGAACTCATTCTGGTATCAGAGTACCAGCATGACTAAGATGTGCTTTCAGATGGCATTAATCTCATTTCATGATCTTCACCTTGGTCAGTTAACCTGACAGGAGTTCAGGTAACTGAGTGAGAAAGGCACTTGTTAGCAGGAAGCATGAAACATTTTAACAGCCTGTTACTTTCTTCTTATCTGAATCACAAGGCCACACAGAATGGCTGATGTAAGAGATTGTTATCACATGTCATGGTTGCAAGAGTAATTCATTCACCTTAGAAGACTAACGCGGTAGCTTTTCATACAGGAAACAATCCTAGTTCACACACAATTTGTCAATCCTGTGCACACAGCAGAACCTTTTTTGTGCTTACTCAAAGCATGACAACAGCACTACACTTGTAAGGTAGCAAAGTAAAGTACACTTTGGACACATTATATGCACATATAAAAGCTGGAATTGTATTTTATCCAGCAAGTTAGGTCAGCATTACATAAACTGGTCACTGCACAATGTATCCTAATCAAGGAGTAGAGACCTTTATACATCTTACTGCAACCTGAAACAAAGGAAGCCCTCCTGCTCAAACACCCCCCCCAGGCCACTGCACATTAAGAACTGGTACCTTTCAGAATAGGAAGGAAAATGCGTTCCTGAGCGATTTAACTCAAATAAAGAAGTCACAAACACAACTGCAATGAAGAATGCCAGCACAGAAACTAAGTTATAAAATGACCGGTGATACTACGGGTAGACAGTCCACCAGGGTGGAGACAAGCCTTACGCTTCTTCAGAGGCCTGAAGACCATTATGAAACAACTAGGAACATTAAAGCTGTCAGGTGTTATGCATGCATATATTCTACATAAACATCTTCATTTAAACACCTGTTTGTACACACAGCTTCACTGGTATTTTCGTCAAGGACAATGCGCAATATTGTCATTTAATTGAAAACTGTCTCAGCTGAAACTTTGGACCGTGATACGTATTCACTGCGCTTTTAAGTGGCACGGACTTTGTGGTATTTTTACAAGCTCTTACGATGCAAATAACCATGATTCATCGGGAAACCCTTCCTATCAAATGTTACACTACTTATACCTCCCCCAGCCACACGTCATTTACAAAGTTATTTTTAAGACCATAAAACCACAAGCACTACTGGAACAAAAATTAAACCACAGAATGGTTCTTATCAAATCCAGCATCTCACAGCCCTTGACTTTCTTATGTTGTCTATTTATTTCTTCTACCCTGTACAGCATCCATCTTCGACCCATACACTGTAGTAATTCACATCCAAGCCGGACACGGTTGGTTACAATGTCACGCATCTTGTACCAACGCACTTTGCAAATTAAAAGCCTGCTTAAATATTTGGAATGCACTGTCCCAAATAATTTTGTTACCTAATTCATTGCACTTCAATATCTGGAAGCCGGAGGTGTTCTTACAACTTCAGCACACTGAGTGTGTGGGGGGAACCAACAACAAACAAACAACGCTCAAAAAAGCACAAAGGTGAAAAGCAGCTGGAGTAGCTTGGCCAGCAGTGTCAGCAGAACACGTTCACAAAATCTTTGCCTTCTTATTCCCAAGATGTCTTTGAAGTCTCAGACTACGACTAAACCTCAGTTACAAATGAGAGCCCACGATGGGCACGGCAAGCACATGCCAATCACACATCACAGGGCCACTTGAGTGACTGAGTGACAGTCACTTCAATCTATCCCTGGTCAGCTCCTCAGAACACTACTTGGAAAACTACGAATCAAAGCAAAAAAGCCACTATCTAGCACTTACATCCTAATTATCTCCTTGCAGCTGTCAAGACTCCTCCAGGATCCACCACCAATTTTCATCTACTCCATTAAAATCTCCCCATGTATCCATATCCTAAGGGAATAAATAAGTCTCTAAGGGAATAAGTAACATTCAAATACTTAAGTAACATTCAAATACTTCAAAGTTTGCAATGTTCTCATACAGTTTCACACAGCTGATGTTATTTTGAATGCATGCACCTTAAAAATCATGCCCAAGATATGAACATTTTCTAAGCTTATTTTCCCATTCAGTGGCAAATGTATTTTCATTTGCCAAATCTATTTCATCCCAAAATGTACCCATAAATTATTATTATGGCACTAATTGAAAGTCAAAAAAATTAAAAATTCTAAATCCTTATAATAGCCATTCCCACACAGGATGTTTCTTCATTCTCATTTGTCTGATTACTGCACACAATTCATGAGCAATAAACAACACTCTGCAGTTTGTTACAGTAACATAATCACACAAATAGGATGGTCCCCATGAATTGTATATGAAAAGCAAACCTAAAATCAGGCTTCCAAAACAAGCTGTTGCACTACCTGAGGTCTGGACGCTTAACTGTGCAATCATTAAGTTATGTCTGCTAGAATTATTTAATAATCATATGTCTAGGTGAAATCTAATAGACGTTCAAGCTATTACGTGGAAAGCAAAAATACATCTGTGATATTTTACCTCCTTATGGACAGAAATTCAACACAACACTATTCCCTTTGTCTTACTTCCACCTTTTCCCTACAGATTTCCATGGACAATGGGCATCATGTGCCACGGCTATATCCAGCCTTAGGTGTGTTCATGGACTCATTTCACCCCTAGTCTCTGTCACAAGGAGCTGGATTCTGGGCCTTAGCATGAGCAGTAAGTGTGACCTTCTGCGTGTGCAAGATATCAATTTCCACGAAACTAAAGACTTCAATCTCCTGTTGCTGGCAAATGTGACTGAAATTGGACAGAGAGCTAAAATGAGGAGGCAGAGGAGAAGAAAGAAGGAGTCTTCTCTCCTTAGGAGACCAAGCTGAAAACACATTCAACAGGAAAAGTTAGTTTCCAGTGACCGAGTTCTGAATAAAAGAGCCGGCCTTGTACAGTGTCCTCTGACGTGGGCCAGCTTCCTGGCTGGGATGTCAGACCGCACGGGCACACGGCCGGGATGCACGGGGCATTCCGCATCCCGGGCTAACGAGACGATGCCACACTGGGGAACAGCGCCCAAAGGAACTCCTCGAAGGGCGACCGCGGCTCAATTGTCTCACAGCATCAAGGCTGCAAAGAGATAAGGACACCCCGGTCTCCACACCTTCACCGCTGCTTCCCTCGGCCACACACACCAACCTCACCGGGGCAAGCCGGGCTCGCAGCGGCGGCACAACTTCCCTGGGCACGGCCCGGGCACCGCTACCGAGCCGGGACCGTCCGGGGCCGCCCCGCCAAGGGCCGCCCGCGCCCCCCCAGCTGCGCCCGGGCCCGCCTGGCCCTGCCGCCCCTGCCCGAGCACCGCTGGCCCGGACAAAGGGGCACTGGCCCCCATACGGCGGGGCTGCCACCGGCGTCCCGGGGCCAGCGCGGCCCCGGCCCAGTGCGGCGCCGCAGCCCCGCTGTCCGTCCCACGCCCTCATCCCGCTCCCCTTGGGAGCGCCGCCGGCGGCCCCAGCCCCGCACTCACGGTCGGGCCAGGCGCGCTGCGCGGCGGCCCCAGCGCCGGGACCATCCTCCGCCGGGCGGACACGGACACGGACACCCCGCGCCAGCGCCGCCACCGCCTCCGCGCCACAGCCCGCCCGCGCAGCCCACCCTGCTGCCCGCGCCGCCACCAATCGCCGCGCGCAGGGTGAGCCCCGGAGGCCAATCAGAGGCAGGCAAATCGGAGAGGACGTCGCTCGCCCTCAACTGGGCGTGGTCGGGCTGGCGCGGGCCAATCGCCGCCACAAACATTGGGGGCGCGGGCCAATCAAAGACCAGGGAGGCCGAGACTGGCGTCAACAAGGTAAGTTGGCCGAAACAGGAACCGGCGGAGAGCGGCACCGCAGGCGGCCAATGAGCGGCGCGGACAGAGCGCGAGGGGGGACGGGCGGGAGCTCTTAAAGGGGCAGGGCCGACCCCGGGGGGGAAACTGCTGTGAGTCACTTAATACGGGGGTGGGTTTGGCCTTCAGATGCAAAAGTGCCGCCTGCCAGAGCGGCGGCGAGCGGGGACACGGCGCTTCGGAAGAAAACTCCGCGAAGGGGCTGCGGGTAAAGGGGCCAAGAGTCACAGGAGCGCCGCCCTCCCCCCCCACGCTGAAACAGTGCCCTGCGACCCGGCCAGCAGCGATCGGCACAGGAACTGGGAGCTGGGTAAAGATCCTGGATGCCAGGGAGCTGTTCTGGTGGGAGCCCAACCACCTCCGCCGACTGGGCTGTTCCAAGGTCTCTGCTGCGGCTGATCCCTGCACAGGTGTTTTTACACAAGGCTTTGTCCCGCGCTGTGCTCACACTTCGTTCGGGGAGGAAGGCGCTCCATCCACCTTCCTCGTGAGTTAAATCAGAGTTTAAGGAAAGCGTTGTTTTATAGCCGCTCAAATAGGGACTCTGGGCCACTATCAACTCCCCACTACCTCAGTTTGTGCTTCCTGCCGACACCTGATTCAATCACCAGCCCTAATAAGGGATCTTCCTTTTTCCAGCCTCACCTGTGTGTTTCCACGGATGTCCTGACACAGCTATTTTATGGAACTCTTATCAGATGTGTTTTACAAGTACAAACTGTATTTTATAAGCACATCATAGAATGATAAGGGGTTGGAATGGACCTTAAAGACCCTCCCATTCCAATCCCCCTGCCAGGGGCAGGGACACCTGCTACTAGTCCAGGGTGCTCCAACCTGACCTTCAGTACTTCCAGAGTTGGAGCATCCACAGCCTCTCTGGGCAACCTGTGCCAGTGCTTCACCACCCTCACAGTAAAAAATTTCTTCCTAATATCTAATCTACATTCCCCCTCTTTCAATTTGTACCCATTGCTCCCTTGTCCTGTCACTACAGTTCTTGACAAGAGTCCCTCTCCAGCTTCCTTGTAGCCCCCTTCAGATACTGGAAGGCTGCCACTCTCCACACATTCTCTTCTCCAGGCTGAACAATCCCACCTTTGTCATGGTACCTCTGCTTACCTGTAGGCAATAATGGAGCTTGCAGGGCCTCTTCTTTCTGAGACAACCCAAAAACGCAGAGCTGTGATGTTTGGGCTTCGTGGAAAACACAGATACCTTTTTCCCAGCCATATACCTTCCTAAAATACAATACAGAGCAGGGACAACTTTCTGAAGCAGTGTCCAAGAACTATTCTGCTGCTGAAATGAGTCATAGTAGCAATCAGATGTTAAAAAAAACAAACCAGTTTATTTTTAATAGCTGCTGCTCGCAAAATAACCTTGCAGCTGACATGAAGTGCAAGACCCATTTGCCAGCTGTGAAGAACATTAAGGCCCAAGCTGGTTTTGCAGAGAAATTCTAAAGTTACTATAAATAGCAGCTTCACAGTGTAAATTATAAATTTAAATGCACTTTTTTGGTTTTAATAATCTTTAGTTCTGATATGACACAACCAAACTGGAAGACAAAATCTGAAATACCACTGCTCCATCAATGTACTCCAATATAAACTGAAGGTTTTTTCCTCTTTAAAGGGTAGTGTGCTTTTTCGGTGGAAATTTTTAGTAAAAGGCACCTCTTGTCCGAAGCAGTAAAACCAAGTTTATCTTCTGACACCCTGTAATGCTCTAGAGTGTTTGAGCTCCTAAATTGTCAACACTAGAACACATCTGAAACACGGTGGCAAAAATCCAGCAGCAGGCAAAACTCGCACAGGTAAAGTCACATACAACAGGAACCTGCTAAGTATCAGTAGCCTATTTCTGTTGGAGAATACAGACTTGCAATTATATGGCAAGATACTTAAGCCAAAACAAACAGCACAAATGCTTAGAAAAGCTTTACATTAAATAGGTAACTTGGTGTTTATGTGACAGGTGAAGAGTTTCTGCAGCTGTATTTCAGATAGTCTTAACCAAGAACTTGAGCGCAATTGTTTTTGTTTTTGTTTTTTTTAATTCTTGGCTGTAGTGAGGTTTGGATTCAATTCAGTGAGCAGTACTGGCCCCAGTCTGTATGATGTGATACAGCAGCTGACAGGGAATCAGAACACAGATCAGTCTTTCCCCAGTGCAGGAGTTTCTTGCGGCCTAGAGAGCTTCAACTCATGTTGCCACAATGCCTTCAGGCAATATGGTAGTAAAACTGAATGCTTTTGCAGTATTAAAGCACTGGGGAGGAGGAAAGAAAGCAGAATAAAGAGAGGGGGATAGAGTAACCTTTCCATTATCTATTTGAACTGATCCTCTTTAGGGGCAAGAGAAAAAGAGCATAAGGCAAGTCATTTGTCCCATACAAAGCATCTGGATTAGATGGGTTGAATAGGCTTGGAGAACCCCCATGGAAAGGAAAGTTATACTGCCAGACACAGATCACAACACTCACCTGACAGCTTGGTTTGGTAGATACTCAAAAGGACTTCAGAGCTTTTGGACAGGGATCTTTTAAGTAATCTAAGATACTGCAGGATCAGAGGACAGTATCCTCACAGGGACAGCAAACTGATTAAAAGACAGAAATCACAGGGCACAGAGTAAAAGATCAGTTTTCACAGTAATGAAAGGTCAGCAGTGGAGTCAAACATTTGTGCTGGGGTCTATATTCCTGTTTTAAAAAAGGAAATAGTGAGGTGAAAAAGTATTAAGAATGAGGAGTGACAAGTGAGCCTTCTAATGCTGAGCGACTGGGCATTGTAACAGCAAATTATTTCCAGCACGGGTCAATATGGTGATAGACACACTGGGGGGAAAAAAAGCAAGAATCCCAGTTTTTCAAATGAAGGGAATGACTGGACTTACTCATCACTCACTAGATCCTGATGTGGTAATTGTTCTTTACGTAATTGTATCAGTAACAAAGCAAACTGTTGTAACTAAGAGATAATAGCACACCTCGAATCATTACAGAGGCCCTGTAAATACCCAAGTTTTGAAAGCAGTGAGGGGAGTGTAACTCCCTGTAGAACCAGAACAGCTTTGTGAATGGGCAACACAAATGATCAGAGGTATCTGCTAGTTCCCCTGTACACAAGTAATTGAATTGTCTAAAACTGTACAGGTTGTTTGAGAGGTAACTGGGCTGAGGGCGGAGAACGAAAGAAACATGACAGAGATCAATAAAAGCTGAGTGGTCTGGAGAACAGCTGCAGCAGTTTAAGTACACCAAAAGTTTTCCAGCCTCTGCAGCTGCTGGTGAGGCTGGAGTGATGAAGGCTGCACTCCTGGTAGCAGTTTATCTCCAGCTGTGCCTTCCCGGCCCTCCAGCAGAGGTCAGGGAAGACACCTGGTAGCAGCAGCTCAAGACTACAGACAAGTTTCAGAGCCTGAGCTTTGCTTTTGCACGTTATTTTAATGAATGCAGCAACTCCATTACCGAGAAAGAAGTTTCCAAAGGAGCTTAAATTGAATAGAATACAATGTAGAATATTTAGAGAAACATTTGTTTTTCCCCAGAATCTGGGCCAGAGTGCAACTTCATCACTTCATATATGGCACTTCAAAGCAGGAGAGAAGCAGAATGAAACTGCAAACAAAAAAATAGCCTTAACAGAAGAGATTGGAATAGGTAAAAAGAGAGATGAGTTTTACTTAAAGATCTTTCTGAGAAAAGTCACTATGGAAGAGTATGTGCTGCATCTTAAGACTAGTTACTTTTACAAGTACAGACCATAGTTTTTCAAAGATTGTTGTCAAGATTTGTAATAACTAGCAGCTAATTTGAATACTTTAAATTATTTAACCTGGAAAGCCCAAAACAGAGTTCTTGACACCTGGTCTGTTTGTTTCAAGACTGCTCACTAATCAATGCAAAAATATTCCAGGACAGTTCCTCTTCCTATGCTCCCCTCCACCCCATAGGACAGGATTTCTGAGGAAAAGTTCATAACTTCAGGGAAAACAAACAAACAGACCTCGCTCTCCTCAGTTGTCAGACACCCTTGGCATTCATCACAGCAATCCAACACACAGTTTGTGTTAGAAATCTTCTGTGTTACACAGTTTATGAAACATCTGAGGAATATTCTGTATCTGATTTCAGAGGGAAACAGCTGGACTGCAAAAAATTGCACATGACAAGTTGTAAATGACATAACTCAAATAGTGCACGTTTATTCTGAACGGTATTTCTAAAGAGTTTGAGAAAAACAAAAACATGCTCCTGATGTACAACAAGGGCAATGATATAGATTAAAAATGGACCATCTTATTGTAAAGAATTTGCTCCCCCTGCAACTTAACTTGTAACATTAAGAATTCATCTGTAAACTGCATAACAGCATACCTTTGACTAAACCTTAAACTCAAGAGACCAGGGGTGGTCTTAGCCAAATTAATCAGGAAGCAGTTGCATTTTCAAAAGAAACATCCAAGTCAGCAAACACTTTACAAAACACAGACTTTGTGCATAGCAGCTGACCCTGGATTACAACATGGGGGAGAATAAAACAATTTGAGGAATCAAATTTTTACTAGACACAGGGCACCATCAAGATTTAACGAAATATCACATAAGTTTGTTTCAATCGTAACAGTATGTCATATTTAGTTGGCAGGTTTAACCATTAGCTGCATCATGTAAACTCAGCCAGTTTCTGTATACACAAAATAAATTCTCTCCCTTCCCCCTCCAAAAAACGAGGGATCTCTCTTCTGGATGATTCTTTTTCTCCTGTACCATGGTTTCCTCTAGTAGGAGTCTTTTTGTAGATAATATCTTCATACTTAACCGACATAGGACAAAACCAGTTGCAGAGATTCAGGAATAACTTGTATATACACAATTTACACTCTAAAGCTGTTAGTCACCCACATTTTTCTTGCTAGATCTTCATCCAGAACAGGAAGTGCTGGTGTTTTTTTCCCCCCACTGAAACTTTTGAAAAATTTACTTGTTCATAAGCTGCTATTTTCAAGCTAAAGGGATGTGCTGCTGCAGCAACAACCAAAGTCACTGAAGTTCTCTGCAGTAAGCCCATACATCACACAATTTCAGTGTCTCTGGGTAACAACACTAAGATACAGCATTCTCCTCCCTCCCTCACCATAGTTGATATACTAATAAAATACAAGTGTTTGTCATCCAGAACTACTGACCTTCACTTGCCCTTATCCATGTACAGGGAACAAAACTTTCTCTGAGATTCAGAATAAACCTTGTATTCAAGATTCAACAACTGTTTTCCAGGATTAATAGCCTGGGAAAAGGATTCTTAGATTTGTGGTTACTCTCTCTTCCACCTCCTACAAAACATTTTATAAGAAGTTACAATGAGGCAGGTCTGCTGTGGAATAGGAGCTTTAAGAATTGTTTTCATGGATACATTCATAGAATGATGGCAGCCCAAAGCAAAAAGAGACAGAAACAAAGGTTAATCCAAGTAAGTTCAGACATCAGACTCGTGTTTTTAAACCTGAAGGAAAACTGTCTGTGAAACACACTGATTTGTGGAAGCCTACGACAACAGCAAATCCTAAGAGTTCATATCCCCACACCCATCTACCCAACCCAAACACTTACCACTTAGTTCTAGAAGAATGAAGAGCACTTTGCTTGGCACCAGAGGCAGCTATGGTCTGAGTTACAGCTGTGCTGCACAAACATCCTCAAATACAATACTATCTCTCTCTCCCTCCACATACTTCTCTTCGTTTGGTCTACAGATGGCCAGGGAGACTATGTTGGCATATGACAAGCTAATTGTGCTTCAATACACCCCCTTCTAGAAAGATGCTGGAACGGCCAATATAACCACCGTGAGCAGGTCCTAGCCCTACTGAAAATAAGCTTTTGTCAAAAACTAGGCTGCCTCTGGCCAAGGGAACCGTTTGCATCTTTCTAGCCAGAGTCTGCCACCGCGTGTTGCAAACACAGGTGCTCAGGCCACGCAGACAGGCTGTTGTTAACGATCTGCCCATCCCCAAGACTCAATTAGTGCAAACCCAGCAAATTAAGTAGCTGTTTTCCAGCATAGGTCAGTCAAGATGCACTCCAACAAACGCTACATACCTCTGGGAAAGAAGGAGTAATTCCGTAGCAGCTCATGTAGTCACCCCCTGGGTATCAAAGACCACACAATGTGCAATGAGGGGTGCCATCCCTTGCCTCACCACAACTCTCATCTTAAAATCCTTGGTTCCCAAGTCACCCTCTAATGACTGGACAGCACCTACTAACCAGATGTGTGCTGCAATACGCACTATAGGTTGGAGGCTTTCAGAGTGGATGAATTCAAGATGCAGATTTAAATTTTAAAAAGCAAACAGGAAAGGAACGCAGTTCAGCATCTTCTTGAGGGATGGGGCAGGTTGGTGTTGTCTCGGCTCAGTGCACTTTCCCAGGTGCTTGGAGAAGAGTCCAAGCTCAAGTTGGTATTTATATTGGCATACATAAAATCGCTGGCAACAGTGCGTAGGAAAGGAGCACGAAAGGATGCAAAGCAGAGCTTAGTACAGTTCACTGCAGCCTCGAGTTTACAGTACTAGGAAGAAGCCAGTCAGCCTATTTTCCAAACCCATAAAATGCTCTAATATATGCTGCTTTCTCCGGTGCTCCATGAACACCCTCCCACAACAGGAGAACTGCATTATTACTACTGAACAGAGAAAGGGAAAAATAATCTTCAAAGGAGCAAACTGTGCAGTTCTTCACCACCTCTTCCCGAAGGAGCACATAAACACAGCAAGCCAAGCCAACTCCAAGCAAATCCAGGAGACCCCTGCAAAGCTATGTGATGAGGGTCAGACTCGTGTCTGCCTTCTCTGCCTTGCTGCCTGGTTTCCTCAACCCTTGCCTCATCTCTAGATGTGTCACTACAGGTTTAGTAGCTGTAACAAACTGGAGACAGATGCTTGGTTATGTGATCAAAGCTGGTAAGGTGGTCACAGTCACTTTTACTATCCCAACACCACAGGTAAAACTAACTCTCAATGAGCCCTACAGCATTTCACCCATTTTTAAAGCAAGGGTCTTGCCTCAGGATTCATATTTTTACAAGGTTACTCTTGCCAGCACCAGATCTAGCTTTTACTCTGGCAGAAGTCTGCTGGGAGTTGGGTAAATGAAAATAAGAAAAAACAAAGACCACTCTAAACTCTCCTCTCAGTCAGTTAAGAAGTGTAGCACCAGCTTGGGTGAGGAGTATTTAAAAAAGCATTCAAAAAGATCAGCCCAGGCAGAGTGAAAAGGTATGGTAAAGTAGCCCACCCTTCTCAGCAAAAGATGGAGGAAAAAGCCATACTCAAAAATATTGGGAAGAACTAAATATACTTTTTTGAGGCGGGGGGGATTAAGAGGAAGAGTGGGAAGTACTGAAGTAACATTCAAAGGTTGGGGGAGAGTAAAGTACCCTGTAGGTTATAAAAAACACGATAATGTAGGAGTCAAAGGACAAGATATTGCTTTGCCTTTTTTCCCCCCATTGGATTTACATTCTGCTTACTGAAAGAGTAATTCTGAAGGAAACTTGTCATCAGGATAACCTGCTCAAGCCCTCCACACCTCAAACTTAAAAGAGATCTGCACACTTTTTCCCACCCCAACAGAAAACAAAAAACAAGCCCCCTCAAAAAGAACCCCACCAGAAAGGAGAGCTCAAAAAAAAAAAAAAACCCAAACCCAAAACCAACCAAAACCCAACCCCAAACATGATTGGACAATCCTTGGAAGAAGCATTACATTTTGTTGGAGAGAGGTCAAGAAAAAAAAAATTAAGATGAAGCGGTGGAGTAAGAAACAAACAAACAAACAAACAAAAAAAACCCTAAAAAAAAAAAAATCAAGAGGCCTCTCTTTCCTTATTTGGCGACAAGCAAGTGCAAGAAAGTGTCCGCTGGGGTTTTGTTCAGTTGTCGGTCTTTTGCACATCTGCATTCTGGCCAAGACAAGGGGCTTTGAGGTTTTTCTGCAGCACGTGGGCATCTGCGGGCTCTATCCTCTTGTAGTAGTTTTTCTTCGTCTCAATGATCTCAAAGCCAAACTTTCTGTAGAAGTCAATTGCGGACTCATTGCTGATCTGGACATGCCTGGGACAGAAGGGAGGAGAGAGCGACAGGTATCAGTATTCTGCCTCCACACCCAGAACGGTCAAAGACAAGGTAAGAAAAGGAGCTACCTAGCTCCTTCTAGCTGTTCTAGCTGTCTAAAGACAGGAAAAATGGTGTAAACTGAGGACTGGAAATTCTGCTCTTCCCAAACCAGTTCTGAGCTAACACTCAGCTCCTGGATGGCCCATGGCAACCAACAGCAGTAAATGTTTCCCCTCAGTAAAGCTCTTTTAAGGAACAGAAAATAGCAGAGAGACTCTAAAGCACTACTACCTCAGTAATTACAATTTTTCTTAATCTGGAAATGGCAGATATTTTGTGGAAATACATAACAGAGTTTCACCGTAGGGCCAGCTTTAACACCCTGTAGTAAATACTTCTCAGATGGCCAAAGGAGTTGTCTAAGTGGTGATCCCAACACACTGCAACATAAAACTGGCAACTGTGTACACCTTGCTCACTTCTAACTACCCCTCTCTCCTCACAAAAAAGCTAAGGCAGCACAAAGAAGCCTTATGGATTTACAAAGTCCTTTCCCCTTTCTTGCCCCTTTCACCTATTTCCCTTGAGTTTTACAGACTTTGCTAGCAAATTTCAAGAGTTCAAGGCCTCCAACACAAACAGGCATGAGTTCTTCATCCTAAGTGACTAGGACATCTATTTGCACAAGTTTCTTTAAAAAAAGAAAAAAAAAGAAAAGAAAGAAAGGAGAAAAAAAAATGTTTGGCTCAAAAGGCAAAATTCAGTGGACACCACACAAACTCATGAATCACTTTGTCATGACAACATGCTGAATAACCATAGAACCAAAGCAACTCTGGAAGCAAAAGCAAAACAAAACAAAAGATCTCAGTGTTAAGCCCAATAAGCATCAAATAGCTAAAAGGAAACTTCATAATAATGACAAATTTAGGCACTGATGTTAAGCTGTATAAATAATATGTTCCCATAGAATACGCACAAACACCAGACACAGTAATAAAATCAACGGGCCACTAAAAGAACTTTGTTATGTCCAGTTTTCAGGGTTATTGTTATCCCAGAATCCTTATTCTGGGAAGTGTAATGAAGGATTATGAAGGATTTGGCTTTTTGCATTAAAACCAGCAAACAGCCCCTTCACTGTGCACACAGTAATGTGCAAAAATGAAAGCCCCTGTCCCATTAGCAGGCATCTGAGAGAGAGTTCATTATCACTTGTGAGGCAGGAGAGCAGGAATACAAACCAAAAGCAGCCTTACTCAGACTCCTCTTTAAAACACACGTTCCTCTTACAGAGATGGCACAAATAAACAGCAGTAGAGGATGTGAAAGACTTTGCACCTCCATGGTAGAGGTGGACTAAGCTTGATACCATTGATACCATATAGTGGTATCAGTGTATGAAACACTCCTCACTCAGCATCTTCAACAGTCCTGGCAAGAATTCAGGGTGCAGTTCTGTGCAGCACAAGTCCATCCACACCTGCTGTGGGATTATCCCTAGCAGTGCATCATGCTTGTAGTGGTGTAAGCAGGCAGTGATGGACAAGGAAAAAGCTGGCTCAGAGAAGTGATCAGGCCAAAAACTGCATCAGCTCACTTGATAATTGCACGGACACCAATGCACAGGAAGAAGTGTGAAACCAGCAGCAGAGGAGAAGCATGGCTTCGGCATCTATGGATTTCAGGTTCTATTTCCAGGGGGACCTATTAGGATGGCTCTCCTCTACCCCAGTGCTTGTTCTCTTGTCTGCATCATGCCAAGTGCTTGTGCAGTTGATTAAAAAAAAAAGAAAAATAAAAACTCCAGAAAACCTTCCCCAAAACCACACTAAAATGAAAAACAACACCCAGAAACAAAATTGAAAACAGCTTCCCCAGCTGGGTGAGGGCACTGATCTAGTTTATTGTGTTGCTGCACAAATAGCTGACCTGTCAGTGTGCAGGAATGGGAATAGCAGTTTGGCCTTACTACTGAATGTAAACTCTGAGTGAGTGCAAGCATCTCAGATCTGATGTTCTAACCCACAGAGTGCTGTCACAACAGACAGATGGCAAATGCATCAAAACTGCATGCAAGACTGAAGGCAACATTGTAGGATAAAAATAAAATCCTTTCTAAAAAGATTTTTTAGTCATACAGTGTAATTTTGCTCTACAACATCATTTTGTAATTAAACGACTTTCAAATTCAGCAAACTTGCAAAACCCTTGTAAAGCAAGCAAGCTTTTGGTTTTTTCAGCATCACACAACAAGCCCAGAATATGACCCCTAGCTTTCTTGCTAGAACTTAAAAGATTTTGCATGACCCCACTGAAATACATACTAAAAATGCTCTTGGATCTCCCTCCCTTTGCTCCCGTATCTACTCAGAAAATGCATGGGTGTACCTGCTTTACTTACAGATAGATGTTGTCAAAAGTGCCGTCTTTTTCACAGATGTTTAAGACATGATTCAACATTTTAGTTCCTGCCGAAAGGTAAACAGATACTTCAGAAAACCAGAAGGGCACAATTAAGTACTTAGCTAGGTGCTTTCTTGAGGAGAGGCAGGTTAACTGTAGGTAGACCAAAATGATAGAGCTTGTGAGAAGTAGGAAAGGCAAATAAAACATGATGTGCAGGCATTTCACTGTCTCTCTGACTGCTCACAAACTTTAATTCATTGTTGCTTTGAAGAAAATAAAAAACCCCACAACAGCCCAGAAGCATATTTTAATACCAGCTTCAAGGTCTCAAACTCACCTCAAAAAACGGTCAAAACAATGTATAAAGCAGTGAGAGCACTGGTAAGTTTTTCTACCAAAGACCTAGTAAAATAATTTAAAATAAAGTTATCTTTTCATTCCAGTTTATCAAAGCAAATGGGTTACTGTAAGGTCTTGATTAATCTGGTCTATGTATTTGCAAGGTAGAGCAAAGAACAAAATGCAGTATAGACAGAAACCAGGTACTACTCCTGAGCAGCAATGATCAGTAGTGATAAAGACAAAACAAACAGAAAGATCGTACATTTAGAAGAGTGAAGGGAGAAGCCAATGAAGGAATGTTGTACTCCATTTATGTATGACTTGCATACTGGCTACATACTGCTAACAAATTACCTCATCTCTCCGCATCAATTTTCACATCTATAGAAGCAGAGTATTTACATCATAGTATGATAATATGGTTAAAATTAAAATAATCTGAAATCCTGAATTAAAAAATTCTACAAAAAGTCCATTTCTGAAAGGCAGGGAAAAAAGAGCACATCATAAATCATACTCTTTCCCCCAAGTCCCTTCCAAAGAAACTAGTGGTCTGAAAGTGCACTAACTTTTAAAAACCTGAAAGCACATCTAGAATGCTGCACAGCAACCTGGCTTCTCTGGTGACTCAGATACAAAAGATCCTCCTTACCTATTCCTAGCCTTCGGTAGGGTGCCAGGCATCCAAGTGTCATGATGTAGAGTCTCTTCTGGTTCTGGGAGTGATCCACCCTACAGCACACTGCTCCCACTGCAATATCATTGAAATAGGCTGCCAGGGAGAGAAACAAAGGGTTATCAGTCACAAATCTCAAACTATACATACAGGTCCTTCATTTATACCCTTGATCTTCCTTCCTCCCTCCCATCCTGCTAATTCTCCCATCCAGATATATTGTGGATTCACACTTGAAGTTACCAGTGGAGCTCTAACACAGTGGATGCTTACTACCTTTCAAACCAACCAGCAACGACATCAGGAGGTAAGCTGGCAGCACACAATTGTTTTCTGCTGAAACAGAAAACGTGCCTATTCCCAGTGGGATGTAATCTATTTAGAACACAAACCCTCCGAGGTTGGGACTGCTGCTTTTTTTGAAGTTCCCAAACAGTTATTTTTCACGATGTAAACCAACAAAATAGAAGGAGCTGCTGTTCAAAACCATTATGGACAGCAATGATGAGCACTTCTGCCACCATAGCCCACAATTACTGGCAAGAACACTTGTACCTAATTTGGCTAGTTCGCCAACCTCCAGAACATCCTTGTAGAACTTGTCATTGTAGCTGACAGGAAAAATGACCTGGTTTAGCCTCTTCAGCTGCTTAATGTTGTGTGGCGTCACATCTCCCAGCTCGATCCGGCTACTGGAACAAATCAAAACACGCTTAACATCTGACACACTGCAAAATTTTTAAGGACACAAAAAATACATTATTTTATTTATGCTTAGAGAACTGTCCCACCTAATCATCAGTTCAATACACATTTGAACTGCCATGTCCAACCCATGCAATTAAGTCTTACGTTGGTGGCTGATATAACTCCCAAACCTAATTTCAGTCAGTACCACACAGTCAGAGATTTCTCAGGCCACACTTAACACTAATGTACCGTAGCGCACGTGTGGTTTCATTGGGTGGGAGACAGGAGAACACAAATCTCTGCAGAAGTATTAGCTTTAACTTTATACTGCTAATTTTCCCACTCATCATCAAGATCACAAGGGGAAAGAAAAGAAAACCCCCCAAAAAATAGCAGAGGAACAGGAAGCTAGAATAGAGACCAAGGAAATGAAGTCCTTATCCATGCTTCATAGACAGCCTTAATTTTATCACCTATCAATATAAAGCTTACGCTTAGACAAAGTCACTACTAGACGTATTTCTCTAAAAAGCAACAATACTGTGTGCAGCAAACATATTAAGCCTGTTAATATGCAAGTGTGCCTCTCTCAAGGTGGTATCTGCATCTACTATGATCATCTCTGATGTAATCCTTCCTGCTGACCGAGAGCAGAATCACAACTTTAAAATACCAATACTGAATTATACTGAGAACAAACAGACCAAGCTTCTCTCTTTTCTAATACTAACTTCCTGACAGAAACACTATATACACAGAAGCAAACCTAAACCAACCAAAGAAAAATAAATAAAGAGATCAGCTGCCCCTAGGTGAATGTAAGCAGTTTTAACAAGGACTACAAGAATGAAATAAAAACCCCAAGATAATCAAAATCATTTCCCAAATGGTCATCAGAATAAGAGGGCAGGTACAAACCAATACACATGGAATTAGAAATGCAAAGAATTCTCAGTTCACCTCAGCCCTGTTTTTACTGAATATATACAGGCAACTAGATTGTTTTCTGCCCAAACAGCAGGAGAGACATTGCTCGCTTTTTAGAAAAAAAATCAAATTCCATTTTCAAAGAAGCAGCTTTGTACATCAGGCTTGAAGTTCATTCTAGTAATGTGCTGCTTTCCATCTCCAATGTCTCTTGTGCCTAGGCAGGTTGTTTTTCAGATAGGTTAATCCCTAGGACACAACAGCACAAGATAATTTAAATAACACAGTGACATTAAGAAGATATAATAACCAACAACTTATTTTTCTTTAAGAACTGCAACAAGCAATGCAGAGTATAATATGTCTCTGTTTTATTAACTGACCTTGGTTATACATAAAAACCCCCCTAAATGATTAATACTCCAGATACCAGTTTTAGTTGTCACTAGCAATGATGGGTGATAAATGCACAATGCTCTCTGGGCATTGTAGTGCAGCCTGGAAAACTATCAGAAAAAGCTACAGGAACGGAGTCTTTAACGTTTACTTCAAGAATCATAACTTACCTTCACACCTACTTTCTCTTTTTACAGCAAAGAATACAGTTCTCAGTTCTGCAGAGATATCAAGGCTCACCATTGCCCGCTCTCTGGCATGACACGATCGCCCTAGTGTTCCCTACAGAAGCTAAACAACTTGTAAGTAGGGCCTACCTTTTAGAGGACCACCAAGCACAAATGGACAATTGACAAGTTTGTAATTCTCCATGACATTAATATGCTCGAGTTACTACTTGGAATTAACGGAATTAACGGAATTTGAATTTACACATCAACTTTGCTCACTCCAAAGTTTAACCTTTTTGTCACGCATTTGCCAAAGAGATTAAAAAGCTCCCTGATTTCAAGCATCTCATGTCAGTATGGGTTCTTGCAAACTCTTCCAGGCAGCTCCTCATCTATCTTCCCCCCACCACACTGCACATGTCAACCTTTTTCCTCCAATTGCAAAGGCAATTGCTAAGCAATGAATCCTTGCAGTTTGTCCTTGAGCTCTGCTCAGTTGTACAGCCATCTCCTGAGAGACATCTCACTACGTGGACAGTATGTTCTCCAACAGTGATTTCAATACTATAGGCAAAAACAAGAGGTTATATGTCTAAAGTTTCTTGCTATAAGCCACTACATTGTGCTGAAATAGTCTGCAGTATCTCTTTTCTGTGAGTCCTATGACAACCAGCCCTTTGTTTCACAGCCTTTTCCAATTTCTAGATTATTTTTGCTCTCAAGATGCCTTTCTTCATGTTTGCCATTCGTGTGAGTCCCTTTGATAATGATACTCCAACACACAATAACTTCTGAGCTTGTAAGGATAATCTCCTCACACCACAGAAGTTATCAGATGATGGAGAAACTGTAATGCTTGCTTTATGCCCAGCTGTTCAGCCTAGCATGGCAGGGCTTCTTCAGGCACACAGAAGGCAAGTTGTGCCCTTTTCTAATCCCAGCCAGCAATGCTGCTACTTCTTCCTCACAAAAGGCAGGAACAAAACTGTGGCATGTCTGTTCCTGGGTATATTTCTGTCTCCAGTTTTGCTGAAGCAGAGCACCTCAGTAATCTTGCACTAGAAGGGAAGAGAAGACTGAACAGCCTCTTTTGTTGTCATTTGCATCAGAGTGGAAACCAAAGGGAGCAGGTCTCAACGTCCCAGGTAGGCCAGATTAGCTGCAGTGTAGAAGGTCAGTGAGAGAGGAGACAAATCTCACACTCATATTTAGTCATTGAAAGTCTAGACCTCTTCTCCAAATAATATATTAACCTTGGTGATACTTTTTTTAATATCAATAGTTCCAAGCTTCCATAGATCAGCAAATGCTAGCATGATGAACTCACAGTAAAGTGGTGAACTCACAGCAAAGTAATGAACTCACAGCAAAGTCGTTATACAGGAAGTCCCTTTTGATACTTGAGCAAAAATCTCTGACATAGACCATCATCAGGTAGTGCATTTTCTAATATTATTTTAAAATTAATTAGTTACTAATGAAACAAATGAGGCATTAGAAGGCAGTCACTGTGAAATATTTATGATGACAGTGCAACAGGACACAGATATATTATCACAGGCAGCCAAGGCAGGATGTCTAAGAAAAGGACCATGGTCAGAAGATAAACCTTCACCAAGAAGGTTTCAGACAGACAATAAATAAATAAATAAATGCAGAAGCAGAGTCCAAGGCTGCTGGTAGCTGCTGAGCCGAGACATCACCTCTGAGGCTGGCATCAGGCCAGAGAAACAAGCTCCAGTAGTAGGTGTCTAAAAGGCGCTTGTCGATAGATCTCCTAGAGCCCTTAGACTTCCCCCCTCTATCTCTCACCACTTGCCACATTCACTGCTGCCTCCTGCCATCTCCTGCTGCCTGCCTCCTGTGCTCTGTCACTAGCTGGTTCCTCGCTGCTTGAGAGTTGCACCAGGGCCAATATTTTATCCTGGAGGAAAATACGAAAAGGGTTTGAGAAACACTGCAGGAAGCATAAATCAATATGCTAAATACATCTGCTTAAATAGTATGCACTAAAACCATAAATTACTTTAATGTATAGTACTGGCTGATTAAATCAGCACCACATCTATTACGCACAAAAACATTTAATAAGCAAACTAAATGAGGATGTGGAAAGGAAGACCCACATCATGAGAGTTTATCATTTTGCCTGAGGACAATGTGGCAAAAGTGCCACTGTGGCCTTGAGTAAAATCATGGGAAAGCTGGCACTGCTGCCAAAAGCAGCAGTCTTGCTGTCCCCAAGCCACACGTTCCCGTCTTCTTTTTGGCACAAACATTTGTGCAACAATGTGGTGAACCAACAGCAATTAAAACTAACCTAGCCAAAAAAAGAAAAGTTTAGTTTTAACCCACATCAGTCCCCTGACTGGGTTCACCACACAAGTCTTCTGCCAGCATAAAGAGAAAACAAGTTGCCGGAGGCAGAATTTGTTGGTTCTTGAACAGAAGTGCCAGCCTACCCCAGTTTAACCTGGAAGCACTGTGCAAGAGCAGCACGGGGATGTAGATCTGTCAGTACACCTGTGAACACAGCACAATGTCTAGCTGATACAGTGCTACACTTTATCATTTACAGAACAACATACCTTTAAGGATTTTAAAAAAACTATTCCAAATATCCAAGTCAAAGCACCTGTAACAAAGGACACAAAATGATCACTCCCTTCCTTTCACTGGAGTAAAGCAAATACCTTTGTGGGGCTTTTTACTTTTTTTCTTTACTTTTTTTTTTGTTAGTTGTTTTTATTTTAACAGCTAGTTACAACTAGACCTGCTTCTTCAAGCTACTTCTCAGCCAAATCGGTAACACAAGTTTACCTTGTCAGCTAAGGTCTGATTAGGCCAGTCCTATGCATTCCCACTCAGTAGAGGTATCAGAAATACCTATCCTCTGCTGTTGCAAAGAAAAAAAATAAATTATGAGCCCAAATTAGCAGAACATAAAGATGTGTACAGAACCTGAAGCATCCAGAAGAGATATGCCCTTCCCTAACAGATTATTTGACTCTATGATGCCAATAATATTACTAAGAAGATACACACTACTGACACCCTACATCTCAAATGGCACTCCATGGAGCATGCATTAGTCAACTGTACTCCATCTTAACTTCTGGAACAAGTCAACCACCCACCCCAAGCAACTATTTTTAACATGGCAGAATGAGGGACTCCTGGGTCATCATGTCAGGCTTCTTACTACTACAGCATTCTACAAATCCATACCCTTTCCTTGATGGAATAACATCCCTCTGAAGCCACTTAAATGTCTTCCACTATAAGGTTGTTCCCAAGATACCATTACTCTCATAGTTAGGCTTTCTTCTGATTTCCATCCTAAATGCACTCAAGCCTACCTATATGCTGTCTGTAGATGATGGGTACCATCACACGTGCCTTTTCAGAGAGTTATGATCTCTTTATGCTTTCCTTCTTCTAACCAAAGCCAAACTCCTCTAAGACTGGCTCTCAAATTCCACTATTCTCATACTAGCTCTTCTTTACATTCCTTCAAATTAAAAGTTAATTTTCCTTAAACACAGCTAATCAAAACTGCTGAAAGCACCCCAAACACTTCCTATTGTCTTGTATAATGGCAATAAGTTTTTCCTGTCTCTACCAGAAGCCTTTTCTTGACATACCACAGAATCAGAGTATTCTGAGTTGGAAGAGACCCACAAGGATCTTTAAGTTCAACTCTTAAGTGCCCATACAGGGATTGAACCCATAACCTTGGCATTGTTAGCACCAGGCTCTAACCAATATCCTAGGATCCTTGCATTTCTCACAACTGCAACATTCTGTGACTTGGTTACTGCGGAAAAAGCACTGAAACTTCACTAGTAAAGGGAACTGGTTCCTGCTGCATAAGGCTGCTATCCGTTAAAAGCTCACAGCAACACTGCCTAGTGATGTTAGAGCAGAAGTGAGGAGTGATCCACAAAATCCAAATGGAAGTGTGACTTTAGTGAGGTGACATGCACCAGTTACTGAAACTGGATGCAAGCCCAGAACATTGGCATTAACACTTCTGCTCTTGTATGCCAGTGCCCTAGTATCCTTCAGGCACCGGCTAGAAAAACACCTCACACTTTTTGTAGAAACAAATGCAATTCCAACTAGTCCCAATGCAGTTGCATTCCTCTACCTGCAGCTTACTACAGGCCTGTTATTTAAACACAGTCTATTTTTCCTACAGTGTCTTGAATTTATAGCGGTGGAAGTAACACAGGCTAAACGAGACACTAGTGTTACTTATGCTAAGACTGCCTTTTGCTGCTCAACATATCCCAAAGGAGAACTGCTACACAGAATGACAGCTCAAGAAACAGCCAATTTCCAGTGTTACACTTCAAGAGGAAACACAAATTCAGTTCCAGGGAATATCGAGTGCTGAATACTAGTTTAGAATGAACATCAGGGAGAAAAAAAGGGGAATCTTGAGTTTCTTAATGCTGTAAGAATCTCAGTCTCATTCAACTTTAAATAGTGCAAGTCTCTCCCCAGAGGGATGTGCCTGACTGAAACAGATCTCCACGCAACTGATAGCTGGGCTTGGCTTATTGAAGGCATCTGGTGTGCTAAATTTAGCAGGGCTGTATCTGAAACTTGCAAAACTTACTGAGGTACCGTCAGTCAGGAGAGGGAGCGCGGAGAAATGAGCTCTAACAAATTAAGAGGACTTCAGAGGAGGTTTGTCACCTGCTAAGCAGCCAGCTAAGCTTTACTGCTTCTATTCCGGCTTCCAAGTCAAAGCAGGAGTCTAGACAGGATAATCCACTCATAAAATAAAACCAAACTAGAACGATGAAAGCTACAGACCTGAAGGGTGTGGCTTTGCTTAGAGTCAACTCCAAGGCCAAACGAGCCTCTCCAGTGTTTTGGGTTCTGGGATCATTGGGGTGTTTTTGGTTGCTTTGTTTTTGTTTGGTTTTGTTTTTTTTTTTAATAGATGAGCTGTCTCACTAGGCACACAAGTTAGTCTAGTTCTTGTGGGCAGACCAGTATGTTTTCAATTATCTCCAAGATCTGTGGGCTGTATATCTACTCTGCTTTACTTGTCAGGAAACCAGAAGGATATGTACAAACCTAGCATGGAAAAATCTTACCAATTTGCCTCTGAGTCCCCCTGATCTTCTTTAGCCCCACTTATTACTGAAAACATGTATTTGCATGACACCTGATACTCTGCTGGAAGTTACTTCTGGCTGTATGCTGGTCTGCAGAAGGGCACAGTGATGTACAGAAGAAAGGTAAGCAATTTTAGAATCAGAATTATCAGAAGACTTCATTCAAGACTTGTAATTCTAATGGATCTCACTGTGAATAGGTTTCACTGTCACGCATCATTATTCCCCAAGACACACTTCAGATTCTCCTTGCCTCCCTCATTTATAACAAAAAACAAAACAAAACAACAACAAACCCACAGCACATTACAGTCAAGTTTCTTCATTTTATTTGGATATTTCATTCTGCTTCAACCTAGAAAACCTGACCACTTACAAAATACTGGCCAGTCTCCACATGCAAGAAGGAAAGTTATGCAATAATAGCCTCACAGTTTTTCCAGCTCAAAAAAGTTCTTTAAGAGTTGTACTAGACCTCAAATCTAGGCTCAACCATGATCTCAAAAAAACAGAACCAAACGCTCCCCCGCCAAAAAAAGACAACCCTAAAGCCAAAGTAGCAGCACAATCATGAAGCACCTCAGCTACCTAGATTATGCAAGTGCAAGGGGAGGTAGGGAGGTCACTTCAACAAGTGTCAAATAAAAATAAACTCTCCTAAGAAAATTAGAAGTTATCTCATTCTGCATCTGGATACAAAAAACAGGAATCACCATGCCCGGCTGACAGAATTTTCAAACTCCAAAATACCAGAAATAAATACAGCTGGTCTACAACAAAAAAGCAGCCATACATATATCATTTTGTTGCCTATTACACTCTGATGCTTCAGAGCACCTCACAAGGTCAAGGCCTAGATTTTAACTCTGCCTATCCCAGGTACATCAAAGTCAGGTGAAAGAGGAAACAACTTGCCTGTGATCATACAGCAGATAAAGAGCTGCCAGAAATCCCAGCTCTCCATTGCTCATCTAACCACGTTTCCTTATCAGTCAAGTAAGCTCACAGGAACATTCAGATTTTGATCCATAATTGCAAAGCAGTACTCACTAGTTTGAAAAAAGCTTTGCTCAAAAATAATGTTGTGTCTCTGTTACCTATATCCTGAGATATCTTATAGATTACTGCCCTTTTCCATACCCTTGGTGTCCCCAGATACAAAAATTATAACCCTCGCTTGCCTCCCAGGAGATCATGATCCTTCACTAATTAGTGTTCATGAAGTACCTAATGATCATCAGGAAAGAACACAGGCTTACATTCAAATTCAAAATAGAAATGATGCTGGGTTTACAAAGTACCTTATTTACATAAATATAGCTCGAGGGCACTTCTAGTACTTACATTAGACAACAAACTATAGAATTGACATATCAGGAGATAATTATTTTTCTGCTTCACACAATTTCTGTAGGTCACTGAAACACCTTTTCTCACAAATGCCTGTGTCCATTAGAACAATTAAAAATAAAGTCAGGTCATTATGAGTTTCCTGCTTTTGGATGCTGGTGGGTTTTTTAAGGTGTTCAAATCACACATTATATTAATAACATACTGTGAAAAATTAACAGAACATGCTATCAGTTTTATGTGCCTACCTTAAAACACTTCTAAAGCAACAATCATTGTAAGCACCTAACTTACAAGCAAAACCAGCTATTTCCCCCCTTCCCAATTTTCAATAGGAAAGAATTGCTCTCAAATGAAAATTTGTGCTAAAGAGCTAAAACCAAACAAGCCTCCTTTAACTGCAATTTTCAACCTAATTTGTGATCTTTACTGACAAGTAATTTCAAGTACCATGTAGAGAAAACTTTCATAAGCCTTCAGTTGCTGCCCTGGGTCTCACCCCTCACCCCATACTCTCAAAAGAACATAAATACAGTGCTCAGATGGTGGAAATCAGAAATTTTTCAGGGTTAGAGATTCTAGTCTGCTAAGGGCCAAAGATCACATGGAGCCTGGAAAAGAACAGGGAGAGGGAGAAGGAAGGCCAAGTGAGCTCAGAAGTACTTCATGCATGAAGATCTTACTATGCAGTACAGTATTTTATTTTCAATTAACTAAAGAAAAAAAAAACTCTGCCCCTAGGAAAATTCAAATATCCTAATCTTAGTCACCTAGTATGGGAACGGTTGTGGAAATGGTTTTAGCTCTGTTTTCTATAAAGCCTTGTTTAATGTCCTTTCCGTAATGAATTAATTCAATATGCTTTGACACAAATACACAGTTATCCCATTTCAATGCTGTGCTTCTCCACTCTCAGGTCTTCAGGCTCAAGAGTCTCTAGCTAGTTAGTCCAAGAGTCTAACTAGTTTCACTAGGTATTCTTCTGTGTGTAGACTGCTTCCCTCTTCCCCTTTGCTTCCAATCTCAAATCTCCCTCCTGACAAACTTCTGCTGCTTTAGAACTCCACATACACCACTTTTTTCCTTCCCCTCTTTCAGCAAGGAGCAGAAAGTAATCCTGACATTGCCTGCCTCACTTAGAGAAGTAGAGATGCAAGGAAATACTGCACTTCTCTTATTGATTCCCAAACAAAGATCCAACTTCTGTTCTCTCCTTCACCTCCACTAGGTAAAAAAATCTAGCGCCTTCTCAGATTATTGGACTGAACACTTCTGATGGTTGCCAAATGGGCAGGCTCTTCAAGTTCTGAATAATTTCCACTTGGATAAAAGTATTTTTCTGGCTCATCCATCACCCATTATTCCCCATTTTAGAAGAGATTTAATGTGGCAAAGGAGGATGCATCATTTCTTGTCCTCAGGAGATGGCAGCAGAGTCTGTGGTATTTGGTGATTAACTAAAGATACTATATTTTTCATAGAAGTGTCCCAAACTAGCAAGCCAATCTATATATTAACAAGCCACATATACATGCAAAAAGAACTGACTGGTCAAACAGCACTCAAAAGCCAAGACTGGGTTCTGAAGTGCTTCAATAAAATGGCCACAACCCCTACGTTACCTTCCTACCCTCCCAATCCTTCCTACTTCGTGGAATGTCTTAATCTGGTTATGGAATTAAACTCAAAAAGGGTAAGAGTTATAAATCAGGTTAAAGTATCTATAATAAACCGTACTGAGTTTTTTTATAAACTCATTTAGAAGCTATTAAGCCCTTTGTAAGCATCCATATAGGCAAGGTCTAAATTTACCATCCATGAAATTAAATGCAGAGAGTATAGCTCACACTTGGACATTTCTAGGTTCAGAAAAAGACTAAAAATAAACAATGAATTTCAAGCTCAATTACCTTTTTTTGTCTCCAGTGCATATGACAATTCAGCAGTTTTCTCAAACTTTTGGAACTTCCTCCCATATACATTAAGCTCAGCACTGTGCCTAACGAATGGAAGCAAATCTACACCTCTGCACAAACTCCATCATAATAACTCAGGAGAGAAAAAACTCTCCCTGTTCTCGTGAGAAACACGCACAGCTTCAGGACCTTGAAAGGTTTGCTTTGTGAGTCCTGGCCAAACAAGCAGAGATACCAGAGTTTACCATAATGATTCCCTGTACTTTAAAAACACTAGCTATGTTTCTGTTATGTTCAGTACTCCTCAGCTGTGATGTCTCTCCTACAAAGGCAGCCAGAACAGCACTAGCCTGGAAAGCCTCTGGGTTAGGAAGGTCTCTGTGGCAGCAGATACCTGCTATGAAACATGCAGCCTTAAGGACTCTTCTGCAGCAAGTGAGGACCCTCAGAAACTACAAAACCTGAGACATAACTGTAAACACATAAAAGTGAGAGGCACTCCTCCAGGAATTTCTTACTCAAAAGTAGTGGACCTTACTTTCTGAGGCAGTGCCTTAACACACAGCACTTTGCTCTCTTTTCAATCAGTTCTTCATCACGTGGCTCAGCATGTGCTGCCACATGACAATCCCACAGGTGTTTCCCATCAAAACTGGAGTTTGGACAATGTGACAATGCATATGCACAGGATCACAGGCACTGGGCCCTGCCCAGAACATGCACTACGTGCTCAATGCATCTGACAGTCCCGTCATGCAGCGGGTACATGCGCACAACGGAGCATGCAGGTCCTGCGGTACCCTCGTGTAATGTGGTCTTTAGGGAAGGCTGGATGCCTTGGTCTCCCAGGTTTCATCTGAACTGAAACAGCTCAGAAAGGTATCCTTACTTTAAGATATCAACAGGTCACAGACAGCAATAAGCAAATGCTCAAGAATCAATGCAAGATTTTGTCTTCTCCTTAAAACCAGTAGCTTAAGGACTGTAACGAAAATACAAAAACACTGAGAAACAAGTGAATCAACATCTTGAAAGTAGCAAAGTGCAGGGAGCATTATTTACATCTGCTCTACAAAAACAGCCAAATTACTACGCACAGTAGAACCCGAGTCCCTCCCACTGGTATTTTTCCTCATGCAAACCCAGTTCTAAAATAGATTTTCAAATTCCAGAACTAACAATAACAACATTTAGGAATACAATAAATGAAAAAAGAAACGAATCTCTAGAGAATCATGAGGCTCACCAACAGAACAGTGAATTACCTCAGTTTCTCAAGCCACGTTTCAGAAAAAGAGGGAAACATATGAGACTCTACACTATTGAAATCATTCAGAAGGTGAAGATAGAGCGAACATAAAGCCACCAGTAAAACCAGGTGGGAGCTAATAGCAGTTACCAGTTCAGAAGCTGTTTAACTCACCAAATAAGAGAAAACCCACAAAATTTTAAGCAGCTGAGAAAGCAAAAAACTATCTCTGAAACCAGAGGTCCTTAGTAGAGGAGGTCACAGACATTACAACCTGCTGTCCATTATTAATACATATCTATGTGCTATTTTGAATTCAGAGAGCTAAGAAAGAGGGCTGCAAGTAACACGTTCAGATCTGAATCCTATAGATCTGAAATTTCAAAACGTCAGTGAACTTGACAGTTTCTTCTTTAATTCTTCCTCTGCCCAAGCAGACTCTTCGTAATTACAGCTGACATTATGTCTTAGCGCTCCCCAAAATCATCTCTGTCCTTCGCGGTGTGGGTTACAATGCAACACATACACTCCCAGAAAAAGTACTCAGATGGAGTCAGTTTGTTCAAAAGGACTTATCCACAATTTTGGATTCAATACTAAAGACAGACCAGATCCCTTCGAGCACATCAGTTTCTGTATATGGGGAATTGAAGCTTTAGATCTATTTTTAGAGCCATCTTCTGACAGTATTTTTAGGGATCTTCACCGATCTTTGTAACTTGACAAACAATTTGGACTTGTTTCAAAGTACCCCTCTATAATTTATATGTTCCTTTTGAAATATTCTCTAGTCCTTTGAGTCTCTCATTGTATTTAAATGGGGTTATTTTTCAGTTTGAGTTCTGTTGGCGTATTTGCCTCTATTTGAAATTTCAGAGAACACCTGGATTCAATATGAGAATCTGCACAAGAATATGAATTTATTCTGCACAAGAACTTGCTGCGTGGTGCTAACAGTGTTTTGGCAAGACAGGAATATCTCTTCAAAGAGATGAAGGAGTACCAGAAAAGCACAGAGTGCAGAGCCCAAAGAATAAGTCTTGAAGTTGAACCAGTGATAAAACTGCCTCTAAGTGAAAGTAAAGTAACAGAAATAAAGTTTGGTGCTCTGAAAGCAGAAGAGGAGTATGTAGGTTTTTACTCCATAGCTTTTTATTAAAAAAGTTACAAAAGGTAAAAACCTCCACAAAATGAGAACTCCTGAGCAGTGCAAGCACAGCCAGGCTCAGCCCCTTGAGGAGCACCACAGCACAGTGCACAGCTCTGGCTGTGACCTGCCAGGAGACCCCCATGGTTCCAGCCGGACATGCCCGGACAACCCTCACACATCCAGGTCCCAGTAACCCTGTCCCAGAACTGACACACGGCCAAGGCAAAGCTAAGCTGTAGCAAACAGCAGGACGGTCAACAAAGGATAAAAGGAAACCCAGTTCTGTCGGGAGCGCTGCAGAACAACAATCACATCAACTGCCACCTCTCCTGGGCTGATCCTGTTGCTGCTCTCCTCGCAAACTCATCCGTCCTCATTACAAGGTGACTAAGAGTGGGGGTGCCCCGTTCCATGCAGGTGGATAAAGAGTTGTCCAATACCCCAAACACACCTATTTAGTGTGTCAGCTGAGAGTCAATTTATTTGCAATCATCGCTGAGCCTCTTTGTACAGACACTTGCCAGCCCTCCACGATGTCTGAAGCTGTTTACATGCTGTAAGAAACAGCCAAGAGTCTGTTATCAAGCAGTCTTGTGTGACCTCACCCCAATTGCTAATAAGCTAAACCCCTTACCATTTCTTAGTAAAAGCTTAAGTGCTTCAGCTTCCATTCCCTCTGCCTTAAGCTGCCAAACTGGAATAATAATACCCATCATTGCATAACACCAGTTTCAAGGGGACTGGTTTAATGCTCTTTTGAGAAGCAGCTGTGGAAAGCTTCCTTTGTGAGAATGAAGAAAGTGAGGAACAGGAGTGGAACGATCACATTTCATGGAGCTGAAAGTGATGCTGAAATTAATAAACATTAGGAGATTTAACCAACATTGAAAAACCTGTCCCAAAGTGACCCGCACAAGGTCAGACAGGTCATCTGACACCAAAGCAGAACGAAGAGTCTAAAGGCCTCGGATCTCCTGCTCAAACACGGCACCTCGTTGCCCCCACTGAGCAGGAAATCAGTGTTTCAGTCAACCACGCCTGAAATCTCCGGTTTTCAAGAGCCACAGAGAAGTGATGGCAGGCCGAAAGCAGCGTGCTACCGAAACGTGACACAGAACACAGCTCGTTTGTCATCCATCCACGCCGCACAGCCTCCACGTAGCAATTAAAGACTTAAAACCCGACAAAAAGTGCTAAGAGGACATTACACACAACAGCGCTGCAAAATCACACACACCCGAGGCTGGCAGCCTTTTCGCACAGACCGAGCGGCGCTTCTTCGCTACTGCCACACAACGACGGCAGCCCAGCCAGGCAGGGGCGAGAGCTGGGCCCGCATCCCCATCCAATGTGGGAGTTCCCGGACACTGCAGGGCGGGATCCCCCCGAGCACGCGGAGCCGCCGCGTCCCGCGTCCGCGGCGCGGCGCGCCCGGAGCCCCCGCTCCGGCGGCGGCACTGCCGGGAGGGCACGGGGGCTCCCGCGGGGCGCTCCTGCACCGCCGGCTCTTCTCCCTCGAGAGGGGCTCCCCCTGCACTCGCCCCCGCGAGCCCCGTCCCGGAGGGCGGGAGGGACGCGGCGACACCCCTCAAGTCCCGAGGCGGCGGCACCGCTCGGTGCCCCCCGCCTCCCGTCCGCCGCGCCTGGCCCGCAGCGCCCGGGCCCGCCCCGCTCCCGCTCCCCGCTCTGCTGCCGGGCGGCCCGGGCGGGCCCGGCCCGGGCCGAGCCCCGCACTCACCCCTTCATGGTGCGTCCGCGGCCTGCCTGGCCTCCGCGCTGGCTGCGTGCAGGGCCCGGCGATGCGGGTGCGGCTCCGGCCTCGCCGTGCTCAGCGCGGGCGCCTCAGTCTCCTCCCGATCCCACTCCTGATCCCGATCCCGCTCCCGCTCCACATGGGCCTCCGCCCGCCCCGCCCCGCCCCGCTGACCCCTCACCTCACGCCGCGCGCGCGCCCCCGCCCCGCCCGCCATGACCCCCGCCCCCCCGCGTGCCCCCACCGCGCACGCGCCTCGCCCCTCCCCCGAGGGGGAGAAGGAGGGGAAGGCCCTCGCGTGACTCGGGGGCGGGGCGACGAGGCTGCCACGTGGTGCAGGACGGCCAATCATCGCGCCCCGCTTCGTCCGGCTCGCCTTTGCCCGGAAGCGGCCTGGGCTGGGCAGGTGAAGCCCCGCCCGGAGTTGGGCAAGGCTCGCGCCGGGCACTTCCGGTGCGCGGCGCGGTCCGGCGCGGCGCATGCGCGCGGGGCCCGGCGTCAGCTGATCGAGCGCTGCCTTTGCCGCCGTCGCTGCCGGGGGGACTCGGGCGCATCGGGCGGATCGGGCGCGCCGGGTCGGCTCAGGTGAGGCGCTCGGGCCCTTCCCCAACCCTGCACCGCTCCCCTCGCCTCTCCCGAGGCGTGCCCTCAGGGCGTCCTCCCCTCCGGTGAAACGGGGGCTCGGCTCCCGCCGCCCCGCTCGGTCCCTGCCCGGGAGCGGCGCGGGGTCCCCGCGGAGCCGCTTCCTGAGGCAGCGCGGCCCCGGCCCTGCCGAGCGGGTGTCGCCGGGCCCCCGGGCAGCCGACCTTTACGGAGCCGCCGTGTCCCAGCGGGAAGGCGGCCGTGCGCTTCCCGGTCCTGCTGCTCAGGGAGATGAGATCTGGAAGCGAACCAGCTCCTGAGTGAGAAACCTGCTGAGCGATCTCGCAGACGCCCAGTGAGATACCCCAGGGTTATTCCGGAGTCCCGTATAAAAAAGGGAAGGGGCGATAGTGGCCGGGTTTCAGTGCCGGGTCATCCCACCATCTTGAGTGGGTGGAACTGAATCTGTCTGTACCTTGACCGCAGCCCAGCAGAGACGGAGCATCAAAGTTGTGGAGCAGGAATGCTGCTGCGGGCTTCTGACTGCAGCCCATTCCTAGCCGAGGACCCCCCCGTTGTTTTGCGGTTGAATATACTGATGGCACATCGAATGCGATTCCAAATGCGATTTCCTGTAGCCAGTGAAAAAATTCTGGTTTAGGTGAGGTGTTCCAAATGGCGCACTTGTCATTCACTTAGAGGCAAGGAAGAAATGATACATGACTGGATGATATTGTACATGTTACAGCTGGCAGTGACATTGCAGTATGTGACGTGTCAAGATCCATCCACTCAATGCAGTTGCCCAAAGTGATGTGCTTTCTTAGGAAGAAGTAAAAGAAAGTAAAACCTCTCTTCCTAAGGCTTTACTGGCTTCCCTTAGAGAACTTGCACTCCTACTGGGCATAAAAGCAATTTGGTGATACTTTTATTCATTGTAATGCAATACTTCAACAAAGTACACTGGCTATTTGATCTAGCATGGTATTTGAAATGCTAATACCACTTGATGAAGTGGAGAGGGGCTGGACAAGGAGGAAAGCCTGCTGACAGACTGCTAGAGGTAATTTACTAGCCCACCCCTTGGTAGCACTTCAGCGAGAACGTGCCAAATACAAGCTGGCATTTGGTAGTGGAAGTTTGAGTAACTGAGGCAGATCCTCAGTATACTGTAAATTGCTGTATTTGTGCTGACTTCGACACTGCAGATCTGCAGTAGCTAACGTTTGGCTTTTCTGTGCAGTATTTTAAAAGGCCTTTAAACGACCAGCAAACATAAATATTTAATTGTATCAACATTTTATTATTTTTTACTTAAGAGTGTGTGAAGTGAGGTCAGAGTCTACAGGTCTTTAAATTACCAGAAATAATGCAGCTTATTTTTTTCTCTGTCTGTCAGTTTCTTATGTGAAGTCTTCTGGAAAAGTTTTATTCTTTTATGTGGGAAACAAACTAGTTTTAATTTTGTAATCAGGTGGCAAAGCGCGGCATTCGGAAACACTAAATCACCGTGGTCATCAGCTTGAGAGTACAGGGAAGGAGAGATTAAGGCAACAGTGGAAAATGACTGCTGGCATCAGCTGACTGTTCGGATGGAGGTTGAAGTCTTGTGTTGCAATAGTAACATGCGATCTGTTTCCTCTGAATGCAGCCTTTTCATTTTCCAAATCAAGAATTATTTTCTACAGATAGTGATAATATAAGGGTGGAGCCATGAACAGTTAGTACTGTTTGCTTAACTCTTCTAGAGCATTAGATTAAATTTAGCCTTTATTTTTGGTCTAAGTATATATTAGCAGTTTTATACCTCATTAATCTTGACTTAAAGTCTGTGGGCCTCATTGTGCTTTTGTTATCTAAATTTTTTTCCCGGTATGACTTTGTGGATTTATCTTCCAGACTCACATGGGTGCTGGAACTGCCTGTTGTCATCCAAAGCTGCTACAGACTAGCAGGTTACTAAATGATTTCCCTGAAGGGACATTTAGAGGCACTACACTTTACCTCTTGCGTTGGGATACCATGACAGTGTCTCTTAGGGTTACTGAGCCCTGAAAATTCCAATTGATGGTTTTCCCTTGTGGTTTTAAATTGCATGTTTGTGAGCTAAGGCCATGTTCCTGGTTACTCTTCTAGAAAGAGTAAAGGGATGGTGTTGACCATAAAATGTTGAATGCTATTACTGGCCAAGTAGTAGTTCCCCTTTTTCTTTCTCTGTCTTTTTTAAAAAACCCTACAAAACACAAGCTATGCAATAACCCAATGCTACTTTGTCTGAAATAGTTTCTTTCCTCCATACTTGTCTCATTGATTTAAAAGTAGGGGATTTTAGGCTTGGAAATATTGAGGTATTGTTGAACAATGGTATCCACATGATTTTTTTTTTTTTAGGCTGGAATTATACCAGGGAAAACAGACCATTTAGTCAACTGGAATATCATGCTCATTCATTCTTATTCAACATCTTAAAACATGTGACTTCTTTAACCTTCCATCTGGCAGAGAGAAATGGGGACCAACTCCAGAAGAGGAAGTAGAATGAATCTAAACTTTTAAACCTTTTTTTCCTGTATGGATCACAGTAGTCACCTAAAGGTCCAACATGCAAAACTGGCTTAGACTGGATCTTCTGGTTGTCATTGTTGTACCTTCTTTTATGTTATGAAAAGGTTTTTTGTTCCTCTTTGATATGTCTACTGCCTTCTCCCCTTTGAGAGTGGACAGCTAAGCTTATACTAAATTCTTGAGTTTGGTCATCTCTCATGGCAGTAAGTTCTACAGTCTCAAAGATATGTTTTGTTTGGTTACTTTATTTCATCTGTGCATTTATTTCTCCTGTTTTTGCCAAACTCTCAAGTTCAGCACCTCTGTACCTTAGAACGGATGACCCTTTGCTGCCAGCTTTCTAGACTTCCATAAATTATATGGCTTCTCTAAAAGACTTTGCCTTCCAAGGCTTGGCTTTACTGAAATGATACACTTACTCTGGAAACCTGTAAGATGTATATGGCTAAATCCTGAAAGTCTTGGCCTAGCAGACCTTGTTACTATCACTTAACCAGATAACAGAAGATGATCAGTTTTAGGTGAATTTATTTTCTTGCTTCACCAGCTTGACTACTCCTCTGAGTTTGTGTAACAGTAAATTTCAGTGTCACTGCTTACTCTCTTCAGAAATCATTTGTCTGACAGTGGTCTAATACATGCATGGTGCCTCTGGACAGTTCTATTTTGCCATAGTTATGCTTGCTTACCAGAGTGGTTTGTGGTTGTTCATGGAAAAGAGAGGTGATCTGGATGTCAGTTGTGATGCTGGTCTGCGTTTTGTGCCTTAAGCGTGAAGAGCAGTCCTGTTGTGGTTGGGATGTCACGTGTGAGGAGGTGTGGAAAGGTTATGGGAAAAGCCATTGACTTTATAGGGAGAAAACTGTGCCTGTATTGGAATAACTTACTATAGCTGGACAAAAGCTTTCGGGTATGCAAGTTTCATGTAACAGCCTGAATTGACAGCTTTTTAAAACTGAGCAGTGAAATTGCATCTTCCAAGAAGTTCAGTTAGTGGGGCAAACCTGTGTCATTGTTACACTGTATCATTACTCCATTTCCCACTATGAAAGTAATAGCTTAAAAAGCTGCTCTCTAGAAAAAAAAATTAAAATGGTGTTTCTGGCTAAATGCAGATAACATTGGTAACAAGGCAATTCTATTATGTGGATTTCCTGTAAATCCTTGAAATTTTGAGGTTTTTGTTATCATGAGATAAATTTGTATCACCACAATATGTGGTTTAACAATGTTAAAATTTAATATGTTGGAGGGGTGCTGGCTGTTCTAAAGAAGCTATAAATACTTCATTGTATACTTTTATTGAACATAAAATCTCCAAATGTGACTTCACTTGCTTTAAAATATAAAGGTGAAGTTTTCCAAAGTCAACCTCAATGAAATATCCTTTTACTAGAATCCAGTGCCAGTATGTGTGTTGTGATTCCAACCAGGTGTTTCATTATACCAAAGGTGCTATAAAAGAGTACATTGGGGGCATTGGATCTTTCTCAAAGACTTTCATGGAATTCTAATCCTGGTTCAGGTCTTCAAACTAGCTGCCAAATAACCTTGCATAATAAACTGAAGATTCCACAATATCCCAACTTGAAAGATTATCTGAAAGTTAAGTGTAATGAGGAAATACTTATTCTAAACTGGTGTTCAGTACTTCAGCTGTTACACCTGGGGAAAGGAAGTTAGGCAGTGGTGACACTTGAAGGGGAGCCCCCATGTGTTTTTTAACGAGCCCAAACTATTAGTATGTTTCTGTATATAAAACTGAGCCTGACTCAAAAATCTAGCAACAGTTGTTCTGTGAAATTGCACACCTTATGTCTGTTGAGGCAAGATCTTCAACTGTACTGAACTTTACTAAAGTTTGCTGCTGTAGTTGCTTCCAGCTTTGTGTTCTTCTCGTTTGAATGTTTCTCGTCTTAAAGGTTAGAACTATAAAAAGTATTTCAAGTTACAGTGCCCAATATATCTGAAAGAAGAGTGACTTTTACTTAATAAAAGCAAGGATGGATTTTAGTTTGGCACTAATGTTAGGTTAATGAAAATTGCTCATGTAGAGGAAATGACTGAGCATTACACAGAGCAGATGGCTGCAGAACTTTTCAGCCGTAGCAGCTAGATGACAGGATCAGGATAAGAAAAGAAGGTCACTGCAGAACACAGAAATGAATATTGTATTAGTATTCTGTATTGCGATTTGGATTTCAGTTGCATTAGATCTTTCTTTTGTGTAAAAGTCAATCGAGCCAAAGAAAGGGCAGAATGTGTAGCAGGCTGAAAGGAATGTCAGATTTTTCACAGTAGTAAAATTGTGAAGCAGTGTAGCAAGTAAGAACTAAGGGGATGGTCATCTATTTCCTCCTCTGGAGAAAGCTTTTGCGTTGAGAGGAAAGAATTGGTGTAGAAAGCCCTATTATGGGAAACTATAGTTTATAACCAGTCATCTGATGAAGATTTTTTTTTTTCACATGAACAGTGTGGTTTTCTCTAGAGACAAGAGTATTTGATTTTATTAAACTAGGGTCTTTAGCAATTCTAGATATAGCATGACAGCTGTGTTTGATGTCCGAAGGCCAGTTATCTACTGAGCTGATCAGATCTTTAGTGGGTCAGAGCAGTTATGCAATGAATGCCTTGCCAGCCTTTCTATCTAGTTACATTTGTGCTGCAAGCTTCTTGGTCATGTTCAAACACAACTTTGTTCTGGTCCTGTTCCAGGCTAACTGAAGCTTCTGGGCCCAGCTAATTGGGCTTCTGAATAAAAGCTTGGGTACTTGACTAACAGCTTGTGATGGTAGTATGTCTTGCATGAACAGACTTCACACCTCACCTTTGTTTTAGGAATATATACTTATGTTGTATATATGTATTGAGTATAAATATATTTTTATATGTTTAGCTTGTGTGCAAGGCCTGATGTTCGTTTGAAGTGTCAGGCTGGTATGTATTGGCATACCCACAGGTAAATCCTCACCTGTTTTGAGGAAGAGGACAGTAGGAGCTCGTGATGGGCTTCATGAATTCCCTGTTGCACAGTCTCACTTTGTAGCCACTTTGTACTGCGATGACAGTGGCAGCGTGATTCTCTTCCCTGTCTTTTTTCTTCAGTACACCTGGATTTAGGTGTAGATGTGCTGAGTAGAGCAAACCTCATGTGAGAGTAAGGGGCTTTATAGTACCCAAGAAACAAGTTGCATGAAAGTCGAATTGTCTTGTAGGGCTGCAGATGGGTCCACAATATGTAGCTGAGCATCACTTAAACAGATTCTGGATCTACCCAGTGCAGAGGTGGCCTCAAACTGCCCTGTGGCAACTGGAATAATTAATGGATGAATGTCCATATGTTGAGTTTAAGAAATAATACTTCTAGCTCAGAGCTTGTGGCAAGAAGGTTGGTGCAATTAATTGCTTCACAATGTCTGTGTCATGAGAAGACTGAGCCACATCACAGTGTTGAGCACAGGAGGTGACTCCTGCCTGCTTCCATCAGAGTGCAGGTGACACAGCTGGGAGATGTTTGATATAGCAGAGGGCTGTGCTGCTGTACAGAGGGACCCTGACAGACTGAAAAAATAGGCTGATGGGAATCCCATGAAGTTTGACAAAGGAAAATGCCAAGTCCTGCACCTGGGGCAGAATAACCACATACCCTGCTACAGGCTGGGGACTGACTGATTGACTGCAAAGTGGCTTTGTTGAAAAGGACTAGAGGTCCTCAAGGGGAACATCAACTGCCAACGTGTCCTCATGGCAAAGGCAGCCAGCACTGTCCTGGGCTGCATTTGGGAGAATCCTGCCAACAGGTTCAGGGAGGTGGTTTTTTGCCTCAGTTAAGCTCAGTGGAAACCACATCTGGAGCACTGTGCCTGTTTCTGGATTCTCCAGTAAAAGATATGGCTTAACGGTGTGGGTCCCAAAGAGGACCACGAGACTGTTAAGCATTTGGAGATAGCAGAAGAGGATGAGAGAGCTGGGATTATGTGGCCTTGGGAAGAGAAGGCTCTGAGGATCTTAGTGTAAAGTATATAAACATCTAATGGGAGGGAGCATAGAGGATAGAGCCAGACTCTTCTCAGTGGTATCTGCTGAAGTAACAAAAAGCAGTGGGCACAAACTGAAATACAGGGAATTCCCTTTAAATGTAAGAAAATACCTTTTACTATGAGGGTGTCTGAACACTGGAACAGGTTGCCCAGAGTTGTGGTGTCTTCATCCTTGGAGGTGGTCAAAACCCCTCTGGACATGGCCCTGAGCAGCCTATATTAACTTGCTTTGAGCAGGGTGTTGGAAGTAGACAATTGCCAGAGGTGACTTCCAACCTCAGCAGTTTCGCTGTTTGATGACTGAGAAATCTGGAGTAATTTTCCCTGCTCTTTTGTAGTAAAATTATAACCCTGCATAGTGCGAAGGAACAGATTTCCTGAGAATACTGTTTGGCTTCCTTTCCCACTGACCTGTGTTACTGTTCTGGGCATGTTGGTTTTTTCTGGGGCAATATCCCAAATTCTAGATACGGAAATGTTGCTGAACTTCTGCATTCGTCTAGTAACTTAGGCATTGACTTTTTTTTTTAATACTTCCTCTTAAAAATATCATCTGTTGGAAGGGGAAGTATAAATCATCCAAATTACTGGAAATCTGTGGTAGTGATTATTGTATTATTTATGATGCCCTTGCAGCAGATCTTCATGCAGCTAGGCACTGGGGTTTATGCACTGTGCCAGAGTCTGCTCAGGTGAACACAGTAGGTGTTGGGAGTCTTGACTCAAGTGTGACACTAAGCTGATTGTCCAGTGTGGGTTGTAATCTTTACTATCCTGTAATGTCCAGGCTTTTATTAAGAAAAGGAGGAGGCAGGATTTTCTTTGGGAAACTTTATTTGGCTACATTTTATTGTGTATGCCTATTAAGCTTGCCCAGAACTTGAATGCAAGAGCTTGTATTCTGCTCCCATTTTTCTACCTTAGGAAGTCAGCACACATTAGCCTGTTTCAGATATAGTAAAATCTATTACCTTAGTTCAAAATTACTCCAGCAGAATGAGTCTTAGCACTGGTAACTTATTAATGGACTGCTGCTGCTTCTGAATTACTGATATTGTGCTGTTTACTGCAATTTTGGTTAGTGTTTTTGAGCTTTTGTGCCAGTTTGAAGTGTTGCTAATCCTAGAACTTGTGCAGATAGTCTTGAGAAGTTGTGAAGACTGCAGGGAACTCTTCAACTCAGGCAGCTTCTTGGGGAGAGATCACATAGCTGCTCATGTTCTGTACAGCACACAGGACAGTGTCAGTGCCTGTTGATCTCTGAAAACAAATTCCAGCAGCTGTCACTCGGGATGGCACATCACTCTGCTGAGGTGCTGGATGTTGTGCAGTTTCATCAATGCTGCTGCTAGCTAGGGGAAGGGCTTCTTAGCATAAGCCCCACAAGACTCTTGGACACAATCAATACTGTTCTACATGCTCAGGCAATTAGTATTACTGTGTCTTCAGCGCCTCCCTGTGCAGTCTGTTGTCAGCCAGTTGTTCTGTTAAGCTCTTCCAGAGCAGGGCACACACTGACATGGCTATATTACACTGGGGGGCTGGCAAGTAAATGGATTCCAGCAGAAAGCACACATCTCCCTTTCTTTATGTAGTAGTATGCACCACTTGGGACATTGGGATTATTGGCTTTGTAGGAGGCCCTTAATGCAAACGCTGAATCCTTTTAATTTCTTCTGCTCGGTCCCGTGCAGTAAGGAGGGCACAGACGGGAGTTCAGCTGGGCTCTGGGTGGCTTGATTTGCTATTGCGGCATTCCTCGGTGCTGGTGGGAGAGAGGGAGAGACTGATGACTCATCAAGTCAGGTGGTTATGCCTCTGCTGTGTGGCAGAAATTTCTTTCCCCTCTGCAGCAGGCTTTCTCATCCTTCTGTGTAGGGGCACTAGAAGGACAATTATTTCGTAAGTGGCGATGCTTAGCTGCTGAATTCCTGCTTTTGAATTGGGCCTGTGGATTTTTGTTGCTCCCTGTTTCTGCAAAATAAGGTAAGAATCGGTGTTTATGTGATAAAATTGTCGTGGATTTTCTTCCTTGCTGCAAGAAGGCTCCTTCTGAAAATCTCACCCAAGTCTTAATTTTGAAAAGATCTTTCTGGTAAGGCAGTTCATTGTGTAGATTTTGGGTCTGATTAAATGCTTGAACCAAAACCAAGGAACCGTGGTAGAAAACAGGTTTCTCCAGCGTTGAGAGCAGGGCAGTTACATTTTTGGGGTTACTGTGTAGCCAGATTGCTGTGCTGGAGAGAAACCAAGGTAGAAAGCTAAGGTTATAGGCCCTTTATTATTTAATTTTGACTATAAAATTAGTGTAATAGATCACCTTTAGTCAGAGGAGATTCTGCTGCAAGTAATATTTTGATTTCTGACACTCTTAATCAGAATATAACTGCTAGAGCTTTGGATCGTGTTTAAAATAATTGGTGAACTGTTTTAGGCAGGGAAGATCCCTGTATATAAGTTGTAAAGGATACAAGATGCATCTTTTCTCAGAAGGGAATTAAAATTAAGCTAATACCCTGTGTATGTGTGCAAGTGGACTTTTGTGGGAGGGAATTGCACATAGTGCCTGATATACAGTGGCAGGAGGCCTCTGAAAGGCTGTAGGAGCTCAGTAGATCTCTAAAATGGCCAGCTACCGTTATTTCTGGGTTAAGTACATACTGCCTCCATACACATGATGATGTGTTTAGCAAATCCTGACATGCTTTAGAGAATTTCATTTTGTCTGAGTACTGGCAGTGAAAACATTTAACGCTGTAGGTACTTAAGGCAACATTTTGGCCCTCAAGGACTTTTCCATTTAAAATGAAAATCTGTAGTGCTAATACACGAGCACAAGAAAATGATGCAGAGAAGATAACAGCTCTTTTTTTTTCTTCATTTGTTTCTTCAGTGTTAAATTTGTGTAGCCTTTTAAAAAAAGAGGTCAGCTTGACTGGGTGAGCACTGGCTTTGTGGAGATTGTACTTTGGAGGTAGAGAGGAGGTGAAACAAAGGTGAGGAAAAAATCACCACATCTTTTACACTTGGAATAATTAATAGGTATGTGTTTAAAAGCAGTTGGTGCAGGTTCTAGGGATCATAACAAGACAGGGTTTATTGTTGTATTGCTAGGTGGTCTAGTGGAGGAATCCCCTTCTCTTTTACTTGGCTTCACCAGCAATTTGGAAAGGCGACTGTTGGAATAGAGGGAGCAGAGCAGCCACAGGAGCAGGAGAGGAAGGTGTGTTGACTGTCGGGGTGTTGCCACTTAACCTGTGGAATGACTACCTGAGATTTCTGCTTCCCTCCCTAAAAGATAAACGGTCTCTTCAAGCAGGCCTTTGTTTAGGAAGAAAAGGTAATTTAAATTGAAACAGACCTGTGCTCTTCCTGATTTCTTGCCTTTGTAATCTGACTCTTTCATATGGGACCCTGTCTAATTGCCAGGCAGCATCACTAATTCAGTTATGAGAGTTTATTGTGCTTCTATAGAAGATTTTGATAGTGGAACTCTAGAGATTCTTCTGTATGGTATGTTGAAGCAAATGTTTTAAGTAGATTTATAAGAACAACTGCTTTTTTGCAGTATGAACAGTAATTGTGCTTGAGTTTTGCAGTGTCTTAGTTGTTCAAAGCAAAAAAGATGAGATAGTTATGTTAGTTTGATCAGAACCAGCTCTTAGCAGCTGCTCAGGAACTGCAGATTGCTTTGTGAGGACCTCCCCTCTGCCATTTGTCAGAGGAGGCTTTTGAGAAAAAGGCAGGGGAATTAAAATTGTCTTCTGGGCCTAAACAACAGGCAGTGTGAAAAATAAACTACGGTGATGGAGAGTAGAGGGATCTAAGGGATATGTGACTTAGCCTTTGGTCTCGAGACCAGTCTGCTTCAGACTGGTGGTGACTGAGTCATCATCAACTGTTGGAGTGGCTGCTGTGAAATGAATCAATGGCAGCCATGATAGAGAAACCACTCCAGAGAGACATGGAGCCTGGAAGAAGCTATTCCTTCAGGCTGAATAAGGGGTTGGAGTCGTGGGAGGTCTTTTTCTTACAGAGAGGAGCCACTGGTTTAGGATATTTATATTGGTAAAGAGGCTGAGGGGCAGAGGATTTGTAGTGTAGTATTAAAAAGCTGGAAAACAGTTGTAAGATATTAAGAATAGCCAATGTCAGCTACTGCTCCTGAAGAACAGGCACAAAAGTGTCTTTTAATGGTGGTGGAAGGGGTGGCAATGTGGTTATTGTCTTGCTTATTGTACATGGGCCTGTTTTTCCAGCCTGAATATGCCTTTTTATTTGCTGCCTTGCAGAAGATGTGCATTAGATCAAGCTTCTCACAGAGACTGAGTGTCAACAGATGCCTCACGCAGTTCACATCCCTGAACCGTGGGCCTGTGCTGGATAGGCCCTGTTGATCAGCACTGGGTGCTGGGGCTGCCAGAGCACACACCTTTCACCAGGGCTGTGTCCTAAGTGTGTTAATCCAGTAGAAATGGGTAGAGAGTGACCTGACAGCTCTCTAATACTAATCAGTTTCCAAGGTAACAGCACGGTAAGGGCTCACAAAGCAAAACCATGAAATACTCATATCCGCACCAGATGCAGGACAGTCCAACTGCCGATCACAGGGCAAACACGGATGGAGGAAGACTGTTTATGAAACCGTGTTTCCTGTGACAGTTGTTTAGATTCTCCAAACAGGTACTGGCAAAAGATGACAGCCTGTTGTTTAACTGTTGCAAGTTAGGGGTTTTAGTCAAGCACAGTTCTTCTATAATGCTCCACGGGTTTCACTGGCAGCAAAGTCTGCATAATAGGTAGCTGTGAGGCACGTAGAAAGGACTCGGGTGTTTGTGTGCTGGTGCTTGTGAAAGTGTGTGTTTCTTCCTCTGAACACTGATTCAGCAGCTTAAGATAGCAAAAATAGAATTTTCACAATTAATATTTGTAGTATTGCTTTTTAGAGACTGGTGGCAGTAAAGCAGACCCAGAACATTCTCTTGCTCACTCAGAATTGTGGAAAACTCCATATTTTGAAGGAGGGTAGATGAGATGTGGAAGACAAAAGATATTTTCCATTGTTTAAATATCCTGTTACCAGGCCTAGATACAGTGGGCAGTGTTAGGGCATTTTTGGAGTGCAGCTCTTTCACTTAACAGCAGTTTTTGGAGCATATTATGGAGTGATGTTTTACCCTGTGTTTCTGCAATAAGGAATCTTAGTTCTTTTGTTTGTTTAAGTTAGTTACTTTATAACTTTTTACAGCTTTAAAATCAATGTGGTTAATGTGCTTCAGGCTATGAGTTCAGAATTCTTTCAAACTGGAAACAAGGAGAGAACAGAGGGGAGGAAGAGAAGGAACGTATTACATATGTGTTCTTCAGGACTGACTCTCATTTTTTTCCTTCTGTACAGCTGAACAGGCAAAATGGACTTCTCCAAGCTCCCCAAAATCCGTGATGAGGACAGAGAGGCTTTTGTCGGCTATGTTCATGGAGTCTCAGGACCTGGTAGGTATTATTTTGTAAAGGAAATCATAGAGTTTGTTTCATCTAGTGTCTTGTTAATCTTGTTCACTTAAAAGTGGAGAAGTATAGCAGAGCTCTGGTTGGTGCTTTTTATCTATTTTTTGGGGGGGGGACTTTAAGGAGGATCACTGGCTTATAGTCTGATAAAACATTAAAAAATATGCTAATAAGATGTTACTAATAATTAATCTTTTTAAAAAATGTAATGAGCAGAAACATGCAGTTGAATAATAACAACAATAATAGAAAGAAAAGGTAAGCTTTCTGTATGAGATAAAGCTACTTGTTCAGAAATCTGAGGGCCCACTGTGTTAACCTTCTCTGAAAGAGTGTGAGATATATAGTCCATTCTCACTAAAATGCAGTTTGCACCTGTGCTTTCTGGAATATTTAGCCCCTGTCAGTGTCAAGCTGTTTTGTGTTACTGCACATGGGCTGGAGGGGCTCAGCAAGGAGCTGCAAGAATCAGGGAAGGTGGCAGAGTGTGGTGGTACTGCAACTGGGAGAAGGAGCACTCTTCCTTCATCTTTATCAGCTTAAATACTTTCTTTAGGTTCTGATGGAAACAGCTTTTGAATACATGCAGACTCTACTGGCTTTTCTGCTCCCTCTTGCATTCTCTTCAAGAGGCGGAGGAAAGAATGAGAATGTGAGAACAGAAGAATAGCAAGTATTTTTGTTAATGCAGCTTAATTAGTGAATAAGAAACTCCCTTGGCTTGTATCTACCTGAACAGACACAGGTTCTTTAACTGCCAATTCCTTAACTGCAGAAGTGATACTTAAAAACCATTTTAAACTGATACAACTTTCTTTCCCAAGAAGTGGAAAATGTATTTTTGTGTAAATACGTGAATCCTGTGTGCATTACTGAGATCATAATATACAAGACATAATAAATTTTGTTCTAAAGCAGCTAGACCCTCATGTATGACTGCTGAAATCTGACTCAAAGCAGCAGGAAGTTTCAAGCCCAAAACATGCTGTAAAATAGCCTACATCTTTGGAAAGTATCCTAAGAGAGACATCACTTTTCTACAAAATAAAATAAAAAATAATGTTTTCTTGAAAGCTTTTTAGTCGTCTGCGTTTAGCAGGTGCCTTGTCTTGATCTATCCATGGAAACAGTTTATGTCAGCATCCAGATGCCACCAAGGAAAACAGAAGTTTGAGTAACATGAAAATGCTGGTTCCCATCCACAGGTTTATGTAACTACCAGGTATCAGGCGAGTTTTGCCATTTTCCTGTGTGTTTTAATTTAGCCAGATGGGAATGTGGCCCAGCTTACTGCAAGGGAGAAGTGCCGTGCAACCGGTCTGTCAAAGTTCTCTGTGTCTCTAAACCCCTCAACATTTACCATCTGTCAAGACAGATAAGAGAAATTACAGCATGAATTGTCTGTGAGCTACTACATTCTGATGGTGTCCTCTTACTGTGCTTAAAGAACATTGTGAAAAGTGCAGTCGAAGAAAAGTTCTTTTGACTTTTGAGCTAGAAATACCAGGAGTTGAGGCAGCCATTTGTGAAATGGAGAATGTGTGTCTGATTTGGGTGAATATCAGGCTTATGCTGTGCAGTTCTTACTAACTTCTGATGAGTAAATTTCCTGAACTACAGGAGAAACATTCACCTATGTGCTCGTCTTTTACAGTGGTCACTGCGTGTAACATGGCAGGTGCTGCTATGTACGAGCTGGTACGAGTAGGACACAGTGAACTAGTGGGGGAGATTATCCGACTGGAAGGTGATTTGGCAACTGTCCAGGTGTATGAAGAAACATGTATCCTTTTCACTGATCCCTCCAAGCGTGCTAGACTGCACAGTCCAGAACACAGTGGTGATTATGGTGAAGATGATGAAAAAAAGCTGACTGGGACCAGCCCTTGATACTTCAGGTTCCAGCAGGACATCTGTTCTGCAGGTTTTTTGTAAATTCTGGTGGGTTTGAGGTAAATCTTACCTTGTGTGGCTGTGCAGCAAAGAGCCTTTTTTTTTTTTAGACAGTTTTAAGTGGAAATGTAATAATGCATGCCTTTGGATGTAAGTTCATTTTAATTTAAATGGGATAGCTCTTCATTAGGAAAGTTTTTTGACAAATACCAACCATAAATGGCAAAACTGCCAAGCAATATTTGTTGCATTTTTCTCTCTGCTTTTGATAAGTATAACACTTAAATAAGAAATATAAAGTGGGCAGGATGCCTTCTTCTGGGCAGACTATTTTGCCAGACATAACAGATTACATTTTTGCTTCCACAGTGTGCTTACAGAATCTTGGTCCAGCTATGATGCAGCATGTATTCTAAAATCTAGTTGATTTAAAATGTATTTTCTATTACATATGCATATATATGAGAGAATGTTAGAAAAGAAGCCATAAAACTTGAAGCCAGTCCATTTTTTTTTTTCACAGAGTTGGTTCTGTGTATCTGTAGAGGCTAGGAAAAAGGCTGTGGTGGCTCCTAAAGTTTTATTCTGAAGAGCTCATTGGTCAACTGGTGACTAGCTCTTGTCTCTACCTAGAAATTTATAATTTTGGATGGCATCATCTCCTAGCCTTCCATCAGTACATGGACCAAGTTTGAGTATAGTTTACTGTTAGGTTCCTGATGAGAGGGCTCTGTTGTAGGGCTCTCTGAAGTCAACTTGCATTTAATCTCTAGAGTTTTGTATAGGTTTTAGAGGTTTCTTTTGTATTCTCACAGGGCCTTTTGCCCAGCTGCTGGCCCTTTGCACAGAAAAATCCATTGTGCATCTCGGAGCTTAGACAGTGGATAGACCTGACAACTTGATACCAGAGGAGGGCAATAATGCTGGTCTTGGACAAGCTCCCTTTAAAACTAGACTGCTGTCAAACAGGCTGTGGAAGGCTCAAGGTCAAATCAGTTGTGCTCTCTAAACAAATTCCGAAGCAAAAAATTACATATTTCATAACATTATCTGACTTTAACAGTCAAACCTGTTTTCTAGGTTTGAACACGTAAGAAATGTCTCATATTTTGTCATCCCGCTGCCTGGCACTCCAGTGAACTCATCCATAAAGTTGACCTCCACAAATGATTGTAAAGCAGAATATTTGTCACTTCTTTGCCTCTCCGGAGGATGATGAACTTTGTTGCTTTAGCAAATTCCATGTTTAGTATTAAGCCTACATGCTTCTCAAATGGTGATGTGTAACACAGTAATAGTATTACCCTAAAGTCAGAAAAGGGGTTTAAGAGTATGGTGTTGTGAATGTGATGCTTTCTGCCTTGTTTCTTTTCCTTGTTCTGGAAGAACTTTTCCTCAGCAAATCTTCAGCTGGTGTCTCTGTAGGAGATCCTGTACTCCGTACCGGGAAGCCCTTATCAGTGGAACTGGGCCCTGGCATCATGGGAGCTATTTTTGATGGTATACAGAGACCTCTCTCGGACATCAGCACTCTGACTAAAAGTATCTATATCCCTAGAGGTGTCAACGTGTCAGCTTTGAGCCGAGATGTCAAATGGGACTTCACACCTTCCAAAAGTCTGCGGGTAGGTTCTGCCGAGCCTGTCTTCCCCTCTCGCTCCTCTACCCCCAGGGCTTAGGGCTGGAGCCGTGTGCTAAGGCTGTGACTGCTGGGAGCTGTGGTTAGTGCTGTATTTAAGTTTGCAAAAAGGGGTGCTAGGAGGTGGTATGATGTATGAGACTGGATGTGGATCACCAGAACTTACTTGATGTGACTTACCGTGTGTTGCTGCTGTATATGAGACATTTACAAATTTTTAATGTATTTCCCAAGCTGTAAAGAAGCTCATGGAATTGCAGGAAGCGTTAGCAGGAGCAGGTGTTACCTGAGCAAAAAGAATGACTGCAGCACACATTTTGCAAATGGTGAAGATAGCCTTAGAGCTGGACAATATCATGGCCTTAGCCCTCGGTGGCATCTTTTTTTTCAACCCTGCAGGTTAGCATATGCTATCCTTTCTCTACTTAGGACATTAAATTGAGAGGTAAAAAAGAAAGGAGGAAAATTCCTTGCATCTGTCAGTAATTGCTACTGTCTGAGTCTTGAAAGGTGCTTGAGCACCGATAGTGTTGCTAGCAATGTGCTGTTGCAGTAATGAGTTATGTAAATGGGCTGCTGTGCTGTAACAAAGCATTTATAAAGGGAGTAATCATAGTGCTAGACTTAATAGCTATAGTATGTTTTATGCTTCTTTGTCAAGATTCTTTTTTTAAACTTATGACTAATAGACCTGTTCTGATTTTAGGTTGGCAGCCACATCACTGGTGGAGATATTTATGGTGTGGTGAATGAAAACTCCCTGATCAAACACAAAATCATGCTTCCCCCACGGAACAGGGGTACAGTTACATACATTGCTCCTCCAGGAAACTATGACACTTCAGTAAGTCTCCCAAACAGCAGTTGCTGGTATATTCCATGTCTGGTTTATGAGGTGGTTGTACTCTTTCTGTTCAGCATGAGGCCAACTAGAAAGTGTTTCATGCCACAAGATGTCTGAGTTAATGATCGCTTCTGCTACCCTGCCTGGAGAGATTGCATGATTATCTTCTGCAGTTAACGTTCTATGCCCATGGCTTCCCGATGACACTTCAGTATGCCATGTTTGTTGACCTCTGTGGGGATCTGCAGTATCTTATGAATATATAAAATTCAGTTGTTCTTCAAAAGAATATTTTTAATGTATGCTGCATCTTGTACTATTTTCCCCTAGTGGTATTGTAGGTATGGGAAAGAGACTTCCCTTGGGAGGGGATGGTAGTGTATTGAGGTTCCAAGAGATCAAAGACTTAGCTGTATGGAGTAGTTGAAATGAGAATTTGTGTGCTGGTCCAGCGTGCAGCTGTTTGCCTACTCCAGATGTCTGGTGTTCTCTGTTAGGATGTTGTCTTAGAGCTGGAATTTGAAGGTGTGAAGGAGAAGTTCACCATGGTCCAGGTCTGGCCTGTACGTCAAGTCCGTCCTGTTACTGAGAAGTTACCAGCCAATCACCCTTTATTAACTGGCCAACGGGTCCTAGATGCCCTCTTCCCGTGAGTACTACCTTTTATTTTCTGCTATGTAAGAAATCTCTCTCCTAGGGGTAAGCAGAGGCAGGAGGCCTTAGAGGTTTAGGTATTTTTAAGGGCAAACAGACACCAAGCTTTTGCTGTGTGTCACAGCATAATCTCAAAAACATTTAGCTGAATATTTCATATTTCTGTATTTGGCAGGTGAATCCACTAGTGGAAAAAAAGAAGATTAACAAAATAGTTCTAGTGCGTTGATCTAGAAAAGAGTGGACATGCATGAGCTTAACATAATCATGTCAAATCTGAAGAAAGGCTAGAACTTTCAGGCTTGATATCTCTATTTGAATGCATGAGTAGGATCTCTTTTCATGGTCTTGAGGATGAGTAGTTCCCAATGATTTTGAGGTTGCCACTTATGAAAACCGTTGCACTTAACTGTAACACAAAATGCTCACTTAAGCAGCTAAGGTGTAAGACTCTAGATTCAGTTATTTTGGTTCTAAAATATTGTGTTGCTTGTTCTTGTAACACACAGCTAAGTACAGTTGTTCTTTTCTTAGCATTTGCATTCTGTTGCTGCTTCCAGCTGTGAAAACTGCTGTATTTCAAGCCCAAAAGTCAAGCTGTACCAGCATAAGTCACATACTTCAAGGACAGTGGGAGAAAAGGATAGTTTATTCCCTCAATTTTTTGCTTTAGTGGAATACGTCTGTGCTTCTCACCCAGAACACTGAATGTCACTCCTGTCATTGTGGTTTTAATGAGGGAATTCTATTAGAAAACAAATTCTAAGATGGAAGAGAGCTGTTTTTGAGTTCCTTGCAAATCAGAATCCTTTTTCTTTACTCAGGTGTGTACAAGGGGGTACAACAGCGATTCCTGGGGCATTTGGTTGTGGAAAGACTGTGATTTCACAGTCTCTCTCAAAGTATTCCAACAGTGATGTCATCATTTATGTAGGCTGTGGAGAACGAGGAAATGAAATGTCTGAAGTACTGAGAGATTTCCCCGAGGTTAGTATGGAGATTTCAAGGAGAGTGAACCTTCTTGGGAAGACTTGCTATTGGACTTGTGTTGTAACTGAATAAAATATCTTATTGGTAAAGTGACTTGAAAAAGATCATCTTGCCTGTCTTGAAACCCTGGCAGAGATCCCTACCTGTTACTATATATTAGGGAACTTGTTGGATCACAGTCATCTATAAAATAGGAGAGAAAAAGCCAGATAGTGTGAACTGTTGAGTTGAAACTTCACAGCCAGAAATAAGGAGTAAAAGGCTTGGGTGTGTTGGTTGATTACAAGGTGGGAAAGTCAAGCTGAGGTGGCCTTGAAGAATCTAAATCCCAGGGGATTCATAAGTGGAATTCTACACAAATGTTAGGATATACAATCTGTTGTTCAGGTGTTTGTGAGGCTTCATCGGGGTTATAAAAGCAACAAAAAAATAAAAAAAAAACTTACTACTGTTACAGTTTGGTTTTTTCCTTTTCTTGTGTTTTAGTTAACAATGGAAGTTGATGGCAAGGTAGAAAGCATCATGAAGAGAACAGCTCTGGTAGCAAATACTTCCAATATGCCTGTGGCTGCCAGAGAAGCCTCCATCTATACTGGTAAGATTTACAGAGGATGAAAAAGGCTGTGTGTGTAGAGCAAGCCATCATGCTCTAGTATTTTTAGTTCCTGAGGTGGCCAGTACCAAGAAACCTGCTTAGTTTCAGAAGTCAACCCTTTCAGACCTTGTCTGCACCAAGTTTTATTATCTTAATTGAGTCTGGCTTGCTTGCATATGATTACCATTTCCAAATATCGAGTAAATTTTATTTATAAGGTGAACTTACTGCAGCAACTTGCATAGTTTTTCTCCATGTGTTAATTCGGTAACCTTTTGTTTGTGACTAGCTTTTTGCTGACAAGTACAGCCACTTAATGGGCAGGAATAGTACTCTCTGAGTTGGCAAGTTAGTTGTCTTTCCTTTGCAGCCTTTTAGAGGTTTTTTTAAAATTCCTTTATGCAAAGAGTTGTCAGATAATTCAGATAAAACATGACCTTTTCTCACTGTTGTATTCTACTAGTTTGAAAGGGAAGGAGACATTTTACAGGAAGAAGAGTCTTTGTTCGTGGTTTCAATGAGGCAAAGAGTAGCATCAGTGACATCGCTGTGTCTCTTCAAAGAAATACATGGGAATGTGAGATGAGTCAGAGTGGTTCATAAACAAAAATGGGGAGAGCGAGAAGAAATGAACAGTAGCAACAGAAAGACAGCAGGGACACGATCAAGTGGGAAGAAAGAGTAACTTCCGTTATCTGTTTCCATCAAAATGTAAACTCAAATAATTTGGTTTATTTGCATCTTACTGACAACATGCAGACATATAATTCCTTTCTGAACTGTATCCTGCAGCACGCTGTTGTCTTTGTTACAGGAATCACCCTGTCTGAGTATTTCCGGGACATGGGCTACCATGTCAGTATGATGGCAGACTCCACTTCCCGATGGGCTGAGGCCCTCAGAGAAATTTCAGGGCGATTGGCGGAAATGCCAGCTGGTGAGTAGTCTCTCCTCAATCTAGTCTTGTAAATGCAATCCTTTAAACTCTGAGCCCTTAACTCAGTTCCTGTGTGTTGGTGTTTGCAGACAGTGGTTATCCAGCCTACCTTGGTGCCCGTCTAGCCTCTTTCTATGAGCGAGCTGGCAGAGTGAAGTGTCTGGGAAATCCTGAAAGGGAAGGCAGCGTCAGCATTGTTGGAGCGTGAGTGTTGCATTGCTTTGCCTTTTGTGTTGGCGGCAGTTTGTGTTTCTGTATGTCAGAGTACCTGTTTTTCAGACAGAAAGGTCTTGTTCTGTGCAGCTGCAGAACTTGAAAATATGGGAATGAGTAGGTAGATACTTAGTCTCTCTTCACCCAGAACTGGTGGTAAATTGTGTGTGGGGGCAGAAGGAATGAATGTGGACAGGTAGTTCTTTGTGGTGTGCAGTCACAGTGACTTGAAGCAATCGGGGCAAATGGCTCAGGGAGGAATGTCATTAGAGCTGTCTGAAAAGAATGTCAAACCATGCTCAGAGCAGGAAAGAAGGGGCAGTTAGAGCAGCAGTGTGTGCACTTGGGGGCATAATGAATCGTGATTCTCTTGCTCAAACAGAGTAGAATTACATGGAGCAGCATATTTCAGGCTGTGATGGGCTGTGAAAAGCATTTGGTCCCCAGGCATTCTCCTAGGTGATACTGGTTTGTATATCATTCCATGGGCAAAGTGAATTTCCCACGTTTTCAGAAGGGCCTCTGGAAGAACACCTGGAGTCCATTCTTTGCTCTGCTTAATTCTGCTGTCCACAACATATGTTACCCAGGGGCATTGTGCTTTTGAGACTGGAAGATTTTTTTTTCATTTCTGGGAAGGCATATATTGGAATGTAAAACACCCATGAAGTTGAGGTAGTTATTGTATAGGTGAATATCTGAAATAATTTCAAACTGGGATATTGTTTTCTGTAAAATAATCACTGCACTGTGTTTCATGATATTCTGTCAGCACACTTGCTGAATCTGTTCTAATTGAGACAGGTTTGATAATCCAAGCTGGAGTTACTACCTGGAGATAAAGTGACTGAAATCACTTTTATACTGTCAATCAGTCACTGATGTAACTGTATTTCATGGTATGCTTGATATTACACCTGTGTGGGTATGCATCAAACACTTTCTGCAAACACATTACGATCTGAAATTCTGTTGACTTTTCTGGTTTCTCTGATCACTGAGCTGTGCAGTCATGTGTTCAGGACTTCACTTTGAACTGTGAAGAGAAACTGATAACTTTTCCTTATCTCTTCCTGCTCAGTGTCTCACCCCCAGGAGGTGACTTCTCTGATCCTGTCACATCTGCTACACTGGGTATTGTCCAGGTACGTTCCAGAACGTTGCAGCTGTTCTGTCCACTTCATTAAAGTCAAAATGGTTGTGCTTCAGGACATTTGTGCCAGTGGCTGGGGTGAGAGAGCTTTGATTTGACACAGGCGCAGCTTTGTAGGGTGCTTTGGAAAATGTTCTAACGGGTGACCTTATGAGATAGTTTCTGAACTGATGTGTTTGAGATCCCTTTGGAAGAGGGAGCGAAGGTAGCAATTCATTCCAGTGCCAACTGCTGAGGAATATCTGTGTGCTTCCTGATTGCTGCCCATTGAGCTGCACTTCGGATGTGTCTCTCAGCTGAGAAGGAAAGCAAGCCATTCTTGATACAGGTGCACTGAAACCACAAAATATCCTCAGAGAAACCGATGGGGAGATGAATGTCTTGCAACTGTTCGCAGTCCTATTTTGGGAAAATCAGTTACATCTAATAGGTCTCCACTTTAATTACATGCCATCACCGACAGTGTTTTTTATATGGTTGACTACTCCCTCACAAGCAGTCTCGAATAAGTCAGAACTCAGCTTAAAAGGTGCACCATTTTTTGAGAAGAATATTTGAAAGTCACTGCTACAGTTAAATTAACATAAGGCGGGTTTGCTTTTTCTCTCTTGGGCTTTCATTTGTGATAGCTTTTGCCATGTTGTGTTCGCTCAGACTTGCTTTTTGTATTTTTTTTTTAATTGCCTTTAATTACTTTGGTTCACTTTTGATTTGGAACACTGATTGATCTTTCTGGCTTCTGACAGGTTTTCTGGGGCCTGGATAAGAAGCTGGCACAGCGCAAGCACTTCCCGTCCGTCAACTGGCTGATCAGTTACAGCAAATACACACGTGCCCTGGACGAGTACTACGACAAGCATTTCACAGAGTTTGTCCCTCTCAGGACAAAGGCCAAAGAGATCCTACAGGAGGAAGAGGACCTTGCAGAGATTGTGCAGCTTGTGGGGAAGGTGAGTAAGCAGCTGTGAGGAAATGTGGTGTCCATGAGCCATCCTCCATTTTCTTACGGCTAGCACAGGCTTTTGACCATGTCTTAGACCAGACCCTACGGATACTGCATAGTGCGAAAAAGCCACTGGGAGATTGTCACTCTCCTGCCTCAAACTGTGTTTTATTCCAGCTTTATTACATGTTGTTTGTCTTTTAATGGCAAATAATTTTTTTTAGATTTGCTAAACCTTGGCTTGATACTACTTTACTTTCATAAATTCTCACGTAAATTCACTTGCTTCAGTGTTCTAGTGTAGCTGAAATGCTCTCTCTGTTCACAGATATTCTAGCCCAACCAAGATGAGGCCTTTCATCAGATCTTGCCTAGTAGAGTTCTCTTCTCTAAATGTGTCTTTGAAGAAAAGGAAATGGGGTCACAGGGCCTTCTGCAGTTTTCTATTTACAGAACCATGTTCTAAAAGACCAGTTTACAGAGCAGGATGGAATTGGTTCCTTGGTGTGGAACGGATATTGATTAAGCCAGTCTTGTGACTAGGCATTTATTCCCATGATAGAAGTGTTAGAACTGGTGATCCTCAGAGATGTTATCTTTGACAGTTTCTTTTGGTTTAGGCTTGGCTAAAAACTGCAACAAACCTTTAGAAAGGGGGAATTGTGGAAAAACAGTTAGATACTTTTTTTTCTTTTTTTTTTTATCTCAGAATTCTGTTAGTCTCCTTGTGAAATAAGGTCTAAACTTCCTGTCTAGAAAGCAAGCTGGGGTACTTAAAACTCAATTGGCCCAGTTTAGCTGAAGTACAATGAAGGTGGAGAAGCATGACCTGTGGTGCCAAGAGCAACAGTGTGCAGCAGGGTTGTGGCTGTCCTGTGTTGTATGACAGGCATTGTCATCAACTCCTTTTCTTTCCTTGAATGCCAGACAGGAAAAGACCATTGGTGACTGTGCAGGCTAGTACAAATCCTTAATATTACTTCTTGACCTAGCATGCTGAGATCTAGTTTTTCTTCCACAGGGTTTGAGGAAGGTAAGAATGAATTTATCTCTTTACATAGGAAGGTGACGTTTCAACATATCTCATAGCAAAGCCGTGTGAACCTTCTGTGTCTGGTGGCTTTTCCATTATCTTAAAGGAAGCTTTCTTTCCATTGTTTCTCATCAGGTAGAATTAAAGCAGAATTACTGAATGTTTGGCCCATCTTAATTTCGCCAATCAGTTAAATCGGCTGTTCTATAGCAGGGAATGAGAAATACCCAAAAGACCTAGTTTTGCTTGATGCCTTCTTAAGAGGGTGCAAAGGACACAGGTACTGAAAGATAGCTCTTCTTGGCCAGGACATGCTGTGTCTTCATGGACTTGAGTACTAACCTAACTGTTTACCTTACTTTTCTAGGCTTCCTTGGCAGAAACGGATAAAATTACCTTGGAGGTTGCCAAGCTGATAAAAGATGACTTTTTGCAACAGAATGGTTATACGCCTTATGACAGGTGAGATCTGACTGGGCACTCTGCCCTCTTAGTCCTGTGCAGTCTGGACTTAGACAGTTATTTTACTTGCAAACTGACCAGTGCTGAAATGAAATGGAAGAACTGTGCTTAGGCAGGCCATCCAATGATGCATTCAACATTGTCTTGCCCAAGGCATGCAGACCTCTACTGAATGCAGTACGCACCATTTGGGGTTCTCATCTATTGTTCAGTTAGCCAATGTTTCTGCAGTGTCTCTCTTCTGAGGAGGAGAGGACTGCTTTATTTTCAAAGACAACGTCCAAAGTTGTCCTGTTCGTTCCATCAGTGCATAGGGGACTGTAAGAGTCTGCTTTCAGTTACTATTGCATAATTCTTGAGTAAGTTTGAGCTATCAAAAGAAACTTACTCTTATCTTTTTCCGTAGTGCAGTGCTTATTATCCCAGTCTGCTTTGCTTCTTTCCATGGTATCCTTGTGTTTTCACAGCCTGGCAAGGGGTTTTTTTGTACTTCATCTCACTCCCCAGCCCAGGTAGATCGGGAAGTCCTGAGTACTTTATCACTAAGAATGTAGACATACATCATTTTGTAGTGGTGTGTACCTTTGATCAGGTTACTAGGGCAGGTGTGCGTGTATGCAATAGGGAAGTACAGGAAGTAGCACATAAATAATAATGAGGTGCCTTTCATGGCAATCATCTACCCATTAAAAACAGAGCTTTTTGCATGTGAAGTGCTTGTTATAGAAACACTCCCTTTCCTGTGAGCAAAGAAACCTGCAGAGCTGTCAGGTTATCCTAGGCTGTTAAGAAGAAGCCTGCTCCCTTGGTGGACAAAACTGGAAGGAGGAATTCCAATGGCTGCTCAGTTGTTTTCCTTTCCTTGTTAGCATTGGCACAGTTTGAAATGTGAGACTTCAAGAGCAGTGGTTCCTGCTTTCTCCTGTTCTGCCCAGTGTTTGAGTGCTATTTCAGAAACCTCACTTCAGGATGATTTGGCCTTGGCCTGTGATTCGCCTGTTTAAAAATGTGGGACCTATCTGAGGCAGCTCCTCTCCTTTGACACTATATATTAAAAATACCAGGAGTAAAGCAGGCTAGTACTCTTGCTGTCAGGTGAGAATCCAGAGGAGCAAAGGCTAGTCCTGTTAACTGTTCCAAGATGCCTGATGGGTCCTCTTCTTTTCCATCAGGTTCTGCCCCTTCTATAAAACAGTGGGAATGCTTTCCAATATGATTGCATTTTATGACATGGCACGCCGTGCTGTAGAAACCACAGCTCAGAGTGACAATAAGATCACGTGGTCCATCATCCGTGAGAACATGAGCGAAATCCTCTACAGACTTACCTCCATGAAGTTCAAGGTATGTTTGTAAGGAAGTGGGCTGCTCTGCCTTCTGGGAGCTTCCAGGGCCTCTGAAAGGCTGTGATTCAATGGTGATGGTCCAAGACCTTAGATAAAGGTCTGTGAACAGAGACTCTTTGCCATCATTTGAATACACTAAAGAGTTGTTTGTGGGTACAGGAACAGTTGCTACAGAAATCTGGTCTGGTGGTGCTGCCTGCACAGCCTTGGCAACACCACCTTCAGCAGCCTCTTTTATGTTACATATAGTCATGGTAACAGTACAAGCACCTTTCCTGTTTACTTTGGGGTTTTTTTGATACAATTCTGTAAAAATATATAACATGTTCTAAGGAGACTATTATCAGATAAAAGCAGCCTGAATTTTAAATCCAGGAATGTGCTAAAAAGTGAATGATAGAAATGTTGAACAAGGTATTTTAAATGGAAGTTAAGGAAAGAAATGCTAGTCTCCTGCAATAATACATGATGTGCCCTGTGTTTGGCTTCAGGACTGAAGGCAGGCAACTAGGAGGAGAGAAAGGGAGGAGTAACTTCAACATGGGCTAAAGAGAAAACAAGTGGATTGGAGCACCTGCTCTGGGTAACTTCAGTAGCATTGTTTTAGGGTACAGCTTTCCTAAAACTCTTCCAGAGCATGCTGGTGTAGCAATTACTGGTAGGACAGTAGTAACCTGTGATATTGGCTGATGTCAAAGTAGCTAAGGAATATCGTCTATGAAATATAATGCTTACTCTGTTATAACTTGCATAAGTCAATATTGCAAATCTTTCAAGAACAAGTACCTTAGGATAAAATTGTTTAGAATTAAGTGTTCTGGCACACCAGTCTTCCTGCAGGGTACTGGCTTGTTTCTGCAGTAGGCAGATTCCTGGAATATATTCTCAAAGCATCAAGAACATAACAAGATACACTTGGGGACATGAGCTGCTTTGAGAGCTGGTTATGTAGAGACAGGGGAATTAAAACACTCTACAAACCCTGGCCACCAGCAGCCATCTGGCACACAGCAGAGTGCTGGGCAGCATGGCTGAGAAAGTGACCCAGAGGGTGAATATATGATAAGTGGAGTTGGCCCTTTAATAGTTATGAAAGGAAAATTATATTCCCTGGGTAAATGTAAAAGGTATGAGAGTTTAGATGTTCTGTATCTGGCAGTCTGGGTACTTTAGAGAGACAGTTTAAGAAGTAGTGCATCCGCACGTGTAAGTCCTCTGTGTTTCCCAAGAGATGCACTGGCCCAGAGGAACTTATCACTTGAGAGGGTAATGGTGAAGACATTCAGCAGATTTCAAAGCCTGGCAGTTAATGCTTCTTGCAGACAAAACTTTGCAGCCTCAGAGCAAAGTCGATTGTTACATTTTTTGCCTTCGACTTTCATGAAAAGTATTCTGAGAAAGTGAAGCTGTACAAAGATAGTTTTGAGCTTCTTATGATTACATGATAGATTTCAATTTTGAACCAAGGAACCTCTGAGTGATGGCAGAGTAACTCTTGCACTTATTGGGGATGCACCCCTAAGAAAGTACAGCAGAGCATTTGAGTCACAAAGATCCTCACTGCATTTGGTGTGGGGATAGGAGCTGGTATTAATCACTGCAGCTCTTGCATCACACAGCATTAACAAAGACCCTCAGTATTGTTGATTCCCCTCCAAATCAGTTGCTTTTCAATACAGTAACCACTGCTCACAAAAAAAAATTCTCTGTCCAGTATCCATTCTGTCTGCTCACTGAATGTGGGAGGAGAATGAGATTTAAACCTTGCTGGCTTGTGAGACAGATGGGAGGAAAGACAGAGCTGCAATGCTTGCTCTGCAGTTAGCAAGTGTTAATCCGGAGGTCGAGAGGTTACAGCACTGGCAAAGCGGGGTTGTCTTAAGTACACAAGGCTTTTCCTGACTGATCTGTTTATTTGCTGCATTCTTTCAGGACCCTGTCAAAGATGGTGAAACAAAAATCAAGGCGGACTATGCTCAGCTGTTTGAGGATATGCAGAATGCATTTCGCAGTCTGGAAGACTAGACTCGACCTCTGTGACCACTCCACTTTGTCCTCTCAGTTCCTCATCTCAGCTCCTCTGCTTCCCTACCTTACAAGAATGATGCAACAGTACTTGAGTTGATAAATTACCCTATGTTTTCCCTGTTCATACTCAGAGAGTGTCTTTACAAAACATTCCTCTTAGTTTGTATTTGGCATTGCTTTGTGTGTCTGAAATGGTGAGTGATGTGTGAATGAGCCTGGTTGAGTGAGGAAATGCTGTTGTACACTTCTAGGGTGGGAAAAATTTAACCTTTCCTCTCCCAGCTCTCTTGGTAACCAGTCTTTTGTCTTGGGATGGAACCAATTGAGCTGTACTGGCAGAGGAGGTGTAGGTCTTCATGCAGCCATGCGGTACATTGCGAGCTGGCAGTGGTAAGGGCATTTACACCTGGCACTTTGCTAAGTGACTATCAGATGTAGAACTCCCTGTTCTCAAACAGAATTTTTGACCATACTCTGATGACATGTTGATCAACCAAAAATTCTTCACTACTCTGTAACTTCTCTCAGTTGAGTCTGTTGGTATTGAAATGCGGTGGTAGTTGTGATTCTCCCCAAGAAGGGACTAACTAGAAGATGAGCACATACAAGCAACCAGTATAATTTTGTGCACTGGAGAAATACAATTTTATCTTCCTACTTAGTGCAGATAGTACTGTTGGACTCAGAATCAGCTAAAATCAAAGCCACAGGTGCTTAGCTTCCAGCAGGATTTTACCTTCTTGGCTCCCACTCACCCCATAAAACTTCATGACACTCAGCTGCTGTAGTTTGTGAAGCTTGTGACTGCTGCCATGTACTGCGGGACGTAGATGGCAAGTCACAGTGATGCCACATGTGTGGACCAGAACGCAGTCCTTCCTTGGTGGTGCTCTGTCTGCCAGTGCAGCTGCCCCCCAGTGCAATGCCTGGGTCATGCCAAGGAAAGGAAAGCGTGTGCTTAGCCTTCCTCCTCCACCTGTGCTCACAGGGCCTGATGGGTGGTGGCACAGAAGGTCCCCAGTTCCTGTGTAAGAGGAATGTATGATGCTAAACTGGGGATGGGGGATGAACAGGGGAAGGTTGACGAGTACAAAATGTATTTACTCCTGCTTTGTTGATTACGATGCAAGAGAAACCAGTGACTCTGGTCTTCTGCTCTGTGCTCTGGAAGCACTGTCAAGCAGCTGAAAACTGCTGTCTCTTGAGCTTGTTTATTGGCAAAATTAGAATGAGGTGAGGAATGAGCAGAGAACAGCCTTTCTGTCAAAGTCCCCGAGCCCAGCACTCATCCCATTGCTGCAGAGCAAGAGAGAGAAATGCTGGCATCCTCTCCAGTCTGTCCCTCTTGCTTGTGTCAGGTGGCATCCAGTACTACTTGGCTGTGCAGCACCCTGTGCCCAGCTGGGTTTCAGCTGCCATCTGCTGCTTTGTTACAGTCCCGAGGCAGTACCTGTTGTTGGTGACACTGTGCCTCCATACGCGTTCAGTTCTGCACTGAAGTACTTCCACCGGCCGCCGGCTTTGAACAGTAGTGACGCAAAGGGATCTTGTGCTATGGACCAAATGCTGCCACTTCCATTACGGTATCAACCCACTGTTTGTCAGGGGAGAGCCCAGCTGAAACTTAAAGGGATTAACTGGTTTTGGTTCTCCCAAAAGAAACTGCTCCTCCAGCTGATGTTCTGGTAGCGAACGCTTAAGTTTACAGCTCACTAAACTTTTGATGTATGCTGCTTATTTTATCAATGAGCATGTGTGAATGAGTGGTCACCATCCAAGCCCTTGCTGGGCTCCTCATCATTTGTACCCTTCACCACTGTACAATGTAGCATTTCATGCTAGAAACCAGATGTTCTTATCTCTTTAAATAGAAGATGTTATAAACTTTACAGAAGATGTCTGAGATAATGCAGTTCTAATATTTATTGTGCTGTACCTGGCCCTGAAGTGTGACCAGTTCGAACAGTTTCATATATATTTTTGTCTTTTTTGTTTTGTGTCTTGTTTTCAGTGTTGAGATTCTGATGTTCACTGTGTCCTGCAAGTCTTCCCTCCACAGCTGTGGGAGGAATTACAAGATGGGCAGAACCCCACCACCTACTTTATCTTGTATATTTCATAATGTATGTTGCTGGAAATTGTGTAAAAAAAAAATAAATTTAAAAAAATTGTTGAAGTCAATGAAAATAAAATTGATTTAAAGTAGGTCTTATTTGTCCCGTTTTCTTATGTCAAACCAAACCTGTGCCACAGTGGTGTATGTAGCAGACCATCAGGAAAGCTCACAGCTTGCTCAAAAAAATTACCTCATCAGTTTAGGATTTTCTTTAAACCTTTAAGCAGCAGTGGGGCAGAGATGCTTTACTTCAGTTCTCCCATTCCAGTACAGCTTGCAGAATCACAGAAGTATTAGGGTGGGAAGGGACCTCTGGAGATCTCGTCCAACCCCCCTGCTGAGGCAGGGTGATCTAGAGCAGGTGACACAGAAACTCATCCAGGTGGGTTTTGAATGTCTCCAGAGAGGGAGCCTCCACAGCCTCCCTGGGCAGCCCGTTCCAGTGCTCTGCCACCCTTCATGTGGCAATTTCTTACTCATATTGAGATGGAACCTCTTGTGTTTTAAGTTTATGGCCATTATTCCTCATCCTGTCACTGGAAACCACTGAGAAGAGACTGGCACTGTCTTCTTGGCACCACCACTGAGGTATTTATATGCAGTGATGAGATTCCCTCTCAGTCTTCTCTGAACAGGCCCAGCTCCTGCAGTCTCTCCTCATAAGACAAATGCTCCAAACCTGTAATCATCTTTACGGCCCTCCACTGGACCCTCTCCAGTAGCTCCTTGTCTTTATTGTACTGAGGAGCCCAGAACTGGACACAATACTCCAGATGTGGCCTCACTAGGGGCAAGTAGAGGGGGAGGATCACCTCTCTTGACCTGCTGGCCACTCTTCCTGATGCACCCCAGGACACTATTTGCCCTCCTCACCACAAGGGCACACTGCCGGCTCATGGTCAACTTGTCATACACCAAGACTCCCAGGTCCTTCTCAGCCAAGCTGCTCTCTAGCAATACAGCCCCCAGCCTCTACTGGTACTTGGGGTTATTCCTCCAGGAATCTCCTTGGACATTACATGAAAGAGTTATAATGCAGTAAGTACTCTTGGGGGAGATATTTTTAGGATTACTTTTATTACAATAAAGGTGTAACTGTAAGCTTGCCTTTTGCTGCTAGTACCTGCCATGCATGCTAATGCAACAATTGCAATTGAACCACTTTATGGTACTTTGCTAAGCCTTAAATTCTTTCCCTGCTGTATACCTCATGCTGTGGAATATACCCCCTAAAATATCAGCTGTGTGTTTCAGATAAACCAGTTGGAACTTTGGGATCAGAAGACGAGCAGCACTGTCCCCCACAGCAACTCCTTTTAAATAAGGAGTTGAGGCCTTCTGTAAACAGCAACAGATAAATTAAGGATATACTAAAAGCATCACATTTGGGCATTTTTGTACATTGACCACTATGTAACACCTCTTTGAAGAAAGTGTTCTGACATTTTATGTAATATATTAAGAGATACAGCAAGCTGAAGGTGTTCAAGTAATTCTACCACCTCACAAAGGGGTAGAAGTCACAAGCTCATTCCTGGCAACCACAGCCTAGCCAGTAGTTCTCTGTGGATATTAAGAAATCCATCAGGTGAAGTGATGAGTTCAGGTTTTGGCAGTTTGGAAGTTACCAACTGGCAGTGTCCTCACTTCATCCACTCGGCTTTTGTGGATCTGGAAGGCTGGTGTCACCCAGCGGCCACAGGAACACTGCTCACCCCTCCAGCTGAAGGAGCCCAGCTTCGATGCGCATTTGGGACACAGAAGCTGCAAGAAGAACACAGGACTCGGTCTAAGGCACGTGAGATGTAGATCTCATTAAAAACAGACCAAAAAGGTAGACTGGGATGGCTGTACTGCTGTTTAGCCCTGAGGTGTAGCAGGCAGCTCTGCTGGCAGAAGGGATGGTGTGGAAATGCAGCTGCTGGGACCTAGTGTGGTTCCAGGACAGTTTTACCAGGGTCAAGAAAGACTCAGTCAGCCTGAGACCACAATGGGTTTTTTAAGTCCCACAAATGTTTCTCATACTAAAACAAACAGCAGATAAACCCTGTCCAATACCCTGGTGTTCTCAGCCCAACCCAAGCAACAGCTCATTTCCTTGTAAAAGGGTATTTTACATTTAAGAATCTGTCCATAAGCTGCAAAGTTCATGCCAGAAAGGCTGGGAGACCCATATCCCTGGGGGGGGGGGGGGGGGCTTCTTTCAGGGAACAGACAGAGTTTGTTTTGCCTTTGAAAAAAAACCAACCAAACAAACCAAAAAAATAAAGCACATGCTCCACCTGTCCTTCCATTACTCCAAGCAATGCTGGCTCCATCCACTGCACAGGTTCAATGAAGTAAGAGGTGCACTTTTCATGGCCATTGCCACAAAGCCGTGCAGAGTCCGTTATCCTCTTGTGGGCAAAGGCTGTTGGTCCGCTTCCCTCCACATGGGACAAAATGCTGGAACTACGGAACAGAGCGCGTCTGCCGTCCATGACACGGGGGGGGGGGGAAAGAAACAAAATAAATGTCACTTTTTAAAATGGGGAAATCTACAGACAATAGAAAACAGGGATATGAACCTCCTGACAGTAAGTAATTACACAGGAGTACAAATCTGACATTTTTAAAAATTAGTGTAGAAGGCTTGCAGGTACTGACTACATTCAAGGTTGCTGCTTAACAAATCTAGGGTTTGTGTAGGCTGGGACTCTGTCCCAGAGCTGTATGCTGTCTTTTATATTTTTAAACAATTCCTGTCTAGTAAAACCTAAAATCTACAGTCATATGCTTGAATAAACTTACACCCAGGCCATAGCAGGATTATTCAATTTCCCTTTAAGCAATCCATAAAAAGTAGTTCAAATTCACTGAATCCCCAAATCAACCAGAAGTTTCTTCTGGAGAAACCGACGGTCAAAACTCAAACTCTAAGTTAAGGTTTAGGAGCAAAGACTCCATAAAGCTAAGTGGAATCATGCTTGCCTACAGAACATGGCAGGTGAGGCTGCACCAGTGCTGCATCACAAGTTGTGAAAAGGTTTGCATTTTGTACTTTGATTTGATTTCTTTTTGGCACACACAGCATGGAAACTTAGGCAACAGCTCATCCTTGACTTTACAATAATGACATGCCCATTGATCTACATGGGCTCTTCTTCTCTTGAGTGGATTCCACAATGACATTTTAAGGAGAAATACAAAGTATTTTTTATATATATATGAATAATTATTTACATATCTAAAGTACCTGCATTTCCTGCACCTGTAGAGAACCTCTGTGTTTGGAGTTTGACATATACTGGTTGGATCAACAGCAAAGACTTCTCGGGGCAAGTCTTGAGGTTCTGCAGAGGGGTCAGTAACAAGTTGTGGATCAGACCAAATCAGCCACACTGCATTCCCGGGAACAAGACAGGACTGCGCCTCTGCCCCAGCCCCAGCATGCAGGACCCACCTTCTTCTCTTTCATTTTCCTCTCACCAATTCCAGTAGATTAAGCAAAAAATGAAAGAGCCTCATCCCACCACACCTAAGACTGGGATTTGCTTAATGCAAGAAACTGATATCTAGACTACGGCCTTAACAATGGTAAAATAGCTGTAATTTGCTTTATTTTTTTACTTAAACAGAAAGTAAAGGCAGAGGAGGTGTTGGAACAGTTCTGCCAATGTTTTAGTGCGCGCAATACAGAAAGTCAGCTTACAAATGGGAACTGCTAAAGACAATGACACTTGAAGGGTGACAGCACTGTCATGCTGAGTATGCAACACTAAGATCTTGCAAGAAAAGCTACAGATTATTATTTTATTATAAAATTACACATATGCACACACATTTATTACAGTTACCCTCCGGCAAATTGAAGTATAAAAGTTGACTTCAGATTTCAACTTCATCTCAAGTTTTGTGTGTTATTTTTAATTTTTTAATCTCATTGACTTCTTTTCTGAGGATGTTGTTTGCTTTGCCAGAGACACAAAAATCACGAAATGTATCAAACTGACCGTTACCATTTTTGCACTTTGCTCAAAAGCACAGCACCTCACGGATCTTATTTCTCAGGCATCTCTCAAAGGCACATTTTTTCTCCGCTGATGAGCTGGGGCTCTCTAGGGTCAGCACGACGTAAGTGCTTGCCTGATCAACTCCTGGCTCGGCTGCTTTGAGGGCAAAACTCGAAGCCAACCCTCTTTGACACGGCCTTCTGTGTTCATTTCGGGACAGACAGGCCCCACTTCGGACACTGCCCCAGGCTTCGCTCCGCGCACCCGCCGCTGCTCCCACTCACCGGAGAGCCTCTCGCTGAGCATCTCCAGCCGGTACCGCTTGTAGAGGACGCTGCCGCTGTCCACGGCGCAGCCCATGGCCTCGTACAGCTTCAGCTGCCCCTGGAAACCCGGGTTCACCCTGCGGCGGGGGCGAGAGGACAGCGGGGTGAGGGGGCGCCGGGCGGACGCGGCGCGGGGGGCGCGGGCGGGGCACCCACTCTGCGTCCGGCTTGGCGGCCCTGACGGCGGCGAGCGCCTCCTCGCAGCCGAGCCCCTGCGTCTTCATCAGGTAGGCGGCGACCACGGCCACGCTGCGGCTCACCCCGGCATGGCTGCAAGGCAAGGGCAGGCCGTCAGCAGCGCGGCCCGCGGGGAGCGCTCGGCCCCGCCGCCGCCGCCGCCCCGGAGCTCACCAGCGGACGAGCGCGGCCCCGCCGCCCGCCCGCGCCGCGCCCAGGAACGCGGCGCATTCGTCCAGCCGGCTCAGCAGGTCCGCGCCGGGCTCGTCCCGCGCCCTGACGTGCATGGCCCGCACTCCCGGCACGGCCGGCGGCTCCTCCGCGTCCACCGTCAGCACCGCCACCACCCCCGCCGACGACAGCGCCTCTGGGCACGAGCACGACTCCGCGCCGCCCACGTAGAGCCCCGGCAGCACCGCCACCATCCCGCCGGGAGCCGCCGCCGCAGCCGCCATGGCTGCGACGGGCGTGAGGGGAAGCGCCGCCCCCGGCGTGGCGCGGCTGCGGCTGCGCTCCCGGCACCGGGGTCAGGGCGCTGCTTTCGTTTTTGCCCGCCGGCGTTTAACTGCTGACTTCCATTGTAATCCTTACGCATCTGTGCGTTCCGGTGCAGTTCTCTCCTCCGTCCTTTTCAAAATCAAGGTGTCTCCTACCTCCCCATCTCCTTACAAATGCTCAGAAGGCACGTATCACGGAGTTCCCACAGAATCACAGAATGGGTCAGGTTGGAAGGGGCACAGCGGGTCATCTGGTGCAACCTCCCTGCTCAAGCAGGGTCATCCTAGAGCACATGGCGCAGGATTGCACCCAGATGGTTCTTGAATATGTCCAGTGAGGGAAACTCCACACCCTTTCTGGTCAGTCTGTTCCAGTACATGGTCACCGGCACAGTAAAGAAGTTGTTCCTCATATTCAGGTGGAACTTCCTGTGCATCATTTTCTGCGCATTGCCTCATATGCTAGTGGCTGGCAGCACTGAGAAGAGCCTGGCTCCATCCTCTTGGCACTTGGCACGGTCCCCCTCCCTTTTTTTATATCATTAAAGAATCTTCCAGTATGTTGTTATTAAAATTCCATTATTTTTAAATTAATTTTGTGTTTTTGAGGTCTCCATTTGCTACTGTTAGTGTGTTTTCTCTCAATTTTTTTTTTTTTTTTTTTTTTTTGCTCTGGAGGTGGGGTAGAAACAACTCTTCAACACTCAGAGTGGTTTTCTGGTAACTGGTTTCTTCCAAGTGGAGCTGATAGGCTGCTCTTTCGAGATGGGTGCCTGGATTTTGCTTCAGTGCAGCTTCCAGTGGGGGGCTGAATAGATAAAAGCAGATCAGAGGTGAGCACCACAGGAAAACCCAGTGTCTGAACTTCCAGTTCTCATTTCGGCTATCCTTACTACTCAGAGAAATCTTGTGATGCCAATGGCAAACGTGGTGTGAAAAGGAGCAGTTATCTGGGAAGCTTATGGGAGCCACATTGGGATCCAGATTTGTGATTGTGAATACTAACTTGGAGATTAAAACCAAAGAGCAGGGCTGTGAAGAGCCTTCAGCTGCTGATCCCTGGCTGCTTTATAGGATGGTAACTGCCAGCAGGATTTCTCCATCTGAGCTGAGTTTGCCTACAGGAAAACAAGTACACGGAAAGTTTGCTGGGAAATGTATCAGCTTATTGCTAAGGTCTGTTGCATGGTCACATTTACCTAAGTGGGAGGGCAGTCAAAAGCTCACAGCATTTGACTTTAACTCTTTCTAGATGGAAGCTTCTCATTCAGGGCTCACACTTCAAGCACCTTTTTTAATGTCACAGGTTTTCCATCCCTGTGAACCTTTTTTGTCACACACCTTATGAACTGGTTATGCTTCCCATTGCAGCCTAACTGGAAACCAGACCAAATAATTCCTCATTGGCCTTGTTGGAAACATATGAATGGTTCTTGCCATCGAAAATCAAATGTCTGGTCCAACTTGAAAACTGCCTCACTGCTTTGTTTTATAGTAGCCCTCATGCAACAAGTAGATTTTGAAGTCTTAAACAGGAACTGTAAATAAATCCAGATTTTTATTCTGATCTCTTACTGTTAACTGAGCTATTACTTGTATACAGCGCTGAAATCCACAGAATCATAGAATATGCTGAGTTGGAAGAGACCCCAAGGATCATCAAAGTCCATCTCCTGTCCCTGCACAGGACAGTCCCAAGAATTACACCATGTGCCTGAGTGCATTGTCCAAACGCTTTTTGAACTCTGTCAGGCTCGGTGCTGTGACCACTTCCCTGAGGAGCCTGTTCCAGTGCCCGACCACCCTCTGGATTAAGAACACAGTGTAGACAATCCAATGCAGCATAGACAAGAGGCACTACATCCTCTGGAAATCTTTGATTCCAAAGTTTGCCACTGAATACACAGGTGCAGCCACCTTTTTCTACCCATCATAGGGTCCAGGTCTGGTCTATGGCAAAAGGAGACAGAGCACTCACTTTTCCTCCTGTAGATAAGGATACTCTCCCTTAGCTCTTAGCAGGATGCCTGCACAAAGCACTACCACCCAAGGCATTGCCAGACTTAGCTTTTCTTTCTTGTCTCCAGAGATCCCAATTCTTCACTTAGTCCTCAAGCCTTTTTGTCCAAAGAGATCTCATAGCTGCAAGGTTTACCCAGCATAGGCCAGACTTTGCAAGTTTCTGAAGAGAGACAAAATGTCAGATTTCATTATAAAGGGCTATGCTAAGGCTCTCCCAATGTGGGACACGGAACCTTACCCTGTCTCCACTCTATGGGACAGGAGAGCCTGAAAGGCCCAATTACCTGTCACTGGAAGCGTTGTTCCAGCACAGATCTATACAAGACAGCTGTAGGCAGAGCTGTTGCAAAAACATCTGCAAGGGCCTCCTGGATCCTTGCAGGATGCTGACTAGCCATGGAGGAGGTGAGAATGGCAGTCCCCTCAGACCTGATAGGGTGAGACTGAAACCTGTTGTGAAGGGAGATTTTTATCCCTTTCCCACAGAAAAGGCAGATGGATCTGGGGTACTGCGGAGCAGCTGTCCTGCTACAGGAGTGATGTGCCACCACAGAGATGCTGTTGGGGGTGCACCCTTGAAGCATCATCAAGGACACCTCCTCACCAGTGCCTAGCAGTTGTCAGTCTTGCTAGGAGATGGACAATGGGACAATGGCTTCCAGAGCTGTAGAGTTTCCATGTACTGCTGGTGGCCCACAGAAGAGATTGAGATGGCTCTTTGTAGTTCAAATGGGCCCCAAGGTTTCTGTGAGTGCCAGTCCGTAGCACCAAGTTTGCTGCCACCCTGCTTCTCCTCCCATGCTTACCCTAGTGCCTGTGTGATTGTGCAGCAGCCCAGCTGGCAAGCTGCCCCAGACAAGGAGAAATCTCCTCTTTGGATGCATCTGTTCTAAATCGCATAAACCTGACCCAAAGGAAAGGGTCTGACTGTATCTGAGGATGGGGTGTCTCTGACAGCTCCTATGTAGATTATTTTAAGCTACATAACTGTGCAAAATGTCCCTTTCCAGTTGCTATTGCCATCAGTGAGAAATGAAAGGTTTAATGAAAAAGCATTAAAAAATGCAGACAACTTTTCAATAAGCCCCTATAATCTAGCATGTGAAAAAACCCATAATGAAAAGAAAGACTGGTGGAAATTAAAACCGAATCAAACTGTGTTTGGACCTTTACTTGTGAAAGCAGATAACAATTGCAGCAAAATATCATGGCAAAAAACCAGATTATCCCTCTCTTGAGCAATCTGAAGGAAGTCTGCAGACAAGTGCAAGTTATTGAAGGGACTATAAGTTTTACTGTGGGATTGTATTATCCAGGGACTATATAAGTACTAAGAGGTGGTTAATCATATTTGTTAGCCTCCAAATCTGTGAATTTACAGGGACAAACAGTATCATCTGCAACAAAAACCAGGCAGGGCTTGCAGATGCAGAATCCCAAGGGGCTGATATAGTTGTTGTGTGACCTCTGAACTTCTCTGTACCAGTGGAGAAGGAATGTGAAAAAGATGCGATTTCAAAGCGAAAAGCTATAGTGGGGGAAAGTACAAAGACCATTGGGCAGAGCCCACAGACCAATCAGTACCCAAGGGCTTCACACTACACAACCTTTGCTGTTTCTCTCTACCCCCTTTTGTTGTGTTTGCCACCTGCAGCCTGAGGCAGTGTGTCCTGAATTTGCTCATGACTCCCAAATTGGAGTAAATATTTTTTTCAGTCTGATTAGCAAACCCTTGTTCTCCCCCCGCCTCTGCCTCCCTCCCATCATCTCCTCTACCACCGAAAATTTTGATGGTTTGTTCTCCCCTGGGTGCCAGGAAACCGTGTGACTAATTAAGCAGTTGGGGCGAGCTCAGGTGCAAGGAAAAAACAAGTCAGATGATGGGCTGCTGCCCACTCGCTCCAGCAAGTGCATTCCATCTCTGCATGTGTCTGCCCTGCTGCTTCATAAGGCAAAAGAAAATGCCAGGCTTCTCTGGGCTGCCCACTCTGCATCCTCACAGCACAACCATATCAGCAAAACCAAGTCTCCTGCTGCGGAAGCAAAAGTGTCAGGGTCTGGGGAGAGATGTAACCACCTCTTCCCTCTTTGAAAAATTTGACCTGTGTACTTCATCACACAGCAGGGTGGCTCTGCTCCTTCAGGTTTTTAGGCAGTTTGGGGAATGTATATCAGAGGATTTGTGAGAAGAGTCTGCAGCCCACAGCCCAAGTTGCCAGAGATGGCATGCAGCAAAGTAGTGAAAGGGCTAATGGCTGGGGACAGCTTGAAAAAGACATATGTGAGAGACAGCAACTCTGGGTCTCTGTGTCCTCCTTGCATGTAAATGGAGCAGGAATTTGGAGCTCCCACTTTGCATGAGTCCTGCTGGTGAAGGAGCCTGGTGGCATTTCTTGCCTCTTGGAGAAGGAGTGTCTCTCATCTCTTGCTGAGCTCAGAACTGTGTGGAAGCTGGGAAGTCCTACACAGTAGCATCTCATCCCTTGGAGCAGGGAATTCCCAGAAGTCACAGTGCTTCTAGCAGCAAATTTAACCTCAGATTTTTTAAAGGCTGCTGCTTCCTGCATTAGTACTGTCTGTGCATCTATACTGGACTCCACATCCGTGTATCAGAAGAAAGGATTGCTGCATCTCCCAGCAGGAAACCTCAAAGACAGAGGAAGCTAGCAACAGAGAAAGGAGCTCACTCTTGATTCTCTGCAGGAAGATTTCATCATAACCCCATGTGGGTGGGATGTTCCTAACCATCTCCACGCTCTAAGCATCTGCAGACATGCAGTTACTCCACATGTCAGACAAAAAAGAAGAGTTTTCCAACTGCAGATTTGATGCTCAATTACAGAATGGAGCCTGACAGCTACTACTACTGGGTATTAATAACTCTGCTTCACTTTATGGCTTTAACAGCTGTAGCAACCAAGATTTATGATGACACATTATGTTCAGCAATGCATCACGTAAGGAAACTAATCTGACAGAGCCAGGTCACTGAGCTGACTTACAGGCTTTTAAGTGGGCTTCTTCTGCCAGATTTGCTGCCCTATTCACTGGATAAAAATGAACAACTTGCACAGTGTTAATAAAACTCCGTACTTGCCTCTATTTTGGCAGTTCACAGACTCTTTTCCCCCATCACACTGCCATCCCAGGAGCCAACTGGTCCTTCTTTATTCCCCATCCTCTCTCTGAAAACCCTTTGAAAAAGGTCCAGCGCTGTGTATCCTGAAGAGGGATACACCACAGGACAGGAGGGGAGGGATGAAGCTGGGAGGAAACACTGGGACCACAGACAGAGATGAGAGATGGAACAGCTATGAGAGAAGGGTGAGATGATAGTTGTACGAGGGCAGAGGGGGGACTGTGGCTGCCACTGCTCACTGTCTTGCAGCAGGAATTTGTCTATATCCCAGTCACTCTTAGAGAAAGGATGGCTTGCAAAGATTGGGATCATCCACTGCTTCTCCCCAGACTTGGAGTTACAAGTGACAGAGGGAAAGTCAGTCCTAAATAGAAGTTGAACATTAAGATTGTACATTGGAGCTGGGTCTGGGTCTGTGTCAGCCACCTCGGCAGCCACAACACCTGAGCAGTAACCCATGGTTTTTAATCTCTCATCTCAGCAGTGGGCTGTATATTTCCATGTTTTCCATCCTCACAGCACTGTAATCCACTGCACAGACGCAGGTGGATGGATAGCAGAAGGCAGCTTCTCATCAGCTGTAAATGGGCTCATTCTCGCAGGCGTTCATTACTCAAAGATGCATTTCTCATTATTCTGGCAATTTACCCAAGAGTCTGGTCCAACTGGCTTTAATGGCATTTCCAATTCCTACCCCGTGGACCCTTTCTGTGAGACCCATGAAAAGCAATTAAAAAGAACAAGTGTATGGTCAGGAGGTCTAAGTTTACTGTAGAGAGTGCTGCGCTTCCCCTGACAGATATTCAAGGTCTGCAAGTCGAGGATGCAGAAAACACCCTATGACAGAGTTGAAATACCTCTTTGTGTTTACAAACTTCTTTTTGTGAAACAAAAAGTTATGAACAAATAATGTAAAGTATGAACCTTTGATTAACACTTTAACATCTGTAATAGCGGTATGTGCTGCAGTTTATCTTTGGTATCTAATTGGTATCTAATTTATCTTTGGTATCTATTGGCATCTAATTACTCTTTTTCAAAAAGGAATTTAATTGCTGTTTGCCTGTGGGGCAACAGAAAATATACTGTTCAAAGTCATCAGTTATTGTCATAAGACAACAATATTTGATGCAGAAATATTGCTGAAAAAATATTCTTAAAAGGTGAGATTATTCACTGTTTTAACCTCCAAGTGAGACACTTCCTTACTGGCGGTTATGCCTCTCATTTCTGGTACTACTTCTCTTTGAGTTCCCTACTTCTCTGTCTAATTTTAGAAACACAGGGAAAAAAAATATTGAGAGAGATCTGGATCCTCATATCCAGCTCTGTACTATCACAGACACTCGTATTACATATTTTCTTTTCTAGTTCTGTTCTTGAAACTAGTTTTATTCCACTCCCTCCTTCCTGTGATGCTCTGAATTAATGATTATCTCATCTGACAAAAAAGATTATAACTTGCCTTGATTCTTGTGTCAATGTTATACTTCAAGTTAAATAGTTCCTTTTCTTTCCTGTTATTTATCCCAATGGTTGGCTATTGCAGAAAAATAAATAATTAAATTAACTAACCCACCCCTATATTTCTGCTCAGCTTTGGCTTTATTGGTGCAGCAAGGCAAATCTGTTTTGTTTGCTAGGCAAAGAAAAACTTTTCAGTTTTCCCTTACAAGGTCAGCTTTTCTCTGTGTGTGTGCAGGTTTTAACTCATTTTTCTTGACTGTGTATGACCAAACAGTGTAACAGATTTGGTGGTAGGGGGGTGGTTTTACCATTGCTTTGTAAGTACTTTTTAAAACTCTACTAGAATTATGTCAGCTGGCTGTCTTAGGTTAAGTTTTGCTTCCCCCCGCCCCCCAGCAAGTCTTGATTATCCTACAAAAGGCAAATACCTTGTGTCCTTTCTCCTCTGCGTTGCTGAAATGTTGTGTTCTCAGTAGAAATCGTAACTTTTGCCCCCAGAATGCACAATCTTGCACCCTGCGCTGTTGAACACCAGCCGATTTTTATGATGCCTCATCTCCAAGCTGCTTCTGTCCATTGTTTCATCCTCCTCCTCCATATCTCCAGAACCTCCCACAGCTCATCAGCTGTGATTTCCAGTAGCACACTGTGTCATGTCCTTGCAAGCACATCCTTGTAGGTTCTGTATGAACTCCTAGTTTGGCTGTTTCTGGTGGGGCACCACAGCAAACTGTTTGGCAGAGCTTGGATGTTTGGGACCTATGCTGACAGTTGTTCTGTTTGGGATGGGGTGCCTTTGGGAAGCCATGCTGTGTTTCAGTCAGCTCTTCATCACAGTCCACTGAATCTCAGAATCACAGAATCAATTAGGTTGGAAAAGACCTCTGAGATCATCGATGCCAACTCTATGAATGAGCACCACCATGTCAACTAGACCACGGCACTAAAGTGCCACATCTGGTCTTTCCTCAAACACCTCCAGGGACAGTGACTCTGCCTTCTCTCTGATCAGCCCATTCCAATGTCTAATCACCCTTTCTGTGAGGAAATTCTTCCTCATGTCCAACCTAAACTTCCCCTTGCTCACCGTAAGACTCTTGCCTGGGAGAAGAGGCCGCCCCCACCTGGCTACAACCTCCTTTCAGGTAGTAGTAGAGAGCTTCCCCTTCTCCAGGCTAAACAACCCCAACTCTCAGCCGGTCCTTATAGGATTTGTGCTCCAGACCCTTCACCAGCTGCACTGCGCTTCTTTGGACTCCCTCCAGCACCCCAATGTCCCTCCTGAACTGAGGGGCCCTTGAAAAGTTTCCCCCTGTGTGGGGAGGCTGAGGGGCGAGTCCCCGAGGTGGGGGCTGAGGGTTCCAGGGCGCGGGCGACCCCCCCCCGTCCTCTCCCCATCCCGACCGCCGCGGGGCTCCCCGGGCCGAGCGCCCGGCGGCCGGACCGGCGGCCAGAGCCGCCCCCGCTGCGGCGGGCGGGCCGGGCCGAGCGGGGCGGGCCGGGCCGAGCGGGGCGGGCCGGGGCGGGGCGGCCATAAAGGGCCATAAAGGGCGGGCGCGGTCAGTGGCGGGGCTGGCGCGGTCGCTCGGGGTGCGCGGCGCGGCTGAGGTGAGCGGGGCTCCGGGCTCCATTCCGGGGCAGAGCGGGCGGGGTTACGGGCACTTTCGTGCAAGCTCCCTTGGGAGCGAGCGCTCGGTAACGCTTTTGTAATGGTTGTTGATATTTAAAACGGCAGAACGCGGGTTCCGTTGAATCCCGGTGAAGGGGTGAACGTCCCACGGAGGGAACCGGACCTCCCCGCCCTCAGCGCCACTGGGGTCCGAGGGGGACCTGTGACCCTGAGGGGATGGGCGCCTGCAGTTTTTTGGGTGTTGTGTCAAGTTATGTCTTATAGTGGCAAATTGCTGCTGCAGAATAACGCACCTCATCGTGACAAAGGCGAAGGTGTGTTGTCTTTGCTCCTTCTGCCTCTGATTAATACTCTTTACGCTTACTGGTAAAGATACTTAGTGTCTCTTCCTTCCATAGCGGTTTCATTCCCTGGGAATGAGTATCTTTAGGCGTCAGATTTTCTTGTGCTGGGAATGGTCGGTGGTGAAACAAGAAGTATGTAAACTACTAACATCCCAAATACACTGAAGTCACTAAGATACTGTTGTCACTAATGTAAACCTTGCTGAGTAGGCAAATGCGAGTGATTTGGGAATGGAAGGCTTTGGAGGTTGGCTGCTTGAGAATTAAATTCTCTGCTGAACTGGAAATGAAAGAACTTTGTCTTCCTTCCCCAAGGGCAGCAATGTGCGTTATTCTCCTAGGTGAGGATCACCAAGCAGAACTAACTGTGTGTGGGTGGGAAGCACTGGTCCAAGTCCTTTCTGGTTACTGGGTGATCTGTGTGTGTTGCCTAAGCCACGGAGAGGGCTACAAACAGGAAAAAGGAGAGGGAACATTTTCAGAGGTAGTAGCTGGAAGCACTTGCAGCTTTAGTTAGAAGACTTTTGTGTTCTTTAGTGATCTGAAGAATATAATGGAAATACAGGGAGTTCACAATGGAAATATACTTTAATGCACTTGAAGTGTCTGAGAAACTTCTGGCAGGCTTGATGCCTTTGGGTTTATGCTGTGTTGGAGCATTAAGGATTGAGCTTGGAGAACCTCTTGATTTATCCTAGTTTAATCATCTTGTGAGTCAGTGTTTTTGTGTTGTGCCTGCTGGTGCTGATGAAACCCAAAGCAGCACAGTTCGTGATGCAGCAGCTCATACTCAAGGACAGAAGAAAGTTCCCCAGGAGCATTTTAACCTTACTGTGTATTTGATCTAGGATGTGACTCTCCTGCAGAGGTGGTGACAGGTCAAATGAGCTGCTCAAAAATTAAAAACTGGAAGAGGAGGGGCATGAGATGACAATAGCTATTCTTTGATACTTGATTTAAAAATGTTCTGTGTTGTTGCATGTTAGGAAACTGTATGGTTGGGTTTTAAAATATTCTTGGTAGGCAAGAGTTAATTTGCTTAAGTTTGTTTAGTCTGACCTTGGCAGCTGCAGTCTTCACAAGTACTTGGGGCAGAAGAAGGTGAGGCTTCAATTAGTCTTTAGCTGTCAGGAAGCACCTGGCTACAGTAGAAACCTGGAACACTTAAAAAAAGAGTATTAATACCAGTTGGAGTTGCATGACTTTAGAACATATGTAGGTATCTACATGCTTACATGTAAAAGACAAGCAACTTGAGGAATCTTGCCACATCTGAGCAGGTCACTCTCTTGTGCTTAAAATGTTCACATAAGGCTGTGATCAAGTCTGGTTAGTGAGATTCTCATTGTTAAAAGAGTAACACTAACTTGATAGACATCATCTGAATATAATGCCGGCTCTTAAAAACTTGTTTGCCCTTCACAAATGAGCAAAAGTTGGGGCAGGTATGGATATTTCCACAGAGGTGGTTTGGTTAGGCAGTGTCTCTGAAGAAGAGTAAAGAGTTGCTTACAAAGACTAGAGTCCAAGTTGAATGTTGTTACCTGACTTTGCAGCTGAAGTTCTGTTCAGGATGCTGAAGTGCTGCAGCTTTTTTCAGGAGCAAGATGTACTTGACCTTTATTCTGTAAGGGATGGATGCTGGATGGTACGGAAAGAAAAGTCTTTTATGAAAAGGAAGAAATCTTCTATTTCTGGCATAATTTAAGTGCTTTCGGTGGACTAGATGTCTAAGCCCCGAAACTAACACCTGAGTGTCTTCTACTGTTGTGTTAGTTGGAGGGAGCAGTTTGAGCTTTATATGTATGATGAAACAACTTCAAAGCTTTACTTTCAAAAATGCTTTGCAGCTCATCTGGCTTCGGCTGGTGCTGCAGATGACTTTAAACTTGGGCAAAGCTTTTGTGTTATCTTTGTTGATAGTTTCCATTTCATATAAAGTGCTTTTCTGAAGTAACTCTAACTTGCCAAAAACCAAAGACAATGACAATTAAATTTTTCTTCTGCTTGCACCAATAGAGAAGCTATGTATCATGTCAGGTGGAAGGCTTGCTGATAATCATTAGTACACAGAACTACTTCCTTCTAATTTGTCTGTGTGAATAGACAGAAAAACAGAACCTAGGAATGTGCCTAGGAAGCATAAACAGAAAGTCTGACTTGTCTTTTCCTTTTTATATTTTACCTCCCTACAGTTTCTTTGGAGAAGAAAAGCCTTAAGATGGCAGGCAAAGGAAGTAACACAGCAGACTGCATGTCATGCAGTGTACTGAACTGGGAGCAGGTGAGCCGTCTGCATGAGGTTCTTACGGAGGTGGTTCCAATCCATGGACGAGGTAACTTCCCAACACTGAAGATAACTCTGAAGGACATTGTTCAGACAGTTCGGAGTAGGCTGAGTGAGGCAGGCATTGTGGTACGTGATGCCCGTCTGAATGGCTCTGCAGCTGGTCATGTCCTGGTCAAGGATAATGGGCTGGGATGCAAAGACCTGGATCTCATTTTTCAAGTTTCTCTTCCGAGTGAGGCAGAGTTTCAGTTAGTTCGAGATGTGGTCTTGCGATCCCTCTTGAATTTCTTGCCGGAAGGAGTAAGCAAGCTAAAAATCAGTCCTGTAACACTGAAGGAAGCCTACATCCAAAAGCTAGTGAAAGTGTACACAGGGACTGACCGCTGGAGCTTGATATCACTTTCCAACAAGCATGGCAGAAATGTGGAGCTGAAGTTTGTAGACTGTATACGACGGCAGTTTGAGTTCAGTGTGGACTCATTCCAAATCATACTGGACTCCCTGCTCTTTTACTACGACTACTCAGAAACCCCCATGTCAGAGCACTTCCATCCAACTGTGATCGGGGAGAGCATGTATGGAGACTTTGAAGCAGCTTTTGACCACCTCCAGAACAAACTGATAGCTACCAAAAATCCTGAAGAGATCCGAGGTGGCGGGCTTCTGAAGTACAGTAACCTCCTAGTACGAGACTTCAAGCCCATGGATAAGGATGAGATCAAAACCTTAGAGCGCTACATGTGCTCCCGATTCTTCATAGACTTCCCAGACATCCTGGACCAGCAGCGCAAGCTAGAGACCTACCTCCAGAACCACTTCTCCAAGGAAGAGAGGAGCAAATACGACTACCTCATGATTCTGCGCAGGGTGGTGAATGAGAGCACAGTCTGTCTCATGGGACATGAGCGAAGGCAGACTCTCAATTTGATTTCTCTGCTGGCACTCAAAGTGCTGGCAGAACAAAATGTCATCCCTAATGCCACTAATGTTACCTGTTACTACCAGCCAGCACCTTATGTTAGTGATGTAAACTTCAGCAACTACTATCTCGCAAGTGCTCCTGTGCTGTACAGCCAGTCCTACCCCACTTGGTTGCCTTGCAATTGATGGCTTCACTCGAGTGTTCCTGAATGGAGGCTACTGAATGCCAAGATGCTGAGTCTGTATATATAGATAAGTAATAACTGCCAGTTGGATGTTTTCTAATGGAAGCATGACTGCATTGAACTGTCCATTTCTGGTGTGCAGTGGGATTATGCAACCAAATGACCTGCTATGAACCTTTCAGTGTATCTCTACAAATGCCAAGAAGCCTTATTATCTCTTCATTGGGAGAAGAGAACCAGCAGTCAAATGTTAAGAGGAATTGTTAAGAAACTGTACTAGTTCTGGAAGTGGCTATTCAGATGTGATTTAAGTGGAGTATCCAAAACTGGATTAGTTAATAGATTGTAAAATACCTTGTGTGGAAGCTGCACCTGGAGTAGCAGCAAAACTCTGCTTTCTATTGCATAACCTAGTTATTCTTCCTCAGTTGAAGTTCTGGCCAAACTTCTATTGAACTAATAGACTAAACTAAAAGAATGGGTGCATGTCATGCTTGGGTTGCTTTCACTTTCTGGCTGTGTAGAGGTGGTAACGATATGGGTACTGTCTGTCTTGTAGAGGGCCTAAATGTTGTTTCCTGTAGTACCTACAGATATGTGGTCCCACCTCAGGATTAATTTCTTGGAAGTTGAAGATGGATTCCTAAGTCTATCTCTAAAGCATATGCTGGCTAAGTTTTTCTTGAGTACCAAAATCTGGGAGGTGGCATCTCTAAACATGCACCAAAATACAATCTAAAACTTGGCAATGCAAAAAGTCCTTGAAATTATGAATTGAAGCTTTAAATAGAATTGAAACCACAGTTTGAATATTTATGATGGAAAAGTACTCTTGAGTCCAGGATCAAGCTGAAGCCTTTCTGACTGTATCCTTCAAAACAGTTTTTAGCACAGTTGGAAAGTAACACTGCTCTTATACTGAGTTTGGCCCAATTTTCTTCTTCACAGGTCCACAGCAAAAAACAAAACAAAACACAAACAAACAAAAAAACCCAACCAAACTCCAAACCAAAAACGAACAAACAAACAAAACCAAAAAACCCCCAAACCTCAAAAAAACCAACCAAACCAAAACCCAGCAAAAAACCACCCCAAGCCCAAAACATTGTGAGCTGCAGGGTTATGTGCATTCCTGCCACAGTATGAATTCCAAAAGTGCCTCCTAAAATGAATTTCTTACTGTACAACTTCAGGCAGGTCCTGAAGGCTTGTCTTTCTGTCACCACTTAAAGTTTATCACTATCACCTGGTCACTGCATGAGATGGTATTTTGAGCAGTTAGAGTAAAATTTTTCCTTTTTGCTGGTCTTAAACCTCACTTGAAGGGATAAATAAACCCTAAGCAGAGCTCACCACAGAAGCTGTATGTGTTGAAAGTCTGGGCCTGTTTTCAAAGTAGCCTCTGGAAGAGTATGCACTCCCTTGGAGAGATAGGGGGTTGACCTTCCTGAAGGGTATGTGCTGAACTTGCTGCTTTGAGACTCCTGTGCTTTATAAAGAAGCCTAAAAGTTCCCCAGTTATTTATATAGTGATGTTAGAAAGTGATATGTTAACTGGATGATTTTCACTGAATTGCAATAGTAAAATTCATATAGCAAATGATTTTGAATTTCTTTTGCTTAACCAGATAGGTAGACTAGAAAGGCAAATCTTAGAGCTATTTACTGCTGCAATGTTCAAGAATGCTTGCTTGCTGAATCTTTATTACCTCTAGCTGTTTCTGCAAGCTTGTGAGACCAAAGTGCCTGATGAAACAAATTATTTAAGCTTAAAAAGTAAAGCAGAAAGCAGCACCAATGTTGGATTACTGTTCAAGGTGGAAACGTCAGCAGTGCATCACTTAAATGGCTGTAAAAACTGCTGGTTCATCATAGGACCAAAAGATTCTAGTTACATTGCAAGTTCTCTCACTTTTCATAACTACTTCATAAACACTGCCTCAATAGAGCAGCGAGGCTACTCTTGTGTTCAGACTTTCACTTAGCTTAGGAAGGCAGGGAGGGGTGCAATCTACAAAGCAGACTATATGTAACCAAGCAGGCTTTAGCTTAATTTTTTGAACGGTTTTGTAAGCAACTTCAGTAACAAATATACAAATAATTTGGTGAAATATGTTGTGGGTTTTTTTTTCATTAAAGGTTTCCCCATTCGTCAGCCAAAGTAGCTAAACTTGAAAGCAAACCCAGGCTTCGACTTGGTGTAGCTTGCAGACAAGATATCTCTCACCCAAGACTTTGACTTTTTAAAAACTAACATGATGCCAGTGTTGTCATGTGTGTTAAACTTGGTGCAAGCTTACTGCTGGAATGCAATCCTAGCAAGAATAACTTCTGCATGCAAAGCAATGCTTGGTCTAGTATAGAGTGTCACTAGAAAGAAGATTTAAGAGTTTGTAATCGCTGCCGTCTCTTGTGTAGATGTTTTTAAAGCCAACTTATTCTACAACCATTGCAGAAGTAAATCATTGCCTAGAGAGGTGTTTGATTTGCATATCTGATAACTTAGGCTCAGGTATCTATCTTGTGTGATCTCCTGGCTGATCTTTAGAAACTGTTTCTGTGCATTAGCTCATGTGGAAGAAGTGGTGAGATGCTCAGGAGGAGTCCTCCCAGGCTGGAAACACAGACTTACGTTTTACTGGTCTTCTTTGAAGGCCTTGGCTGCTGAATATCAGGCCAGGTACATCTCCTAGAAAAGGAAATGCTATGAAAAAAGCTGTAATGGATTCCTAGTGAGATAGAGCTATGGAGAAGTTAAGCTTCCTGCCACTGTGCTTTTGGTGATGTAACTTGATGCTGGGACCTCTAAGGAAGCTTCACATTGAGTGGCTGCTCTCTGAACAGCTGACTGCCCGGGCTTAAGCTTTGCGGGACTGCCGTGTTCCCTGTCTGTTTCTTAAAATGCTCTGGCACATTAGAAATCCTGATGCCTGGCTGTTAGCTGTTAAGCTCTTGGATAGTTAAATTGAATCCTGAACCTGCACACTACCTATTGTATTGCCCCCTGAGTACAAAGGATTGCTGGAACACTGTCTCCTTGCCTTCAGAATAATCCTAGTTTGGCAGGCAGTGCTGGTGTACTCGATAACTCTTCATCGCTGTGTTGCAAGCAGTCTACCCCTTTCTGTTTCAGGTTGTCCTAGTGGCTTGATGTGGCAGTGGCTTAGTTTGCTGTGCATTAGCTGGTTTGGGTTCAGGTTTATGGTGACCCCTGTAGCAAGGGTAACTTGACAATGAGCACTAGGTAAATGATGACCTCAGTCACGACAGTCTAGGCTGCCTGCTTGATTCAGTCACCCTTCAGCACTTAATGACACCTCTGCAAACCTGTTCTAAGCTCTTTTGCCCCCTTGTGCATCAAGTGGAGGTTAGAGAACGACTACTATACTTCAGACTATTACCTTGATACATTCCTTCTGGGCACTGGCATTAAAACAAAGCTGCAGTAACACTGGACTGCAAGTCTTGTATCAGTGCATCATTCCTCAGGACCAGGCTTCTAAACTAGCCTGTGGTATAAAATAGCTGTTTTTCTTTGCATAGCTTATAAGCACTGCTGGACAAAGCCAGTTTGAGGTTTAAGCATCTATTGTCAACACTTGTTGCCAAGTTTCCTTTGACTTGCAGTTTTTTGGTGTGACTTCCTCATCATAAGATAGACTTTTATAGAGATGCTATCAAGGAGACCTAGTGACTAAGACTGGGTCTTAGTCACTTTAGTAAGATCCCTGTGCTGCTCCATGGTCACTGACAATTTGTAAGGTAAAGCATACTTCATGCTCCCTAAGCTCAAGATTTAGTTGTTCCTGTGTTTGTAGTCAACTAGTTCAATCAATCACTAAGCTGGAGGTTGAAGACTACTGCTTGCTTCTGAATAACCATTTTTCAAAAGATCCTTGTGCTTTAACATTAATCATCTCTTCTACAAAGCAGTAGGTAGTATTTAAATCTCGTCCAAATACCTGAAGTTTTCATTGAAACTGAAAACACATATTTTGGACTTGAGTTCTGAGGTTAAGCATTTGGTATTTTTTGTGCCTAGGCTTTGTGGATTTCTGATTGCTAGAATAACCATTGATGTAGGTAGTGATCTCTGTTTATTACTATATGAATAGTTGGAAAAAGGCCTCTTAGAAGAGAACCTGGGCAAATTGCATTAATTTTAAGCTGTCAGTGTACTGATGGTACTTGTTTCCTATCCCTCTCGCTCAACTTAGTCAGGGTGCCATAACTGTTTGGCACAGAAATAAGCAGTAAGTTGACTACGGTCACTGGCAGCCTGGTCTGATTTGGGCATTGGGAGAGCCAAATGCCTAGTAAAACTTCTAGCCTTTGCATCTAAGTCTTACTCAACATGGTTAAATGTACTTCATATATGTTCTTTAATGTCAGTGAAACTAGAGATAAGGTGGGATGCTGGGCTATAGCTGTAGAAGCCTTGGAATGGTTGGAGCACTCTGTTTTTTCTCACTTGTATTGGAAGAGGCAACCACTCACTGAAGTGTCTGGATTGGGCTTGTCTCTCCAACTAAAAATGCACTTTCTGTTGAAATTTAGAAGGCCTTTGTCCTTTGTTTTTTCTTATGTTATTTTTTAATATTATTAAAAGAAGTCAGCTTTTGGAAAATCTGTCTCATATCTCTTTGGAAGAAGTGAGTACCTTTTTTTTTTTTTTTTTCAAGCTGGCAAAACAAGGTATGACAAATACTTGGATGAGCCCAAATGTGAGACTGCTCACAGTAACTTTGTCTACTGTTCTGCACTGTGTTCACTTGTCACTCTTAGAAATTGGGTTTTGGACTTAAATGATGCTGAAATTCTTGTGCAAATAAACTTATGCTAAACATTGCTTGCCTTGAGCAATTTTTGTGTCTAAATATTGCTGACAAAGTATTTGTAGAGCTTATTGGTCAATGTGTGTGCAGGTAGGTGCACTTGCAGGGGCAGTAAGAGTGTGGGATACACAGTAGTGCTTGCTTTAGATGTTATTCAAGGTACTCTTTTTATTCATGGATGTACACATCTGCCTCAGCTTCCTGAAGATTAGTCAGTTAAGGAGATGTGATTAATCTCTCACTTAGATTATACTGACAGTTTCTAGAGAGCCATTTTTCCCTCTCTGACCATCATCTGGTTTCAAGTTGACTTTAAAACATGCTGAGGCACAGACCTAGACCTGTTAGGTAGTGTCTGCTCTGAACTAGAGCCTGCCAGTCTCTTCTGTGATGCACTCCATTTTATATGCTGCTGCATATCTCAACTCATGAGCCAAGGATATGAGAAACAAAGTCAGCAGTTTTTCATCAAGTTATTTACAGGTTGAAGATCTTAGTTTTCACTCTGTCCTAAAAGAGGATGCTGCTACTAACCACTGATCAATGGGAGTTGAGCAGGTCAAAGTTTTATAAAAGTTAGTATTGTGTTGCAGTCTACTTGCTGCTCCTCCTGCTCTAGTATAAACGCTCTGTAAAAAGTGCGCTTGCTTCCATCCCCTCCAGAACTCAAACTCTAGCCTCTCAGTTAAGTAATGCTGGAGAAATTCCAATCTCCAGGACCTTGTAACACTTGCAGTGGAAACTTCTGTGGAGATTAGCAGATGCTGGGTGATCCCGTGGAAATAGTCATGCTGCTTGTGTAGTCCCTTTTCAATATCTAATTGCTTACCTCTGAACTTCAATGCAGAACTGATAATGCAGCTGGGCAACATAAACCATCTGCTTGTCACCTGAAACTCACTTACCTCAACTCCCGTTTATCACATCATAAAAGCTTCACAGTTATTTTGAGTACCATTCTTAAGTTTCTAGAATACCAAACTTAGCTTTGCAGGATCAGATACCGAAACATCTAAATAGCCATGCTTAGGCAAGTGGTGCTAGAGCACTCTGGAAGTTCCACGTGGAGCTTATATAATGGTAAATATTGAGAGGAACTGCAGAAAGATATTTTTGTTCTATTGCTGTTGTACTGCTAGTGAAAATACAATTATAAGCATCCTGTTCTGTTGTAAGTGCTGGAGTTCTGCCACTTCCATGCTGTGCAAGATAAACTCAGTTTTGTCATGGGGTGTGAGAGACATTAGATAAATGGTATTCTAAATCATTACCATTAATCTGTCGGGTGTACTTGTTTTCCTCCTTCCTTGCATGACAGAATATGGAATATTTAATACTTTTGAAATCACAGTATTCAAAATGATCTTACACAGACAGAGTAGTTGGTCCTATGAGAGGGGGAAAAAATTACATTAATTCCTGTTTATTTTAAATGTTTCTTGCTACTTATTAGTATACTTAGTTCACTAATACACTAAATACATGAAGTTGCTATTTTCAGTAATAAAATATCACTTTTATTTATCCAGCACATACTACTTGAGTGTGGATGTTAAACATAGCAGTCGTGTTTTGCTGCAGTAGCAGTGCTGCCATTTGTTCTGCTTCATCTCAACGAGAAAAAGAGTAGTTCAATATCCTATAGGCAAGACTGCCCTGCTAAGGGAGTACTTAACCTGCCAAACCTTAGTAATTTTCCTAGTAGGAAAGAGTTGAGTCATACTGCTGGAAAAAGTGAGTCTTGCCAAAAACTATGTGCAAAGTGGCTACTTGAGCCTGAAGTGGTAGTTTGCATGTACGTTAAGGACACCTATACATTAGTAGTGTTATCCCACTGACTTTTGGGTAGGTGATTTAGTAAATCATCAGGAACTAGTTGCCTAGGCTGTGCTGCAAAATGCTGTGCTGAGTTTTTGTCACTGGTAAGTACGTTAGGGATAATCCATGCCACCCCCACTGCTTGGAAAATGGAGAAGTGCAAACTCTGGGAGAAGTCTGGCCAAGACAGGGCAAGGAAGCTGGCTGCTCTAATCTGTGGCAATAACCTTTGGTCACTGAGAAACTCCTGCACACTTCAGAAGACTCCCAAGGTTTGACTGCACCTCAAGCAAAGGGCAAATGGTCACCCTTGCAAGAGAATGGTTGAAGTGTGACATTTATGATTCACTGTCCCCATACAGCAAGGCAGGCCTTCTGAGTGTTTCAAATAAGTAGCATGTGAATTACACCCACAAGCTGGTCCCTTCCTGGGTACCCTTCTTGCTTCAGAATTGACTGTCCACCTGCAATACTTCCCTTCTCCGCTGTTTCTCTCTTGCTTATCTGAAAAACTTATTCTGAAAGCTATATCTGAGTGTGCCTCCTGGAAAGTTATTCAGGCTTGCCCTAAAGATAGTGGCAATTCATTGTGTACTTGGAGAACCTGTTCTAATATTTGATTGTGGTCGTTAGTGAGAAATGCCTTTGCATTTCCACGTTGGCCTTTGCGCTTCATCTTTGGCCTGTGGATTGCTGCATCGTTATCTGTCATGCTATCTACTAATCTCTTCAATTCTTGGATGAACTGCAGAAAATGGGCACTTGAAGCTTTATATTGTATGTATTGGATTCAGAGACTGGAAACATTTTCTTCTGGGACTTTGTGGTTTCTATGTCTCAGGACCAGTTGCAAGCCTGGTGCTGCACATACCACAGACAAAGAACAGTGCTAAGATTGCTTTTCAACCTCTTGATGTTTGTGTTCACAAACTCTGCCTGCCATTTTTACTACAGCATTGTGGCATGCCAAAGTCAGATATTCATGGTGATTTCGAAGTCCATCTGTTGTTTTTGAGGCAGCCTCTCCCTTCTGATATCGACAACATCTGTGCTCCTTGTTTCCAGATGTGGTATTTTGCACTTGGCAGTATTAGACAAACATCTTGTCTGAATTCTAAGGGCAAATAGTTACAGTGTGGATGGACAGAGTAACTCATCATCTTCAATTTTACTACCACACAGTTGCATAGTGGTGACAGATTTTCTTTGTTCTTGCATAGTGAAGGGTAAGAGGTGGTTGTGGGCACTTCGAAACCTGCAGGTGGTTTAAAACCAGCGTCAGCACAAAGTCCACAAAGGTACTGGATGCAGGTTATTTTAGGAGCATTTATTTGTTCTGCAAATATAGAGTAGAGACAGCAAAGAAAGCTTATACTCTGTCAGTGCCTAACAGCAGTTCCTCAGTGCTTTCCCCTGCACCCCCACATCTAAAACTCTGCAGTGACAAATATCCCTGCAGCAAAAATTTGCAACATAACCAAAGTAAAGAGCTCCATGTTTCTGCTCTTCCCATTGTATCTGTTAGTAATCACAGCCACCTACCTGTCTGTTTTGCTGATCTTGTGGGGCTCCCCACATGTTGCCTAGCCTTGACTAATTGCCAGGCCTGATGTAGCTCTCTAAATCTCATGAGTTCCCTTCCACTTTCTCCTCCTGGGCAGCTTTTCGTAAGACTGTGAGAAAATAAGTTATTTTTGGGATAAGAGCCTGCCATTGATCCCACTGCCCAAAGTCCCTGTGACACCAGTGGGAGTTTGTCAAATGCTGTGAGGGATGTGCAAACAGCCTGGCAGACATGAGTGACATGGGCTCCTGTGTTACGGCTGTCCTGCTGCCCAGCTGTACTGGACTATGTTTCCTCAGCCCTGTTTGATCACTGGGAGAAACACGTGCAGATGGGCCTCTGCCTCTGGCAGCAAATTCATGGACTTACTCCAGAGAAATGCTACTCGTAAAAAAAACAATGTCTATTTTGGAGCAGAGGAAAATTTGAATGTGAAGTAATGTTCCAGCTAAGGATGTACATGCCTTAAATTGCTGGTTAGCCTCCTTCCTTGCAGCACTTCTCTGATAGATGGAGGATTCCTATTTACTACCATTTCCTGGACCAAAGAAATTAGCCCTGAAGAGGGGAAGCAGCACACTTTGGTAACGGAGACTTGCTGGCAGGACCAGGAATAGATATTTTGGAAGCCCTGCCTATTGATGGGGTGAGAAGGGAAAGGGGGACTGGATGGTACTGGGACATTTCAGATGTCAAATGGAAAGATGCAGGTGTTTAAAAAACCACACAGATGAAGGGGGTAACCACAGTTTTGATGTAGAGGTGTACCATCTTCTTACAGGCAGGTCTGACTTAAAGCTGCAGCAGTATGCCAGCGGAACTTGCAGGGGGTTGTGTCATGCCCACATTAATGATGTTGTACATGTATAATTTGTAACTTGCAATACTCAATTCGAATATAAAATCAGGGTGGTAAATGTGCTCTTCTGTTACTGTGTGTTACACGTGGCTCTCCTCAGATTTTATGGTGTGAACTGCAGCCTTCAGAATTCTCAGCCAGATTTTTGTTGTCTGGTTAGAAATAAAAGATTGCTGTATGGGCATAATTGCAACTATGGTTAGGGGGTTTAGTTGACCAGAACTTGAGTGTTTGTTTTCCTTGAAGTGCTGGGCAAAAACATGCATTTAGTTAAAAAATTTCTTTTATAAATAAGAGTTCTTAAACTAGCAATGTGATATTTGACAGAAGTGTCTTGCCTTTAACTGTAAAACTGCTTGTGAAGTTATGACTTTTAATTCCACAACAGCAGCTTTTACTTTGAAGATGTTTACTGTCTGATTACTGATTTTACTTACTACTAATAAGGAATAGATGAGTAGTAAAAGGGTCTCTATTTCATCTTAGGGATCATTTGACTCACTTGCTGTATTATAATACCAGATCATCGTCAGAGAGTTTATGTCCACTACTGCCAAAATGTCCAGATCCCAGACTCCCAGTCTGTTACAATGCATTATATGGGTCTATACTTGAATAAGAGAAAAACTGCAGAAAAAACAATTTAAACCTGGTTTCTTGGTGGTGACTGTTCTTCAGGCTGTTTCATGCATGCTTGATAGATTGCAAACAATATTTAATTTGTAAGAGGGACCATATCAGAGGAGGAGGTTCTTTGCTATATATATTGCATTGTAATATATCACAAATAGGCTGCAGTGTAATAGCACTGGCTCATGAAACTGTTTGAAACAGTCTGACCTAAGTGACTGAATTTTATACCCATTGAGTGATACTACTTTTGAAAATGATATCACAGGACTGAGAAACTGCAGAAAGATGTTTAAGGTTGATGTGACCAGAGCTGCCTGGGAGGTGGCAGTGCCCATTCTGCATCTTGAGGAGAGGATTTCTGCCATTTTAGAGAGGACTTAGGATGCTGCTGAGAACTGAGCAGCAGCATGGGACCCTTCAATCTCCTTTCATATTCACTGCAGAATGATGTGAATTAAGCGCCAAGTTAAATCTTACCGCCAAGTGAGGTGAATTAAGTGGCAAGTTAAACCTTACCTCCAATTTAATCGGGCTCCATAGCAACCTAACATACTTTTTTAATTCTTCCAGTGGTTTAATTTCCTTTTTATTTCCGTAGCAATGAATTCTTGAGAATCCAGACATGCCAGAGTGCTGGCAGACTACCTAGACTTTAACCAAATCTTCATTCTCACAGTATATAGTGAGCAGAGAACTCAAGCACTGAGAAAACAAAGTGTAACTGCTCTATTAATGATGTAAACAAACATTTAAAGAGCTGGTTTTAATGTACAGAGGACTCTTATTAATGAAAATATTTTTAAAGAGCTAAAATCTTACTTTTATTATATAGATTCCATTTTAATTTTTCTTCGGGTAAGTGCTGGTTGTAGCCTGGCTCCCAGATATCACCTGGAGATTCCTGTTGCAAGTGACAAGAACAGCAAAAAGCAGGTATGACTGTTATTCAGGCTAATGTTCTACTTCCTATGCTTCAGAGCGAAGGTAAGCTTTTCTTTGAGAAATCATAGTGAAATATTGCACAGGCACACAAGAATATTTTCCTTTCGCAAAAGAGTATTTATATAAATTCTTTTCTTCAGAAAGATGCATTGAAGTAAGCCTGGGGGTTTATTTTGGCCGAGGGTTCCTGACATACAGCCATCTACAATAAGCTGCTTATGGCATTTCAGGGAGTGTTTTGTCCTGTGCCGGGGGGTTACTGTGAGACAAGGCAGCCCGTGGTGTCAGTGCCTGGCTGCAAAACCTGTCTAGTGCTTTTTTAGCTTGCTGACACTTTGGCTTTGGGTTATCTGGAGTCTGAACTCAGCCTCCGAATAACCTTTACAACATTGCTTCTTATCCCAAACTGCTAGAAATACGACAAAAATACCAGGAATTTTCTTCTGAGCCCACTGGAAGGCATTTCATCCTTTCTGTGATGATGACGTGGGTCCATTCTTACAGGTTACCTGAGTCTCCTCCTCCATTCTGTGTCTGGATGGGTGTTAGCAACTTTTCCAACCAAAGGTCTGCAGGGATCAGGGTGGAGACTTCCCCTGTAGAGAAGTCTTTGCATCACCTGTCTTCCACTCTCACTTGAAGCTGAGTGACCCACTTGTCCTGGCTTTTTTTTTTTTCCATATCTGTGCATGTGCCATGAAACCCTGATGTGATGGCCAGAGCAGAGCTTTATCAGAGAACAATTTACATCTTTTGAACATGTTTAACCCATGCTCTTAAACATTTTTCTCCAAATATCTTTAGTCCACACTTGCGTCAAGGCATTGTCAACCCCATGGACTTCAAGGACTCCTTCATTTACAAGTGAAAATGGCTCCAAAACATTTAGGAACCACCAGGAGAAAACCAGTCAGCGCTGAGAAGGGGCTGGTGACCATACACGAGACTGGTTCAGCTGGGAGGCATTTGGGGGTCTGGAAGCTGGTTTTGGACTATCCAAATGATAACCTTTAGGGTACGAAACAGAGTGTTCCTGCTAGTGGTTTGGTATGCTACAGTGTGTCTCTAAAAGCCTAATACCTCAACAGGAGGAAATTCTGAGGAAGACACCTAGAAAAAAACCTTTGTGGAGGAAAAACACATTTTCACGTGTGAAAAGTTCTCTAGGAGGAATCTATTAGATAGACAGAGAGCTATATTTCTAAATGCAAGAGAAATGATAGCTTTAGCTAAAAGCCACTGTAATGAGCTCACCCTAAATAAATATTGCTGACAAGGAAAACTTCTGTTCTTGGTTTCTCATTTTAGAGAAACATGGGCTCTACAGGTAAGAGACGAGAGGCAGGTATTTAAAAGTCCATTTTAAGGCTTAGCTAAGTCATCATCCTCTGATATCTGTCTCTAATTAATTGTCCCAATGAATGAACAGTGAATCATTCTACTTGTGCATGCCTGCTGTGTTCTTTGGGGGAATCCCGGAGTCATTTTCTATTCCTGCCTTTTATACTCATCACGCACCCATTCAGCAGCTGCATGTGCCTGTTTGGGCCAGTGATGAATGTGCCACTCCTGCCATGAATCTTATTTTACAAATGGTATTAATTTTAGGGCAGAGAGAGTCCTGGAGGGACTCAAATTGTAAGTATCCATAAGGAGGAGAGCTTGGTGAAAGCTGTAAGGGTAGTTAACTGCCTATTCTTACAGAAGTGTTTTTTCCAAAACTCTTAACCTCTACACTTCCCACCCCTTGCTCTTCAGGCTGCTGCAAAGTTCAGCAGGGCTGGCCAGTGAACTTTTTCATACTCAACTCATATTCTGAAGCAAATTTCCCAGCCACTGAGGGAATATGCTTCAGAGTATGGGTTGAGTGTGTCATGAAGTACACCAGAGGATTGGGCCGCGACAAGTTTGTGCTTTAGCGTTGGAAGATTCTGATACCCCAGAGCTGATAGGGGGTGGAGAAAGTCAAGCAGCAAACTCGTTTTTCAGTGTTAAATTCCAATGTAGATTTTTTTTTTTTCTTGGTTGGTTGGTTGGGTTTTTTTCCCATGTCACTCAGCTTTCCCCAAGCAGCAGACACGTCCCTGTTGCCCGGGAGTGCCCCCGCTGCCCCTCCATGGCCCCGGAAAGCCCCCGGGAGCGGCGCGGGGCGCTCAGGACCGCGGACAGCGCCCGGACTCGCCCGGCTCTCGCCCGCCGGGCTCCCAGCGAGGACCGCCCGTCGCCCCCTGGGCACCTGCCGGGAGCCGGAGAGGACCCGCGGAACCTGGCGCGGTCACACGGGCGGGTCTGGGAGGTGTGTGTGTGCGTGTGTGTGTGTGTGGGAAGTTTGGGTGTTGTGCACATCCTTTAATTGAGTTAATTAACTCTCTTAAGAGCTTCCTCATTTGGTGGGGAAATCTCAAAGAAATGAGGCAGAGATGCTGCGGGGGTGGTTAGCCAGCGACCAAGAAGATGGGGAGGGAGTACAGCAAACTTATTTTCCAGGAGCTCTTCACCCCAGTCTTTCTGAAGACAGGCTCTTTCTTGAGCTCAGGGAGGGCACTGATTAGGCAGCAAGTGACTGCATCTGTGTCCTTGCTAACTGAACAAGTACCAGCTTCAGAAGGACTGAAGTTAGAATTGCAGAATCTTTTAGGTTAGAAAAGACCTCTAAGGTCATTGAGTCCAACTGTTAACCCAGCACTGCAAATCTACCACTAAATCATGTCCCTAAGTGTCACATCTACACATTGGAGCCTACAAATCGGAGAGATTACCTTCAAAACCTGTCTGCAACAGAACTTCTCCTGAGTTTAGAAGGTCATCCTCATATTCTGTTGTGATTAGAACTATGAAGGGAAGATGAAGTCTCGTTTCCAACCTTCTCAGAGCTTTTCTTGTACTTGTCACCTGTACAAATACCGTGCATCCACCTATTCAATGATCCTTGTGGCTTCCTTCCAGCTCAGGATATTCTGTGATACTCACAGCTATGGTACATGCATCGGAGTCTCTCAGCCACAAATGGTTAATACAATTTTGCGTAATCCTTTCAATGTGAGAGTCTTATAAGGACTTTGCCTTTCAACACAAGAGAAGAAAGTAATCCCAGTTTTATTTGGCAGAGACCTAAAAAGAGAAGGGAAGAGGAGAAACTTGAAATAGTCACGCAGTAAAGTCCCTTTTTTTGGATCTTACTATTCTATGTCCAGGCTCTCCTCCACACTTCCTGTGAAGCAGTGTTTCCTACAGCATGGGCTCGCAAGGATTTTTTTGCTTCTTCTTCAAAAAGCACAAACAAGCAAAGTCTCAAGGCAAATCCTCTTTAGTAGGCAGCTGCACAGAAAAGATAACTCGGATCTAGGACTATAATAGAACAAATATGAGAATAAGAGCTTTCCCACCTCTCACTCGGTGTATACTGATCAAAATCCATCGGGGACTTGTTTCCAGATAGCTGAGAACCCTCAAAAGGCAACACTTGCCTGGGTGTTTGTTTTGAACAGTAGAATCCCCCTTCTTCTTCTGTGTTACAGTGTGAGCTCCCTGCCCTTTCAGTCTGCTTGCTCTCTGGGGCAAGAGACCACATTATTAGCTTGTAGCACTGTTTGGCAGTACTTCAACATGTAACTTATAATCCCTTTGACATGTGGCAGAAAACAATGGGTAGGCCATGCTGTATGGGTTCCTGTGTAGATGTTTGTATGGAAGAGTGCAATACCAGTGTGTGAAAGACAGATAATATAAGAAGGGAGAATGCGTAACTAAGGATAGGGAGGTTACGACTAGATCAGCCTGACCAGGAAAATGTCAGTGGAAGAAAGGAGCTGGATACACAGATGACTTTCCTTGATCTGCCTGTAAAAACCCTGACTGGTATGTGCCCTACTTTGCTAGTCAAAGAGGACTCAGCTGCCTCCTTCCAGTGTGCCCCCTCTGGCTGGGGAGAAAAAGGGTGAGGGGTTTGGAGGTTGGCTTGAAAGCCTCAGTTGTTTTGAGTGATTTTTGACTCCTAGAAGAATTAAAGATGCCTTCAGTGGTAGAAAAATAGATGGAGAGGAAAAGCTGCCATGGGGTGGGATTGAAAAGAAGAGGGATCATGCTATGGAATAGCACTCTCCAGGCTGGCAGGTCTCCTAGAATGGAAAAGTGATCGTTATCGTCCTCAGGAACAGGAAGGTGCTGCTAATGGGGGACAATAGAGCATTCAGGAGCCCACCCACCCAGGGTGGCCTGGGGCTTAGTGGCCATCCTTTATTCTCCCTCCTCTCCCATGGACCCCAACCCTTACAGCCTCTGCTTGCTCCCTCCCCATTCACCCTGATAGCCTCTCCTTCACACCCCTTTGCAGGGGCTGCTCTGTACCTGTACTGGTTTTTTCCCCATCCTCTCCCTCTTAAGATACAGAGCCCCTGTGGCATCTGTCCTGTCTTTTCCAGAGGGGTGCTCTGCCCTGCAGGACAAGGGCCAGCACCCACCATCTCTGGGCACTTCTTGCCATGCAGTTTGGAGGGGTCAAATTGATGCCTGTCCATCCCAGCCTGGGCTTTCAGCAACTCCTCTCCAGCTTCACACGTGCACTGGGATGTTGGTGGTGTAGAAGACCTGGAGACAGCATTTCCACCCTCCCCAGGAGCCCGTGTCCCTGTGGTGGAGGGACGGAACCCCAGCCAGCTGTGAGTGCTCCCTGGCAGCCAGAGGGTGGCACATTGTGTACACTAGTGTGTGAACTCAGTCAAACTTCACAAACAATGATAAGAACGAAGCCAAGACATAATCAGTGCTCAAATATAGCAACTCAAGGTTTCCTGAGAGAGAGACAAGTGAAACAGTAAAGCAGAGCAGGTGTCACAGTCCTTGTGGCTTTCACTTCCCCTTACCTTGGCTTCTCAGCAGTGAAGCTGGTGCTGGCCACAGAGCCCAATTTAGTCTACAAGAAGCAAAACAGCCCATCACAGGCAGCCTTGTTGCTACGCACAACAGGAGTCTTACAGTGCCCTGCATGGTGGCATGTCCAGTGCCATGCAAGTCCCTCGCCTCTGGTGGAGCCCCCATCTCCTCCCCAGCTCCCCTGCTACCTCTGCTGCTGCTACAAAAATAACCAAGTGTGATCCCAACTGGCAGTTCAGAGCAGCCTTGCAGCTGGCTCATGAGCCAAGAGTTAAGGTGCCCTCTTCTTGACCTCTCTGGCAGGTCTGGCCACAGCTTTCACATGGTGGAAAGATTGGCTTGGTGAAGCATGACATGGGCCAAGGTGGCTCCAGCCTCTGTCAGTCCCTAGAAGAGGGAGGGTTGCAGTGCCCATCAACCTCCTCCTCAGCCCTGCAATGAGATATGTGCTGCTCCAGCTCTCCCTGGGGAGAACATCCACATTATGGAAAACTGAAGCAGAGAAATGTCTCCCCTGCCTGGTGTGGTTTGGCTTCCTGAGATAACACAGGGCTAACACAGAGTTATGCTGATAAATTGCTGCCCCTCTAAGCCTATAGGGAGCTGCTCTAAGAGTTGAACTCATGCACCCTGACACGGCTCTACATGAGGAGAGCCATGTGTAGCTCTCTGTAGGCTTGGGCATGGCTTGGGATGAGGTACCTGTATGTCAGACATGGCCTGAGAAAATGGAAAGGGTGAACTCTGAACCTCTGGCCAGATGTAGAACTCTCCTAGGGCTGAATCTGGCAAAAGCCAGCTTGTGCTCAAGTAGGGACCACCAGAACATCAGCAGTCCCAGAAGATTGTTTCTGTTAAGGCTTTCCCATTGGCACAACAGCAGTGTGGGTGGCAGCTACTGTGGCCATCATGGCCATGCCATTGCCCTGGAGGAGAGGTCAGGTTTCCTGGGTAGTCAGAGCTAAAAGGGAAAATGTTCAGAAACAGGAGCCTCCTGGTTACACTGAGCCAGGACACTTGGGAGCTGTCAGTGTCCTGTGAAGCACATGCCTCTCCTAATCTGCCTAATCATCCGGACTGGTTGCTTTTGACCCTGGGTGGTGGTACAGCAGGGCCTGTGGCTGGAAACAGCTGGTCTCTCCCTGCCCTTTTCTGACTCAAAACAACATCTCTGCAGGAGGACACGGCAGCTAAAATAAGATGAAGTCAGAGATTCAGGTGCAGGCTGCGTGAAAGCTTTCATTGCATTCCAGGTGCCGATAATGAACTTAACAGGAGAGGGGAAAAGGGAGAGAGAAACCAGCTGCAAACTCCTGCCCATGCACAATGGCTCAGACTCCTGCCTGAAGCCTAAACAAGGTGTTTCCTGAGGTGTGTGAGCATGTGGGCCCTGTAGCTACCTCTGCAAGGTGCTTTGGTCCCAGTCTTCCTCCTCCTTTCCCCTCATGCCTGTAGACAGCCTGGAAAGTGAAGCTGCCTCACTGCACCTGAGATAAGGAATTTGTCCTGCTGCTTTCCTGTTTTCCTACACCCCACAAAACCACTCCTGCCTCTGTTTCTGTGCCCTGACCTGAGCACCAGCAGGTAGATGGGGCCCATAGCCAACATGGAGCCCAGAGCAGTGGGACTGTGTCCACCTCCCTCCACTGCTGTGTGTGGTGACCTGCAGCCACAGGGTATGACACAGGCAGGTGGAGGAGATCCACACGCAGGCAACTGGCTGAGTGGGGTGAGAGTTTCTAAGGAGAGGTGTTATATGATGCCTTCAAATCCCCCAGCTCTCTGGGGAGCTGGTGGGTGACTTGCAAGCAAAATACCACACCTCAGCAAAATCCTATATGTGCTGCAAATGTCCCACATCCCTAGTTCAGCCCAGTGATGGACTGAGCCACCGTCCCAACATCAGCTAGGCACCTGCTGCCAGAATGGTGTCCTGCAAGGAGGTCCGTGGCTCACACAGCACCTGTTCCGTGCATGGCTCTTCGGTGGTCTGGCTGTGCTGCTTCCTAACCCTGAGTCCAGTCCTCTGAGTGCTCAGTGCTGCCTACAGCCTGCACTGCTTGTGCTCATCCCCATCCCATCCTGTGGAGCCTGGGGCTGATAAGTGGCTGGGTGTTCCTATTCACACCTATGGAGGGTGTGGATGAACCTAGTTACCAGCTTAGGAAGCTTCTGAGCTGTCCATAGTCCATCCCAGTTACTGATCTGAAAAATCAGTAAGTGTGGTCCACAGAGGTGCTTGTTTCTTTGGGAATGCAGAACAGCCCAATGCATGGTCCTACCAAAAGATCTCTGTGATACTAAGAGGGTTTGTACTCCCATGTCTGAGTGACATGGCACAGTGGATGGAGTGAGCAACTTGCTCCCTTGGCCAACGCCTCTGTTTTACAACAGGAAGGCTCTCTTTGAAGGATAGTCAGGGCTTATGATGTTTGGCAGCTGCGGATGGCAACCATGGTACATTTGATGGAGTTCATGGTGCTGGCTGAGCCTCTTGACTACTCTGCCCTACTATGCTGGGTGCCAGGGTTCTGATGTTCCCGGCTGGAGCAGCACACAGGACCCTGGGAGCTGCCTCTCAGCTTTGCAGGGGAGCCAGCACTAGTGCTGAGGAGATGCTGTAACCCCCCTGCTCAGTCGCTCTCTGCGAGCTCTGCAGTGCAAAATGCCTGAGAGCCAGCGATCCCTGCGAGGCAGCAACACGCTGGAGACGCAGCAACAAGGTCAGACTAAACATCAGCTGTGTGCCAGGCTGTTGACATTTTTTCCTGGAGGAAAAGATCCTGAAAAGACCTTGAGGAGGCAGCGAGGCGAGGTTCCATGCCAGCATGGGACCCTTTCCCCAGGCACAGCCCTTCTGGAAAGACCCGGAGTGTGTGCATCCAGCTGCTGGCAATGCTCACTGCCCCGGCACGTGTTCCCAGGCTTGCGTGACTTGGGCGTTTATCCCAGAAAGAGGAAAAAATTACTGAGCTTGTGTTGTAGCTCAAGAGTCACAGCGTAGCTCAGGATACTGCAGAAGCTGCATCTCCAAGGAGGTAATAACAGCACTAATCCCTCTCCTGAGCGCTGGCACCCTGGGTTTGGGGCACGGATTTGGCTCTACTGGCATCACTCCTGTGGCAGAGCCTGCTGGGTTGGTCTCTGGACCAGGTGCTGGTGGCCTGGACGCTTAGGACCATCAGTTGAAGTAGGCCAAAAATAATTAAAAACGGGATCTGCTGAGGTGCTGTGTGCTGTTCCCAGGCAGGAAGAGGTTAGTACCCTTGTGAAAGCATGGGAAATGCTGGGGTGCTGAAGGGAAACTGCATGTGGTGCTTTCACAAAAGATGCATGTCCCTCCAGCCATGCTCATTACCAGCCTAAACCCAAATCAACCTCATCTTTAAGCTCACTAATCTTAATCACTGGCCTGCAAGCCTGATTAAATGTTCCTGTCTGTGTTTCTACCCCTTTTCCCAGTCTTGAGCCACAGAAGAACTTCTCCCCTTGTTCCACAGGAAGCAGAACTCACCAGGCTTTGCTCCTTTTTAAACATACAGTAAAGAAAGCAACAAGTAAAGTCCATATGGCCTTGTACTAGCAAGTAAGGTTCTAGTATCTGTTTTAATAACCTCTAGGTTAAACACCACAAGGCAGAATGGCTAGAAAGAAAAAAAAATACCCCCAAGTACACTGTGTCTGAAAATTACTTTACAAAAGACCTTTTAAAAAACCTTCAGAAGTCCCAATCAGTTTGTTCTCTTTTACTGCCTTTTTGTCTGACTCAGCTGAACACTGTTGGGTTTGTGACATGATGGCATTTGGTCTGCAGCAGGCATACCTTGGCTGCAGTCAGTGGGTTTATGAATTTTCTAAATGTGTCTTTGTTAATCCTTTATTTTTTGCCTCTGGAGATTTGCCAGGTAGGTATAAGCCCTATAGTTCTGTAGTTCTCTAAGATGGTGGGCAAGGGTTTTTGAAGTCTCAGTGTAAATTGCTGGCATAAATTAGCCCTTTTCATTCTGTCTCCAAGTTGAAAACTTTTTTCTTGGAAAAGACCATTAAACCAGAAAGGAGAGTTGACTTTCTAGGCCATCATGTTAGGGGGAGGAGGGAGGACAGTTGCTTTGTTTGGGGAATGGTTTTGGTTGTCTGTTTCTTAAGAAGCAGATAGAAACTTTTTTTTTTTTAATTAATTTTTATTATATTTAGGAAATTAGGTCTTGATTGTTCTCTTCTTCCTGGAAGACTTTTGACACAATTCAAGCAAGAGGGAAAAACAAGAACAACCAGGAGGCTCAAAAATATTTTAGTCAAACAAACAATTCAAAACAACCATGTTTTATGTTGGTTCCTTTTAGCAGCTGTTTGTCTCCAGATGTCTGGCAATTGGTCACAAGAAGTACTTTATGTGAAAATTCAGAGTGGTCACTGCTTCAGAGAGCAATGGAGGTTTCCTTCTCTGTTTATCCTTATCTGACCATCTTCCTGCACAAAACATGAGTATGAAAGGATCTTAGGGAAAGCAGGTTATGCAAGGAGAACACAAAACAGGATTAAAAAACAAATTTAAATGAAAAAAACCCCCAAAACAACAACAAACCCCAAGCCCTTTCTTGGCAAAAACCCTACAACTAAACTTGCCAGAGGCACAAATTACTGTGACCTTCTGGAGATCACAAGAGATTGTCATCCCCTGTCTTTGCCTCTGGGGAGTAATGTTGCAAAGGCCTGACTCGCTCCACAAGAAAAGCCCTTTTTCTACCTTGGGAGGACACTTCAGACGTGGTACTTAGTGCCATAGTCTAGTAACCATGGCAGTGTTGGATCAAGGGTTGGACTTGATGATCTTGGAGGTCTTTTCCAACCCCATTGATTCAATGATTCTATGATTCAGCTTAGCTGATATGGCTTGTCTCTTGGGAAAGATTGAAACTTGCTGTGCAAAATCTTCTGCCTGTTTGATGCTGGCTTTGCCCAGCTGAGGAGCTTTTGCGAAATGTGAATGGAGTTTTAGATGCTAAAATTTTGTGGGGAAAAGGGAGATATCTGCATTGCTGCTCTTGGTCTTGGAAAAAATGGGCAATTGCATTTGGGTGCCACCAGGCTCAGGGTGGCCTCTATCAGCACTAACTCCCCAGAGCAGCACTGCAGTGGCAGATGCTCATCTTTTCTGTGCCTTAGCCCTGGAACTCTCCACCCTGAGGCCCAGCTGCATCAAAGCCCATTCCTTGTGGGTGCCACGGTTCTCCATGACCAGCCAGCTCAGTGATGGGGGTGCGGATGAGGGACATCATTTGGGACCTGTGTAGATTCAGACACAGTTCCCCATTCACTGTGCTGCCACTCCTGGCATGTGGTGACCTTAACAAAACAGGTGAGTCTGTGACAATTTTTTTTTTTTTTTTCAGAATAAGAAGTCAAATATGCCTTACTTGGCTTGGAAAGTGGTAAGAATAGGATGGATGGAAGTGAACTGGATGTAACCTCTCAAAAAATTGTCTGCCAGCAGGAAAGCAAATGCGAAAGGAAAAACAGTAAGGTTTAAAAAAGTGAAATATTTAAAATGAAAAAAGAAAAATGGAAATACCATGAGTAACATGGTTGGAGCCATCAAATAATGCCCTTAAAGTTTATTCTTTTGTTGAAGATGACCCTGTTCTTTCTGGCTCAGTTTCTGGGCAGTCACAAGAAGATGCCCAGGACCTGTCTGGTTGTGCTGTAGCAGCGCTGCCAACAATGTGCCTGAACACACTGTGCCTGCCCACCCTGGGACAGGTGGGTATCTGTCCTGGGGCAATCAGTCTGTACGAGCCAGAACTGAGCCCAGGTTAAAAAAACGCCAGCAGCTTTTTTGGCCTTGAGAAACAGAGCACCTCACTCCTGTGATGTGAGGATGGAGAGATTTTCTGGGGCTGTGCAGGCTCCCTGTTGCATTTCCTGATCCTTGGGGGAGCAGCTCCAACACTGCCCCCAGTCTTCCTGCCAGTCCTCGCTATGTGAGGTTACTCGACTGTGCATATGAAAATAACTTGCACGTCCCAGTTTGTTATTTCTCCTAAGCAGATGAGAGGGTTGGAGGCTGATCAGAGCAGAGGAGTCTCCTGGTGAGTTCATTCTTCAAAAGCTCGTGTGGGCTGCTTCTCATTAGGGCTTGCTATAGTGCCAGGAGAATAGAATAATTCTCTCTGGATTCATGTGCACGTCCCTTTACTGCTGTCCTGGAGCGGCTACAGCTGCTCTGCTCTTGGGATTTGCCAGACACAGCAAATTCTGTGCTGTTTAGACTGCAAGGGCTGCTGGCATCTAGAGATGGAGGTCTGGGAGCAGTGTGAGCTCCCAGCTGTGCAGTGCAACCATGGGCATGGCACTGATCTCCCCAGCAGTCCCTAGGTACAGGCACACGCTCCATTCACAGATGCTGTGATGCGTCAAAGAGTGATTGGAGAGTCCAGGGGGCTCCTAAAGAGCTTTGCTCTTCCTCACCCAAAAAGATCCAACCAAAAGCCTCCAAACCTCTAGAAGTGTCTGGAGGCAATTGTTAATTTAACAATGAGGGTTTAAAACTGGAGCGAGCTGTGCTGTGGGGTGGGGTGACACTGGAACTGCTCACTGCCCATGTTGTCCTCACTGGTTGCTCCACAGTTGCAGTGTATTTCCTCGGGCTGGATGATGAGCATTGCAAGACCAGGCTAAGGAAGTGGCCCTCCATCAGAAAACCCTTCTGCTGGCTGCAGTGTGTTTTCCCCAGATATAAGGACTATTTCTAGTTGTACTGATTGCTGCCTCTCCGAATTGTTAACATAACTTGCGTCCATCAGCAAACACTCACATGCTTTTCCAATATAGGTGTTGAAAAGGTGTTGCACCTTAAGCCCCTTGGAAATGGGCCACTGGAGGACAGGGCAGGGGGTAGCAATGGGTTTTTCAGTGGGATAGCCCCAAAGTCTGTTTTTAGCAACTCACTTTTAAGGTTCATTGCTAATTGTGAAATGTTTCTGCACTTTTGCTTCTGTAATGACAATGTGACCAGTTTTGCTAACTAACAATAACAGTGATGATCACACTGCGTACAGTGAGACATCTAAATACGATGCACCAGAGGAGAATTTGCCTAACTGGATCATTGGCTCTGAAAATGTCTAAAAGGGCATCTTATTCACGACCACTCCACCTGCACAAATGCCACCATCTTCTTTGGGTCTCAGTATGTGCTGCTGGACTGAGCATCCATCCCACACCCCGGTGCTCTGCTGTCCCAAGCTGGCACATCAGCAGGTCCCACTGATGGCTGCTACTGCACCAGTCAGGCTGTAGAACATTTCTACATATTCTGCTTCATGGTTGTCTGTTGTTGGGATTTAACATTTTATTATTTTTTAAAAGCTCTTGGATCAGCACCTCGAAAATGCTTTGGTGTACTGCTGCAACAGAGTTCAGTTCAAAGAGATGCTCAAGAGCAAACAAAGCTACCACAACAGGACATGGAGCATTTCCCCTCAAAGTAATTAATTCACTGGGATCTGCCAAAAGAAGCTATTCTACGGTTACCATAAAATATGTTTGCATTTTTCAAATGCTGTTGTCTGGTCTCATAAAAGAGCAGCTTAGCGTTCTCTGTCTTACGGCTCTGGCCTTAGAGAAAGTCTTGTTTAATGTTATTGTTCCAACGGTGATGCTGACCATCAGTTGGTCTCCGCTCAGCAGCCTCTCACTGAGTTCATATTTCATACTGACAGTGTGTACGAGCTTCTGGATGCATTTGCATAACAAACCAAGAGAGGCTCATGTTCCTGAAATGTTGTACTGTCCAGCCACCTTTGGAAGAACCCTCTGAAGTCTACTGGGACCAGAAAAGGGGGATTGCTCCTTGTCTGCAATGCAGAGCACTGTCAGGAAGAGTTTCAGTTCTGTCAGTTTTCCCCCCCTTGCAGACTCAAAGGCTTGGATGGGCTGGACTGATTAGGTCTGAGGGTTTTTTCTCCACTCTTCTCTGCTTGGGTGAGCACTTGCCAGACTAGTTCAGTAACTCTCTTTTGGTATCTTCTGTTATTGGCTCATCTCTGGGCCTTGCAGCTTACTGAACAGGCAGCCCAAAAACTTTTAGGAACTCCTAAATCCACATAGGATGTATATGCCTTTGAGGTTACACTTAGCTTGTTGTTGCTGCTGGCTGCTACTGAGAAGAGCAGGTTCAAGTGCTATGGATACACCTGCCAAAACCGCACACTTTGTATGCAGCGAAGAAGATGCTAACGGATCAATCACCCAGAGAACCAGCAGAGCTAATCAATGCCAGCCAGGCATTTCCTTTATTACCAGTATTAATTCAGTCAAGCAGCCACACTGCACCTTCCCTGTGCAGTTCATTTATGTTCACTGGCACTAGTCTCCAAAATGCAAAGCCACCTTTGAAATGTCCTTTCTGGGCAAACAGGGTAACATCTTACTTGCCAACACGCAAACCTGTTCAGATGCTGTAAAAATGGCTTTTCTAGCCAAACTATTAGCAAGCCTAACTGTGTCCAAGTTGTTACAACAGCCAGCTGCTGCTATTAACCTCTAAACCACATGAGTTATGAGCTCCTTGTTCTGCAAAAATTCTGGAGAGAATGAGAAATGGGGTTTGCAACCATCTCTTTCAAGGATATAAGCATAGATGGACAACACTGGGCATGTTCAGTGGGACAAGTATCTAACCCCAGGGCAGGACACCTGCACACTGATGTATCTGTCTGCTTTCATGCAGTGCTGCTTTATGGTAGGTGTGAGTTTGTTACAGCGTCATGCTAGAAACCAAAGAGATCCTGCTAACGTGACTCAACTGCAAATGATTCCATTGACAAAGTAGCTCTACTTAGCACTACAATCATGTTTGAAACTTCACCTCCACCCTTTCCTCAAGCAGAAGGCCAGATTACAGCCCAGTTGCACTGACCTCACAGTATCCATGTGCCAGGCAAGAACTGCAGCTTGGGTAGCAGCTCATTTTTATGGCAACCACGAAGACACTCTCACCTCAAGCATTCCTCAGACATACTTGCGATACTTTCCTGAAGGTACCAGGCACACAGTTCTTTTTGGGAAAAGATGGACAACACAGGACACCTACTGCTCTGTGACGGGTCACACAGTTGGTCCTATTAAAAGGACTTCATTAAAAGGTCAACGATTAAATAACTTTCCTCATCAACTACTTAAAAACTGCTTTTGCTTTCTGGAAAAAAAAACAACTAACAGCAAAATGATCATGCTGAGCCTTTCTTCTGAGTGTTTGCCATTCATGTCAGTTCTCAGCATGTTGCAGGACCTTCCCGATGGACTGAGGTTAAGCCCATCACATTTTCCCACAGTTTCCTTACTGGTTGATCTGAAAGTCACATATGCAGACAAGAGCTGAGCTGCAGGTACCACGCAGATATGTGCCAGGACCACACTGACTAATACACAGTGCAGAACTGCTGTGTACACTGGCTTGGGTCTCTAGTCCAGGAACAGTCTATCCAGACCATTTCCAGAGGACATGGCTCATGCTACTCATGCCATTACTGACTAACTAGATACAAAACCCTGAGGACCTCACTGCCACCATGCAAGCTCGCAGATGAACCTTAGGATTAAAGGGTGGGCTCAGTTCAGCGCACACTGTGTCTCACCTAAAAAATCCACTGCGTAGGCTCGAAGGGTAATGACCTTTCCCAAATCTTGGTTCGCAAAGACTGGCCATGATGAGATACAAAACCAGATCTCATTCCCAAAAACAGTTCCACTCAGAAGCATCAGTATTAGAGGACACCGGATGCTTCAGGAGGGCCTCCTTCCAGAGCACAGGGGTGGGCATTTAACAACCTTCCTTGCTACCCCCCAAAAAGGAGAGGATAAACTCCTGCGGTAGATGGGAAGAATGGAGAAGAGGCTCTGTTATCTACACCCTCCCTGGAGCAAGCACTTCTCATAACATCTTGGTGAAGGTGTTGAGTAACGTTTTGAGTTTTGCTGCTCTCGTGCTAACCACACTGTAATGGCAAGCAGTCCTGCCACATCTGGATGAGGAATCTGGTTTTCAAGGGAAGCACAGCTGAGAAAGGCTTCAAACAGGATTTGATTAGCCGATTAAAAGCAGATGCTGTGCTGGCAGACAGGCTGCTGTGGATCATCTGATACAATCCCCTTCCCCTCGTTTTTGTACATAATGTCCTTCCAAGCAAAGCCACCTCCTCCATAGCTATGTCAAAATTGCATTAGGAATCTTGGCTTTCTTTCAGTTATACATGATGTGAATGGTTTTGCCATTTAAAATATTTTAGGGGGATTGTAGAGTCAAGTAGTTTCTGGTATTCAAAGAAGGAGAGGCCATGCTGCAGAGGGCCTGGGGCTGCAGCATTTTAGTCCCTGCAGTCCTTAACCTTTACACAGACCTTTCCCACCTTCTCCTGGAGGAGAGAGCTCCATCAACTCTGGGACCAGAGGAGCAACACCCTCCCCACACACTTTACTTTAGTATTAAGCATATGAGCTAAGAGGGTTCTGTATCTCAATACTAAAGTGTAGAACATCTTTCTCTCATTCCACTTCAGAACGAAACAGCACCTTGCAGCAAGTTTGCTTGCCTTCACCTGTTCCAGTAGGACTCAGAGCTGCTTTAGCTCATCCACATCCTCAGCCTAATGCAGAGACTGGACACTGGATGTTGCTTGTCTCTGTGCTGAGTTGTTCATCCTTCTAACTCAGGTATTATTATTTTTCCCATGGGAGACTGAAGATAATCCAGTGGGCCAGTTGCCTTTGGAGTACAGGCAACCAATGTATTGGTGTTAGTCCTCCTTGGCACTGGAGGATCACAAATTGAGTTGTTACAGGTAGTTTTCTTCTTACTTTCTTCCTCAAATACAGCTGAAACAATTCACTTACTCTCCCAAGACTGCACTTGCTAACAGAAGTCACTGGGATCAGTTCCTATTTAGCCAAAATCAACATAGTCAGGAATTCCTGTATTACACTTAGAGGTGCAAACAAGTTTCAGATTGGGACTATTCATTTGGTTGCTTGGTCACAGATGTAACAGGACATTCACCCCAGAGAGGCCAGGGAAAGGGGATAACTCCTTTTCCTCTTGTTTTTCAGTTTGACAAAGGAGAAGGGCTGGTATCAGCTTGCTGAATAGAACCATCTAAATTAATTTCACATGGAGTGTCTGGTCTCAGCAGCAGGATGCTAATCCTTTGCAGCACTGCAGCCACAGAAGTGCTCAGGGACAGACTGGGGAGAAGGCCTCCAGTGCAATGTTGAGGTAATACAGGCATATGAGATAGGAAAAACAGGGGTTTAAGCGACCACTGGGGAAGAGAAGATGCCAGAGAAACTCAGCAGCTCTGTTTTCATCCTAGGATTTTGTGAGCAGGAGACAACAGAAAAAGAACAGCTCAGCTTCAAGTGTACACACAGCAAAGAAGGCACTAGAACAGGTTGCCCAGAGAAGTTGCCCCATCTCTGTAAGTGTTCAAGACCAGGCTGGATGGGGTGCTGAAAGGTGTCCCTGCCCAGGGCAGGGGTGTTGGAACTAGATGATCTTCAAGGTCCCTTCCAACCAAACCATTCTATGATTCTATAAATTCACAGTGGCCCAACAGCATCTAGACATTCCGACTTTGCCCACAACTTTTTGCCACTTCCTACTCCCAACAGTGTCCAGTTAAGAAACCAGCACAACACAGCACAGGAGCAGCTGCCACCAGATACTTTACCTTTCACTGCCTTGGCAATTGCTACAAACTCAGCTTGGCCAAATGACAACAGGTGAGCCCAGATACTATGAGTCACCTGTCCGTGGTCAGACTCTATCTAATGGCAGTGTCACCAAGAGAACACAGGATCTGTCAGAAGAGGTGTGGCTGAGTGCCCCAGCACCGCATTTGGGTTTCACCACCACCAACGCTGTCACTCTACCACTGTAACGCCCTGTGTGATGCTGAGGGTAATAATGATACTCACAATGAGACTAATACAATTCTCTAAGGAGACTCCCCTTTTGAGCCTCCAGATGGTGTGAAATAGCTTTAAGCAAGGCCATAAACCCTTCAACAACACTTTTAATCCTGCAGTGACTGCACTGGGTAGAGGTGGTAATATGCATTATGACATATACAGATGGCCTCCCTGGCCTCTTCAAGAGGCATTGTGTCCACCCTTAACTAGGGCAAGCCAGTGTTTATCTCTGCCTAAACCAAATGCAGCTCAGCTGGTTTAATGCAATTTTCGTTTTGCATATTAGAATTAAACAATTAAACATTTTAACAGGAGTGAATATCCTGAGCATTTCAAAGATTTTGTGGGTTTTTTTCACTGCCACACTCCGTTTTTAAATGTCTCCGTTAAAAAAATGAAATTGGTAAATTGCCACAACTCCAGACCCATTGGAAAATGCAAGATCTTTGCAGCACAATGCAGGTTTGTCTTGCCACTGAGATTTGTGTGACTTGGGTAAGAAATGAGATTTAAAGCAAAGTTTTTCACAGGAAAAATATACACAATAAGATGCACAGTGCCAAGATCTCCTTTTTGCTTTGCAAATGCTCTGGAGGCACATTCACACTTCACTGAGCCAAGTAATTTCTTAAAATGACTGGATGAGGGCTTGAAAAACGTGCAGACTGAGTCCTAACAAGAACAGTTTCGGTTTTATGACTGTGAGCCACCTGTGAGCTAAAGGGACAGAAACCATCTAAAAACTGTCAAGCTGAGAGTTTGGTTTCCATAATAAGCTCTGAATTACCTTTAATCAGCCTCTTAAGTGCACACTGGCTATTCTGCAGCAGCCCCACTGAAAATGCCATGGGTGTGAAAAACACCAGATGGTTAACGGGGGTGGAAAGCTATACACATCGTTAGAGAAGCATGGAAAATTCAGTGCTGGCTATAAAAGTCACTAGACAAGGGCAGCTGTAAACAGCTAGGTGAAAAGAGGCGGGAGGGACATGTGGTAGCTGCTCTGTATAAACTGCTGCTATTTCCTTCTCAAAAACCACCAGAAAAGTGCTGAATCAATCACATGTGAACTGACCGTACGGTGCAACACTCCCAAGTATTAACACTAAAGGTGGTTTTCCACTGTGCTAGAGTTTCCAGCTTTTAGCAGCACCTTGGATCTGATAAAGGAATCACGTAAGGACCCCGAGTGAGACTTAAAAAGCAAACCCACTTGCTTTTTATGTGTGGTATATGCATGACTGCTAAACCCCAGCTAAGTGATTACCTATATCTATAACTGACATACCAATATGCTGAGGATAGGTGGAGTATAAATGCAGTGTTAAGCCAGGAGGCCGAGGTAGGAAAGAAAGGAAAGTCAGTATGGCCCATCTTTCACTGCACTTAGAGCTGACAAAACTTCAGAAAACCTCTGACTGCATACAAAAATCATGACGTGCAATTAGGTGACCAAGAGAGGATTTTTTTCCTGTTTATCCCAACAATTTACAGTATCTTTAAACAGGAGAGGGGTATCATTTACAACCAACTCAATGGGCATAAATAACTACACCTCCTAAGGTATCTCACAATGACTTTTGCTTATGGTTAAACAAGGTAGTTATTGCAGAATTGGCAGAACAAGGAAAACTGAATTTTGGTAAAGAGTGAGTAGCAGATGCAAGTCGGGGCAGGAAAGCAGCCAGAATCAAATCATGAAAATCATACCATCATTTTCATATTCAGTAGTGTTGTGACTCGTTCTATCAGGGATTCCATCCTTCTGTACTTGGGACACCCACCCCAAATATGTTTTACAAGGGAGCCTTCTCTTTTAGCTTTCCATGGGCAGGCTGAAACACTTTTCACCTCCAAGTCAAGTAACCTGTGGCTAAGCTCTCTTGCATGTATGACGTCCATCACAAATCAGCGAGTGTCAGTGTAACAGCAAATAAAGGGACACTGATACCTCTCATAAACAATCTCTGCCACTAGAGGTTTGGGTTGGAGCCTCCATTTCCCCCTCCCCTCCATACATAGTTTAGGCAGATGGCATTCACTTACCATACAAATACACCTGGCCATGTCAAAGGAGATCATAAATGGCTGTAGTTAGAGAAAAGAAACCACAAATGCTTTTCAGTTTTATTCTTACTGGGAGGGTAGTGGCATCCTGACATGTCACATCATCCAATGAAAACTGACAGGGACTTTTTCAAGGCTCCTAGCTCACCTAGCAGTTATGGTACTAAGTCTTGGAGTAATCTTGGTTTGGCTGTAGTACTTTGTTCAGCCTGCAGACATGGCATTCCCAATTCCAGATAGTTTTGTTGGGTCAAGACTAAAGTAATCAGTACTAACAGAAAGGGAAAGTAATCAGATGTGAAACACAGACCATATGATGAGTGATGTGTCAGGCTGGTACTACACAATATTTGTACAGACCAGTCAGAAATGGGTATTACAAACAGAGCTGGAAAATAGTCATAGTTAAAAACACGATCAAATGCTTTGAATGGGTTTCCCAGAAAAGAGGAAGTCTGTTCAGAAAAATAATGTAACAGGTTCAAAAAACAACAACAACCAACCAAACAAAAAATGCCTCTAGTGATCTTTAAATCAGCTTTTCCATTGGATAAATATATTTGAAATAGTTGTACAGTTCACAGTGGCATAAAGTTCTCTGATTGCTTGAGTGCTTGAAAATATCTCATCAGTAAAAAAATACCAGAGCTGGGGAAGGAAAACCCTCTCTCTGAATTCTGTACATGGGCAAATGCACAGGTTTTGGCAGGCATCAGGTCATTGGATCCATGGGAAACTGGCAGCATCACAGGACTGCAGATCACAAGTCAGGGGATGGAGGATAAGAAGAGTAGTAAGGCCCATTTTCCTGCAATGAGAACAGAACAAGTAGTTGAACAAAAGTCTTCTCCAATACACTTTGGTGCAATAATGGTGACAAAGAGGCAGAAATAATTAGGTACTCATGTGTCTTTCATAAGCTAGTGACTGCCACAATTCACCCAGGAGAGGACTATGCTGGTAAACAGGCAGAAATAGGCCTCAGTTTTGCCTCTGTTTTGAGCAAAAAGCACAAGCTAAACTTTTGCCGTGAAACCAAAGCTGTGAAACAAGGGAGCCATGAATGCTGGCATAGCCAATAACTCAAGACAAAGCTGCTAATGCACACACACAGGTCTGGCTATTGCTTTGTAGTTATATCACATCCTCTTTGGAATGATTTTGCCAATGCAAACCATATTCATTCCATCATTTGGTCAGAGACCTGCGGTTGAGAGGGGAAGAGGTGGAGGGTTCAACACAAAGGCAGGGCATTCTTCTATGGTTCAAATTTTCCCAGGTGTTTCTTTTTTTTTTTCCTTTTCCTGCATGCTTGTTAATATGTGGGACAGAGAAGATGAAACACAGATACTAATTCTTTTTTCCAGTCAGTGTAAGGTATATGGCAGGTATGTAACACGAAAATTTTATTATCCACAGACTCTTAGTGTGTTATGTTACAGTCCTTGGCTGAGGAAAGGAACTCTGCCTCTTATGCACATAGGAGACTGCTTTAATGGGAAAGTATCCTGCTTCTTAGCCAAGGCCCCTGCTTGGGCTGATGTAGACGAAAAATTAAGAGAATCATTACTCACAGAAGAACAATTAGACTCTCCAGGAACCTTCCCCCTGTCTTCTCCCCATTCTTAGAATGTGGAAGTCAGTCCTTTGAAGGCTCTCACAGAGCAGAATGGGAGAGTACAAGAGCTGCACTCATGCTGGCCACATGCAATCACTTACCCTGGCATCGTACTCAAGGACAAAAGGGGGGAGATCGATCTGTTCTGGGGGTATGGCTGCGAATAACTGCTGAAGGCTTTCCACATAGTGGATTTTGTCCTTTAGCCCTGAGACTGTAAAGGTTGTGAAAAACCATGCTGAAACCTGAAAATAAATCCCAACAAAAACAAATTAACATGGTGCTGTTTCAAAACCTTCAAGATCAAAATAACACTCTGTTGTTAAACAGGCTTGAGTTGAACTTGAAACACTAATATCATCCCAATAACATAACTAGGTCAGGAAGTACACACCAATGACTGCTAGTAAGCACCGTATTGTGAGCTTTCAAGCTAGTGTTTTCTGCCCAGCTGCCAGTTTAAGGTCCCTTTCTACTGTTCAAGAGTGACAGCTATTCTGCTATTTGACTTCAAAAACCCATCAGTATAGTGTCACGTTTTCACTTCCAGTTTAGCCAGCTTTTTGACTCTGTCAGAAGCATTTTCAACCCTTTACATTCAAGTTTTCACAGAAAGCCAATGAGAGGGAGAGAAAGCTGTTCAGCTGTTCAAATGTTCCACTGAAATCTCCTTTCTTCTTTGGATTGGCTGAGCGAATGTGTCCTTTTGTTTTATCACCTTTTTTATCAAAGTCTTATCAATTCACCTCTACAAGAATAAGTCTACCAACTTATTCTACTAGATTTTACTTTAAGTATTCACACCTCTCTCTCTCTTTCGGATGTAAATAGGATATGGAATTTTTGTTTTGCGAAGACCACTAAGACACCGCTGATACTTCTACAACTTATTAAATATTCCTGTTTAGATTGACTACACGAACTTTATCGTTTCAACCTACCTTCTCCAAAAGCATTGTATTACTTCTTGTTTATTTTTTATCTTGTCTTTTCCTGGCAGAATGAAGGGGAAGAAAAAAACTGCTCTGTAAGTTACAAATGCTCCTATTAGGGACTACTCATGTGGTCCTAGGCACCCAGCTCTTGCTGACCCATATTGAGCAGAGGGGGCTGGAAAAGCCTTACAACCTTGACCATTCTGCCACTCTGTTGGATAGTTTTACTTTGAGTGCAGTAAGTTAACAGAAAAGAAGCAAAACCACAAGAAAAGCCTTGAGGGAAAGCAAGAGTTTAAAATAAACCAAAACATTAGGTCAATAAAAATTATCTGCCTGAATAGGACATTTAAAGAAAAAGTCAGTCCCACAAAACTCTGCTGCCTCCCTCAAAACAGCATATTTTAATGAGAAAAGGACAATGAAAAAGTGAAAAGGAGATAAAGAACAGGACAGAACATTGAGACCAGTTCTCTATTTTAAGGGCAGAATTAGATATTTATGTTAGCAGAAAGCAGGGAGACAGATTATTACTGGCATCTATTATTCACTATATTTTTCTAATAAGATCTCTTATGAGTGACACTAGATGACAGTTTAATGAATGAAAAATACCTTCTCAATCTTGTACTAAAGTAGCATGCCTTTCAAGGTGTGTTATGAATGACAATCATTAAACATAATTGCTATGGATATTTAATGCATAAAAGCCTAACAGGGAATATTTTTGCAGCCATCACAAAAATTGCTATTGGGAAAAATGGTTTTCCCCACCCCTCCTCCCTCTCAGTATACAATCTACTGCAGTTTGACACATCCTACCCAGTTACATAGAAAGAAGGGAGGGAGGGAGAAACATCTCCAGAGAATTTTTCTATTACCTCCATTCTTCATAATCACAGGTTACAGAAACAGTAATACAAGAGCAGCTATTTTCTTATTGGTAACTGGACATGAAAGTTTAAATTATACCAAATCTCTGTTAATACACTAAAAGCAGAAAAAGTTATACCAGAGCAGTCAAAGTTAAAAATCTAGACATCTGCTGAAGTTTTCTTTCATTTTTCATGTCCTGATGTTCTGAATAAAAGGCTATCAAAGTCATTCTGCCAAGATATAAAACCACAGTTAAAAGTATCAGTTGTCTCCTACAGAAAACCAGCACAACACAGATTAGGTGTGTCACTAATGCTTTAACTTGGTCATATCTCAAAGACAAACTTACTAAAATCTGGGAAATTTTATTGCAATTGGAAGGATCTTGCATACAAAAAAGACAAAAGTGATTTGCAACAACCTTTATATTGGCATCTGATCTCCAGAAACTGCTCTTAGGACTGTTATAGAAAAAACAAGACAAAAATTGTTCAAGACAAATACAAAGATTACGATGATTATGAATATCTAATTTGAGTATTCAGGCACGTTTTGGTTTTGAAACATTCTTGATTCACAGCCAATTTCTGAAAACAGAATTTCTCTGGATGAGACTGTTTCAGATCCAGCCACTTACGTGTCAGCTCAGACCATGAGCTCCAAAAAGGTTGGTCTGAAGCGTTCTCAGAAGAAGAGAGTCAAGTTTCACACAAAAATGCCCCCAAAAGCCCTTTTTTGTATATCAGCAGCTATAGCAATAACAAGAAGAAACACATTTACAAGCAAGAGTATGAAGGAACTTGTGCTGGCATTTCATGGGTATCTTGACCTAAGGCCTGGCAGTGAAGTGTGCACACAGCAAGGGCTGCTGCCAGCCTAAAAAACTGCTGATGCCTATTTCATCACAAGAACAGTTAAATTTCAAAAGCACAAGAGAATTCAGGATCAGTGTACAAAAATGGACGGTACAATGACATACTCTGCTTCAGTTACTCTGTAACCCTCCTCCCTGCATACCAAACTTCATGAATTCTAGACAGGCAATTATCCTCAGAAAAGACATAATTTGCAACAGTTTCATATCTAGAAACCAAACAAAGAATCACTGTTGGCATCATGAAGCACATTGAGAAGTATGATGCTTTTCTAGGGGCTTTTGAGTTTCCAAAAGCCATGATGAAAAGCCTCTTGATCCCTTTTAGCCCATAAATAAGTAAAAGCGACTAACAGATGGCAGCCATTCGCTGAGACAGGATTCAATACTGCTGTAAAATGCACAGTTTATATCAGAGACTTAAGAATGAGATCTATGTACAAGGGTGATGTGTTTGAGAAGTCACATGAACACACAAGCCTTCCTCCTGCATTTGAGGCAGGGGTATTTTCCACTACTGCTAGGGGAGGAAGTCAGTGCTCCAAACAGGAAGATGAACCTGCCAAACATTTTTGAAGAAATTTGAAGCTTTTGAGCTAGCAATCTTCCATGGGGACAAGAGCCCTGAAATTGCCAAAAAAGGAGAGAGAAAAATCATTCCCTCTTAGCAGCCACCTTCTTCCCCACGCTTTCTGCTGCATATTCCCCATCATGTTTCATAAACTGATAGTCCATGCAACAGTCAGCAGCAATCCCACTTCCCTTCAGTTGGAAAAAATATTGGCACAAAGACATGGATACACATTCTCTTTTGCCTCCAGCTGTGCTGCCAGAATAGGATACAAACCAATACTATTTCCAGCAAGTTAGAGAACTCTGTGTCTCTCACCCTCCTTGCTTCCCACCACCATCTGCTTCCCCCACAGATCTGTCAAGTCCCACTGCAGTTTCCAAAGGGACGGACAAGATGGCAATAGACACCAAAAAAACGTTTCTCAACCAACCAGAAATGTATGGGAAGAGAACAGGGGGATGAAGTGCTGCTGAGAATCTAATATATTAGTGCTCCCTAGCTTCAGCTTTTCCACTCAACTTTGTGACCTTAGTAATGTTCTGTGCCAGCTCCTACATCTTCAGGAGCATCAGAGCTGGAAGCTCTAATTCTAGCATGCAAGACCTCGGATCTGTACCTTGTGGGAATAATTAATATCCTAACTGAAACTGGAAGGTATGCTGTTGGGAAGCCTCAGCCTTTACTACATAAAAACAAGAAAGCTCCAAGTCTCATGGTGTCCCAGCTGTGCACACGCAAAGAAAGGACTCTCTAGAAATTTAGCAGTCAAAGAAATTCCTGCTGAACATGTGCAAACAGATGTTTTTTTTCCAGGCATATAATTTTCTTGAATTTAATCAATGTCAGCAAAAAGCAGAATAAACATAGAGGTTAATCTGAAGTGAATATGGAGGATCACATTTCTAACTGTTTTAATAGGACAAACAAAAATTTTAGAAAGGGCTGCTGCTGACAGTTCATCTGAAGTACTCATACTGCTGCAATATGAGTCGTGGGTATGAAGTACAGACAGGAGCCAGCTCCACGTTCTGTTGCCCCACACAGATCATAGCCAAGGGTAACATCTTACTGCATGACGAGTTCAGTTTTTCATCTCCTGAAGGCTTAACAGGATTTTTCTGCACTCCATCAAAGGCATTCTTCCCATCTTTGCTACACTACACGTTCTAATCCAGACTAATCTCACTGCTGCTTGACACACTGCCCTCTGCCCTCACCAGGGCAGCTCTTAAGTGATCTGTAGCACACATGTAATACCCCTTGTGGGGAAAGAAAAGGTGAAACACCCAGAACATGAACTACACAAAAAATTTCCAGAGTTTTTGATCATGGTTTGTCACCCTGCCAACCACACAGCAGCAACAAGGACAAAATCTTTCTCTCTGAAAGAAACAGGACTCAAAACTTCCACCTCTCTCTGTTAAGAGGATTGATAAAACAGGGCACGGACAGCTTGCACCCCACTGGGGTTCAGCTTATCACAAAGGCTGGAAGACTACAGCTAGATCAAAGGTGAGGATGAATTTCAAGTTCTGACCGTGGATCCAGAAGATACTGCCTCATTTGGAAGTCTTCTATATGTATATACCTCCACATTTCTCATACTACAGGCTTAAATGCTACTCCACCAACACACAAAATGTACTTTTCTTTTGTACTATTTATCTCACCTTCGAACGAAATGTTGGGTGGACAAAATACAGCGCCTTCAAATTCCTCTTGTACCTGGATTAGAGAGAGAAAAAATTATTTAAAAGAGACTTCTAATTGAGTTCACCTACACAACCCAACTGTCAAAACAGATAATTTTGCTTAAGTGCCTGTGATGTAATTTTAAAAAGTTATTAGATTTAATGTAAGGACAGATACCAAAAAGTAAATGTAAAAGTAAAAAAGAAGAGGAAGAAAAAAAGCAGAAAAGCAGAATGGTTATTTTTCAAAGACATCACAGCCTGCAGTCTTTCAAGTGGACAATGAAAGGAAGTTAAGGACAAATTATGATGCCAGTGTTACCCAGGCCTCTTCCCTTAAAACTAGCAACATACTTCAACAAAGCCAGGCTCCAAATGCTCCAGCTTTGGATACTGACAGACAATACAACCAGTGTACCTCCCTAACAGCTCCAAAAGGGAGACTGCAGAGGACAGAACTTCTGGTTTAACAGATGGTTTGGAGAAGGAAAGAAAACAATCTTCCTTTTTCTTGCCTTTGTAAGTCATTTAGGTCTTTGTCCCAGCAAAACTCTGTCACAAATAAACGGGAAACCACATACAGGGAATGACAAATATTTGCATAGCACAGTGGAAGACCAGAATGTGTTCTTCTCCTATTGACACTTACTTGGCATCAACAACATCGTAGAGTTTCTTCAAGAAATTAGAGTCTAGTTGATTGTAATCATTTGTGAGCGTATGGAAGTACACCAGGACATATTCCTTCACTGCAATATGATCCATGACATGGATGAAATATAGGAGAGCCTAAGACAGAAAGAAATTAAATTCATCTTTGCAAAGAACCCTTTCACAGTTGCATTACATCTTAATTTGCTTCCTTTAATTCATCTGGAAATCAGGAATCATGAGGCTGGATGGCATTATGTTTCAGCTACAAAAGCAGGGCCAACATTCCAAATCTTCAACTTGACTGTAGTAACTTGGATGTCTTTTTTGCCTATCTGACCTCACAGATGGAGACAAATTCTTGCCGTTTCCATGAAAAACTAATTTGACTCATTACATTTCACTCTTCATGTCTTGGCAGTTACAGAAGCAGGGCAAGTCTCTTCCTTCTTGAGAAGAAAAAGGAGTCCATATCAGCCCTATTTTTTCCACAAACAGACCAGTATCTAATTGAAAAGTGTCACCCCAAAGCACATGTAGCTTTGTAAGGGAATACATACTTTAATCTCCCTATAAAATAAATTTCTATTTAATATCTTTTAAGTTTTCTACAGATAATGTTTCTAGTATTAACACTGAACTATTCTTATAATTAGCCTCTTACATTCTGAACATTTCACATGCCACCTACACAACCCTGGTTTTACAAAGCCTTACCTTTTCCATGTCTATCAATGTTACAGGGATATTCCTTCCAACCACCACCATCACTGTTCGGCCACAGTTATCTACACCTACAAAAGAAAGAAAAATATGTCTCAACTTCTCTCAGTCATGCCAAGTTTTGGAGTTGGTCCCTTTCAAACCAGGGAGAACCAGCCACAGCTCAGAATTTTTGCAATGCACCTGGTTTCCAACAGAGGAAATATGCTTAGAGTTACTGCTCTCACTATACCAGTACTTATTCTGATCCAAAAGAGCATGCATCACATCTGAAAAGTTAAGTTTTAAGGACTGCAATTTTATGTTGCCTGTATACTCCATATTTACCTATATATCAAGTAATAACATGTTTTTTATTTAAAAAAAACCAAACAAACTTCACTTGGAGTTCTACCACCGAAGCAAATTTCTTCCAAGAAACCAAGTTCTGAAATCCAATGCACTGATTGCCAGAGCACCCCTTATGGTCCTCCTGCAGCCCACACAGCCTTGTTTAAGGCAAACAAAAGAACTTAAATTTGCAGCTACTGAGCAGAAGGTATCACACAGCCTTTGTATTTGCACAAAGATCAAGGTAAGCATCTGGATTTTCAGGAGGCCAAAGGTATCAGACAAAGCGTTGAACAGACTTTCTCTGCAGAAACACAGCTATGCTTTTGACACCTGACTACTTGCCTGTTTCTTCCCATCCTTGTGCAAAGCAGCAATAAGCCACTGAGTCTGTGGCAAATTTTGTGTCCAAATATGATGCTAACTAAAGATCTAAAGTGCACTGAAGAGTTAGGTTCCCCACCTCCGCTTCCCGGGCTGCAAAGACCTTGCAGCTGTTTTCTTTCACTGAACCCTCCACCGGGTTGTTGAATCTCTCCCTAATCTCCCCATCTACTGAACTCAAGGTTGCAAAATGTGCTTCCCATGGTACTGGGCCACCAGTACTAGGAGAGGCATACAGAGGAGAGCAGCACATACCTGATCTGAGGCAAATAAAGCAAGTCATTTTGTTCAGGAGAGCTGTGTTAAAAGTTGCTTTAGTAACTGCCTACGCTCTACACTAACCATCTGAAAGCAATGTTCATTTCTTTGTAATGAAAGGGTATAGGTAATTCAGACCAAAATAAGAACTATCACACACAGAGCACCTTATGCATTGGCTTAATCTAATAGTACTGATTTACATTTAAACCTACAGTAATTCAGGACATGCATGTAGCCTCAGAGTGTTAAAGCAGAGCAGTTTAGAAGTTTACCACACAGTCTTTCACACCAATCAAGACAGAACTACTGCTTTACTGCAGAGGTGTTGCCTAGTTCTTGGTCAGCCTTCTATCTTAACAGCATGACCTACTGTATATACAAGACCAAAGAAAATACTGTATTTTGTATTTTTACTTTAAGATGGTATACCTCAGTCATCAGTACCCTGAACTTACCTGTCTGGTACAAGGCTTTGAGAGAAGCAATGTCAGAGAGGTCTTCAGCTCTTGCCTGACACAGCCAGCGATTATAACTAGAAAGTTAAAAACATCTGGTCAGATCTCATCCCCCTTTGGACTAGCATTAGAATCCTGAAAAGATATATGGGACAGGAACAACAAAACAAGCTTTTTCTGACTGAGCCCTCTCTGTAATCGGTTTTCCAACCTATGGAGCAACTATCAAGTTGTTAAAGAAGGAAGCGTTAAAAAAATAAAATTGAGTGCCCTAGTTACATACCTAGTGATTTTCACTAGGGTAACAAACACACCTCAACTAGTAAGAATAGTGGCATTGCATTTGAGCTGAAAAGATCTCAGAGGCTTTTCCATTTAAATATGTCAGTGTTTAAAAGACAGAAAAAAAAAGAAAATGTCTTTAAAAAGTCTAGAAGTCAAACACAACAACCAGTGTCAAATATGGATTTTTTCCTCCCTTTGAGCGGTGTGCCTCATCTGACAAAACAAGCCAAACACCACGCCTCAAGAGGTCTCCAGCGTGGAATTAGTTTCTAAAAAAGTGATTATGCACATTAGGGTTACCACAGCGGGAAGGTGAACACCATTTGATAAATAAAATAAAATTGTTTTGCTATCTGCCCAGAGCCTCAGGAGCGAGCAGTACTGAAAGCAGGTGACCCCACTACAAAAAGCGGTGACAAAACAGTGACATCTTGTGGCAAACGGATAAGGCAGCTGGCTGGATGCACCGGGTATGCTACTGGGTTCATCACGAGCTTCCCTTTGCCTTGTACTGCCCCTTCCCTTCTCCCTTCAGGCCAAAGAGGCTGCCACATCAATCCAGGGTGACACCAGGCTTTACCGGTATTTACTTGCTGGAAGATTAGGCTTTACAGATAAAGTCATCATAAGGGTTGGTCCTCTGAACAGCTAACTAATACAAAATATTCACACGGACAAGCAAATTCTCACTTCCTCTGATGCTGTTTTTGCAGTGCTGCCTCTGACAACTGTCCCTGAAGGATGAGGCGTCTCTGTTTATCAACATCTCCCTCCATGCGGGCAAAAGCATGGGAACCAATGAAAGACAAATCTGCCTCCAGACCCTCTTCATCTGAAGCATCTGCAGTAGAAACAAAGGCAGTGTAAAACGTTCGAGCAGCGTACAGGACAGCAATGCTGCTGATGAATTATTATATGTCTCAGTGAGCCAACACAGTCATCATGCTACAGACTAACACAAAAACCACAGCGTACCATGATGTGGCTCTGATACCTCACCAGTACCACTGACAGATTAGAGCATATGACTGATAACTAGACTCCCTTAAAATGTTGGTTTGCCTGAAAACTAACTGGGAAGTTCTAGTCATCAGCTTGTAACAAAGGGATAATGGTTAACTCTCCCGAAAAACAAGGTCTGGAGAGAGTGACTTGGGCTTTGCAGTTCTCCTACTTGTCACAGAGGGAAAAATAAGTATGCAGAGGCACAGATGCTGCAGCTTTATTCAATTTAGAAGCTGTACTGTAGAAAGCGCTAGCTTTTTTTTTATATCATTGACACTTCTTGAACAAATGCTGTAGAGCTGGTGGTAATCTGAGTTTCGACATTTTGATAGTATTGTTTACAACATGACTGTGTGATGAAATATAAGAGCACAGGTTCACTTGTCAGCAAGGAATATTGCTAAGGCTTCTAGCACTACCTCTCTGGGCAATCTGGATGGGAACTGAGTTTCCCAGTTTTAGTGTGACAGGCTATACTAGCACAAGAATGCAGGATTCCACTAAACAAATTCACTTCTACATATGCAAACATAGTAATTTCACTAAGTATTAGCTAGTGTTTGAATACCTCACACTGATCAGCTGCAAATAACACTCTAACCAGCAGGTTGTACAGGGAAAAAAAAAAAGATTGGAGTCTGATCAGCAGGAATAGGTACAGTAGGTATCAAATTGTGAACAGGAAAATTAAGTTGTCTGTATCCTCACTGCATATTCAGCCTTAACCCAACAGGCTATGCAAAAGCAGAAAATCTTTGACGTTCATTCCAAGTTGTCTGCTTTTGATGATTTAAGGCTTCACTTGAAGAAGTGTAAAACTTTCACATCGCTGCTTAATAAATAAGGCAGAATGTGCCTGCTATGTCCATTTATATATTAAATTGCTTTGCTATACATATCTCACTTCAATCCCGACATCTAGGCAACCTCTTTACAAAGACTTTCACCAAGCTTTGATACCCATTTCCAAACTCTGATCTCCGGGTTGATCTAGTTCTTCTATCTTTTAGGGAGTTTTGGCTAGTTTTCACTGCATATCTACTGGTTTGATGCATATCAATAGAATGATACGATTTGAAACAACATTTGGTAACATGTAAGCAACACTTTGCTAGTATACAAGACAGACCATTAACTATAATGCCTTTTTCAGTTAGGGGCTGCATGAGATTCTGCAAAAAACCTTCAAAGGCTCTAATCACTTTGGAAGAAAATTTACAAAGGGAATGAACTACCCCACCTCTCCCCACAAGAAAGACAGAACAGCTCTACTGCATCCTCTAACCACACCACTCTACACAACATGGCAGAAAGCAGAAGTTACTGCTGTGGAACCCATGAAGCCAACGAGGCAGCTTGACAAATGGAATCATTAAAACCTGCCTTAGGCGAACTGAGGTAGGAAAACATCTCTCTGCTTCTTTTTCTTTTTTTCCCCACTGATTTTCACACTGAGATACTTATTCCAAAGTTCAATTAAGAACTCACCATCCGGAACACCCGGCTTTTCCGTAATCCTGATCTGCCGCTCTGGTACTACAGGCTCCCCTTCCGCATTGCCAATATCTGCAGGGAGGTAAGGTAAGGATTGTATCTCTTCTTCCAGCGATCTTGGAAAATACAGAGGCAGCAACTTCTGGTAAGTGGCCTACAAACAAGAAAAATGCGTGAAGGGCCTATCACGCATCCTTGTTCTTCAGTTAAACAGCGTCTGCCTTCGCAGCAGGCAGCCTGAACACAGTGTGGGTGTTCTGCCCAGGAACTGCCATTAGCAAGCCCAATGTACAAGAGAGGTCAATAGTCAAACTGCCAACATCTCTCAGAATACAGATCATTAAATGTCAAGTTTGCTATTTCAACAAGTCAGCAAGCAGCATTTAAGATATTTGTAGGTGATCTGCAGGCAAGCTAAACTGGCCCTCTTAAAGCACATGTTCGTGTAAGGAGGAAATTTTGTATGAGGAATTTCCTTTCTGGCTAACAGATATCAGTACTAGTACTGGTTCCTGTCCATGACTCAGAAACATGGAAGCCAGAAGCAAAAAGGTTCCGAACATGTCCACAGTGACTGCTAAGAGTATAAACACTACTGGAAAAGAGGCTGTGCTAGTAGGGGACAGAAGGATGCCTGTAAGACCAAAAGTCTATGTGATCTGAGGTGGAAATCCAAATCCAGCTTTACAATGCAGGAGTTAACGCTGCTGCAGAAAAGAACAAACATGCGCATGAATTTTGGTGGAATGAACACCAGGGAGGTACCTCTTCAAGCTCAGAAACAGCAAACACCACCTTCTCCAGAGTCTCTCCATGAATCTCCAGAAACCTTCTAACTGTGCCTGCAAGGAAGATTAAATGTAGTTAGCGAAACAGGAGGAGAAATCTACACACAAAACTACAAGTGAAGAACTCAGAGGGAAGAGGAGAGAGCCATCAGTACTCATACAAACTTGTTCCAGGCTGTAGGCAAGCGTGGATTAAGTGGTAGTTTAACACACCAAATGAGGAATAGGCCATATTGGAAGTTCCACTTCCACTCACTCCCTTTAGTGATAGACACAAATGGAGAAAAAGTCTCTCTTTGATTTTAATTCACTAGGCATTCCTCAGACTGTGAAATGTGATTCTACGGCCCTGAAAAATCAAGACAAATCCTTCCCTTAGAGAGTCCTGCGCAAATTGCTATGACCCTAGAACAAGTCACTGTGCCCTAAGTTATCAGGCAAGCAATATAAGCAAGCTACAGCAGAAGGTGGTCTGAGATAGGGTCAGCAACACAAAATCTCTGGAGCCAGCTAGGCCAGAGAGGCATACAAAAAATTATATTTGTAAATCATGATAGAAAGTGTCCAAACAAATTGGTTGATTTAGCAGTATTTTATCAAGTAGCACATAGCCCTACAGAAAGAACAGAAGACAGCAATGAAAGAAGTTACTCTACACAAAATACCCTAGTGGGAGTTCAAGAGACAGAAGAAGGAAAAAAAGAGCTATTTTCAAATACTTCCTGAAGAGAAATTCACGTATAATTGGGTTGACCTGCAACATTACTTTACGTAACAAATGCAGTCATGTAGTTCCACAGCAAAAAGTTTTGAATGCATGTCAGCACATCTTTTCAGACGTCTCAATCAACAGGCAGACAGCGGAGAAAACAACGGACTAATCTGTTTCTCCAGCACCAGCATCTCTGCTAAACAGAGGGTAAGAGATATTTCTCCAGTCAGCTTGCACAGCAAGAGGAAAACCCACTCCTTCCATCTGCAACAACTTTCCTATCATGCAGTACCACCCTGCAGGAAGCTCCAGGTACTACCTGGTGAAAAGCAGACGGAAGCAGGCCAACAGAAATGAAAAAGAGACAAGGGAAAAGTAAGAACCAGGTGAGTATAACATTATTGTCTCATTTTTTTCAGCCTAGGAAATTTTCTGATTTCTTTTCAGTAGTCTTCATTTTTTTTCTTTAATAGAGTTTTCTCTTGAACACAAGGCAATTTGAAAACTTTTCGCAATGATTTTTAGTAAGAAGTTCCATAAAACAAACAGCTAAAGCAGAAGAACCATTTCCCCTTGTTTGCTCTGAATCCGATTCATACTGGATTTGTTTGGTGGTTCTTACATTGGGAGACAGTGAACAGCTGATTCTTATTCACCATTTCCATGCCAGTTATGAATTTATAGACATCTCCCACACTCCCTTCAAGTTCAGTATATTCCACTCAGAAAGAGACTTTATCTTACTTTGCTATTTCTTGCCTTTTCCTATTCTTGTTTACCTCCTCAGCTTCTCTCTCTAGCATATTCTTTTTGAATGTGCATCTTTAAAGGGTGAACAAAGCACAGATTCATTGCATAACATTCTTAATTTTGTTGTGTCTTACTCAGCTTGCTGTTTTGAACTCCTGTGAGCCCTTGTTTCCATGGAACTGTTATAATCTCAGTGTTTTGCTCCCTGAGGTTAGCCCATCGTTTTGCATGTGAAGGCAGAAGCGCGTAGGAGTAGGTCAGTGGGGGAAGAATATCAGTTTACAGTTGGATATGCTGATGACACTCAAACAGCAGATCAAATTCACTGTTGCTTGAGGTCTGTTTATAGCTATTCAACAGTAAGGCCTCATCTTTGCTATTCTGAACAATTTTCTATTACCAGCAAACTCTCTCACCTCACTGTTCAGCACCTTTTCAAGGTTATTAATTAATACATTGAAGCCTGCAAGTTCCAGCACAGATACTCGTGGATCCTTACTGCTGACCTCCCAACAGAGAAAGGTTCACTTGTTTTTAGCTTCCATTTCCTGATCAACCATGGAAGGCCTTTTCACAGCCTCTAACAACTACAGACCCCTAAAAAAAGGTTTCCCCATATCAACAGCAATCTGTCAGAAGTAAGTGACTTGCTGAATACTTCTACAGTTCATGTTTCTTTCCAACAAACTTACGCAGTGCTATGTGGGTTGCATCCTCCAAGGGGTAGCATCTTTTCAGAGAGTTAATGACACAAAATCCTACAGAGCACATTGCCTGTTCCCTGAAATACAGAAAAAGAGACACAAATGAATAGATGGTCAGGTGTGAACAAATGTCTGTCAGCACAGTAGGTAACACCAATAATTTTTCCCTGGCTCTATGCAGCAGTAACCCTCTTTCAGGTTTTTGCAGGATTCTCCCCTGGCAAGATGTGTACATACCACCATTAAGCAGAGAAGGAGAGAACCATCAATTATTGCACACAGTTTCCTCTGGTGTTTGTTCTCAGGTTTCTCCTCCCACCTCAGCTACATTGTTCTTGCAGTTTCTTGTATCCTAAATTAAGTTCTTCCCTCAAGATCCCTGTAATCCTTTCCAAATTATTTTCCTTCCTGTACAGGACTGACAGTGAGGAGAAGGAAAGGAAAAGAAGGTGCTCTGTATTGCAAACACTCCTTTGTTCCCTATCACTTGTTTTGTTAGAGGTCTGGACGTGGCTTACTCAATCCTACCTATGATTAGAAAATCATCAGAATGAAGTGACGCATACTTTCAAATCAGTAGGATGCTTCCAGCACTGAGCCAGATTTTCAGAAGAGTAAAGCAGAGCTGTCAACAACTGTCATCAGAGAAGTTTGAGCAAGCTCAGTTTGCAGACAATTTCACAAATGTTCAAAGTAACTCTAGAAAATAGATTGACTGAAAGGCATTCTGTATGCAGAACTATCAGAATTTTAAAATTGTTTTCAACATGTTTCAATCTGGGCCTGACTTTGCTTGTTACTTCTGAGGTAGAACAAAACTGGTACATGCTAGAAACTTTAGCTGTAATCTTGATTATGAAACAGTTACTATTACACCATAATGCACAGTCCAGCCCTGGAAGTATTGATCTTCCCAACTGTATGACACTGTTATTTTCCGACATTGCTGTTCAGGTATATTTTCTGACTGCTACCATTACTGTCACAGGAGAAGAACAGAATACAGGAAAAAACACAGAAAAATAGAAAAAAACCCCAAACCTGTTAGATAAGAGGAAGTAGAAAATACCACTGACGAAAGAGGAAAAAACTACAAACCCAGCTGCAGCAACTGTAGATTTACAAGTAACCTTACACCTTGACTTAGAATTTTAGGTTTCTTTTGTATGAAGGCAGAGAGGTCAAATTTATGAACTGATAGAGCAGTCAGATCTACCTGTGGGTTTATCCACATGGCTGCAGACACACATGAAGTTGTTGCTCGAGCGAGCTCATTTAAAGCTTTTTGCTGCACAGAACCCAACGCAATCATTAATGCTGTTTCTCCTTTGAGTAACTGAATGCTGCACAGCTCTAGCTACACTGTTTCAGGACTTGAACCAGCTCAGATCTCTCTTCACATTTTATCTACACCGCAGCATAGATAACAAAAGACACCAAGCATACAATGAAGTCACTAATGTTTTCATGTCCTTAACCAAACCCGGTTCACACAGGAAGGTGTGCACAGACATCTGGCCTTTGTGCAGACCCGAGTTTCTAGAACAGATGTAGCACAGATGGCAAACCCTTGTGCAACTTGTGGTGTGCTTACTTTGCGAGCTGCAAGACGTTGCGGTAACAGCTGTACAGAGAACTCTCGGCCGCGGTGCGATACCGGCTCTTGTACTTGGGTCCCACTGTGTGAATGATGAAACGTGCAGCCAAATTAAACCCTTTGGTGAGTTTAGCCTCGCCTGTCCTGCAACCTGAGAAAAAATAAAACACAAACATAAATGTCCATGTCATGGTAAGAAAGCCAGAATTTATTAACTAAGACTCTCCATCCACTGCTACTACCATGACAAATACATTTTGGGTGCTCAAAAGCTGAAGCTGCAACCCAGCCTCTCCTTCCTCCCCCACACAACATGTCAGTAGGCTGTCACAGAAGAACCGATTTCCAAAAAGCTCTTGGCGCAAGGTTAAAAGAAAACTGCCATGTACAGGGAGCTGTGAACAGAATGCAGAATGCATTATAGTGAGAAGACATCAGTGTCTTCACTGGGGTGGAGGATGCAAAACTACACATAATTCAGCATGGTAAAAGGGAATTTAAGAAGCTAAGCCCAACAACTCCCTACAGAGCTGACAGATCTCAAACTTTAAGGACTCTTTGAAATGTTGTCCCTCTCTTCCCACCTCACAGTGCACACGAGAAACCCAATTTTGTTTGGATTCTGGAGTACATAGCAGGCTCCTGACTATTCTACAGCACCTGGTGGATTTTAACAGTCATTTCCACCCACAGGACACACTGAACTTTCACTCTGCTACGAAATGGCTACTGTTCCTCCTGTTTTACTTCCAGATTATTCACAAAAGGCAAGTTGAATCAGGAAAGCATAATTTTATAAGAACAGAGGATGTCTATTCATTTGTAGTTTAAGCTACAGAGAGTTTAACTTAAAAATACTATGGCTCTTCTATCCATTTTGTTACTACATATGGAGACTGAGCTGTTACCCAACAGAGTGAGCAGTACTACACAGGGACTGGTTAGTCTCAAAATTCAGCTCTGTACCATAACTATAAATGTGAATTTTTACCTGTGAACATTATTAGACTTCTCTATGACCTTGGATAACTATTAACTATTTGCTCCTCCCTTATTCCCTGTGCCTGTTTGATGAAAAAAAAGTCGTGTATTTTTAAATCTCATTGTCAGCCATAAACTCTGTTAATAAAGAATCTAGGCAAACCTCATCCATTTCCAGAATAGCCTTGCATTAGGGATGGTCTTGTAACTTTCCAATAAAGTAACTTGTTCGCAGGAGACAAGTGAATCAATCAATTTAAGCAGGCACAAGGACTTTATTTAGACATGCAGTGTTTTATCAATTCATCTATTATTGTTATAGTTTCCCGAAAGACTGTGTGTATTTTAATATTCTGAAAGAGGATACACAAAGTGTATAGTAGAATCCACTTAATTTTTGCAATGGTGAACTTCAATTCCCGTCTTCACTGTGTAAACACACTGAACAGGATAAAAGCAAAATCTGAAGATGTGCAAGAATGGTCCCTTGAGCAAAAGGTCTGATAAGCTAACTGCTCAAAATGGCTTCAGATAACAATGGGAACTATTGTATCACAAAGTAAGGGCTCATCAACTCAAATATCTGCCACAGATTTTCAATTATCTGGAATGTGAACAGCAAAAAGAGACTAATTAGCGTGTATTTCCTCCATTTTTTTCCCACAATTAACACCAGCTGTTGGGGGGGAGGGCTAAGCTGTACCTTTTTAGTTTATGCCCCAATCCTGATGCTTTGTACTATGCAAGGTCAGTAGTTTCCAATAAGATAAAAATGTCTCTGGCCGCTTACCTTTGAGCTTCTGGAGTTCATCCTTCAGGTCAGGCCCAGCATGCATGAATATACTTTCAGATACTGGATTCTTATCGGTGAGAGACTCATTACTAGTATTTACAATGGCCGTGCAGTTCAATAACGCGACATCTCCTTTCCTGAGGAAACAGTTTATTGCAGGCTAAATGTATGATTAAGCAGGATATTCTCAAATAAGTGCTGACAAGCAAGGAAATGCCAAGTTACAGGAAAAGCTTTAACAGTACTCCAGTGCCCACACAACGCAGCACACCCTGATGTGCCGAATCATCCTTTGCCTCTATCTGATGAAGACAGACTGCACGCAAACTGTCAGTCCCTTAAAAACTCCCAGCCTCAGCAGTAGCTTAGGGATGTATGTAGAAAAGGCAGTTGTTCTAGCTGTACGTAGGGCAGTTCAGACAGCAAACATGCAAAGCAGCTTGTTAAACTGATGGAGTGTAATACGTTCCAAAACCCCACATATTTTCTCTTGAGGTAAGAGGACAATCCTTGTGCTACATTATTTTCAAATTGTCAACAATTTTTTCAATGTACTTCTTTTGGGTTGCTTACACACTATCCAGGGCACCTTACTGCTGCTGCTCTTCTTCAGACCACTAGAGTGATGCTGCAGCTGGACAAGTTTTCTTTGCTTTTGTTCCCAAATTGTGAACCCACAATTCGATCATGTTCATTCTGCTGCCTAAGGATCAGACATGCAGAAGATAAACAAGGCAGAGATGCGTAAGAGACAGAGGAGTAGCAGAACTGACCTGCTTTTTGTCACAGCAGCAGTCATTAGGGATTTTGGGATCAAAGAGCATAGGAAGGGAAACAAAGATTCCCACGCACAGGGAGAGATTCAAATAATAGTTGAAATAGCACACATTTATTACGCCCAAGCCCAAGTCATAAGAGATGTTAAACCTTTTACTCCTCTCTTCCTTTACTTAATCAGGTTCAGGAAATCCACGAGCAGTCCCATTTCCTGCATGTATTACCCGGAAAGAGGTTCTCTGAATCTGTGTCCCTGAGAAATCCTTTTCTCTTCACATTGATTAATAAAGAGTTATTCTTCTAGATAGTAGTTTCACGAATCTGAGTTACAGTAAATAAAAATGGATGGAGTAAGTTCACCTCAGCACACTGTACTTTATCAACAGATTCATGGAGACAAAGCACAGAATGGGGGGGAGGGGAAGAGGAAGTGCCCAAACCACACGAAAGAAAGAAATACTGATTTAAACCAGAAAAGTGAAAGCAAAATACAGAAAAAAGCTAGTAGACAGCAAGTATATTTTTAAAAAATTAAAAACCTCATATCAAAGTGCCCAACTAGGTTTTGATATTAAACATACAGCATCACAGTAGGAAGTACAGCTCCAGATTGTTGCATCAAGGACTGCTTATGAGCAAGCAATTTATAACCTGTGGTGGAGCAAAATCTCAGACTTGCAAATTTATAGAGAACAAAAAGATTATTTTCTTCCCAGATCTGTAATGTTTGATTCTAGAAGAGAGGATTTCAAGGCTTTATTCTACAGCAGTGATCATTATATGAGGCAATCAGATCCTGCAGTAAATGGAAAAGTGATGACAGACACACCAGGGCCACATGGAACTTACCATAAGATTATTTTTTCATTGATGTCTTTCCTGTATGGAAAAGGTGATCTAACATCAACTTGAGCCTTTCCAACAGGATTTTGGTGCGAGTCCAGCTGCTTGGCCTCATAGGCATCAGTCCAGCCTGGCAGAGTGTCAATATCCACAAATTGGGAAGGAGCACCCAAGGGATCCATGGGATGGAAACAACAACTCCCTTTCTCTGTTAACTTATCACACTCCAATTCTCACTGGAGTCTTCCAGGTGCTTTAAAGAAAGAAAATCAAACCAGGTCACCAGCTGTTCACTGAAAGTAATTCTCCTGTGGAGCCAGACCTCTCACAAGACTACAATGCAATTACAACCAGCAGAAAACAGAAAAACAATGATTTCTCACTCAAGCACTCCCTCTTTCTGTTTTGTTACCAGTAAGGCAATGTAAATGCACTGAGACACACCTTTTCCAACAGTGCAAGGTGAAAACACCCTCTCTGCTAAATTGGTCTAACTAGCTTGTAATCTTTTATTTTGGAAACAGTGACAACAAATTCCCAAGTGTAGAGAGGATCTCAGTCTTCCTGAAGAGCATTATTTCTTTAGCTAAACAAAAAGCAAGTCTGTAGCAGGGTATGTATCATCTATTCCTTCAGAGGAATATGGCCCAGGGCCGTATTTGGAAAAAACAAAACCGAAAAAAAATACACAGCTTCCCAAACCACAGTGCCCCCCAAACCACAAACCTTACAAACAAAGCTATGAAAACATCCTCCTTCCCTCCAAATCATACAGCCCTTGCAGTTCAGTGAATTCTGAACCACTGCAAACTAGACTTACTGCCACATAGTTCTTACAGTTGTGCACTCAGGCACAAAACCCCTTCGCCCAAATAAGTTTTGCAAGAAAGAATAAAGCTGTAAATTTGAATGCTGGCCCAGTGAATTTGAAACTGAACTCTGGCATCAGACTAGGTTTTTTTTTTAAAGCCTAAGATGACACTGGTTGCTAGATGAAGGCTACTACATTTTCACTGTGACTGCTAAACTACACTAGGGAATCATACTAGCACAAACCATAACCAAGCATAACCACGGCAGTAACTTCAGTTTTGACATACACACATACTACTTAACTCTTTTCGCAGGTTCATAATGGATAATAATTTAAAAGAGATTGCATCCACAAGGGGTAATTGTGAAACGTGGATTACAAAGCACGTTCATCAGCTAGGAGAAAACAACAAAACAAAACAACCAAGCATCCAAGGTCACACTCAGGGGTAATAAAGGCTGACAAAGACAGCTGTAAGAGCATCTAATTAAGATTTCTGCCGCAAAGAGCTGGGAGAAAGGCGACGGGCAAGAAGGGAAGAGCGGTTGCACTGGCTCTAACCAAAAGCTCATCTACAACAGCGGCTTCCTCCTGACGAACACCCAAAACCAGAGGTCTGGGTAAGAGGCAGGAGGAGCGGGGCTGCTCCGGGATGTTTCCCCCACGCTCGGTGCCCGGGCCCACCCGCAGCGGAGGCGGCCCCGGCGGGATGACGGGCTGGGAACGGGGCACAGAGCGCTGGGAGGTCCCTACAGCCCCGAGGCGATGTGCGGGGCCCTTTCCTGGGAGGAGGCGCTGCCTCTCCCACCTCTCGCATCCAGGACACCGGCACCGCGCATCGCCGGGGCCCCCGCCCGGCTCCACCCGCTCCCTCCCCGCGCTGTCCCCCGGCGGAACCGCGCGGCAACTCACGGGCAGAGCCGCAGAGCCGCCGCCAGCCCCGCCCGGCCAGAGGGTCCCGGTCGGCGCCCGCCTGGCGACATCACCCAGCGAAGCGCCGCGGCCGCCGCGCTTCCGCTTCCCTTCCCGGGCGGAGCTTCGCCGCCGCACTTCCAGCCGGGCCCGCGGTGACGCACTTCCAGCGCGGCGGGTGACGGGCCGGGAGCGCTGCACGTGTGGGGCCGCTGCTCCCTCCGCGCGTTCCCTACACATCCCGTTCTTCCCCTCGCGCGCCCCTCCGTGTTCCCGCCGCCATGGGGCTGACGCGGCAGTACCTGCGGTACGAGCCCGCAGCGCTGTTCGGGCTAGTGGCGAGCGCCAGGAGCAGCGTGGCCTTCGTGGCGCTGCGCGGGGAGCGGGGCCGCTACGTGGCCGTGCCGGGCTGCGAGCACGTGTTCGTGTGGGACACGCGGAAAGGAGAGAAGGTGCGAGCGGGGCCCACCCGGGATGCGGTGCCCGGGGGTGATGGGTGGCGGGGCACGGCTGGGGTGCAGCGTGCGGGGCTTTTGGACCACCCGAATCAAAGCTGTTTGTGTTACTGGGCGGTATTTGAAGGGAAGCGGGACCTGCACAGCTTCCCGCCCTCTGTAGTGTGAGCACAGTGTGAGGTTTGATTATGGCTCGAGTCCGCAGTTCTGGTCGTGTCCTGACCCCATCGTGTTGTCGTTTTCCAATTCCCCAAACTGGTCACTGGACCAAAAGGATCCTGTAGAGTGTTATTTTTTTTGATAGTCCAGAATAAATTCCAATGTTGGATGCTTACAAGAAGGTCTTGGTACTATTTATTTCTGTTTAAGGGCTTGATAAGATTTGCGTTTGCTGAAATCCCACAGACAGCACTGCCACACAGAGCAGATGCGGCTGTAGATGATTTGGGTATCTCGAATGCAGCAGCTCTCACCTTTGTTTTCTTTTGATAGTACCTTGTGGCCATCAGTTGTCAGAGGGAGGGAGTGGTGGTCCTGCTGTTCTGCTCTTACTGTGAGAGTAGTTTATTTTATCTCGACTTAATCCTAAAATGACTGGATCTCACTGTGGATCCTTTGAGATTTGCCTCAGTACCTCAGTTGAGGATGAGTAATTGCTGTCATGGTGACTGGAAAGCTGCTCCCTGTTTAGCTGGCTGTGTGAAAGTTCTTGGATGAATCAGGGATGTCATGGAGTTTGTGTTTTGGCTGTGGAACTGGGCATCCCATGTGAAACTTGTATCTCATAGGAAGGCAGTGAGCTGTAAATGACTTTGCCACATATTGTCTCCTGAAATCACGGTAAGTGCTACTGTCCACTACAAACTGAAATCAGGATTTGCTTCACAGCCCCTAGAGTCTGGCAGCTGGTATGTTGTTTTGGAGATGTTCTTGTGCAGTCTGTGGGAAAGCAGTTCTGTTCTATTCCTGAGAAAGGCCAGGCAAGAGAGGATGAATTAGGAAGAAACTTTCAGTCTTTACTCTCATACAATGCTTCTTGCTCTCTGGCACTTAAAATGCGGAGGCAGAATTCTGAGCTGCTGAGTTCCAGGCTTCATTCTGCACCAGTTTCCTGTTTATGAGAAAGTACTTCCCTTCTAACTGCTGTTTGCCTTGGAAAATGGGGCTAATGACGCTGTATTTGGTGCAGGAAGTTGAAAAACGAACTTACAAAATGGCAGAACCTCTCAGTTGGATGTTCAGTTTAAGAGTAAAGTATGTTCTTTCTGCTCTGACATATCATTTATCAACATTATACATGTTTTGTCTCCTAAAAATTGCAGGTTCTTATCCTTAAGGGTCTCAAACAGGAAGTCAGTTGCCTCTGCCCGTCTCCAGATGGGTTGCACTTGGCTGTTGGGTACGAAGATGGATCAATCCGTATCTTCAACCTCCTAAGCCGAGAAACGAATATCACTTTCAATGGACACAGGGCTGCAGTTACAGCGCTGCAGTATGACCATCTGGGTGGCCGTCTGGTATCTGGCTCAAAGGTGAGGGTTGCACATCTGGAGGATGGCCCTTTCACAGAGATGCTCCATGGGGAAGGCTGACCTGCACTAAAATGTTCAGCATTTTAAGTGGGTTGTGTGGCCTCTGCCTGTAGCCAGAGGATAGCAGTGAGAGGAGTTAGGATAGCAAGACAGTGATGAAGTTGGGGAGCCCAGGGCTGGGAAAGCAGCAGGGGCTTCAGGGCAGGAGTAGGGTACTAGTAGAGGTTTTAAAGTGAAGAAGCTTGTGAGGTCAGGAATAGCGAAAGTAACTCAATCTGGGATAACAATACGTTTACTAGTCTGAATGCACCTTTTGGGAAGCAATGATACTTGCATTAAGTATTCTTGACTTTCAAGTTGAGAGTGAGAAAGTGTGCTCTCAGGTAATATTTTCAGTCTTGTAGCAGAAGTTTTGCAGAGACAAATGTCAGTCCCTTGAAGATGCTCTCTCTGTTCCAGGATACCGAAGTCATTGTGTGGGATGTCATCAATGAGAGTGGTCTGTACCGGCTGAGAGGACACAAGGATGCTGTCACTCAAGTCCTTTTCTTGAAGGAGAAGAACCTGTTAGTCACCAGGTGAGCCAGGCTAAGTGTAGTTGTTGATCAGGAAAGCAGGCATGGTTTTCCTTGAAATTTAGACATCCTATGTTCTGCAACCATTTGCGTTCTCCTTCTTGTCTCATGAGATCTCAGATCCACCATCATCTTTGATTTTGTCACATCCACATATTTTTTAATAGTACTTGAATTCAGATGTGGTTAGTGGAGCTGAAATGGCCATACTGAAAAAACAGTATTTAGAAAAGGGTTTAACAAGCTGGTAAATGCAGCAACTTAAAATTATTTTAACAAGGAATAACGATAATATGTTCATTATGTATGTAACCATTTTTGCTGTTTATCTTGAAGAATTAACCAGACTTAGCTGTCTGTTTGTGTAACTCAGACAACAGTGTGACAGAAAAATTGCTTCCTCGTAAGCTGTAAATATAGGAATAAATTAAAAGATGATAGGGTTTTTTTTTTAGTTGTTCAACTGAGCTGCGAGTTGACTAAATCCCTTTAATAATAAATGGTTGACAGAAGATACTCTTGCTGAAGTGTCAGTAATTTTTTATTTATTAATATATCATCTAATAGCCTAATAGAAAAGTCCATGCAATCAGTTGAGTGTAAAATTAGAGTTTCTTTAGCTTTTTTTAAATTTTTTTTCAGATGGAAAAAGTAGTATTTGATCAGTTTGGTGGATGATACCCATCTCTTAATGCAATTTCAATGTTTGCAGGTCAGCTTTACAAATGCTTCTTAATTTTCTCAGTAGCTTAATTGAGATAAAATTCCTCTCTGTTTTTTTACCTATTTTATTAACAGAGTAGAGATATTATCCTGTTTTTCTGGAGATGCAAAGTCTTGCTTCCTTACTTTAGATTGTTTTATTGCCCAAGCAACTAACTGCCTTCCTTCGTGTACAGAATTTTTTGTGGTATTATCATGTGTCCAATTTGCAAATACCTTTGGATCCTATGTAACAAAAGAGGTGGATTAACAATAAATACCACTTGCAATCAGACGGTTTTTTTTGTCCTGAGGGAGCTTAGTAATGTAACAATTTATATCTTGATTTAGTTGAAACTTATTGAGGAAAATAGGCTCTGACAAACTTACCAAAAATAAATAAAGTTAAATTGTTGTAGGGTGCACTGAAAGAATCTGTTTAAATGCTGGAATTACTTTTCTTGGATGCTCTTGTAGGATTGAGGTAGCTTAATGTGTGTGTTTTCAAGGAGGTCTAATGGTATGTGGGCTTTGAAGGACTGAAACAGCTGTAATTCTCTGTTAGAAGGAGCAACTCCAAATGAGTGTTCAAAAGGAAGGGATCTGTGTTTCTTGTAGCCTGGTCAATGCACAGGCACGGCACTGGTTGTGACTACGGAGAATCGTTCTCATCCTGAATAAGCAAGAAAGAAGGCAGTGTGACACTGGGGCTGGCAGCTGCATCTAGAGTTGGAAGCAGTTTTCAGTGACTTGCCAGATAGCTTTTTGTAGTACTTTTGCACTGCTCTACTTTGTTCTTGTGTAGGTTGTGAAATTCAGTGTCTGAGCAGCTGCTCTGGGAAATGTTATGGCACATTTTAGATTTTTTTTTTTTTCTGTATTTCTACCACTTTTCTAAGCATGTGTGCTCTGGCAGTCTTTCCTCAAGTGCTGAGTTTTGATTCTTTGTTCCAGCGGCAAAGACACATTGGTAAAATGGTGGGATCTGGATACCCAGCACTGCTTCAAAACTCTTGTTGGACACCGAACTGAGGTAAAGGGAATATGTGGGGAACTGTTGGGGTGGAGGGACTTTGGATTACGTGGGTCACTTTGTGCTTTCCCTGCTCTCAGGAGTTGTAAGCTGGCACTGTCATACATTTTACTCGTCATTAGGCTTTAGGAATGAACAAATGAGAAACTTCTATACTTTCCAGGAGCTGTCATCAACATGCAGTGGGTGACAATTCCGATACAGATGTCCCCAGAGGAGGTCTCAGCTAGCCATTCTCTTTTGTTTAATTAATTTAAATAAATCAATTAAAGATGCACTGCTGTTGTTGTGATAGTTAAAGCAGCCATAAGCCGTTTCCTCACACTGTGTCTCTGGACAGGTCTGGGGCATGGCTCTGCTATCCAAAGAGAAGCGTCTGATCACTGGGAGTGCTGACAGTGAGCTGAGGGTGTGGGATATCACATACATCCAGGAGGTAAGACACTCCCTCTGTAACCCCTCAATCTTCCCCCTGTCCAGCTGCTTGTCTTTGGACTGAGGTGGGACTGGTACATATGAAAATCTAATTGATGTTCTGGGAAACAGAACCAAAGCAACATCTTTGCTGTCCGAGGGATCCAGAAGCTGCCCTTGGGATGGGCTTTGCTGTTTTCTCTGTTTTTAGCTTTCAAGTGAGGCTACAAGCACTTCCAGAACAAGATTTCCACAGTGTGTCAGATCTTCCTGCCTTATGGCTAGAGGGGACAGTCTTGTGGGTGGATGATAATCATGGGAGAACATGGAGTGCTCGGTGCCTACAGGCATGCTGTAGGCCACTCTGGTGTACACTAACTAATTGTATCTCCAGGGAAATGAAGTGTGAGACAGGAACAAGAACACTGTAGCTCTTGTGGGTTAAGGTACTCCTTATGGTGTTTCTTTTTGCCCATGAACAGGTAAAAGACCCTGACGAGCCAGAGTCCAAGAAAAGCAAAGGGCCTTCACCTGGCACAGAAGAAAACACTGAAGAGGACGAGACCTTAGAGTTGGATGAGCATCCTGAAGAAGTAAGATCAGTTTTCCATGCTGTCTATGAGATGGTGTATCTAACCCCATTTATATGGTTTATACCCTGAGTGTCATATTTAACCTGTTTGGGAAAACGTGATTCTTGTTTTTCTCTGTAATTCTTCTGTTGCTCCGTAACAACTTCCTCAGCAGCAGTTGCTGCCTCATCTACCTGCAAAACATCAGCAGAACTCTGTGTGCCAAAACACATACACATTATTCTCCACTGAAGGAGGAGGACTAGCAGATGTTTAAAGTTTAACTCTGCTAATAGAGCTCTTTGATCAAACAACACAGGATTAAGACAGTTACTGACTGGTTGGCAGTGCTGATGCTGAGCTTTGCAGGTCAGTAGCAGAAACTGGGACGTCAGAGTTGCACCATAATGAAGTATGGTGTGAGATTTGATTGCAGAAAGCCATTTTCACTTGTGCTGCTGCTGGAGGCTTTACTGAATCTTTCTTTCTGGTGGAACTTTCGGGGGTACTGCTCAGATTTCAGATTGCTTGTAGTTGTGGTAGATACCTTGTTAAAGAATTTTCCAGCTTCCTCTCCAGATGATTTCTCTCCCTTCAGCCCTTTGTTTAAGAGTCTTTGTTGTCACCCTCTCTGCCTCTACTGACAGAGGAACTAAGTTCTGGTGCCTTTGTAGCGTAAAAATTCATCTCTGTCTCTTAAATGGCTGTGATTTGCCAATAAATTTAAGTTATTTTTCCACTGAGACTGTCAATGATTATTTTCAGTTAAAATGCAACAAAATATAAGGAGATAAGCTTTGTAGCTCACACAGATGCTTGTTTTGTCTCGGTTGTCCTTACTAGCTGTTCTACCAAGAACTTTTAGGTTCATTTCCCCCTCTTCTCTTGACTTCCCTTGTCAGCAGGTTTCTGAGTTTGCTTGAGAAGATCAATTGACATTTCAGACCAGAGATTTTTCTTCTTTCCCTATAGCGCATCGTTAAGTGCAGCAAAGCTGGATCCATCGTGCGGGAAGGGAGAGACCGAGTAGTTACTCTTGCCACAGACCGAATGGGCAAGTTTTTGGCCTGTCATGTGAGTAATAGGCTCCTTTGCTATTGAGCTATAGAGGAGGCTGTTAAAGACCTTGGGTAATTTCTGTGAGGGCCAGCCAGGACTTTGTATTCCTTTGACTTTGTTTGCTCTATCTCTAGGGAACAGATGCTGTTCTGGAAGTGTTTGCTGTCCTTTCTGAAGAGGAGGTGCAGAAGAAATTGGAAAAGAAAATTAAGAAAGCAAAGAAAAAAGCCAAGTAAGCAGTCTTTTGGATGTATTTGGATGCTGTCAGTGTCCAGAAAACTGTTAGAAAAGCCACTCAAGTAGCATTACATAGAGGTTGAACTCCAAGCTTTTGCTCATTCTGTTTGTGCTAGCTGTTGTATTTTGGGGTTGCTGTTCCTGTGCATCCTTGGTGCTTGTCTGATCAACATTGCTCTTAGAGACTAAGTAAAGACGTTTCTTTCTGAGTCTTTGCCTTGCAAAAAAAGAAGCTAATGTGTGCAAAGAAATGGTCATAAAATAGGTTTTTCAGAGCTACTCACCTCTACCTGAGGTGCTGTTTATACTGCTTGGTACATCAAAGTAAATCCTTGATAGGACATGCAGGAATGAGAGTTTCATCTGAGAAGTCAGAGTGACTGTGATACCTCATCTCCTGTTTTACATTAGGCTCGTGAGAGCTTACATACAGGTGAGAGCTTTCTTAATGTTTTCTTAGTGTTAAGTGTGTCTCTGCATATCATGGCACTTAACAGGTGCCTCAGAGCTGGCCTTAGGGAGAGGTCTGACTCCAGGGTAGAAACTAAAGCACAGGGTGTGTAAATCTGGAGATGCATTTTGGCAATGGCCGAGGACTTTTGGTGGGTGGTAGGAGATGAGCAGAAGCTGCTCTCACTCTCCAACGCAGCTTTCTGTTGTCTGTTTTGCATGCATATTTCTCACGTACCTTGTTCAAGTGCTTTGGCTCCAGACGAGTTTGCCTTTTTTAGGACAGATTTTTCTCTTTAGTAGCCTTCATACCGGCACAAACTTCACTGTCTCACCCTGTTTCTAAATGTGATTGGCATTGCTGGATAAGAGAGAGATATTTTCAGCAGGCTAAGTGATTATGTTGTTCTGTGTCTCTGTGTTAGTTTGTGTTGGCTGTGATGGGTCACTTGACTCTCCTCCCTTTTCTGACATTTCTAGACAGAAATCTGAAGAGGTGCCTGAAAGGAGTGTGGAGCTGAGCCTACAAGAGGAGATTCAGCGGGTCACTAATGTCAAAGCTTCTTCGAAAATCAAGTGAGTGAGCCTGTGATAGAGCCTGAGCAATGGTTATGCAGCTACCTGGGGAGAGCTCTGCACGACTCGATAGGGGGAGAGGTGGAAGAAATTTCCCCTTTGACGTTTGTTTAGCTTGGAGCTGGGGAGAGGCCTACTGTGATCTCCTGTCCATTAACACTCTTCCGCTAGTGGTCCCCTTCTTGCACACTTCTGCGTCTTAGTGTACACGTGCTTGTTGGATGTGCTCTGTCTATATTCCTGTATCATTTGACCTTGATATTTGATCCCTCCTACAGTTTACCTTATTGCCCCTGTGTACAGCTCTGATTTTGTCTGATCAAACAGGTCATTTGACTTGATTCTCTCTCCAAAAGGAGAGCTGAAGATCGTACTGTTGCTCCAGAATAACGTCATTGAGTCATACAACCTGGACCTGTCAGCACAAGTCCCACAGGCTGTCCGTGCGTCCAAAATAACCATTGGAGGCCACCGCAGTGATGTCAGGACGTTGGCTTTTAGCTCTGACAACATTGCCATTCTCTCAGCAGCTGCAGAGTCTGTAAAGATTTGGAACAGGTATGCAGTCCAGTTGGGTCATTGTCCTGTGCCCTATGTGTGTCAGTCTCCCAGAACTCAGATGCTGTGTTCAGAAAAGCGGTGATAAGGGAGAGGAGACAATGGAGAGTGATAAAATAGTGAATGAAGTAAAGGAAATAAAAAGAAAACAATTTGATTTGTTTTCTTATTAGGGAAACTGAGAAGCTGTACAGCTAAAATTGCAACACAAGGTCTAAATACAAAAGTCATACAAAGTAGTCTGGTAGAGACTGTATTATGTTGTGAGGGGTTTTTTTTGTTTTTTCCTTTTTAGTAAGAGGTACTAACTGTTACGCTAAACAAGCTACTGCCTGTTCTTTTGAGACCATGTGGGTTATCTGAAGGATCTGGTATTAGACTGAGTAGGCTCTGCTTTGATCTAGATTGTTGTCCCAGTGTTTCCTGAGTGGTATGTGTTTCAAGCTCTGTTACCTTTGAACTCTCTATCTTATACTCCTCTCCTGACTGACAGGAGTTGCTGTTGTGAGGAAGGACATAGCTCACGATGGTGGACTATATAATTGCTTTTTTTTATGGAAAATGTTCTTAGCAGTAATGCTGGATAGCACTTGGGTCATAGGCTGGTGGTGGTGTCTCTTCTGACCGCAGCTGAAAGACAGCTGTGCGCAGATGCTACTCCTGGAGCATGTCTCTCACTAAGTGGGCCAGATTTTGTGTCTGATAAGAGGTTTTGGGCTCTGTCTCTGCCCACAGATCGACCTTGCAGTGCATCCGGACGATGGACTGTGAGTATGCGCTCTGCTCGCTCTTTGTCCCGGGAGATCGGCAGGTCATCATTGGCACCAAGGTAAGGAGTGTCCTGCACTCCAGAGTGCCCAGGTCTGGAAATATGTTGTGAAAGTGTCATTAAGGCAGCCTCACAGAAAATGCACTGTGTCTCCTGATGTGGAGCACTCTGTTTTGGGTGTAAAAACCTCTCTGACAGGTTCTGCTCTGTTCCCAAACTCTTTATGGAGTTCTTTTAGCTTGAGCTGAACATCTGGGGAGAGCTCCGACATCCCTGACGGAGATCAGGAGTTTGGTCCCCTTTGTAACAGCCATCTAATGAAGCTGGCTGTTGGGGAGATGGATGGCAGGGAGCAATCATGAGTTGTGAGCGGAGGGGCTGATTTGTCGTCTGTGATGTATCTTTCTTCCCAGACAGGGAAGCTGCAGCTGTATGACCTGGCTTCTGGGAATCTGATAGAGACACTTAATGCTCACGATGGGGCAGTGTGGTCCATTGCTCTTTCACCAGACCAGGTAACTTAGCCACCTTTCTAAGTATCATCTGTTGCATGTCTTTTTGTGTAGCTCCTTCCTTCAGTACTGTGTTTACACTACTGATCAGACATGGGAACCCCTCATCCTGGGAGGTGGAGAATGCAGCTCGTAGTGTCTAAGAGCTTTATAGTGGAATCAAAACAATAGCAAGCAATAACTTGCCTGACGTTCATGCACCCTACAGGTTAAAATGTATGGAATAGATTTTCCTCTCGTTCTGAACGTAATGTAAATGGGATAATGTTGAACTGTTCTTCATTTAGAAGGCTGTGCTTGTGTGGTGATGGTAAGGAGTGTGTGATCCAGTAACAGTGGGAGTGTCAAGTTGCCCACAAAACACATACACATTGTTACCTACAGCTGAGATGACTGCTTTCAGTCCCAACATTTCAGTCCAGGTTTTGATTTATGTTTGGGGTCTTTATTTTAGACCTCCCTACTAGAGCTTTTGAAATTGTTGTTGCTCCTCGGCCAATGGGTAATGCATGCTTTAACCAGAGCAAGTGTTTCTGGTGGTGTCCACTTAATCATTAATGCTGGAGGAAAGTGGGACACTTCAAAAACCTTCTTGTGTGTTGGCAATTCTTTGCTGTAGAATTTATCTGGATTATAGCAATTGGTTTCACAATAACTTTCTTGTTTTCCCCTACAGCGTGGCTTTGTGACAGGAGGAGCTGATAAATGTGTCAAGTTCTGGGAGTTTGAGCTTGTGAAGGATGAGAGCAGTATTCAGAAAAGGTGAGAAAATAAACCTTTCTGGGCTATGTTGAGCTGCAGTCTCTGTTGTTGTTGATGAATGCTTTGGCCTTCACTGTGCACTGCAAGAAGCGCCCATGACACCTGTATGGAACACGTAGAGAAGAGTGTGAGCTTGGTGCTATTTTGTGAAGGCCTGAGCTTAGCTGGAGAAGGGCACTTGCCTAATTCTGATCCCTTTCTTCTGTATGAGTTTAGCTTCTAATCAGGATAGGCTTCCAGTTCATTAAGTATTAAATTTAGCAGTGAAGTTCATCAGCCTGCAGGGCCTACTTATTTCCAGTCCTGTCTTCTAAAAGTCATAGTGAGGAATGAGATGCTGCATGTTACAATTAACTTCATTCCCAGGATGCAATGTGGGACTTCCTATTTCTTCCTAACTTGTTTGTTTGGGATAACAATTGTTTTTTTCCTCTTCTTGTTGCCAGACTTTCCATGAAACATGTGCGCATTTTACAGCTGGATGAAGATGTTCTCTGTGTGCGGTACAGCCCCAACCAGAAACTGCTGGCTGTCTCCTTACTGGATTGCACTGTGAAGATTTTCTATATGGACACGCTCAAGGTGTGCAAGACCAGATGGGCTGTGAGGCTGTGCAGGGAGTGATGTAATGGTAACCTGCAAGATGAGGAATACATTGGAAAAATGTCTGTTTATTGTGCAACACTAGTAATAATCAGAGAGACCGTGCATCCTGCTTCAGGTACCTGTTTGCTAGCAAGCCTGACAGAACCATGGCTGGCTGACACTGGGGAAAGGATCCATGTATCATTTGGAAAGTGTTCTGAACCTGTAGGTGTCAAGGTTCATTCTAAATGTTGCAGACATGGTGTTACTCCTGAATTGCGAGGCACTATAAGTGTGTAGATGGATGTGTCACATGTGGCACTAAATAGGGCATAGCAGAGGCAAAACCTGTGGGAGGAGAACCTTCCTTGTGAGCAGTGTGTGGTGGTTTTGTGAGTTGTGTATTAGCACATGAATGTTAGGGAGTGACACAGGACAGACTGGGGCTGACAGATAGGCAGAGAGAAATAAACTCCATAGGCAGTGGTGATTAGCACCAGAATAAGTTCAGCTTGCTTGGGTGCTTCCACCCTTCTCTCAGTTCTGCCATCATGGCCCTGCTGCAAACTGTTCAGGACAAGAATAGAAGTGGAGCAGCGCTAGAAAGACAGAGCTCCTGACGCAGATCAAAACTAGCCTGTAGCTTGAGATTTTTACACATCTCTGCCCAGCATGTCTAACTGAGTCACCTTTCTTCTGCTTCAGTTTTTCCTCTCTCTGTATGGACACAAACTGCCAGTGCTGTGTATGGACATCTGCTATGTAAGTATCATTAGGGCTGTGTTAGGTGGGTCAATGGGTGATATGGATGATTGTGAGAACCTCTGCTAGCAGCAAGGCTTCTAGGATAATGGTTTCTTATTACCCCCTTACTCCCAACTCGGCAGTTTCTGGAGGGGACACAGCAAGCAGTCCTGTGCTCCCTGGAAGGAGTACCAGAGTAGTGGTCATGACAGAACTGACCAGGGCATTTTGTGAGTGAGTGGAAATCAAAATGCTCTTGTGGTTCCTTAGACTAAGCTTAAAAGGTACTGCCAGCTCTGTGCTAAACTTACAAACTATGTGAGAGGAGCCTGAAATTTTTGTTAGTGGGAGCAGAGACCAGGTGCTGAGATGAAGCACCCTCTTGTCTGCTTTCATGTCTCTTCATTCTTGGGCTGCATCTTGCTCTGGGGTGTCTTTGAAATGAGGCTCATTGAAAGCCAAGAATGTCAAGATATAATTAAATACCTGCAGAGGTTCAGAGGAGGGCCAGAGTGCTGTCAGTGCGCTGTACCAGTACCACAGGCATGGGCCACCATGGTGAGAGAAGGTGGAGGTATCAGGAGGCTGTATTTCAGGGTCCAGATACCTGCCTACTCATCAGTACTTAGTCACTGGTTCAGCAGCAGTTCCTCATGGGGCTGCCAGCCAGCTACCCACCCCCTCCTCTCTCTTTTTGCTCTGTAGGATGGGACTCTAATTGCGACTGGCTCTGCTGACAGGAATGTGAAGATTTGGGGCTTGGATTTTGGAGACTGTCACCGTTCTCTCTTTGCCCACGATGACAGGTTAGTCAAATCCTACAGCATCTGGGCTGTGGACTCTCTTGTCTCCAAGGAATTGTGATCCAGCAATAATCCCTTTGTCCAGCGTAGAGTGGAGGGAAGGTCTGCAGTGTTCCCCAAGTGGGTAAATTTGAGCCTTCTTCTCTTCCAGTGTGATGTATCTGCAGTTTGTGCCAAAATCCCATCTCTTCTTCACAGCTGGGAAGGACAGCAAGATTAAGCAGTGGGATGCAGATAAATTTGAACATATCCAGACCCTGGAGGTAGGAAGTTCTTGAGTTTGCTGAAAAGAAGCATTATCCCTGCATGAGCAGCATTTTCCTCAGGAGTGGAAGTTGGGTGGTGTTCATGCCATACCTCTTCTGTCTACCATGCAGGGGCATCACCAGGAGGTGTGGTGTTTGGCACTCAGTCCCAGTGGAGACTATGTGGTGTCAGCATCCCATGACAAGTCCCTGCGCCTCTGGGAAAGGACGAGGGAGCCACTTATTTTGGAAGAGGAGAGGGAGATGGTGAGAGTTGCATCCTTCCTACCAAAGACAACTTCCAGGACTGTTTTCGGCAGGCAGTTTCCTCATTTTTCACTGTGGAAGAGCCTGGCTCTACACTTGGCATACTGGCTCATTATGAACCACAGCCCAGTGTTGGGGTGCCCAGGCTTGTCTATCACCTTTTGCATGATGGGACTGTGCCCTGAGCTGTCTGCAGACAGCACTTGCAGGTGTTGCCTGTGCTTGCTTGTCCTGCATTGCAGATGCCTGGCTAACTTGCTCTCTGCTTTGCTTCTCTCCTGCTTCTCAGACTTCGATCTGTAGTTGTGGTTTTCTGCAGGTCTGTTGGCTACAGTCTTTGATATTCTCTTATTCTCTTGTCCTCCTTTCAATACAAGTGTGTTTGGGAGGCAGTTCAGCAGGTGGCTGTTGTGGAGTGATGGAAAGCACCGCTTCTGTTAAATGCAGTTTGTCTTGGTTTCCCCTTTCCCTATTGCGAGAGGTCCATTCTTAGTAGCAGGCCCCAGAGCTCAGGGGTGCTGGAAGAAGCCCCTTCTATTCCATTTAAGCATGTATTGTGAGGACTCATAGACTCCAAGAAGGACTTCAATAGGAAAGAAGGTATAAAGGTCTCTAGTCCAATCCTGTGCTCACTGCAAGGTAACCTTAAAGCAGGTGCTCAGATACTTGTCTTGGTACGTGGACATCTCCAAGGAAGGAGATTTTCCAGGCTGTCTGAGCAGCTGTTCCAGTATTGAGCCACAATAGGGGCGGTTGATGTGTTTATTTCATGTATCCAAGTGGAGATTCCATTGGAATAATTTGTAACTCTTGTCTTTTCATTGTATCCCTCAGAGGAGCCTGTCTCTGTCACCCCTTCTTAAAGCAGTTCTCAAACCACGGTGAGGGAAGGAGGCAGAAATGCAGAAGCAGGAGTAGATGAGAAGCCTGAAATAGATGTATGGGTTTTTTTTATCCCAGCCTGCTTGCAAGACTGAGCCTGCACTTTGATGCCCAGTGTTTGGTGTGCTAGGAATGAGGGTGGTAAAAAGAGAGACAGATTCTTTACTAGATTCTAGAAAAGTGTGTTTTGGGTCAAGTTTGAGTAGCAAGGTGGGCATGAATACACCAGTAGTGAATTACATGCTGACATAATTGATGCCTATTCATATGAGAGATGGCAGACTGGAGGCTTTTTGCTCTTGCATGCTAGGACAACCCTGGGACTCCTGTGCTGTGTGACTGGTGAAAGGTCTGGTGCTGAACTGTTGTGGTGTCTGTCTCGGCTTGATGGGCTGCATCCAGAGCGGAGGCCTTAATTTCTTCTTGTCTGAAAGATGCTAGAGTTCCCTGTGGTGTTGGGACCAGGGACAAATGGGCATTTTGCACTGGCACTGTTGATCTCGGCTTATTTATCCTGGTTTTGCAATGGGCTGCATGAAGCTGCAGGCTGCTTTGCTCAACCAGTCTGGAGGGAATTTGTACCCTTGCTGCCTGCTCACCCCTGTTAATATGTTGTGTTCTCATCCACTGTAGCAACGAGAAGCTGAGTATGAAGAGAGTGTGGCAAAGGAAGAGCAGCCTGTGGTGAGTTGCACCATCTGAACGTGTGTCTGTCTGACTGTACAAACTCTGGAATAACTATTTCTGTAAGAAGTATAGAAGAGGTACCAGAGAGGAAAGATAATTTTCTTGCTTTGAGGAGGTACAGAGGGGAAGGTGCTGCAGAAGTTGTGGTTGCACCATGATGCATTTGACTTTGGTACTTCACACAGACAGCTTTGGAGTTTGTGTGGAGCTGGCCAAACTGCTACACAGTAGCTGTGGACACTGAAACCTTGCTGTGCTTTTGCCCTATCTCCCCAGTTCAGGTCTACACCAGCTCTGTACCAAGGCAGGGCTGCCTTCTGGCAGCTGCTTCCAGGTCCATGTAGAGCAGGACTGGTGGGAAAGACTGATCCCTATAGCTCAGATGCTTGATTTGTGTTGCTGGTTGTTTTGAGACTTACTGGATTACCTGGCCTCTGTTGGCAGAACAAAAACTGTATTTTCCTGCCTCCCAGAGCTCAGTGTTAGTACAGTGCCTCTGTTCTGGAGGAAAAGCTGTACACTTGGAAAACCTGTATTTCCCCACATAAATGACCAGTTTAGGGAACAAGGCTGATGTTTTTCTTAGTATGGATTATGACAGGATGCCTACCACAGCGGGTGCCTACGTGTATCAGCTGCTCAGCTGCAGAAGGACGGAACTGCAGCTCTGTATTTTGTAGGTGCCTGGAGAGACGCAAGGAGAGACAGGGCTGGCAGGAAAGAAGACTATTGAAACCATCAAAGCGGTAAGGTTGTGTGGGTCTGCCAGTGTTGATTTGTGCCTTACCAGCCTCTGCTCTAGGGGGGCTGTCACAGGGTCAGAGCATCAGTTTGAAGAGTAACTCATGCTGTTACATAAGGGCAGATTGCATCTGCCTGCAAGAGCAGTCTGTCCTGCTCCGTGGCCGGCAGAGAAGGATCTGACTCTAGAGAGTCCCACACCAGGAAATCCTGAGATCTTTCCAGAGAATGAGATGTGAGGTTCCTGTAGCTGCAGCTTTCTCTGCCTGTCATGTGTGGGACAGACTGGCCTGCTCTTGCCCTGTGGGGTTTGAAGCCCAAAGGAGCACAAGGCAACTGGGATGTTCTCTAGACATCAGGCCTCTCCCTGAAGGGCTGTGCAGTCCTGTGGGCATCTGTGGAAGGTGGAAATGTATTGCGGAGCTTGAGGAGGCAGGTGTAGTGGGAAGGTGTGGGGGTGGGTAATTTCATGGCCACAGATTTCAATGGTTTGGTGCTCTTGTAAATACAGAGGAAATCCTTAATATGAATAGGCAAAATGTCCTGACCCTGGCTTGTGCTTCAAAGGGGTACTGCTTGCTGTGGGTGAAGTTCAGTGTCAAGGCAACAACTGAAGTTGCAGCAGAGAGCACCCGGGGAAGTGGGAGCAGTGTGGGTGGTGTGTGATGTCTTCAGGACATGATTGATGTGCTCAGGTGCAGTCTGGAGCAGAGGTTATTGGGCGAGGTGCCCTCTGGTGCTCCAGGTCAACCCCTCTGCTGCTGCCTCCATTTGTCCAGTTGAGCTTTGCTTTGGCTTGTCCTGTGTCACTGATGTGCTGTTCTTGTGCTGCACAGGCTGAAAGGATCATGGAAGCTATCGAGCTGTACAGAGAAGAGATGGCAAAACTAAAGGAACACAATGCCATATGCAAAGCTGCAGGGAAAGAGGTAAAAGACTGAGGAAAGTACCAATCCTGGTGTGTGTTGAGTGTATCCTTCCAGCTCAGGTGGTTAGCATGCAGATAAAGTCAAGATAGCCAGAAACAGCAAATATTTGCTGAAGTCTTTTGGAGAACTAAATGGCACCATGCTCTGGGGCATGGTTAGTGGTGTGTTCTTTCCTTCCAATATCTTTATGTTTAAAGCCATAGTTAGGATCTACGTTTTGTCCATGGAAGAGCGTGCTGCTGCAAATTCATCCTAAAGCCTAGTCTTTGCCTTCATCTCAACAAGCCCTGCTAAATAAGGGGCTATGATGTAAGTGGGAAAAGTGACAAGAAGTGGAAGAAAATTCATACATGTTTGGGTTAGTCATATACTTCTGAGAATGAGATTGTCTAGTGGCTGCAAATGAGGCCTTCAGCGACGTTCTGGAGAGGATGGAGGTGTGGGAATTGCAGGAAGACACTCAATAAAAGCTCTCTTCTGCTATGGATGAAAATTTGGTCTGAATATGCATTTGTACACACACACCTTCCTCATTCTAACCCATTCTGTATCTCCAGGTTCCCTTTCCTGTCAACCCCATCCTCCGTGCCTATGGCAATATTACGGTAAGTGGCATGCCCAGGCCAGAGGCTGTGGTTCTTTCTCAGCTTGAGTGGGGCTGGTTGATTTGCTGGCTGAACCAAAACACTGGGTTGCTGTGGGAAAGAACTGCTTGATCCAACTTGAAAACTTGGCACTTTGGTTTGTGCAAAGTGAACATAATTTGGGCTTTTCACGATTGTGGAGTTTTGGTGGATTTTTTAAATTATTTTTTTAGTATCTTGCATGTGTGTTACAAAAGTTTAACCCCATGAGGGTTAAAGAGGGAGGAATGAAATCCTGTGGCTCAGTAGCTAGCAATTTCTTTGCAGGTGGATGATGTTTAATTGAATCCACTGTACAGAAAAGGGAGTTTGGACCTGCTTCTGAAGTCTTGGAGAATATGCTAGTCCAAGTGCTAGGCTGCTGGGTAAAAACATAGGTGCAAGTCATGATGTGTCCTGTTATGTGGTTACTTGACCATGATGAGCATCAGCGTGTCAGACCACAAACAAAAGTACTTCATATGCTGACAGTTGCTAATTCTCTTTCTTGGGAGAAACTCTACCTGTGGACTGTTTGTCCCAACATACCTACTGTGTTGCCTTGACTCAGGAAGCAGGAGCTGGAAGCACATGAAGGCTTCCTGATCCTAAATCAGGAATCTGTCTGCACAGCTGTAACCACAGGCAGGGCTGTGTTGTAGCTACCTAGGTTGACTTATGTGGCATTGGTACAGCAGTTACGGATTGTGTTTCTATTCCTGAAGAATTTACACTGAAAAAATTCTGTATGGTAGTTAAAAGTCCAGGTTTTGCAGGCTACAGCTGGTGCCTGAACTCACTAATGCTGTACTACTACACAACAGTTTTTACTTAATTCTGAGAATTTTTGACATCCTGCAAAATACACAGGCATGGATTCATGGATTTCATTGATAAGTAAAAATCCACTACTCTGAGTAGATTAGTTTTTGTTTTCCTGGTTTATTCTAATGTGGACTCCTAGACTGTGTTTTTAAGTACCCTTGGGAAGATCCTTGGATTTTTATTCTCCCCTTTTCATGGAGTCATAAAATTGTTTGGGTTGAAAGGGACCTTAAAGACCATCTAGTTCTAACCGCTCACCATGGGTAGGGATACCTTCCATTACACCAGGTTACTCAAAGCTGCATGTCAATGCCAGATGAAACAGCCTTCTGTTTTCCTTCTAACTACCTGTAATCACCTTGCAAGAGCCTTTCTGTCCCTCCATAATTATGTGTCTATTTTAATTATAAGTTGGATAGACTGAACAGAAGTTAATGAAATCCTATGACTTAATAGTTAGGCACTTTGGCAATTCCCAGTTCTCCTCTGCATCTGCCAAACGCTTTCAGCACATTAACAGGAGTAGCAGGACTTAAGTCTTTGGGAGATGAGTTTGTGTAAGGTTTTATATGTATAATTTGTTTCTTTCACCAAACTTTTTTTTCCAATTTTTATAGGATTCATTGAAGTGAATTGAGATGATTTAGCTTGTTGAATATAAACTAGATTTTTCACAATATTCTTTACCACTGTAGAGTATTCTGAGAAGGCTGGGTCTGTGTTTTAAGGCGGGTGAACTTCTCAGCTGACTAAAGCTGAAGGAGTTTCCTCTTTGTTCTACTAAGCTTGATCTGTCTGTCTCACAAGATGCGATTGTGTGTCTTTAACTGTGTGAAATGGACCTTAAGGCATGTTGGTCATGGAATGTTTCTTGATAAGCAGAGTTGGTGTCTTTCCTGTTACAGCCTTCTGCATATGTGCTAGAAATTTTCAAGAAGGTCAAGTCAAGGTGAGTCCAAAGAGCCTTATTGCTGAACAGATTTGTGACTGATTATTGAATTTCTAGGCCTGGGACTGGCTGGGGTCCTTGAATGGTCTTTCATGCTAGGTATGGGCAGTGCTAGAGAGCCTGGAGTTACTGTTCATGGCAGCCTCTTTTGGGAATGGAATTGGGGATTGGAAATTGTTCCTTCTGTGGGAAGTGTGGGATGAAGCTTGTGAATGTGGGTTGCCTGCTTGGAAATGCACATATATGTGGAGAGTAGTTTGGGAATGCTGAGTAGGTAAGGCTTGTGCCTGCTCCCTGTGCCAGAAGATGCCTGCTGGCCTGGGCTGTAGTCTGTGCTTTGTGGGCAGTCACAGACTGGCCATGAGGAATGCTTAGTACAGCTTTTGTACCAGAACCTACCAATATGGAAGTCTTTCCTGCTCATATGTAGCACTGCAGTGGCTGAGACTAATGCTTCTGTCCCTTTGCTTTTTCTTCAGTGAACTGGAAGAGTCTCTCCTGGTGCTGCCCTTCTCCTATGTCCCTGACCTGCTCAGACTCTTCAATGAATATATTCACCTGGGTTCAGATGTTGAACTCCTGTGCCGAGCTCTTCTCTTCCTGCTCAAGTGAGTCCTTTATCTGCCCAGACAGTATCTGGGCTTTCTTGTACATCTCTGGGTCTAAAGCTCTTGGGAAGCATCCTTGAGAATAAACATGTGGCCTCTGCAGGAGGTAAGGAATCACAGCAGCCCACAGTGAATGGTGTGGGAATGGACTGATCAGATGCAGTGTTGACATGCCCAGATGGGGTTGGTTGCTGCTCCTGGTGCCCCAAGTCTCATTCTTATGAAAGATCCTACTTCAAGTCTGAAGTGGCACTGTTGGTGGCAGTCATTGTGTAGAGTTCATGTCCTCAGAGAGATTTTCCCCTTGCACCACCCTATGTTAGACTTCAGAAAATAGCTTTTCCAGATAAATCTGTCCATGCCTGTTATAGTGCTGGTCTGGGGACACCTAATTTAAGAAAAAAAGTATGTCCGGAACACATAGAGGCTCAGGAGAGGGGCTTTCTGATGTTTCTAAGAACAATGCTGCAATACATCACTGCCTGCTTTGTTCCCAGGATACATTTCGGGCAGATCACAGGCAACCACATGCTGGTGACAGTGATAGAAGATCTGAAGAAAACTACCATCTCCAGAGTCAGTGAGGCCCGGGTGAGTGTTGCACCCTCCCCTGCTCCAGGATCTAGAATAACAGGATGGGCCAATGTTTGTGAGCCTGTATTGTCTGTGGTGTCCACTGGGAAAGTTGGTTGGGGGTCTGAGCCCATTTAAACCATCCTCCTTTGCAAAATAGGATTTTGCCTTTTCCTTATGTTTTTCCTTATGTGAGCCTAGCTGTGCTCTGTCCCTCATTTACTCTTGGTTATGTGATATATGTATTTGGGCCTTGGCTCACTAGTTTTCTAAATATGTAGGAGGTAAATAAACTTTCTGTTTTTCTTGGGTTTTTCTGTGGGCTGCTGTCTTAATTAATGCAGACTGTGCATCTTCCCAGAGACAACTTCAGGTGCCTGTCAGCAACTTGTCTTTCAGAACAAGCAATGTATTACAGCTACTCTTAATAAGAGGACTGTGGGGAGCCAAGTGCAGGACTGTTTGTTCTCCTACTTGGATGAAGTTTACATTTAAATAATGTTGCATTCTTTAAAGCTTGGATTGCCCTGCTTTTGTCATTTCTTGGCAAAGGGTTTCCAGTGCAGGACCCTGTGGCCCCTAACAAGCTTGAGATGTGCCTAACAGTGTGGTGCTGGTCTGTCTCTGCAGGATGTGCTGGGATTCAACATGGCAGGGCTTCAGTTCCTGAAGAGGGAGATTGAGGCCAAGGATGAGGTGACATTTTTTGCTGATGCCACTGAACGTTTTGAGGAGAAAAAGAGGAAGAGGAAGAAGAAAGAGAAGATGGTTCTTGCAGTGCTCTAGCATTTGCTGCCCAAGACCTAGAGCACCTGGATAGAGTCATGTAACCTCAGTGCTGGCCATGGAAGTGTTCTTGTGGCTGAACATCTGTGCTGATGTCCAGTGGCTGGGACAAAGTCTGTCCCCTCCCCATGTGGTATAACCAGCTTGTAAACCTAACTCAGAATGGTTGTCTCTGAGGTGAACTATCTGTAGTCTGTTGCAAATGTATGCATTTGGACTGTTTCTGAGGTGACCGTCAAAGGCACATGCTCTGCCTCCAGGGGAATGCCCCTTAGCAACTGAGCTGATTATCCTGTGAAAGAGATCAGCTGATTTTGGCAGCACAGATTCAACGGAATCCAGCACATGGACTGCTGGTGAGACCATACCCTGTCCAGAGAAGGCAGCCGGCAAGATTTCATACTGGTTTGACACCTGTTCATGGCTTGTGGCCTCTGGACAAAGTTCAGTGACTTCTGCTGAAGTGTGAGAACTTGGTCTACAGCTGCTCAGTTTTTTAGTGGGACGGGGAGAAACACGGCTGTACTCTGTTAAAGGAATATTTATATATGCTCTACAAGACTATTTTGTTCACAGCATTTTGTCCTGATATTTGTCTAGTAAAGCCTCAGCTGCCTTGCCCTGTGTGTCAGTTTTGAAAGGATTTTTTTCAGGGAATAAAATTAGTGGGAGTAAATGAAAGGGCTGCCACCCAGGATTGTGCTGTTCTGCAGAGCTGGCAGACTGAGCGGAGAAGTGTGGGTTGTTTGCATTGTACTTGATCCAGTTTTTAGAAATTGCACTGGATTGTTGCAATGTTGTACTTGTCCTGTATCAGACAAAAGAGTTTATTTTCTCAGTGGGGGCAGAGAGGCAGGATAAAGCAAGCAAGGCTCTGCTGCTCTGGTAAGTTATTAGTTTGTAGTACATGCTGTGTTTTTTACCAGTAATCACAGGTTTGGTGGATGTGGAGGCAGCTTCTAGTTACCTTGCTGGCTGTTGGGCCTCCATGTCTGACTCGGGTACTCAAAGCTGAACTTCTGACCTGCATTTCATGTGGATTTTTATTTGCATCTCAGTTTTTGCTGAGTGCTGTTTTTGACTTAGGTTCTCTATTACTACCAAGTGTGCAAAAAGTGAACAGTTCAGTTGCTCAGTCTTTAGGCAGCACCTCAGGTGTAATAACGACACCTCTTAGAGTAACTGTTGTTAGTAAATACCTTTGTCAGGGGCGCTGATTGTTCACTTGATTATGCAGAGTCTGGGTAATTTACAGGAGCATGTTGTACTCCAGTTCCAGCAGGTGGGTCTCAGACTCTTTACAGAAGTAGCAACCTTCATACAGCTCTGCCAGATGTTTCTGGGTGCCTCTCAAATTTTATATTTGTCCAGATATGGGTGAAACTTGTGATCAAACAGCTCCACTCAAACATGTCTCCATCCTGACCTATTCTGTTCTCTTTCATCGTATTCTGTTCTTTTTCTTTACTCCTCCCAGAGAAGACCCTCATAAGAGAGTCTCATAAGAGGAATTACTGCAGTGGGAGGAAGAGGATGCACTGTAGGATGATAAATTTTGTTGGTAAACTCAGTTGACATCTGGTGTCCATGTCAGCTGCTGCTGAAATGGGCAAGCTCACTGGGAAAACAAAGAAAAGTGTTACAAATGGAGAGGTGGCTTGTGACACCACAGTGCACCCTCAGCCAAGGTGAGTGAGGAGAGAGATCCCAAAACCAGGTACCAAAAAGGGACGGTTGACTGTGCCTCCGTATGATGTGCCCTGTTTACCTTAGTGACATGGAGATAGGTGCTATGGAACCTTTGTAATGAGCTGCTGTTTGATGATCCTCTGGGAGGCCTGGGATAAAAAACACAGCCACAGGTGCACATGAACTCAGGGACTGGTGAGAAGGTTGTAAAGGTATAAAAGAGTGGCTTGGGATGCAGAGTCATCATTAGGATGACAGGTGTTTGCTCTAAGTTGGAAGAGGGGGAATTCCTTCACCTTTGTCTCCATTTGCTGTCACTGGTATTAGGGAAGAATTCTTGGAAGAAAAGGTCTTTTAGGTGGTGGAAAGTTGTCCTTTCATAGCTGCTGACACAGGCTCCCCTGCTGAACTTGCCCTCTGGTTCTCTGATTAGTATCACTTGTGACTGGCCTGTACTAATGCAGTACTGGGGTGGCTACTGAGAGCTCAGCATATGCTTTAAATGGAAGAGGTCTGTCCTGTGCCAACAATCCACTGATACACTAGAATTCTGATATCCTTGGGTATATCAACTTGCCCTTTCTTAGGTGAAATTCCCTGGATTTACAAACCTGAGCAGGAAAGCAATTGCAAGTACAGGGCCAGCTTAAATCTGTATCAGAATATGTGTCTCAACAGTGTGAATGAGAGAGTACAAAACTGGCATTCACATTTCACACTGGTGAAAGCTATTATTAATCCCCAGTCATGGGATTCTCAGTCACTCTGAAGTGCTGAGAGAACAAGACGTGCATGTATGAAGGAAAACTCCCCATCTCTCTCAGGATGTCAATGTTGGAAAAAGGATGAAGCACAGAAAATCACCTGGTGGAAATGAATTCATTCATAAACAGGAAGCAAAACTGCATTCAGATACACAAATAAGATGGCTCACAAAAAGAGCCTGAGATGTTTCTCTTAGTCACTGCCATGTAAGTAGGAAAAAGGAGGGGGAAAAGGCCATCTCTAAGGGGCTCAGTCTCCCACTCTGAAGAGGGACAAGCATTTGAAGGTCCTCATGTCTGACAGAGAAGAGGATATAAGCAGAATCCCTCTCTGTCAAGTGTAACTTTGTGTACTCATAACCCTCATCTGGTGTCTGCAGCTAATTAAAGGTGGGTGAACACACAGAAAGTTAAGGTTATGATTGTGAAAGCAAACAGAGACTTAGAAGACCAGAGCTGGTCAGCAACTCTCTTAGAGAATTCACAGTTGACTTCAGTGAAACCTGCTACATGCTGAGTACTTGAAAAAAATTTCAGGTGCCTCAGCACCTGAAACGTAACCCCTTTTTAAAAACAAACCTGTTGGGAACCATTCAGTACTGTAGTAGGGTTGAAATATTGTAATCTTTCCAGTGTTTGCCTTTCAGACACCCATGTCAGAAGTTAATGCAACTTTGGGACCACTTTTCCCATTAATAGGGAACAGGAAAAATATTTATTCACACTTAATCTGATTAAGTAAATGAAAAAGCCTACACTGGGATGTTTCTCTACCGTTGGACTAAAATTCAGGTATTTCAGTGCTGTTGATCCTCATGTTATTCTTCTAGGGCTCTAACCTGTAGTGAAAGAGGAGAGAAAATTAACATAAAAGAAAAAACCCAAACCAGTAAACCCCAGCTCTACCTCTACAGTTGTTGAAGCAAACCCAATAATTATGTCCAGATTGTTTGCAAGTGTTGTGGGAGCACTGTGATTGCTACACACTGGCTTCAGTATATTTGTCCTCTTGATGTTGGAAGGGAACATCATGAGAAAGGGTTCTTACATGGGCTTCAACTAGATCAAGAGCTTGCTTTTATTGCACAAATTGAATGGCACAAAAATAACTACACATTCAGGATGGGTGGTCTACTTAGGCATACCAAAGATTTTCATGGGCAGCTCCCTGTGCAGTATTTAATTCTGAGTACGTTAAGAGAATCTTTGTGAAATGTTTTATATATAAATGTGAAATAACTAAGAAAATATGAATGAGATAAAACTAAATTTGGTCAGGTGATGCTTGATCAGTGATTTTTGCTTGTTGGTCTCTACTAGGAGGGGTGGCAAATTTGTGATCTAGTATTGTGAAGTCTAGTATTGCAGGGATGTTTCCACGTCTCAATGAGAATCACTGACTGGTGATAACCACCTGGAAAGGTGGTTACAGTGGTCACAGTGCCTCTGCAATGACTTAACTGTTTCTACTCTGGATGGCTGAATAAGACTATCTTTAACCAACTACAGGACTTAACCTAGGAGTGTCAGTGTTTCACGTTTCGTGAGACTAAACCAACCAGTCCAGAGTTCCTTGACATATTTGAGATCGATATGGCTTTGAGTCCAGGAGATTTCAGGGGGAGTAATGTTCAAAGAGGCACTAGGTACAGTTTTTTGGTAGTACGGGGTAGCTGTAGCTAGCTTCAGCAGCAATTATCAATCAATTCACAAAAGGACACTGTCAGAACAGAAGGGAGGATTTAGCTATGGCCATGGCAGCTGTGATTAGCTAGAGTAGCCATGCAGGAGGAGAATACCATGTAGTTAATTCCTCTCCACTTGGTGCTTTTAATGGGAGATCACACTGATCAGAATTTCTCTTGGGACAGTGTGTCTCACTAAAATGTGAACTGACTAGATGACTATTTCTCTTCCATTTCAACACAAAGTGAGAGAAGTTTGTCTAAACTGCCTTCATGATGAGCTCCAGGTTGTAAATCCCTAAGGTGGAAGGCATTAAACTGGATGTTTTTATAGACTATAATTGCATATTACTCTGGGGGTAAAATTCCACACTGGAAAAGGTAAGAAGATATTTAAACAGGAAAAAAAGCTATATTTGATGTATGCTGGGCAGTCCTAGAGCAGATGCAGCAGTCAGAGGTCCATGTCTGCGAAGTTTTTCAGAGCTGACTGATGTGGTCGCTTTTCTTTTTCTCCAGAGGAGAGGAAATGAGATACAGCTGGGATTTCTTTACTGACTTGTTAGATAACATGGCAGGCTTACAGATGTTAAAGTTGAAAGAAAAAGATGATGTCAATGTTACACATATGAAGGAAATGGGGACTGTTGAGCTGAGAAGAAACATCCATAGGGTTCCTGTTTATAAACTGTCACCATCAATTGTATTGTAGAGCATCTGAGTTCATATGGACGAGATGAAACACCAGCCTAATGTTAAACATGTTGACTGGTGGTTTCATAAGAAATTCCCAATAAGGCTTTCTTGTTGTCAGGGAAGACTTACCCATTCTAAGCCACTATTAGAAAGCATCAAAAGGAGGACTACAAAGATGGTGAAGGGCCTTGAGGGGAAGCTGTGCGAGGAGTGGCTGAGGACACTTGGTTTGTTCACCCTGGAGGAGGTGGAGGGGAGACCTCATTGCAGTCTTCAACATCCTTGTGAGGGTAAGAAAATGGGCAGGTATTGGTCTCTTCTTTGTGGTGACCAGTGACAGGACCTGAGGGAATGGCCTGAACTTGTGTCAGGGGAGGTTTAAGTTCGATATCAGGAAAAGGGTCTTCACCCAGAGTGTGGTCAGGCACTGGAACAGGCTCCCCAGGAAAGTGGTCAAAGCACCAAGCCCGACAGAGATCAAGAAGGGTTTGGACAATGCTTTCAGGCACATGGTGTGATTCTTGGGGCTGTCCTGTGCAGGGCCAGGAGCTAGACTCAGTGATCCTTGTGGGTCCCTTCCAACTGAGAATATTCTGTGATTCTCTGTATAGATTGATTGTCTGAGGCTACAAAAATGTGGTGTATGAAACAGTGTGTGCAGAGGGTTGTGTGTATTTGAATTTGTCACATTAAGATTGCCCTATCTGTAAGGCTCCTGTCCCTTATGAGACTTGCTGTCAGTGTCAAACGGTCATCAGTATGACTAGGTTTTAGAAAGTGAAGTGTTAAAGAGAGGCTGATTTATTAGGGCTTAACTGTAATAAATCCAGCTGCCAGGACTTGTTTAATGTGGAGACAGTAAGTGAAGGATTTGGGAGAGGACTGAGGAGGCTCTGCTATGAATGCCTCCATGGAGCTGAGCAGTTGTAGTAATTTGCAGATCTCTTGTAATGAATCCTTTGGTTAATATCATCACAGTGGCTCCCTTCTCTTGTCTCAGGTGACCATGTCAGTGTGATGGGGGCATGACAGCTTTGCTGTGAGTTCCATGAGGTTTGTTCATGCTGATGATGAAGCCAAGAGGAGGTAAACAACTGTACTTTAATTTGCAGCTGGTATCACTGCATCCAGTACTTACACTAACTAGAAGGCTTTCGGGGTAGTGTAATCCGTAGCCGTGGCTTGGGGCTTGTAGGAACTGCCCGGACTGTTGCTGCCATCCGTCCTTGAGGGTATCCTTCTGGGCGGCACTCATAAATGTCATTGGCTAACACAGGTGGAATGTCATGTTAAAGACCTAACCCTTTTGGTACATTTATTTAAAATAACGTGTGGGGGTTGGAATGAATTCTGGAAATAAGATCGTGAAATGTCTTGAATGTGGACTACTGTCCTCAGCTCAAAGATTAAAGGACCAGGTAAAATACTGGGGAAGGGCATATGTTTTGGAGGCTGGTCTGCAACTGTGTGTCTGAGGACTGGGTGAGTGGGAACAGAACAGCAGCTGGTTTTGCTGCAATGCAGTCCTGTCTCAGCTCTGCAATTACAGGCATGAAAGGTTTCTTTGGGCCACTACAAAGTAAATTTGGGAAGTTTCAATGTTGCCTCTGAGCATATAAAGCCTTAATGGAGTTGCTGTTAGCTAGTATTCTGATCAGACTCAGAAGACCCTGAAGTTCTCTTTTCTTTGATAAGGGTGGCCCTTATTGTGAATGAAGGTTCTGACATGTTTGGATGTAGCTTGCCATGCTATTTCTTTTATAGGTTTCCATAACTCTTCTCCCAGGCTTTTGTGTGTATATTTGATTAAAAGTCAAACAGAACTTCAACCTTCTGAACTTGCCCTTAAAAATGAGCCTATAATTTTATCTAAAAAAAATAATTATAGCTTCTGGAGCACAAGGGAAGGAGAAATAACAGTTCTTGACTTTGCTATTTTCTTTTACTGTACCCCTGTCCTCAGTGAAAGAACTGAAAAGCCCACTGAACCCACAGTGGACTCATTTCTGACAGCATTCATGCACTTCTGTGCTTGCATCTTTGCTGCCGCAGGGATTGTCTCATTTGTCTGTTTAGTATTATGATGATACATCATTTTCTTGCTCATGAGGTTGTACCATAGATTCAAAAACGTAATAGAGTAATTTCATGAGGAGTGGTTGGAAAGAGTTCCTGTTATTTTCATTTATTCTTTTAAAAGCCTCATCTTTCTGAGTTGCCATTCTTCCTTTCCCCACTTTTCAAAGCTTTGTTATTCTAATGTAAATTGCTTTTGGCATCAGGATCTTAAACTGTTCATTTGTTGTGCTTTTGAAAACATCCATTTGTGTGTTTCTGAAAACTACAGTAAAGCTTGCTACCTCAGCAGCCTGCACTGGAAACAATGCTTGAGGCTCCTGACAGGAAGATGGTCTCTGGGGTTGATGCTACAAGATATGTGTGGGAAATAAGACAACAAAGGATATTTGCTTTCACAGGCAGGAGAAGAGTGTCTGTTTCTGTTAATATTTCAATATCATGGGAAACTTCTTCAAGGCCACCAGTATCTTTCCCTTCAATTACCATGGCAAAAATCTCTATCTCCAGTTCAACCTCCAAGCCTGCTGCCACCTAGGAGAGACAGAGGATTACTCACAGGTAAGGTGCAAGTTTCATACATGTGCCCTCTAGCAGTCCTTGGAGCTGGTGGTTCTTCAGTGTTTTCTGATGAAATCAGACTCACTGCCCAGCACATTACTGCACCCAGTATCTGTTTCACTAGAAAGGTCTGTACAAAACACTGTCGTTTGAAAGAAAACTATCAGGTGATCACATTTCCCCCTCTTGTATTTCCTTTTAGGTTCCAGAGGAAAAAAGGGGAATTGGGCCAGCTGAGAGAGAATCAAAAAGAGAGGTGGTTGATGCCCGAAGCCTGTCAGCGTTCAAGAGGCATTTGGACAGTGTCCTTAATACCATGCTTTAACTTTAGGTCAGCCCTGCAGCGGTCAGGCCATTGGACTAGATGGTCATTGCAGGTCCCTTCCAAATGAAATAAATACTCTAATCTGTTCTAAAAAGAACATAGAGGTAGGGAGATACAAAAAGGATGGATGTGTGGAGAAAAGAAGAAAATGGGAATTATTCCAGCCATCTAGCTGGATTTCTGTAAAGCTCTTGACACAGTCCTCCACAACATCCTTCTCCCTAAATTATTCTGATTTTAAGTACTGAGTTGTGGCTAGGGCTCTAGACTAGGAGGTTTGACTTGCGTTCTGGCACTGCCTCCTGCACAAGTCATTGCTTCTTGATTCCACACACCAGCAAAGATTTTGCCTGGTATTACCTGGATGCCGCGGGGATACTGGCCAGTACTATTTATTGAGGTACAATGTGCAGGTGAAGAGAGAGACTGAACAAAAGCAGAAAGCATGAAAGCTTCCTACTTACTGAGATAACAGTGTGCTATGGTGCTTTGCTAAATAAAAGCCTTAAGGCAGAGAATAGTTGGAAGCAGGAGAAGAAAGGACTGAGGCAATAGTTTACTAGGTTCAACTCTTGACGGTATCAGGACAGGAAATAAACTCTAGGCATAAGACAGAGCAGATATAACAAATAATACCCTAAATGGAGGGGAAAACTCAGAGGTAGTGTTAAAGTTTGCTTTGAAAAAGCTCTCTTTAACCTTGCTGCTTGACCTGCTGCTTTACACTGAACTTTATGTTTATCCCTCTGCATTCTGGCACAGGCTCTGAGACTGTGGTGGGTGGTGCAGGGGTGCTTGGCTGAAGGTGGTAGAGGGACAGTGGAAGCCAGAATCACTTCAAATAACTTTAAACAAATGGTGTACCCTGCCAGCTCTATTCCCAGGCAGCTTAAGTGACAGGACCCCTAGAAAGCCTGAGGGCCAGCTGAGTCTCGAAAAAAACCAAAAGATCTCTTGTGTAACCTACAGGTGCTGGTGTGTACATCACTCTCAGTCCTGTGCATGGAGGTGGCTGCTTCACCCGAAACCTGTCAGAAAGAGAAGAGAATTAGTTTGACAGAAACTGTTTCAGGCAGGCAGAAGTCACATCTAGGAAGCATGCTGTCTGCTCTTCCTCTGCTTTTGTAAACGACAGCAGAATTTGTTAGCTCATCCTTTCCATCACAATGTACAACTTGGACTACAGCGGTATTCCTGGGCTTCTCGCCAAGACTCCGGTTTCTAACAAAAAAACCCCAAAGGAGCAGATTATTGGGCTAAAATAAGCCTTCAAAAAAGCTTGTTAACACTACCTGGTCCTTACAACAGAATGTGAAACATCAGCATTTTAAGCTTACACATGCAAAGGAAGCTGAAGTACAAACAGCTTGGCAGACACCTGTGCACTGCACACCCAGGAGTCCTTAATGATCTTTATTTAATGTCCTTTGATATGATTCTATTGCACAAGACATGATACTGGTATGAATTTTGTGGAAATAATCTTTAATTTAATAGTATCAACTAAACCAGAAGTTTCACTTCCTCATTTCTTACTGATTGTTACACATCTGAGATTCAGTCCTTTTGTGCGTACAACTTCCACTGTTAAAATTGCTAAAGATCATTAGATCAGATATGACCTTCACTTTTGCATCACTCTGGAATTTATCCTGTGGATTTCATTTTCACTTGAAGAACAGTTACCAGCATGTACTTGCACCAGAAGCTGTTAAAGGAAAGGCAGTAGAGAGGCGGTAGAAGAGGCATTCCTAGTATATGGCTCCATCTTATGGAAAGCTCTGGCAGACTTATAAACTGGCTGGCAGAATTCCTGCTCTTTCTCTAGAGTGGTGGCTGTTATGAGAAACTGTACTTGATTTTTGTCAGGATCTGTTTGGACAGATAAAAACCAGGGTACTAAAAATTCAAACTAACCTTGAGAAGTTCACGCCAACGTTCTTCATGATTACTGTAGTTGCATAGGTGCAGCCTTCCTTTAACACTCCAAATGTCACTCTGGGTGGAATGAGATGGAAGCCATTAAGATCCTGTCTTGTTGTTGCAAGAGAAGATGTTTTGATCTTTCCTGCCACGGGATCTTCTATCTTTGCAAACAAAATATTAGACAAAGAGAAAGTTGGTGGCTGTCAAGTGAAGTTTAGAGTTACTTAACCTATGTTTGACTTCTGTCCACTCATCCTCAAGAATTACAAAAAGACATCCTAATCTGAGTAAAAACTCAAATGATGAGGCACTTTGAATATTATCTGCAAATTTATACTGATTTTGAGTTTTTAGACGTATTAAGCCATTGACCTTTCATGTGAGTGCCTGGTGCAGAACGAGTTTGTCCCACCAGTTGAGAAGAAAGGTACTTTTAGAATTGCCAGTAAACATACATGAATTGCAACTGCCACATTTCAGTAAACAGATTCAAAGTACCTTCCAGTATTCACTCCAGAGCAAAGATTTTATGCAAAAGAGATGACTGAGAGGATATTAATATTGACAAGAGAGATGTTATTTTACCTTTTTATTTGGTATGGAGTTTGGTTTTGTCCCCTGAAGGGATGACGGTAATATTACTTTCTCTTTTCTTGTCTGTCCTGCAGCATTCACTGTCAGACTTTGAACTTTATGTTGAAAGGGTGCCTCTTCTGATCTTGCAGCCTTGTTTAGGTCTGGAAATAAAAGATGTCAAAAGCACAAAAAACTAAGCATAATAGGTGGATTAAATTTGTATTGCAAATATTTTGTCAAAAGTTGTTATAAAATGATATTAACCTGCTCCAAATTACATTCTGGAAGGCAGATTTACCTGTTGTGCTGCTGGAACCTTCATTTTGTTTGGAAGGAACTTGCAGCAGAAGACCAGGCAAAAGTGATGAATCACTTATAGTATCAAGAAGTTCAGCTGCTAAAGGGAAAATAACAGAATATTGAGACAAGTGTTTTTCATGATCATCATCAGTTTCATAAACACGTGAAAAAAAATCATAAGGTCTTTGCCACTTTAATTTAGACAACCTTGGAAGGCTGTCTACATAACCATGAGGGGCTGGGAAAATTCTGCATGTGTCATTTTGCTGCACTGGGCCACAGGGATCAAAAATGCCTATTGTGTGATTAGTCATTTCATGTTCTCTGGCTAACTGAGCAACAAGCCATAAAGGGCTAAAGGATAAGCTAACACAGGTCTTATAATGACTGCAAAAAGAGGAAATATGGGAATTAGTGGCAGTCTGATAAAGCCCAATGGATGACTGTTTTCCTGACATGAATCTTTGCTGTGTAGACTTTTAATGTCAGTATATGATTTCAGTAACTTGTCAGGGCTGCTTTTCATGCAGAATCAAAGTATTCCTCTCAATTCTGTCAAGCTCAAACATAAGATGATGATTCACTCTTTCACTGCTTCTCGTCATCTAGTCACTGCTTTCCTCCTATATCCTCCAAACTATCCTTAGCCTGCATGTTTCCTATTCCATATTACTTTTGCACCAGTTCCCTCTTACCACTGAGTTTCAGAATTCCATCTCCCATTCTTTTCCAACAGCCATACTAGTCTTTTTCTAAACTTGGCCTCCTTGGTTCTTGCCCATCTACCCCTAACTATTGTTTATTCCATTTATGTTTTTTTTGAGCATTTTGCATCCATCCACCTCTCATTTATAGCACAATTCTTCAGCTTTGCATCCAAAGCTGATAGTGCTTCTACATTCAGTGATGTCTGCAAAGGCTTCTTCCTCCTGAAAACGATACTAAAATGTTGCCAGACCATAGATTACCTCTACTGGGTTTTTTAATTGTGTCTGGAGGGAAAGTCACACTTTCTTTTCTTTGAACTGGAGGAACTTCCATACACAGTGCTTCCACATCAGGAAACTAGAGAAAAGTAAGAAAGAGGGCTTATGTTTCCCAAATAACCATTTATAAAAAGCAAATAGCAGACACTCTCCTCCCCCTGCAAAAAAAGAAAGGAAAAAATAAAAATAAAGAATATAAAGAAAACAAATAAGGAGAACCAAAGTGGTAACTATAAAAAAGATACACAGTTACCTCAGGTTCCAATGTACATTTTTGTGTATGTTTTATGCACTTACAGCATTTATCAGGAGAAATTACAGCAGGAAAGCTCCTAAGGTCACCTCTAACTTAGGAATGTTAGTTTTACTAATTACCTAATAATCTAATGAGCAGGGAGAGGTTTTGAGGGATAAGTGAAAAGACCTGAGGTTTAGCTTTGCTCTGAATCAGACTCTCTCCAGAGTTTATAGAAAGAATTTTACAGAGTTTTTACTCAGTAAACATATACCATCTTCAAGATATGTTTCTTTTTGACAAGGGCATATAATTCCCAGTATTAATTCTGCCACAACTGTCCTTTGTAATGGTTTCTTGAGATAAACGGAGGCTGAGATATAATAAACCCACGTCCTTCTGTGGGAGTATGGCAGATACTACCTGGCCTAACACAAACTCTTCCCATCTTCAGCTGCATTACCTTTTTTTCGAAAAATTCTTTGCTGAATTCTGACTCAAAATATGGAAGAAATCTTTTGTTTCTTATTGCCATTAAGGTCTCCTTTTCTTCAGCAAGTTCTTTCCTATGTATGATTTTTACATTGTTGGTAAGGGAAAAAAAGAAAAAAAAACATTATAACTGAGTTCACCCTGTTTATCAGTATTACACATTGAGAAATGGAATTGGTAAAGGCAAATGGCATTTTTTCTCCCCGGTTAATCACACATGGATTGATATTCTTGTTACTGGCAATTTTCTCAGTGATGAATCAAGAATGGACTGGTCTGATCAAAATGCATGTGGATAGTGGATTGGCTGCTATGAAGAGCTCCTACTCAAAGCATGCTCCATTGCTCTGAATCTTGTGGAACATGTCTGGGACTGTCAGTAGTGTCTTTTCAAACTTCCAACAAACATTTAAATCTAAGAATTGGTATTTCAGATCCATTGCTGAAATTTTGAACACAAAATTAATCTCATTTCCTGGATACAGAAAATTCTGTTCAATTTTCTGAAGGTAAGATTCACCAGAGTAAAGACCAGTTATGTTCTGCTTCATTTAGCCCAGTTTTACACTACTAGAGTTTCACTGACTTGCAGGGTCTAATATCAGCCATGAAATTATCACTCTTAATCATACTTAATCTGGTTTTAAAGCCAGAATTGCACATGATGTTCTTGTGTGCTGGCATATGTATTTAAAGTAATTTTTTTAGGGGTATGCAAAATAGTGTGGAATGCTGTATTAAAATATAACTCTGAAACTCTAAAAGGTTTATTTCGTGCAAATCAGAAAGTAATTAAGAAGAAATATGGAAGATAAGTTAGTTTTCAATTGCTATTTAACCTTTTACAAAAATAAGAAAGAAAAAGCAAGTTTCTGATTATAATATTAATTCATAGAATCATAGAACCATAGAATCATAGAATCAGCTGGGTTGGAAAGGACCTCCGGGGCCATCAAGTCCAACCCCTGATCCACTACCACTGTGGTTACTAGACCATGGCACTAAGTGCCACATCCAGTCCCATCTTAAAAACCTCCAGGGATGGAGAATCCACCACTTCCCTGAGCAGCTCATTCCAATGCCTGATTACCCTCTCTCCTATTATCTAACCTAAACCTCCCCTGGCAGAGCTTAAGACCATGCCCTCTTGTCTTACTGACAGTTGCCTGGGAGAAGAGACCAATCTCCACCTGGCTACAACCTCCTTTGAGGTAGTTGTAGAGAGTGATGAGGTCTCCCCTGAGCCTCCTCTTTTCCAGGCTAAACAATCCCAGTTCCCTCAGCCTCTCCTCATGGGACTTTTTTACATTACTCTGGTTCATCTAAGAAATACTGAATTTCCTAAATAGCTGTCAATATAAATGAGAAGTGTACAGTATATTCCACACTAGTGGCAGAACCAGTAAACAAAACACAGGGCTTCTGACTTCAGTCTTGTTTTGAATAGCCTAAGTTAACAGTAATACTGCTGGGTTTTGGGGGAAAAAAAAAGAGAGAGGCTCAAACCATTTATTCAGTGTTTCTGTTGCAGAAAATACCCCATTATTTGCGAGCAAGTCCCTGGACTATTACCCAAGACCTGGTGAAATCAATAACATTCTTTACAAACGCAGATTAAGCTGACTCATAAAATAAGTTCAACCTACTAATGTTATTACCTGTGCTGCTCCAGTCTGCTTTGCCACTTGGACATAGGTGTTACTCCTTCTGGGCTGAATGATCGAAAAAAACCCCAAAAACAGAGAGAGTAGTGGAAATGAGAAAACTAGCATTGTGTTCTATAAGCAAAAAAAAATATTTACAAGATACCCCTGGAAAGAAAATGCTCTTTATGAGAATATGTTATGTTAACACCTCAGGTGACTCCTGGCTTGGATTTGTATGGTTTACACAAAATAGTTTGGTCATATCTGCATTTTTATTAGATCATTCAATCAAACAAACATTCAAAAGCCTTTCCCAAAAAACTTTAAAGTATGTTTCAGATAAGGAAAGAGAGGCACAGAGGCACAAAATAATCATAGGACAAGCTATTAAAACACTGTGATATATATCTAGAGATCCAGGTCCCAGTCCTTAATGACAGTCAGTAAAGTACATTGCCTTGCCTGTGTGCTTGGTTCCATCCTGTGTGTTATTTACACTTGCATCAGTTCTCTCTGTTCTGTCCTACCTTAACTTCTGCTGTTGGTCCTCTCTTTGTGTAGTGATTATCTGCTTTGTGTGATGAGAAGCCTGTTCATACAGCTCACTCACATGAGCTGCAAGGTAAAGAGTATTATTGTGCACACTCTGCTAAGCAGTGCTAAGTGTTATGAATAAAAAACATTGAAGGATACATTTTTAATGCATCTTTCTGTCACTTTATGAAAACCTAACACAGACTTTGTTACTGTGAGGGAAAAGGCAGAAAGATCTCCATTCCAAAATTGACTTCAGAACTTTAACAGATAAGAAATTAATTGACTTCAGTATAGAAAGGATGAGAAGCAAAGGATGATTAAGTTCACACTCCAACCCTGTATTTCCTGAAATATCTTTATGTTCTTGAATATCTTGAACCTTGAAAAGATACAAATCAAATACCTGTGAAGAGGAAAAGTTGCTGACATTCAGCCATTTTCTGACTGGGGAGCAACATTCCAGGTCTCTATCTTCAGCTGAAGAAAATAATGTGGGCTTTCAGGGACCTGTATTACATTCAGCTTGCTTAAATTGTGCTTAATTGTAGCTGTGAAGCAGCCATAATCAACATTCTCATGGAAGGAACTACTAGTTCAATATGTATAATGGAGAAGTACCAGTCTTTCCATGCTTAAGATTGTGACCAGCTGTAATAAAGAGTTGCCCTGTCTGCTGACATATTTTATAAAATGTGTTGCTTATTTTATGCCTTGAACCTAAACTGTGAGTCCAAAGAAATTTCCTTGGTTGAAAACAAATTTCCGTGACAAAACTTAGGAAATCTGAGTATTTGACAGATGTGATCTTATTAGACTACAACAATATCTCTTAAGTGTTTTAGGAATTACATAAGTTCAAACTTCAAAATGTGTGTGTGGGTTTTTGTTCAGCTTTTTCACCATAAAATATATTTTTCTCTTTTTCTATTTTTACCTATTTTAAACAGCTTTTCTTTCCCACTATCTTCTTCATTAATAATGTTACATTAAAATTGGACCTCCATTTAAATCAAGAAACTGTAGCAAGCATTTGTTGCAGCAGTTTCCATTTACTTTGCATAGCATGTCATTTTATAACAAGCAGAAATACTCTTGACAAGGTAGGAAGGGCAGAAAAATAACACTTTAAAAACTATCATCACTAGGGGATAGAATGTTATGGATTTTTCTATGGAAAAGGCTTATGGATTTTTAAAAGAAACAGTCATCTTAATTTTTATTTGTACATACAGAAAACATTAATTAATGTTAAAAAGTATCTTATGAAAATTTTAACAGAAATTCATGAGGGAAAGCTAATATGTTGCTCCATTTTTTTCCTTATACAAGGTTAATGTAACCAAAACCCATGATCATTTGAGATCAGATTTTCTAGTCTTGTAAATTATCAGGATTCATCTAGTTGCTTTGAAAAACTTGTCTGAAAAACTGATACTTGTATAAAAGCACTTACTGTCATAGTTTTTACACCTAAGAAAACTTACTATCTGGAAATGTGAGTCACAATATCAAATACACATACCTAAACACAGGAATTATTTTTAGAGGTACTGAATCTTTGATGCTAACGAGTTCTAATCACCTGTGAAATTTACACTGAAGCATGCACATAGCACATAGATGAATTCACCTTTATATTCCTTCTTTAAAAATAATATTACAGTACTTTAAAACTTACTATGATATTTTACAATTAAAAAATACAGCTATTCAATTTTTATTACCTCTATCACTGAGATTTTCAGTTGACTTCTCCCAGTTAGGGAAGGACTGCAATGAAGAAGGAATAGCTGTGACCATGTGAGAAAAAAAAAATCACAACAGCAGCATCTTATTCAAAGGATTTCTATCCCAAACAAATGTTGTTACCTGACAAAGTGACTACAAGAATGGAGGTATTTCAGGATGTTAGAAAACATGAGCTGGGAAAAAAGGAAATGAAGTACAATTCCCCTGGTCCAAACACGTATTTGTTTCCTTCTTGATGACCTACTTCACAGATGGCTTTGTATTTTATATGGTTGCTGTTTATGATCTCAACTAAACTAATTCATAATCAAACTCAAATCCTTTTGCAAAGGCTTTGAACCAGATTTAAAACTCATGGTCACAACAACAAGTCAAATGGGAAATATGTTCAGGAATTTGTAGGCTTTGTTACTCACAACTCTCATGTGGCTGGTTTACAGTAAAGTGAACGAGGAGTAAGAGACTCTAAACTCAAGTGTTTCCTTTATGCTCATGCTGTCTCTGAAGCAGTTAACTGGAAAGCAGAATTCTTGCGACCAGACAGTCTAGGTTGTAACAGAGGTAGGGAACACTGGAGACCTGGAAGGAGTGACACTGATTCCTGGGTCACAGCAGGTGCACAGTGAGACTACTGCTCAGAAAAGTGTTGCCCAGTGTGAAATCTGTACCTGGAAATGTGCTCATAGTAGCCAAGACAATCAATAATAATTAGTCACTAGACAAGTTCACTGGAACTGAGCAGCATGTGAGATTCAGCACCTGGATCTCATCAAAGCAAAGCAATGTCTGCCTAGAGGACAGAGGCAGGTGGAGTTACTGGCAGAACATTTCTCTGTTCCTGTTTTCAGAGAAGCCCTCTTCTCCCATATACCCACTTTTCCCATTACCTATTCCTCTCCTTTTTCTTTCTGTGCTCTAAATATCCATGCAAATTAGCAGATTACAGTTTCCAAAAAATATATAAATTCTGCTCAGCAGTAATAACAATATTCCTCCAAGTTGTTTTTGTATTATCCCAAAAGCAGTGTTTAAATTCTTACTATGGAGGCGGCTGTGGCTGAAATAAAAGTCTCCTAGTGCAATAGCAACAGACTGGAAATCCCAAGGCTGGGGGATATACACATTTCGGTAATTTTGGTCTGTGTGTTTGGAAATGTATCATTCAGTAGAGTCAAACTCCTGAAGTGTTTTGAGCAATGCTTCCCCAAATGGCAGTAGTGCCATTCAGTAGCCCACCTTAATACTGTGTGGCTTTGCTTTAACATTAAACTACAGCATAGCTGGCACCGTTCTATCCTGACATTTACTGTTTTATTACCGGACAATAATGTGTTTCAAGGGTCACACTTCCAATGCAATACAATGTTTTTGTTGGAAAAAGTAGTTAAAAATTGTATTTTTCTCACTGTAACCAGTTCAAGGAGACTTGCGGCATTCTCCTTTTCCTCTTCTGTTCTTGGTTCTTTCACATTCATCTCTTCCAGCTCATTTTCATGCTTTAAAATGTTGTCCATATATTCCTGGTGGAACAATGAAAAAGAGTAAGAAAGAGGCAGATGTTTTCTTTGCAGAGGTAGACTTAAGGGACCCATGTACAGAGAAAAGAATTTTTGGAAGTAATTAGAGAACCATCAGATGACTTGGACTGGAAGGGACCTTGAAGATCATCTAACTCCTTCCACTATAGCAGGTTGCTCAGGGCCCCATCCAGCCTGGCCTTGAACACTTCCAGGAATGGGGCATCAACAACTATCTGGGAAACCTGTGCCAGTGTCTCACCACCTTCACAGTAAATAATTTCTTCCTAATATCTAATCTAAATCTATATTATCTATATTATTAAGATAAGCTTAATGAATAAAAGGTGTTCTAACAAATATTGTTTGTGATCCGTATCTCCCTACTGTTTGATGTCTGTAGAGGTCTGAAAGCTCCCAAAAAGTCCAATTTCCAAGTCCCCCCACAATTTGCCTCAAATGTGAGAGAGGTTTCAGACAGGCACAACTCAGCATGGGGGAATTATATCAAAATTTATTACTAACAGAATAAAAACTATAGAAACTAAAAAGCAAATAAATACACACTATTAATACAATTTCTACCACCCCTGGGGCCCTCCCACATCAGTTCAGAAGAAAACCTTCAGGGCGATATCTAAAGTCTCTCTCTCATTGGGGTACCAGGGAAAGAGTCTTTTTCACCCCTACCAGCTGCTCGGACTCTGTCAAGTCTCCTCCTGAGCTGCAAGGGAACACTTGTTTCATTAGGTCTGCATCAGGAGCTACAGAGAGTCAGCTTTTGAGTCCTTTCTCTCTGTTTCATGAAGGTTCCTCCCAGGGAGTAACATTTCAGGGACTTCTCCACTTCGGGTCCACTCTTCCTCCCCAGGTTGCAGGATTTTCCGGGTTTTTGGCTCAGTCTTATACCCCAAATAGTTTTCACCAAAGTTCTTACCCAGAAAAAGCCTGCTTGGTTTGGCTTCTCTCTATCTCAGCTGAAGCATCAGGTTGATTTGCCACGTAGCAAGGGAAGGCGTTCCCCCGCATTCCTTGTCCTTCGGTTTTTGGCTGCCCTCGTCCAAACCTACGCAGGGCACCTCCGAGCCCCTTGGCCCATCTCCGTTGCTTCAGTCTCAGCTCCAATCGCCCCCTCCCCCGCCATTGATACCCAATTTGTCTATTTATCTGTTCTCTATTACTTACTGGATTATGTTATTATGTGACTAATATGTCTGTTCTAGAACAAGCAGCAGTCACAAGTATTGAGGCCATGTTGCTGAGAACACAGCTGCGTTGGGCAGGGCACTTCTCCAGGATGAAGGACCACCGCCTCCCTAAGATCCTGCTTTATGGTGAACTTGCCACCGGCTGCTGCACGAGAGGAGCCCCAAAGAGAAGATACAAGGACTCCCTGAAACAACATCTCAGCCTTGGCCATATTGATCAACATAACTGCTCTACTCTGGCCTCCAATCGGGAGCTCTGGAGACACGCCATCTATAACGCTGCTGATGCTTTTGAGAAAGCACGCAGGATCACCCTTGAGGAGAGAAGACAACGCAGAAAGAACCGTGTCTTGCAGAATATACCACCTAAGGAGTCTTTCTGTTGTGCCTTTTGCAACCAGACGTGCCTATCTCGTATTGGCCTTTTTAGCCACCAGCGCACTTGTAACAAACGTGGGTAGAGCCCTCCCCCAGTCTTCGTTCGCGAAGCCCAGCCATGAACTACTTACTGGAAGAATGAATAAATGTGATTGTAGTACCTTGAGGGAAAGATGCAGCTTTTCTCTTAGTTCATCACTGAGTGGCTTATACTGGAATAGCTGACGGATTACCAGTTTATTAGGACATTTACGCACAGGTACTGGTAAGCACGACTGCTCTGCAGATCCAATGCAGAGACCCTTCCAAATACATGTTCTGACTGAGGGATCTGTGATCTTCCTCTGAACATAGAGAAGAACAAGCAAAAAGAGCAAGAAGTTACTAATATTACCGACTAAATGCAGACATCAGCAATGTGTGTCTCAGCTGAAAAGCATATGTTCTCTGTACAGAATTAAGAATCTAGACAATTAAGCTGGTAGATTCCTGGGAACAATTTATCTAACCTCTTCATCTGGCAAGATGAACTCCCCTTATAATTGCTATATCCCCTCACTGAGTGTAAAAGAAGCCCAAGGGGACTACACGTTCCCTGACACACTCTACCCCTTGCTTTGTCTGCTTAATAAACTGAACTTAACATTCCCATTGTTTAGAGTTCCTTCTCCCCACAGAGACAATCATCTATTGCTTTAACAGGAAAAGGCAGTTTTGAAACAATCATACCTCAAGAGGAGAAGATGCTTCCTCAGTCCCTGACTGAAGTTTTGGTGGAGCAATATTCTCTGGTTCTGACTGAAGATTTGGAGGAACAATATTCTCTGGTTCTGACTGAAGATTTGGAGGAACAATACTCTCTGGTTCTGACTGAAGATTTGGAGAAACAATACTCTCTGGTTCTGACTGAAGATTTGGAGGAACAATACTCTCTGGTTCTGACTGAAGATTTGGAGGAACAATACTCTCTGGTTCTTTCTTCATTACCCAGGGGGAGGCGTCAGTCATAGGGTGGAGGATAGTAATACTTAAAATACCTGGTTCAAAGACACATTTTACTAAGAATCAGTTCAAATTAAAAAAATATGGACAAGTGTCTCTGACCTACACAAAAACCCACTTAACTAAGTTTAAAAAAATCTTATTATCAATTGATAAAACTCCATGTATCCATGGCAACAGATAATATCAGATCACTGAGTTGATTATAGAATAGTTGGACAAGTTCAGATTACTCAGACCACGCTTAACAATAAACTGTCTATGCTACTTGCTTTGATTCTTGGGTAACAGCTCAGTTGTATACTGTGTGGAGTATCCCAAACAAGGAAGAGCAGACCACTGACCCGTGTTTACTGAATATTAATCTCAGAAGCCGTACAACATATTTAGAACATGAAAAATTCTTCACTGTATTTTATACTTCACAATCTGATCAGTGGAAGCATTCCATTAGAGATGATCTATTCCTACTGTTTGGATAAATTTTAATGTTTGTCAAAATATTTTTTCCAGCCCAACTGAAAAACTAATTAACTTACTGGCCATCAAAATAGATATCACCACTGAGGTACTTTGTCACATTGACAGAAAATTCTGAAGCCTTGCTGTCAAGGCAAATAGAGCCAGCATTGTGAAAAGTGAAGTATGAAGTCTGGAAAATCAGATGTGCTATTATTACAAATGACTGCTGGTGGTAAGCAAGTTTTCTTGATTGGGATTTTCACTGGGTATGTATGTTCTCCATCTTTCTGATCTTTTTACCTGCTTTGTCTTCCTGGCTCCCTCAGTTCCACTTCTTTTTCCCTTTTCCCATAGCAAAACTATTTCATTCAGTTTCTACAGTGGGGAACTGGTCATTATTGTGAATACAAGTAGACTTAAAAATGTGCAACACCTGATAAGAGTAGTAAGTGGGAAAACTGTTTCCTACGCTTATAACATAAATCTTTGTCAAAATGTCTTAGTATTTTACAGCTTGAGGCAAATTACCCTTATCATCCCCTCCATATCCAGGGCAACCATACATGCCTGTCTTTTAAAGATACATTTTTTTGTTAGCATCTACCTGTTCTGCCACAGTGTATTTTATAGAAATACAGTATCTCCAACTAACTTTACAATGATAACCAACCATTTCAGGATGTAACTTCTTTCACTGCTACTACAAGGTGGTTGGGACCACATACTACTGGCATCCTCTATTTCAGTCATGTTTTTTCAGCTTCTTAACATGTATCCTTTCCAACAGACAGGTTAAGGGTCAACATCAGGGTATCACTGTCTTCACTGCAATATCATTAATGAAGACTGTGATACATTCAAATTTTTTTTATGGTAAGTATAGGAAATATCCGTTTTGGTAATTTTGTTTGTGTGACTGAGAGTGGATAGAGATACGCCATTTGTTTTTTTACTTTTCTCTTAACAGTGTCCTTCAGTCAATTCTCTGCTTCCCAAAGTTCTCCCACAAACTCCTCCTTTCCCATGCTTTGCTGCCAGACACTTGTCTGCATGGGTAAAAACATTTCCTGTCCAAATAAGTGTTTTGAAACTTCGGACCCCACCTTTGCAATTCTTTCTATTAGTAGTCTGTCAGAAATGAAAAGTTTTCTACCTGGATGTTCTTGTACAGGATCCTGCAAGATTGCAGTGGCAGGATCACTACAGGCCTCAACCAGATACGTGTGTACATCCCGGCTCCGCAGGAGCTCAGTTCCAGAACCATCCTCATAGACAATGAAAAACCTGTACAGCCAGACACATACATGGAACTGTATCAAGAAAATGGAGCTCCAACATGATGACATCAAATGTGCAAGAAAAGAGCACTGAACAAAGGAGGAACAAATCTATCAACCCTGCACAAATACTGCACAGTAAAGAAAAAAGGTGATGAGCATACCTGGGGGCATGCTCATCATAAGTGATGGGTTTGTCAGCTTCTTGGAATACTGCTGCTGAACTTCTGTCCTCCTTGTCATCAGAGTCAGTGCTGGGAACACACACGTTTGTGCTGCCATCAGCCATGACCTGTAGTAGAAATGATATAAAATTACTTGAGTTACAAGATACTTTTAAAACAGTAACCGGCTGCTGAACTTTAATATGATCTAGCCAGTGAAAGGGACAGAAAAAACTTATTTCATGTTGAGCAACCTGAAACACATAGGAAGAAGAAATGAAGAGGAAAACTGAACAGACAGTGAAAAAAGCAAAACATTTCTAGAAAGACATGCTGTATCATAAATACTAATACCACATGCTGATAATCAATAAATGCCCAACGACTGTTACACAAAAATAGTCACTCAAGATACTAGTCAAGCCAAGTAACTGTATAGTCAAGACAGCCACTGATGTACCCCTCCCTGTGAGGTATACACGTATCTATGTATATACACCAACACACACACACAGACGCAGATTCATAAAAGCAGGCAGGACGTCCTATTATATATGTACACAATGAGAATCTTACATTTGTGAGTTGTTACAACATCACATAAACACTTATCCAATGAAAATGAGGTCTTGAAATTAAAACAGTGGGATGAAGTAAATAAGGCACTATTAATGGAAAACCAATGCAAACTCTTTTTGCTGCAGTTGTTCTTCATGTATGCATCTTCTCATATTGAATTAATCTCATCTTTCTTACTAGAACCCATATCCTCTGAGATCACTGCTCCTAAAATACCTTCAGCAGTCCCACAGCCTCCTCAGCCTCCCTCTTTTGTTCCCTAAGTATCAGTTGAGAAAAAGCAGGATGTGCTGATGCCAATGCCAAGCAATTTCTTTGAACTGTAATGATTTTCTAGGAATTGGTATCTTTGAAATTTCTATCTCTCTAGTTTATTAGTTAAAAATTTGTAAGGGAGAGATTGACACATGACATAGATTTCTATAAGCAGTGTTTCTTCAGTCAAGTTAAAAACTATTCTAATGCACATGTCCAGAGGAACCTTAGTGTTATTTCGCAGGAATCTGGGAAAATGGTAATGATTACAGTTACAACATAGAAAAGATACTATAAGGATATCACATTTAGAATATTTCATTAGAACCTTAATTAGAAAACAGTATGCAGCTCACAGACACTTACATGATGTTTCCAGAACTCACAACTAAGTACTAACGTAGTGCAAAAGTATGCCTTTAGTGTGAAAGGATCACAGCACAAATAGCATGACTTTAAAGACTGGATCATTCCTTTTAACTACAGTTGCCTTACCAGGCTGGTTAGAGTATTTCTATAGACCTTCTGAAGAGCAAATATCCTCTCCCATTTTTAATCCTCACTTGCAGAGCTGGTTTTTTGATATAATACAAGTCATGCTAATTAAGGTAACTGCAAGTGAGGTAAACTGTAGACCACGTGTTTTATTTCAGTCTCTCCAAAAAGGGGGAAATATCAAATAAAGCAAATCCATCACTTAGTCAAGAACATATCAGAGACCTGATTCAAGAGGTTTTCCCTTCTGGCTAGCTAGGCTACTTTAAATATTACAAATATACAATCTGATTTTTAGAGAAGTTTATAAGATAAAATTAGTTAAAATGCAGAAATTTGTTTTTTTCCATGTAGTTTACCTTGAAAGTATTTCCTTCAGGATCCATCATCTCACAAATAGTGCTGGAAGTGTGTTTCATAATGTACCTCCCTGCTTGTTTCTCCTCATTCTTGCTGACGAAATCATAAACTTCATGGGTATAAACTGCTGAGCAATCTTCATCAATGAAAAGAGAGCCTGTCTTGATGGGTAAAACCTATGACAGTAAAAAGGAAGAGGTTCAGCTGAAAGATGAAAACTTTAGTTTAGAGTTACCATGAAAATGAATAATAGACACAAATCAAGAGGAGATCTTTCAGACCTTTAATACTGAATCATCCAATTTAGAGGAACTAAAGGGACAGAAAGAAAGAAGATGAGGTAGACTGACCTTAGACTCTGTAATATTTAACTTCAGGAAATTTAAGACTGATTTAAATATACTATACAGTTGTGAGTAAATATTTAAATATTGGCAGAGGATGAAAGGAATAGAGTCATAGGATTTGTGAAGTCTATAAAGAAGGGAGTTAAAATAGTCAAGGTGAGAGCTGCTAATGGCAGAGAACTTGGAACACAAAACTAAAATTTCACTGTCACAAACTAAAAATAATTCCCACCTGATACGTTCCCTGTGGCTTTGCTAGAATAGATGTCCCATCTCCAAAGATGGTACAACAGGTGCCATCCTCACAATTTGTTATAACAGTAGCAAACTCAGGATTCTCTACTCGCACACACTTCACCTTCTTTGGGGTGGTTTTTGAGGGTTCATCTAAGAATTAATACAGAACAATGATACAGGAGCACATGAATCATGGAAATGTTTTAAGATTCAATTTGCTTTTTCTCTCATAGTGCTGGGTCCTTATCTCCTCAGTACAAGACTCTCATAAACTTCATGGCATCCTTTATCACATAATTTTATGTTATGTAAACAACACACAACGCAATTCTGGACAGTGCACTCAATACAGGAAAATTCAACAGCAAAAAATTTTTGTAGCCATCTGTGACTGCCCAGAAAAGTACACTCTATAAAGTATCAAGTATGCTACTAATCATAATGATCTGGACATTTGTAACATACAAGTTGGATCACTGAAATTCTTTGTGCCTGTAATACAAGCTCGAAGATGTGAAGAAATTCCTATTAAATCTTGGAAAACAAATCAAACAGGTATGTTAATCTGGTCATTGCCTTCTCATTAAAGAGACAGATCAGTTCAAAGTTGTTTTGATTTTTAAAATACCACAGGGAGATGATGTTCCTGAACATTACCCGTTAACCCAATAACGCTCTTTTCCCACAGAACCAGAACTTCCCACTGTGTTTGAACAGTACAGACACCCACACAGTAAAAGTACACTTCATGTTAATTAAGGACGACAGGACTTGTCTAGCAAGTGAACGAAGCATACGGAATACAACACCAGCCAGAATAAACACAGATGACCATTAGCCTCACTTATTTCATGGAAATATAAGTTTTACTTTCCTAGGCATGGCATTTTCCACAGCCATATTCAGATATTCAGTATCTCCAAGGCTGGCGAGTCCATGGCTTCCATGGAAAATATAAGGATGCCCAGGTCCTTATATCCACCTCTTCAGTTAAGACTCAAATCATCTTGCTTGCTAATATTAGAGCAGATGGAGAGAGGGCAATGGACAACTAGAACTGTGGTCTCATGGTAAAGGAGGACCATGTAATTATATATATGAAAAGAAGGAAATTTGCTTGCTTGCAACAGTACAATTTTTGCACTGAATAGGAGACAAACTAAGCCTGGACTGTACTAGTGGCTATGTTATCTAGGCTACAGGTATAAGGTATAAGCCGCCTTTAGTATGTATTTTGACAATTTTCTGCTTCACAAAATATAGCAGAGGTAAGTGCTCCCCATTTGATTTTACCTGTTTCCTCACCACCATCTGGTACACATTTTTTATAAAAAGTTGTGATTCTGGTACCATCAGCATGATCTACTACTCTGCTACCATCCAGCTTCTCAACAATTATCACTTCATCATCTCGTACAGTCATAACCTGAAAGAATGAAGGAACACTCATTTATGTTAGCACTGTGATACTTGTAACAGCAACAACAATAAAAGGCATCAGGCACTGAAACTCTGAAGAAGCTAGACTACTGCAACTTCATCTGTTTCAGAGACTGAGGAATCACATTTTCTTCAAAATCTATAACTTTGCGTTTGTAACAGAGTAATAAATATAACAAATAATCATTTGTTTTCAAATCGTACAACTTATATGATGGCAGCCCTGTGTCTTGGCTTAGTAGACAGTGCTATAATAACACAAAAGCAGTTATACCGTCTCATCAGCTGGGTCTGTTGCCTGATACATGAAGAGCGGCTTCAGATCCATTCTCTTTGCACCCTCAGTGCCCACTTGAATGCCTAATGGAGTTGTTGTTATCCAGGTTCCTGCTTTGGGTTCCTCAGAATTAACCAGATCCTGAACAGTATTTTCAAACAACTCATCCTTGGTTGGGTCTGATATAATGTTTTTGCCACTGTTTTTTCCTGCAGAAATAAAAAATTTTTGTATCAGACTTGGTATTCTCTAAGGCAAAAGATAAAATCATTGTCAGGATTGGTTTTGACAGAATTGAAAGAAGAACTACTTAACAGGCTAGAAAAAAATTACAACTCCTGTTACTTAGAGGCACACTCCTGAACTAACCTTATTTAATGTTTCCTTAAGAACACAGAAAAAGTAAAAAGCATGCCAATGACATCTGATTATGATGAGACTTTGGAAGGTACTATCAATGCAAAAGAAAATCTGAATGAATTACAGAAAAAAAAAGGAGCCAAAATTGTCCCATGAGCTTGAAGATTAAAGTGACAGGAATTTGATATAGCTTATTAGAATGAAATCTAATGTGAAGAAGAATAAAAATTATTTCTGTTTCAGCTAAGCTTGTAACAGTAGAAGAAAAGAAAGACCTGGAGGCATCATCCACGCAGAATGATTACAAGTTATCAGTGTGAAAATATAGTGACCAAAAAGGCCAACACAATTCTATGGTGCATCAGAAGAAAAGGGATGGAAATTCCATTATGAAAGGGAATTGGAGAGATCTTATTAAGAATGTTATAGAGAAGTCAGGTCTCTCATATGCAGGAAAAGAAGTTTAAACTAAGTGTAGGTAAAAGACAACAGCATAGTTCAGAGAGTAGTCTAGAAGACTTACAGTATATATCCATCAAAAAACCCACCCAAAATACAAAAAGAGATGAAACTATTCACTACAAATTTGTCATGAATAAGAAGTGGAGAGGAAAGGTGGGGAAGGTGGAAAAGTGATAAATAAAGGATAAGGAAGAAAGGATACACACTCATTCCACATACTGAGAATGCATATTAGAAGATGGTTTGTCAGAGTTGTTCTCAAACATCTTTGCAGTTACCCTAAGGAATATCCTAAGAACAAGGACTGGACTTGACTCAAAAAGTCTCTTTTTGAGACCCTTTTCTTTTTGGTAGCAATTTTTATTCAGATACTTTCAATAAATTACAAGTTAATATGACAGGTCATAATTGTTCTGTGTACTAAGTAGCACTGACGGTTATCTCAAACTACACTCTGATGTACGAAGTAAACATTTATTTAGCTCTTTCTCAGTCAAAGAAAATAAGGTAAGAGTGGCTATATTGCCACCAACCACAAGTCCATACAACCAGTTGATAATGACCAATTGTAGGTGCCTTGGAATACACAGAATCACAGAATATGCCGAGTTGAAAGGGACCCACAAGGATCATCGAGTCCAACTCAGCCCTGCACAGGAAAAATACAGTATCCTCTGTGAGTGAAGCATTACTTAATATGAAGACTAAAAATTGTGTAACACAAAAGTAAGGTTTTAACACTACTGTAGTTACAAGGATTTCTCTTAAAAGACTTCGTGTTCAATCACTGATACCAATGTATCAGAGTGTATTTACTTATTAGAGTCCTAGCACGATGGAAGAAAAAGAAATCTGGAGTTAGATAGAAATGATTTGCTATGAAGGTAACATAACAGTGTGCAGAAGCTGAGTACAGATAAAACTGCATTTTCATACTGGCAGAATTTTCAGACTAAAGAAATATGCCCTTTAACTATCATCAGCCCTGCTAACTTACATCTATCCAAAAACCAAAAAATATTACCTTTCTTAATCCTGGTCTCATGTAAAAGCTCTGATTCTGGTAATGGTTGTATGTTATCTGGAATTGTAGATGGTGGTAGGACAGGACCAGAGTCGGGACTCCTACTCACTGTGCCATCAGCAAACAGAATCTACAGAAATCAAGGACATACTAAAGGTTAAAATCAATTCAAACATCAGTAGAAAATCTCAATGTGTCACAAATGCAACAGTCACTAGAATGCTGTGGGTGATGGAGGGGAAAAAAGTGAAAGCTCTCAGAATGAATACAAGAAATAAAGCAGCTATCTTAAAAAGCATGAATAGAATAGACTTTTTCAGTTGGAAGGGACCTTAAATGATCATCCAGTCCAGCTGCCTAACCCCTTCAGGGCTGACCAAGTTAAAGCATGTTGTTAAGGGCACTGACCAAATGCCTCTTAAACACTGACAGGCTTGTGACATTCACCTCCCCTCTAGGAAGCCTGTTCCACTGTCTGATCACCCTCTCGGGTAAAGAAATACTTCCTAATGCCCAGTTCAAACCTTCCCTGGAGCAGCTTTGAGCCATTGCCATATGTCCTATCAACAGATCCCAGGGAGAAAGGATCATCACCTTCCTCTCCACTTACCCTGTCAGGGAGCTGCAGAGAGCGACAAGGTTGATCCTCAGCCTTGGTCTCTCCAAAGCAGACAAGCCCAGAGCCATCAGCTGCTCCTCACAGGACACACCTGCCAGCCCTTCCACCAGCTTTGCTACGATCCTCTGGGAGCATTCAAGGACCTTCACACCCCTCTGGGGCTCAGAACTGCACCCAGCAGTCTGTGTGAGGTCACACCAATGCTGAGCACAATGGGATGTTCATCTCCCTCTCACTGGCTCATGATGCCGTGTTTGATGCTCCCCAGGATGTGGTTTGCCCTCTGGGCTGCCCAGGTACACACTGCTGACTCACACTGAGCTGCTGCCCACCAGCATCCCCAGTGCCTGCTCTGTAGGGTGCTTTCCAGCCACTCCTCTCCTCACTTATACCTGTGCCTGGTGTTACTTGTCCCACTTGTAGGATCCAAAATTTGGACTTGTTAAATTTCATCACATTAGTCATTGCCCAAAGGAGTGCTAATTGCTGCAGTTTACATATGCAATTAATGTGGACTCTATTTAGCAACAAACAGGTGTAAAAATAAACAGTAAAGATTATTCTTTGACTAAATAGTCAAAGGTTAATGACTTTTTTTTTGGTAGCAGTGATAATGCACCTGTATTGACATATTGATCTGCACTAAGGTATTCCACATGCCTAGGACTAATGTTAATTTTTTAGCTATCAAGACAGCTAACAAAAGGAAGTTTTGGTTATTTATCTACTTATAGCTGTTTTCTGAGACATATCGTCCGTTACACTCAACCCTTGACATGCATGTTCTCTGTGTGTCAGATAAAGCCACCCTAACCATCCCTGAATTAATTTATAAATACAGTACAATGTAGAAAATAAATGGACAACATATAGAAACAATTCTTGAGATTATTACTGGAAGGAATTAACCACTCCTTCTTTTTTCAATGCTTATCATACACAATATATTCTTGATGACTCACAGACATTAAGTTAATATTAAGAAGGAAGTACTCATAATCTGTTTATACAGAGACTACTCTAAAATCATGCTAGGCACATAAGATCTACATTTTTCTATCAGGAGACAGTATGCTCAGAATATATAGACATACAGGAGCTAGCTTCTTTGCATACTTCTGAAATGGTTATGTTTCTCAGAAATCCTGGCTAAATGATTTAGCATATAATGTAATGGTAACAAATGGAACAAATGGTAAATAACTTATACTTGGAGTTGTGGTCTTGTGGTGGGGAGAAAAAAAAGTGCTTTTTCCCCCTGGAGTTAAAAAAAAATGGTAACCCCAGAGGGGGTGGTTTCTCTCTTGGTGTTGACCCAATCAGCACTCCTGCAAAATTAAAACATATCGCACCAAACTGGAAAAGAAGGATGATGAGGTAGTTGAAGAGGAGAGTGGCCAAGTTCTGAAGCCATGAGGAGAAGGGGTAGGAGCCCTGCTGGGGGGCCACAGCCCCCCAGCCCCCTGGCTGGGGTCATAGAAACTCAGAAACAGTGTTAAACTGGACTGAGGTCTGTAACTGAGAAGCTGGGAGTCTTTTTCCACTGCGAGTGGGCAGCAGGAATGGCGGCAGAGACAGCAGTGAACGGAGGCTGTGGCAGAAAGCCAAGAGATAAGAAGCAGCAAAGCCGGCATGCAGCCAAGCAAGAAGACACAGAGATGTCTAATGGAGAGAGAGAGAACTAAGCTAAACAGACAGAGTTTTGGGAGTTTTGGGGTAAGAACTGAACCAAAAACCCCCAAAACCCCTTTTGAGACACCTCCTAGAGAGGAGTTGTGGACTCCCACTTGAGGGGAGTCTTGGAATGCAGCAGTACCAGTGATATGGTTTGAAGCTGGCTCCCTGCCAAGTCTCCAAACCTTACCACAAGAAGTCCCGTCCCCGCCCCCCAAACCTCAGGGAGAAGAGGGAGAAAAACAACCAAGAAAAACTGAAACAAGAGAGACAGCTATAGCAATATATATATAAATATATTTACACTTATGTTACAGTTATATACAACTGAAATATATATACAATTTCACAAGGGAAAGGGAAGGGGGAAGGGAAAAAGGAGCAAAACCAAAATAAAAAAGACATATATCCTGATTAGTAGCCCAATATCTAGCAACTAAAAGAGTTAGCAAAGAAATATCTGACTACTCTCCTTGGGACAACCGAGAGTCGCTCTGGAACGATTGCCGGCAACCTCCGTCTCCCAAGGTCGACAAGGCCTTACCAGGCCTCGCTCCCCAACACGACAGACTCAACAGCAGGGAACCTGCACCTCCAAGCCGCCGGAAGGAAAGAGAGCGAAGGCCTTTCCTCCTTTCTTCTTATAGTCTGGCTTACGTAAAAATCGTAGGGAATACTGGGTAAATCTGGGCCCTTCCTTGGCTACAAACTGGTCACCAAGGAAGGTCTAGACCAAACTACTTGAGCTGAGAAGCTCAAGACGTCCTGGAAGCTGGACCGGGACGGCCAGACAGAATGCAGGGGAAATAGCCTGCTACCCTCCCCGCTGCTGCTGCCAAGCTAGCAGCCTGAGACAGAGCACAGGAGCTCTGGCAGAACTCTTGAGACAAAGGCTTTCAACTGAAATCTGCCTGAGACGTTCTGACTCAGAGGTAAACCCCCTGAGGAAAGGGACCATCACGAAGACCCCTGTACTTCGTGATATGACATGGTGAAGCGAGCCTGTCCCTGCAACCGCAGTCCATGGAAGAGAAACCTTCGCTTGGAGTCGAAGAGCTGAGAGGGGTGAGAGGAGACCCCCTTGTGTGTATTGGAAAGAGATCCAACTACAACTGCTGCATTGAGGAGGAGAGACTGCTGCCCTGAAGGTGGAAAGGATCTTTCCTTCTTCCCTCCTGGACTTTATTGGAGGGAGAAGAGATTTGATCCAATGTAAATACTGATTTATCATAGGAGAGATAGTTAAGATTATGTATATGATGTATTATAATATTTATTTGTGTAGCGATTGTAATATAATTCCCTTCCCCCCATATTGAGTCCTGTGTTGTGTCTGGAAAACTCATCTCACACTGGGGTGAGATGTGGGAAGGGGGCTTGGACTCAGGAATTGGATTTTGGGGGTCTCAAACCACCACAGGTCTACTTAGACAGAAAAAAATATCCAAGAAATAAGGAATTATTTTGATACTTTCTGAATCAAAACAGATGACTCTTCTTTTCATCTGTTTGTTAACTACAGTGTAGTGTCTTAGACTTTGAAAAAAAAGTGGCTTGTAGATTAATTACAGTATTTGCAAAGATGGTATCTAGCCTGTAGCACCTAAAACGCACCAGAATTCTAGGTAACCTAAATATATGTAAACAAAGCAGGTACTTCGATATATAGGAACATAAAGTCTGTTTTTCCTGAAAATTTAGGATACCTAAAGGTGTCTGCAGGACTGAAGAACAGTTCAGGTCTTTTCTGGATCCCACATGACTATTTGGACCGGAAAAATACATGGATATTTTCATATTGCCAGAAACCCCAAACTAATCCACACTTTAGATGCTTAAGTCCAGGAATATAGTTCTCAAAACCATATTCAGCAATTTCCTAATTCCAAAGTTGCCTAAAATCTTCACACGCCTAAAATTTTCATATTTAAACCTCCCTACGTGCCTTAAGTTCTGACACTGAACAAAGCAAAGAGCATTTTAGTCTTGATGTGGCTGCATAACTCAGTAGTTACTTCATTCCTTCATCTAAAAACTGGACACTTCTCTATTTCAGTAGACGAGCACACATTTAAGGGTAATCACACACACAAGCTGCTTACAATGAATTCTACTAAATATACCTGGGTAGATCCATCCATCAGGTACTTCACGACAGTTCCTTGACTAGTGATGACTCTTGACACCTCTTGTTCTGTTTGCCTTGCCACAGGTGTATAAAGCTGAGAGTTCTTTACCTTTTGTGGATAACTCTGTCTAACCAGAATTTCCAGAGTAGGCTGCTTGGCCTTTTTTCTTTCAGTGTCTTTGTGCTCTATTTCACCTTCTGAAACCTCATGCTCCTTCTCTCTGCTTTCCATAACCTCTTCCTCCTTTGCTTCATCTGCTTTGGTCTCACTTTCCTTAACCTCTTCCTCCTTTGCTTCATCTGCTTTGGCCTCACTTTCCTTAACCTCTTCCTCCTTTGCTTCATCTGCTTTGGCCTCACTTTCCTTTACCACCTCTTCCTCTGCTTCAGCGGTAGTGGCTTCATCTTTCAAATCTGAAAACAAACTTTGCATTACTTAATACTGCATAGCACACATTCAAACAGGGCTAAACAGCCAGCACCATGGTGTCTACAGAAGGTATGCAATTCCAGGTGAGTAAGACTAACCCTCCTTGGCTTACTTGGTCATCCACAGAGTAAGAGACAGACTCCAAATTCAGAGAAAAATTCAAAACAGTCACCTACTCAGAAATTCTACATCCTCCTGTGAAGGTGGCTGTCTTTCCAAACGAAAACAAGGGAAATATGAAGATGGATTTATTATGGATGCTGAACTTTTGGAAGACTCACATTAGGCGAGAGGAATTTCCTAACTGCCATAAAGGTGAAAAAAAGTTACTGAGTTTCACCAAGCTTGAATTTGTATAGAAACCTAAGTTATATATTTTGTCTACTTGAACAAGTTAGTTTTTTAGCTTAAATTGTGGCAGTGTGTTGAATATACCAATAGGTATAATTATGGTAATTGTGTCAAGAGACTACATGTACGTGTTTGTAATTCCTCTGTTCACCTCAATTATTCAGCATTTCATCTTATGCTCCTTGCCAAACTATGTATATTTGAAAACCCTCTATATGTTCTTTACTTCATACCAGATTAGTCAGAGCACATTTTCTGGGTTGTACAAATTTTTTGTACAGAGGTATTAAACGACAACTGTATGTGGTTGTATTTAAAACTGACTAGATGACAAAAAAAATCACATTTGTCTGCTTCAAAACCTAATGGCATGACTGAAAACCCCCAAGATTTACTAGAGTTTACAGCATGCAAAAATTAACCTCATGCTGATTTTCAAAAGCGGTAGAAAACAGAATTATTGCAGAAGGACATGTTAGGCACAGAAACCTCTAAGTATTTATATACCACATCAGTCTGCTAAAGGAAATTCAGTAAGGGCAGAAAGGTTTATTAGGAGTGCCTCCTGTCTATGTACTGGATGGCCTAAATCAAAGGACTTCTGTGAAATAATTCCTGTTTGAAACTGATTGTATCTTTTAGAAAGGCAACAAAAAACCTGATTGTAAAATATCCAGTAGCAGAGAGTCAATCATAGCCTGGGTTAGTTTTGTTAATCATTCTTACCATTAATAAATGAGTATATCTTAAATCTAGTATAAAGTACTACTTTTCAGTTTAAAGCCCCTGAAAACTGTAATACTTTTATATGCGTGTTTACAAGCTATCACCAAAATTCTCTTTCCTTGTACTTCCAGGCTGGTACCAGTTACCTCTTTGACCTTTTCTTCGGTCACTAAATTGAGTTCTCTGGTGAAATGAGCTCACTATAAGATACATCTTCTGATGCTTTAATCATTCTTGTCACTCTTCCCCAAAATATTAAAATTTTGTCTTGTGGACTTAAGTACATACACTTCCAAAGGAGGTGCAGATACAGATAACGTAACTATCTTCCTGTTATTACTCAAGATTCCTCAATATATATGCATTTATTAACTGCATTAGATAATTTTTCTTTAGTATTCTAATCTACATGCATATTCAACTGATTATCCAACATGACTCGCAAGGGCATTTTAGGGTTACTGCTTCCCTACCCTTAATCTTTTATGTCCAACAACTTGTGATGCTAGATTTTATATTTGTTTGAAAAACCCCCACACTATATTGCAAATACTATTAAAACAGACATTATGACAGACTTAGCATGTTAAAAAAATCATAGTTACATCTAAATCCACTAATGAAGAAATAAATAGTTTTAACTTCTTTTAAATTCCTTATTTTGCAGTGGCTCAGAAAACTAACCTTCAAAGCTTTCACCAAGGAAACTTAATACAAGTCCATTGGGACAGGAGACGTTCAAACTCGGAAAAGCAAGAACATCTGATATCTCTTGTATTTGGGGAGCTGATTCTTCCATTTCTATCTACAGAATAAAGCATGAATTAGTTTTATTCCACATTTTAAAAGAGTAAAGAAAAAAATTAGACCACAGATTTCAGTTGTAACAATATATTGTTTAACAAATGTGTTGTCTACCACTTATTTAACATTTTGAGTGTTTTTAGACTCTGAATTGGAAACATTAGGTTATTTTATTTGATCATGCCATCTTCTTTCATTCACCTTGAAGAACAACTCTTCCTAAGTTTATTCATTTTACTGAGTCATTTTGCTATTTTACGCATAGCATCAAGATGGGATGACAATAAACAGATAATGTGAAGCAGAAGAGTGTGAAATAATTACTAAAGTTGCATATCACCTATTTTACCCATAATCATTAAAAGGGCACAAAAGGTTAGCAGAGCTGTATTTCCAATCTGCTGCAAATACAGCACTGACTCAAGAAGGGGACAGGAAGGAAGGTTTGACAGCCAAAATGTGTAATTCTCTTTGCACTGCTCTGCAGTGGAAACTCTTCTGATGACTAGAAAAGATGAGGTTGACCTAAGGAATGTCTGAAGGCCCTGGAACATTTGTGAAAAAATACAACAACAGATTCTTAAATGTCATCCCCTCAAAAACCTATGTGACAATGGACTACACTATGCCAGCAGTCATAAGATGAAAACAGTTTTGGATTGCAGACAGAGGTAACAGAGAGAATTTGTCCTGGTATTACCCCATATACTTGCTTTTTAGGAATATAATTATAGGGGGGAAAAGGCAGATATTTTTCCATGTGTTTTTCAGCATAAAGAATGCTATACATTTGTGATTACTTTACATAATATTACTGGGTAATAAAGCCTACTCTCGATATCCTAAGATTGTAGTCACAGGATCATGAAGTAGAAGTCACAGAACATGACACAAGTAACCCTCAGTTGTCATCTACTTCTCCTTGTTTTAATGGTAAAAAAACCAGAGAACTTCTAATGTAACCTATTTAAAAAATTTCCAGGGTTGGAGGTTTCCTCGTAAACTGTTCCAGTGCTTTACCTTGATTAACCTTACTGACATTTTTGTCCTGGTTAACCTGAATAAATATTAGAGAAAACTAGTTTACTTCTGATTATTTCTGCTGATTATATGGGCTAGCATAAGAGATGATGGTGTCCTTTTAGCTCTTTACAGAAGAAGGCTATTCTGTCTCTCAACTCTAGATCAAGCAAACCCAAACCAAGTCTTTTAAACTTTTCCCATCAGTCAAGTTTTCTAGACCTCTAATCCTCATGCTTTCCTTAAAACTCTCAGTGTGGCCCGTATTTTTCTTGCAGTGTAGTATCCGTAACTGGACACAATACTTCAACTGAGACCCTACCACACCTGCGTGGAAAATAACTTCACATATTTAGCAGGCTACACTCCCCTTTATTCACCTCAATGTGGTCTTTGCCTTTCTCACAGGAAGATGGCATTGTTGACTTATGCATAGCCTGTGATCCATGGCAACTCTCAGATGTTTCTCTGTGCAGTGGGTTTCTGTGACTGGGTTTTAGTAGCGGGAGTGGTGGTGGGGCAGCTACAGGGGAGGCTTCTGTCAGAAGCTGCTAGAAGCTTTCCCTGTCCAGTGGAGCCAATGCCAGCTAGCTCCAGGATGGAATTCCTGCTGCTGGCCAAGGCTGAGCCAATCAGGAGTGATAGTAATGCCTCTGTGATAACATATTTAAGAACAGAAGGTTGTGGTGCAGAAAGAATTCCAGCCAGGGAAGAGTGGAGTGAGAACATGGTAACAACAATGTAGACACCAAGGTCAGTGCAGAAGGAGGGGCAGGAGGTGCTCCAGGCAGGGGAGCTGAGGCCCTGCAGCCCGTGGTGCAGACCATGGTGGAGCAGCTGTGCCCCTGCAGCCCATGGAGGACCATCGGGGTGCAGAGACCCACCTGCAGCCCATGGAGGAGCCCATGCTGGAGCAGGTGGATGCATGAAGGAGGCTGTGACCCCGTGGGAGGCCCAAGATGGAGCAGGGTCCTGCCGGAGACTTGCAGCCCATGGAGAGGGAAGCCCATGCTGGAGCAGGTTTTTCCCGGGTAGGACTTGTGGCCCTGTGGGGGACCCACATCAGTATAGCTCATCTGTGAAGGACTGCACCCCATGGAGGAGTGACCCACGGGACAGCAGTCTGGGAAGAACTATTGCCCATGGGATGGACTCACACCGGAGAGGTGCATCAAGGACTGTCTCGCGTGCGAGGGAGCCCACGGGAGCAGGGGAAGGACTCCTCTCTTTGAGCAGTGGCAGAAACAACAGCTGACTGTAACCCCCATTTCCAATCCACCTGCACTGCTGGGGGGGGGAGGAGGGAGAACATGGAAGGAAAGAGGGGTGGGGGGAAGGTGTTTTTAAGATTGTTTTATTTCTCACTCTTTGGCTCTTATCTTGTTAGTAACAAATTTAAATAATATCCCCACTTTGAGTCTGTTTTGCCCACAAAGGTAATCAGTAACTGACCTCTCCCAGCTGTAATCTCAACTCATGAATCCTTAGCTGGTTTTTCTTTTTTTTCAGTCCTCTGTTCAGTTGCAGAGGGAGAGTGAGAGAGTGGCTTTAGTGGGTACCCGGTATCTGGCCAGGGTTAACACACTACAAACTGATAGAACTGTTATCCATTCTGTAGATACATGTTCATTATTTATATGTAATTGTAGAACCTACCACTTTGATTCTTATTGAATTGCATTCTATTTTACAGGCTGTGTCCATGTGAATTTATCAAGTCCATTTTGGATTCTAATCCTGTTCTCCAAAATACTTGTAGACTCCCAGACAGGTGCTGTATGCACTAATATGGGCACTCTTTATCCGAAGTAATTCTAAACCAAATAGTTAAAAGCCTTTTGGCTTAGAAGTCCTCCTGACGGATTTTTAACGATAGGACTACTTGTTTCTATAGGTTTCATTTCTGCCACACAATTACTCTATGTTATACTGAGTGCTGGCAACTCCTTATATCACTTCCCATGCTCATGCTCTTTAAATAACTAGCTAGATTTTTGAAATTAGGTAAGAAGCACTTTTTGTGGATATGCACAGAATCCATGTTGAAACAAGAGGCACAGCATTACTTCATCCACTAGATGTTAGATACTATTTCACAACAGAAATTCAGAATCTGCTTTTAAAATGTCATTCATCCTTTCCAAAACCTGCACTGTGACAGAAGTACTTCAGTTACAGACAAAAGTAACTGAATTGCTCAAATTGCTGGTCCCTGGCTTGTTATTGTCTGCTAAGACCAAATTACAGAGCAAGGTTTTGAAAAACTGTCTCCACTAATTTACTGTTTGGTTAGACTTTCCAACACAGGTTTTGGAAAGCACAGAAAAATTCTGCTTGTTTAAACTAAAAATACAGCAGTTCTTGTGACTGAGATGTTAATAACCATTGAATGGTTTGGGGTGGAAGGGACCTTAAAGATCATCACATTCCAACCTCCCTGCCATGGGCAGGGACACCTTTCACTAGACCAGGTTGCTCAAAGCCCCATCCAACCTCGCCTTGAACACTTCCAGGGATGGGGCATCAACAACTTCTCTGGGCAACCTGTTCCAGTGCCTCACCAGCTCTCTCAGTCTGTCTTTGCAGGAGAGGTGCTCCAGCCTTCTGATCATCTGCAGTGTAAGAGCTGTAACTGTAAAGCCAAAATTGACAAAAGTACGTGAACCATGGAAGACAGACTGCTTCACACCATGCAGTCATAAAGGCTAGCTTCATTAACAGCTGCCAATATGTACCACCTGAGAACAACTGAAAGAGTAAAAGATATCCTTAGAAGCACCACAAACTGTTAGGAATTTGTAACGGCACAGCTCAAAGCCCTCTGAGAAGAATATATGCTTCTTTTACATAAGGTCATGTATTTGAATTTTCGTTTGTTTCTTTTCATTGGATAATTCTCTCACCTTTACTTCTTCTTGCTGTACCAGGTCATCAGGTGATGAAGGGTCTATTTTGCTACGGTTTGCTTTCGTAGAAGGCTGAGATTTTCCTGACTTTTGTCTGTCGGACTTATCTTTTTTTCCCCCAGCTGGTGTAACGGGAGCCACTTCTGCTGGAATTATGGTCGGAATATGAACAGAAGGGATGTCCAGAATTCTTGCTAAGACATCACCGGTTTCATCATCTAAGGAAGGGAAAAGCAATTTTTTTAATGCAATTAAGTTTCATAAATGTAGATGGCCACATTTTATTTTTTAAAAAGATTTTGTACACTAAATTTTACCTTAGAAATAATAACCTCAGTGGAGAAGTTTATTATTTCAGATAGAGCGACTGAATATATAAAACTGTTTAGAAAATCTTTCCATCGACTGACAATTTATTAGCCTAAAAGACATCTTGAAACTATTGTTTCCCACAAGTTGTCACTTGGTCATCACCTCAAAAATAAAAAAATACAAGTTTAAAAATACAAGTTTAAAAATACCCTTTTACATCCAGAATACTTAGATGGAAACATTCTGAGTCTAGTATCTAACAACTGATGGCTGTTGTTATGCTTTATCATGGGCTGATCCAGCACTGACTGACTCCAGCAACCTTGCACTACATACAACTATTTTGCTATAATTATTCAGAAAGATTCTGATGATCTAGGCTTAGTAAGACTCTCGAATTCTTAAAGGCCAAGCATTAGAACAGCCTGCTAACCACATTAATAGGAACCAATCATGTTGCCTTTCAAAACAGTTTCTTGAAAATAAAATTAATACAAAGTTAGATTTTCAGTAAAACATTTTTGTTTGAACTGACACTTTTCTTTAACCAGCCTTCATGTTCACTTTCAGATAACACTACTTCCCAGAGTGTTAAATTTAGGAACAGAGTCTGTTACAGGCTCTTGATCTCAAGAAATTTCACCTACTTCTTTACTCTGGTTGCCCTGAAAAATGAGAACATAGTATCTGAGGGTAATGGTGAAAAAAAGTGGATTATCAAGACTGAAAGTGTCTTTAGAAAACTTGAGAGAGATGGTAAATTCCAGAGGCCTGTCTGACTAAGGAAGCCTTCCTTCCTTTTGCATGCACATTCAGATTTCTAGCACTCGGAATTGTGCTCTTTTAATTTTGTCGAGGCACAAAGAACAAGTGCAGAGGTTCTACAGTACCCAGAATTGAAAGTCCTGCAAGTGCTCAAGTGGCACCAGATTGACAAAGAGATGAGGGGCTTATTTCTAACTGGAATGTAAGGTAGTCTGAAGCTAAATTTTCGTAATGCTGGAGAAAACAAAGAATAATTCAGAACTTAAAGAAATTCATTTAACTAAGAAATAAAAAACATGCAAAAAGTTGGCAAAACAGCTTGAGGCCTTTTGTCACCTTAGCTTCCCTAAGAGGAAGACGAAACACATAAAAAGTAAAAAAAAGTAAGAAAAGTGAGAGTTAAAGAGGTTCCAGAAAACTATTTCAGTACTGTAGGGAAGAAGAGTAGTTTCCACCCAATTCAACCAACCAGTGGAGAGAAACTACAGAATTCATGGTATACCATTCAGCATTAGTGATGGATGGCATATGAGAATTATCTAAGACAGAACATTTCTGGTCAGAATTATTCTCAGCACTTATGATACAAAGACCCAGGGGAATTTGGCATAAGCAAGTAATCATAGAAGAACTCCAAACAAAGAATGTCAGTTAGCAGTGCTCTAAAGCTCAACATGGCCAGGATTATTCTAATGTAGAATAGGATGATTATGGCAGATACGAAAAAGCCTAAACATCACACCTCACATGTAGGTGTTTAATTAGACATGTCTCTCTTTTATGTCAAAATCCAAATTTTGCAGTCCACTACATTGTGAATGTTCTCTTGGTCCAAGTTTAAAATGTCTTTTTTTAGTAATTAATTTGTAAAATATATTTAAATAATTAAAACTGAGCGTACAGTTGAATGGTTTGCCACAGTCCACACAAAGATGCATTTAATTAAATGTTTTCATATTTTAAGAGCTGAAAAATTCTGGAATTCTTTTCTGATCAGAGAAGGGTTTCACTTTTACCCATATAATGGTTTCAGTGGCCTTTCAAATGTAATGGAAACAAAAAGCTCTTGGTGAAAGCAGACGCTATTTTCACTGTGGTTTTCTGAAGCAATTGCTTCCAGTTGCTGAATGTGTTTATTGAAAGGCTGAGAGAAATCCCTCATTATGTCTGCACAACTGTAACTTTAAGTCCAACTCCTAAAGTAAAATGAAAGTTCCATAATCACCTATATAAGTTTACAAAAATATTATTTCTTGGAAAACCAAGAAGACTCCTCAGCAAATCACATTTTCTTTGGCTCAAATTAATTGGCTGATTTTGCTGGGCTACTTAATAACAATACTTGCAAGTTTCTCCCTGCACTGCTCTGTTTTCACAGCAAGCAAAAAAGCATGGAAAACTCCTTCCATTTTGAAAATTGAATCACAGAATATTCTTGACAATGTAATCTTGAGCCTTGCTGAAAATTCCCTACCAAGTAGTAACAGCCGCTCAGAAAGGCAGAATTGCGTACAACAAATTATTTCGTTAAGGAGTGCATGAGGAAAAAAAAAAAGAAAAAAAATTCTGCTATGGTTCTCAAATATCGTCTTCTATTTGCTTACTTTACCTGCTGTCTTCCCTGTAGGTCCATAATAGCTTAGGGACAGCTGGATTCCATTTTCCAAGGTGGCTGAAAAAGATCCAAACTTGCTCACAGCTTTCTTTTGATTTTTCATTTTTCCTTTAATAAAAAAAATTAATATTAAAGATAGCAACGCACACCAGAACCACCTGACCTGCAAACCAATGGCTGATGTGAACAGTGGAACCTCAATGTGGATGACTAATCTGTAAAACAGACTAATTAGGACAGGGAAAACTATCATTCCATTCATAGGGTAGTATATAATAGTAATTTTTGTACAACATATCTGTGGTTTTTTTAATCTAGGAATAGCATTCTAATTAGCTAGGTGCATGAAAACAGTTTAAAAGCAACAACTAGTGAAAAGTCATACTGAACTTAAGCAGTGAAAGAACTTAAAGTTATGGATCCTTGTTTCTTGGCTGACAAGAATGCTAAACTGTTCATTTCTATCACATGTGTCCTATGAACTAATAAAAGTGACTGTCTCACATATTGTCACAGGAACAAGACCTGGACTTCAATGATCCACGTGGATCCCTTCAAATTCAGGATATTCTGATTCTATGACTGTACTTTGAGGAGAAAGTAAAAGAAAGGACAAAAGTTGAGAAATTAGATACAAAGACGTATCTGGCATTTGTAAAAGTGGATCAGGAGACAAGCTCACTTAGAGGTGCAGACCACGATGTCATGTGATGAGTATGTTATTCATGAAAACCACATAAACTATGCAAGAACATCTCCCAGACACTGGATCCTACCTTGCCTCTAGTTCAACTCCTACTGCCTTAAAGAAATATTCTGCTCGTAAGAAGAAAACCTTGGGATTTCCCATATGGGGAACAGCTTCTTAAAACTGTGAGGAGTAGCAGAGAATACTACAAAAGAAGGTTAGGGTAGGCACCTAACACCTAGACATCTCCCAGTCCCATCAACATGGCAAACATCCTGAGACCTTGTCTGCTCCTATTTGTTGTCTGTCATTGCAATGCTCATTGGTGAACACCACCTGCAGATGCAGTTTTGGCATTTTGACTGCTTTGAAAGCTTCCGTTGTACTATCCAGACACTGCCAAGTATCAGACTGCACTGATTCTTCTCTTCCTCACTGCCTTCCTGTAAGGTGCTCCTGTTTACACATGAGGAAAGCCTCTCACTCATGACAAGTGAATACAACTTGCCTCAGGTTACTTGCAGACTGGTGATCACCAATACTCTTTGTCAGACCCCAGAATGATATAGGTCAGCTTTCAGAAGGGCAGACAAAAAGCACCTCATCTGTGGAAGGGATGCAAATTTTCCTTTCAGACAACCTACAGTTACACTGCTGGTGGCAGCTGAAGCCAAGGGGAGGAACAAGAGCAGGATGCTTTCTGACACTGATGAAGATTAAAAGAGGTAACATGCCTACTGAAAGTTATACTTTTCTAATACTCTTCAGTTGGGTGACAGCAATTCCATAATGCTTTTGGCAAACATATACATTAATTGTTACAGACTGGCTTCCTTCTTGGAAATGCTCTCACCTGGGTTCAGAAAGGATTTGGATTCAATGCTTTCTGAGTGTTAGCAATATGTCAACCAACAGCAGAAGTTACTGGACTGCAGAAAGATCTGTTTTCACAGCAAGGTCTTGAGGAGGCCCTAATGTCATGGTCATCTGACCCATAAAAGGAGGTCCTGTTCAAAAGAGGACCTTTTTAGGGCAGACATTTACTTTGGTCACAATGAACAGGATTCAGTTTGCCTTCCCAGACCTAAGATCTGAATGAGTCCTCCACTAAAGAAGAAAATTATTTTCTTAAAGAATGGTGACTCTTCATTAATTTCCTTGCTTTGGAAAAGAAACTGGTTTGCACAGTTGTTTGACCTTCACTGTGCTTCTACATCTTGCTAAAGTCTCTCTATACAGTACTTAAGTCAGTCAACTGGATTTTTACGGAACGCTGATTTTTCTTACTTTCTGCCATTTTCTGTTAGTTGATAATTTTTGCATCAAATTACTAAATATGTGAAACTAGTAATTTTTTATATCAGTGATGTCAATTCACTGACCTGATCTAATTTTCTCTTCTTCATTAATTTCTTGCACTTCAGCTTCTTCCAAGTTTTTCTTGGGATCTGTGATATGAATGAAGAAATTGTGGTTGTCTTTTATCACTTTCACCTTTACCAAAGTTAGACCTGTAAAGCAATGGAATACTATTATTGGTCCCATCAGGCTTCGGAACTTACCTGCACCCAAATAAACCCGGCACCTGCAACTTCAAAGAACACCAAAAAAGAAAATTGCTCAGAACTGGATCGATCACTTAGTAGAAGAACAAGATGACAAAAATTAAGGTTTTCTGAGTTTAGACTAAATATTGCAAAAATCCTGACAATTAGATCTTAGAGGCTTCAGAAGAATCTGTTTTTTAGATTTATTGCATTTGACTAGAAAAATAAGTGGAACATTCTTGAATTATCATGCCTTGGTTACCATTGAACAGATAAATATGAACTGATTTTTCTCCATTTCTAGTTTTCTGGAATTTTATCTAGCAACTGCTAACCTACTGCAGGAAAATATAAAGATTAATAGTGATAGACGTTAATATGGAATTTCTTTAACTGAATTTCTACTACTGAGACATGAAAAAGCATTTATGGATTAAGAAACTATGCCATCAGTTAGCACTGAGTCAAAGCAAAGCATGACGAATTAAAGAATCACCTTTTACAAACTCTATCTTCTCTACTTGAATCTGTCCTCCATCAGATGGGAAGAGATATTGATTGGTTCCTGATATTTGAATTACATCCTCCCCTGTATTGTAGCCATGAAACTGGAAAAACAAGTTTTAGATTATCTATAAATGAGAAAATAAAGGCAGAACCCATGAAAGAGGTAAATGCAGGACAGATCATCAGGATCACACTTTTCTGCTCAACATTTTTTGCTTAGATGTTTAAATAATGTAATAACAACTTTAGCAAATACCTAGCATGCTATTCTCATATCCAAAAAATTTCTCAGTTATTAACAGAAGTAACTTGTTACACATGAAAGCAGAATCTGATCCTTCAGTATCATGGAGCCATCACGAAAACTGAAGAGTAGCAAGTAGACTGGTGGATTAACATAGTGTGAGAGAAAGAATAATTCCGGTCAAGCACAAAGAGATAAAGTACAACGGCATGGGATCACATGAAGGGCAGGTAATGATTCAGCTTTCCACCCTCTAGATTTTGAAATTCAGACACTGTAAATCTAATTAGATTGCTATGCCTTCCAAAGTGCCACAAGTCAGCAAAAATTATGTGAATGTACTCAAATTAGTTCAGATGGCAATGTCATCTGAGTTCAAAGTCTGTGCTTAAGCAAATTTAAGACTAAAATATATCAATCTATGCAAGTTTTGGATGCAAGACTTAGACTATGCAAATATGAGGTGGTGTAAACTGCCTTAAAACTGTTTGGGCAAAACTACTCATGAGTTCCCTCTGTTAGTGTAACAGACAGATTAGCTTGTATTATGGCACTTTAAGAATATGAATTTTGAAAGATGAAACAGAAGAAACAGTGAACTCCTTTTACTTAATCTCCAATGTGGACAGTCAAAATTTCAAGTAGGTCTAGCAGTCTCCTAATATAGGAGATAGGACAAGTCCTTATGCTCCCCTTTTCTATTCCCACAAACCCCACATTTGTAGGTAAGACTGATCCTATAAACATATTTTCCATGGGCACAAAAACACAATCAACTTATGTTTGTATTCATGTCATATACATAAAAAAAAGTAAATAATCTTAAATATCAAAAACAATGAAGTGAAACAAAACACAGATAGGCTTAATTTGCCCTGAACTTGAATTTCACAATAGATAATAGCTTTGCTGTAATAATGACTGTCTATATAAATATTTAGCACTTTTCTAATGTGGTGCAATAATACAAGTCCTTACCTTATAAACTTTCTCAGAACATGGTTCTGGAATGCTGTGATCCTCCTGAAGTTCAGAGGCTTTTGTTGGCTCGTTTTCAGACTTCTCTTTGGAATCTTTACACTCTCCATCTGTTATCTCCTGTCCTTTCTTTTTACTTCCCAAATCTTCTGTCTTTCCTTTTGTTTCTTCCCCTCGTAATCGGTCCTGCTCCTTCTTCCAAGCCTACATTCAATGTTAGCAATTAAGAAGAACTGTGATTCTCTCTGATATGTGCATGCTGGAAAGAGTACAAGCAAACAACCTCAAAGGAAACAATGTTCTAAGTCACTCTAAGACATGTTTTCCAAATGTGTCTAAAGTTTTACAATATTATGCAATATATTTTGCATAACATCACTGACTCATTCAACCTACAAGAGCAGTCATTGTTGACTACAGGAGATGAGTCACATGATTATTTGTATCTTACACAATTAGTCATAAAAGGATGACTTTGTTGTACACTTGTCCACAATGTTTATCACCAAATCACAGTGCATCACTGGTGTTAGTTTATTCCCAAAATGCAACTGTGGGATGAAATGATTTTATTCTTTTACAGAAAGAAGAATGAGGTATGCATGCCAAAAGTATCAACTTGTATTAGGAAGACAGCTGAGATTTTCTGGACTATTTTGGGCTTCGTAGCACTTTATAGCCTAAGCATACCAAAGCACAAGCATTTCTGTGGAAGAAATGGCAAGCATTCAGAGTTACAAATTAGGGATTAGCCTAATTTGAGCGATGCCAGTTCAAGTTGAGTAGCCAGGAATTGGTTAATGCCATTTCATATCTACATTCCAGTACTTTAAGTGGACAACACTATACACTGTAAAAAAGATGAGACATGCTATATCTATGAGGAGTCAAAAAAAAGAGGGACTACAACATCAATAAATCTAGATTTTTGCAGATTAATGGATAATGCCAGTGCTAAGCCTTAAAAAAAATGTGTGCTTAACTCCTACATCAACCAGAAACTTACTGTGTAAACCTGGGCAAGTCAATTAATCTGTAGTGCATGGTCATGAACTACATCTATAACATGGGATTCTCTGTCATAAGGGAATTCTGAGGTACCATATTTACATTCCCTAATTTCAAAGAGGTGTAGACAGTGAAAGTGGGAGGGGGGTACATACATACTTTCATGAATCTGGATTTATCTTTTCATATCTTTCCAATCTGAAAACTTAAAGAATAGTAGGATATTATTCATAACTCTTATTTCCAGTATGGCAATTATGAATTGCTTTTGGAATGTCTAGTCTAACTCCAAGCAGTCTTCCCTTAAGAAAATAACATAACTCACAATGAATAAGGAATAAATTAAAGAAAATAATGTATACAAAAAATATCCAAGAGCAGAAAACTAAGAGAACTCAGTCAACCCTATGTAAGAACAAAGGCTTACCTTCAAAAGAAAGCAGTGCTTTTTAGTCCATTTCAGAAATATATATATTTTTACCTCACCTTTAAAGAATCTTCCCTGATAATGGGACTTTCTCCATTGTTGGATTGAGACTCTCTCACACTCTCAGGTCCTGATGTTTTGCCTTTGAGAAATGAAAGGGAAAATAAGTGAGATTATAAATATATGAAAATGTAATAATTTTTAAAAATGGGAAAATAAAAATAAAAGATGTGCAAGTAAATAAAAAATGCAGATTTCAAAATACTAAAAGTATACAAGTTAAATAAAGAAACTGTTAAATATTTTTAGAAGTACAACAGAAAGTCTGTTTAGGTAAGAAGAAACTTACCTGACAACTAAAATTACTTGATTGTCATAACTGAGGACCAAATATGCTAAACAGTATAGTAACATATTTAAAGCACTCTCTGCTTCTTGCTGTTGAAGGCTTTGCTCTTGCAACAAGTTTGCATGTTTATTTTTTAACTGAGCCAGAACAAGATCAATATGAGAGTCATAGATAACTATGACCTTTTAAGACAAAAAAGTGAATAAATGCTGTCTGAACCTTCAAACTTTCACTAAAGAAAAAACATATCCCTTGTTTACTATTATGGCTTTATAGCATCTATTACTTATGAAAAGGGTATGTTCTACGAGTGTAGTTTTATAGTATGCTTGGATACCCAATATTTACCTTCTAGAAAAGTAAAGTCCCCTATCAGAAACTTACTTTGTATTATAAAGTAGAAATTGCAGTGTGGGTTACAGCAGTGTCAGTGAAACTGAAAACACCCAAAGACACTTTTGCCCATCTCATGTCCCAGCTAGAGGTGATTATTTTCTTTCAGCAAGTGAGCTACACTATGAATTATATCTGTCATGAGGCACCATATGGGCAAGATTCAATCTAGCTCCTGTGACAACTAGATACCTACAAATTATGATATAAAAGTCATAACTGTCCTTTTAGTTTGCAAACTATAATCAGAGGTGTTAATTGGGTTGAGGAGTAACGTTTCTATTTTTGTAAATGCTAACTGCTAGTACTGGAAGGTTTCAAAGTGCATTCTCAAAAAAGGTAAACGAAGCAAAGGTGAAACATCAATAAATAATTGTTAATATAATTTAGATACGCAAATGAACAAATTTGACAAAAGTTCTTTTTCCTAATACGGGTTTTCAGATTTTGCTGTCTACTGAACAGTTACTGTATGAACTGCTTACAATTCTCACTACTCAAAATGTTGCCTGTAATTCAAGTTTGCTCTGCAGTCTAGTCAATTCCAGTTTTAGCTCTTAGCCCACAGCTTCTGACTTCCAGCTTTTATCCTGCCCTTTAAAAAAGAATTTTCCTGAACCACATTGCCAGCTTTAACTACTGCTCATCTCTTCATATGTTCAGTGATCTCAACAAAGATTCATATTTGTATGTAATCCTTAAAGTAATTTCATTAGATAAGCACAGCTATTGTAAATGTAAATTGATACTAGAGGTATCAGTTTTCAGAACAGAGAATGATGCAGAACATACAAATACATGCATTTAATTAATTCCAAAACATATTTATGCCTTTACAGATGTCAAAACAAGGTCACCCTATGAAAAAATATACGCAGTTCTGCTCTGAACAGATCTGGGCCTCAGCACTTAAAGCGAAAAATTAATTTTCTGGAATAAAAAGATACCCACTTTTGGCTTTCTTCGTAAAGCCAGGTTTTTTGACAGCACATGCAGACAGTTCAAAAGGGCCTTCTACCATGGCTTTTTCCAAATTAAAAGACTCTGTTTCCTTACCCATCTTCTTTTCTTGGTATTTAGCTTCTTCCTCTCTCACCCAGTCCTCAATTGAGTTAGCCACCAGCTCAAGATAGTTCCTGAAAAGCAGAATATCCCTCTATTTAACATAATACAGTTTTCGCTAATATGATTTCAGGTCAAACAAGACCACTTGGCTTCTCAGTTTCTTACACAAGTAAGAGAGAAGGCTCTCTCTCTTTGAGAGAAGGCTGGTGTTTGACAGGGTTTCTCTCTGTTTTTACAGGAACTGGTACTTTTGCCTGGCTGGTATTTGCTTAATATCTGTTATATTTGGAATTTTGGTTATCCTTTCTGCAAAGAGATATTAGAAACTTGTCTTCCAAAGAATACCTGCTCCTAAAGAAAAATCCAGGAAATCACAAAACATAAAGACAGTCAGTTTCAGAAAGGTTCAGACTCATTCTCCTCATTGTTTTGCCACCAGAATAATTTATTTTCTTAGTTGCTCTTGATTAATATTATCTTTTAGAATACACTTCATTTGTGTGTTCAGAAATTGAGGTGTTATTGTACTTAATTCCTAGCTCTTCTTTATGGTGTGACAAGACAGGTGTTTGGAAATTGTCATCCAAATCCAGATTAGAGAATCGGTGCACCATGACCTGGCAAAAATTAAGAATATTCACAATTAACAATTAAGTTGAAGTGAGAACTGAATGATCCAGAGTTTGCAGTTGGTATCTGCAGTTACATCGTCTCATTTTCCAAAGGTGTCTGAAATGACTGCTAAATCAGTTCATTGTGAAAAACTGCTTTCAAGGTAGGAGGAAGCCTGGAAGTCTTATATGCAGTTGCCACTCAACCCCTCATTTGGAGGGTTACCACAATTCTTTAAAGTAAAATTCTTCATATGTGCAAAATTAAAATGGGGGTTTTGAAGAATGTATCACATTCAGTTGTAGTGTCTTTGTGATACTTTGCATTTATAAGTCTGAGATTATTCAATTGCATTCAAAAGCTCTATATGGAGTCCAGGTTTTGGCTATGAACATGCAGACAACACAATCAATTTGTGACCTCATGACCATTTTAAAGTTCTTGTTACATCATCACATTGTATGTACAAGAGAATTAATATGTAGGTCATGTACACAGACTGGAGATGTATACAGTTCATGTACAGCTTCAAGATACAGAAGTCTCTCCCAGCTTCTGCAGTGTAGGTAGAGCCTGCTTTGGGGACCTTGCATGGAGAAACTGTTGATCATATATATCATACTCAGTAGGGACAAGGTTACTCTGCTTGTATCTGAAGAAAAATGTACAAGCCATAAAACCCCAGGGTGTTGAAAACAAAAGGCAAAACTAGTCTGGAACATAGAGTTGCAAGTACTGGAATAACTGGAAGATGAATATATGTTATAAATAAAAAGAGATTATTTGCCTGGAAAATATTTTAGGGCAATGAAACAGTCATTCAAAGTCTAAAATACACATTCTATTAATATGTATTCTGATGTCCCTACTGCCAATGTCTGACTCAGAACCATTTCTCAGAAAGGATTATTCTTTTCCAGTAACTTGTATAATGTGTTTACTATGAAGGAGTAAATAAATGCCATTAACTCTGCGCAAAAATTAGTTTTGATAATGCTTGAATTCACTTGGCTGCCTGACAGAGTGGCCACTTATCCTAACCAGAGTTAAAATGTTTTATATACACATATCACTGCAGGTACACGTGTCCATGCCTTTGGATTCCCTTAGTCAGTAGCATCCATTGAATTTCATATGCAGCCTCCTGCTGCCTACCCTTTAAAAGGTAAAATTTCTGAATTTTTGGATGTTCTACATGAACCACAGGACCTGATATCCATAAAGAAGGAAGGTAACTGGGGTCTCCAGGAGCAAAAGCTGCTGCAACATGAGAAATTTAACTTCCACCTTGTATGAGAATTTCCTGTAACAGAACTCACTGTAATCAAAATGAAATTATTCTGCGATTCTGTAACCAACTGATTAGCAGGTAACAGAAGTATATTCCAGACAGCAACTATGAAACGACCCTACAAAGTTGGTCTGTGATCTATAAGATGTCACAATAAAGAAGCAACAAGTAAACACAGATAGAGAACTCCTATCAGAGAGATTGTCAAGCACAGCATCTGTTATGCATTTGTAACTCTCCTGTGGTAACATTGTGACTCTTAAATAAATTAGAATGATAGTAATTTTAATAAATTAAAAACCAATAAATTGATAGTAAACTCACCAGGAGTCAGTTATTTCATACAAAGGTAAAAGCCAGTAACCACTTAATTAATGAGCGGGATTTGTGCCAGTTTCTGGCAACTCAGCAGGATCTGGAAGCTAATTGCAGGCAACAGCTTGAAGCACTCCAGGTATTTAAAGACTGTCTTCCAGAGAAGTGTTATGTTGCTTGGAAACATACACTAGCAATTATTTATGATACTTTGTCTGGAAATCTAAAATTACCTTTAGCAAAAAGGCTGAATAAGTCCTGAAAATGTGCTGGTTATTTTGCAGAGAATTGGTGGGTATTGATGCCACGTAACAGAACCGAAAGAGGGCCTACAGCTCCTCAAAGATTCTAAGTAGCTTACACAGCAGTGATGTTGAATACTTCTATGAAACAAGAGCAAAGCCAAACCTTCTTGCAGCTTTCATGTCAGTTTCTTTAGGAACTCCTTGCTGCTTTGAAACAGAACCTGACAAATTGTCACTGGACAAAGATGTTTCTGCCCCAAGCTGAAACAATCTTTAATGTCTAAGCCTTGTTTCCAGTGGATGTGGAAGAGTAAGAAGAAGGAAACATATTATAATGCATCTACCAGAGAACATGCTTCATTCCTTCTTTGGATGCAAAATTAGCAACTTTTTTTTTACATGTATCAAGAGCTCCTTGCATTTCTTAGTTGGCCTTGAACTATTTCAATGTCCTGTCAAAGGGGACCAGCCAATCTGCTCTACAACTCTGCAAATGAACAGTTTTTGTTTCAGGGAGAAATGCTTCCAGAGGAGGTCTGGTACATCCCTACCTGCTTCTACAGACAACACAACAATATGCTGTTGGGATGAGGAATTATTCAGTGTATGCAAACACCAAGTGACATGTTAGATGTACTAGGGTATGTGACCTGGTCTCTGGTGTTTGTTCCAAAAGTCTATGGGTCTCCTATGGGTCTCATGTCATATGTGTCAGCCCTGTCCAGACAACTCAAATATACCAGGCAGCTAAACTGGCACCAGCTGTTTATATTTAAGAAACCTGAATTAGGCATTTTAAAGTCCAGTGCCACACAAATAAGAGTAAGAATAGCTGCCAGCATAAAAAGCTCTGGGCTTCAACAGACTTCTGTGAAACAGACTTTAAGACCACTTGACTCTCTGCTTGGGTCTATCTGAATGCAATACCCAGCTTCACTTGAACACACCATCTTTCACTTATATGACAAGGAATTAAGAAGAATGTGGTATTCTGTGGAAAAAAAAAAAAGTTCTTATATCAGTAAAGAACTTCTAGATTTCCCCAAAAATTTTCCCACTTACAATCACTGAGTTTATGTATACATAGTTGAAAAACCTAGTAAGTGTATACTTAGAATTTTCTTTTTAACATCCCTTACCGGAAGTATAATTTTCTTGATGTGGTATCCCTAACATGACTTTGTGTGTATCTGTGCATTATTTATGTTTTTGTAGTATTTGATAAGGAGCAACCTACTGCATTGTTCTTACTCAGAAAAGCTCAAGAGAATTCTTTTAACACAGCACTGTTTTCAAGCTGCCTGACTTGCTTTCTCATAAATGTGTTACATAGCAATGTCTTTTAATTTCAAAGCTTTGCCCCAAGCATACCCATGGAGGCTTTTATTGAAAACGACTGTGAATGAGACATGAAATATAAAATCAATTACCTGAATCCAACATTAGAGTGCAATGCAATATTCCAGGTCTCTTGGCACAGACGATATTGATTCATAGGATTGTGAAAAACCATTAACAAAGAGTTATCTTGGTTATGATAAAATGTATCAATACATCTATATTCTTGGGATGCTGTATGAAGAACCTGAAAAGGAAAGAAACAAAGGTATACCCTCCCTGCAGACAGTAGTATATGTACAAAGGCTACACAACAGAGCTTTTAGCAAAAGGTGCTACAGAACTTCACTCTCCTACAAGGTGTACTCAAAGTATTTGGATTCCAGCAACCTGAATTGTTCAGGCAGGTGGAAATTGAAACTCCATTCCTATTTATGTTGAGATGAGACAGTCTCTATGCTCCACCTTCTGAGACTGACCATGAATAAAAAAGTTCAGCTACATAACAAACAAATAAATTAAAATATTGAATAAATACTTAAGTAAGTTTAAATAATAAAATATTTAAATAAATAGTAAATAAAAACAGAACTATCATATACCAGGTAAAAAGAAAACAAGTTTACCTTTTTTGTTATCTCAGTTGAGTCTACTTGATATTCAATTTGCTATAACTATGACCTACACATCTCTGAGATTTATTGTCTTCTACATTATTCCACTCTGTTCTGTAGTGGGCCCATCATTTTCAATATTTACATTGTCTGTAGGCTGAAACTGTGACTTTATAATCATAGCTAGAAGAAAGCCTTCTTTTAAGTAAATTATTATTTTTCAGAACTATGCAGCTGAAGATTCTAAAAGGATCTGTTCCATGATCTTTCCAGGTACAGAAGGGAGGCTGACAAGTCAGTAGTTCCCAGGGTCCTCCTTTCTACCCTTTTTAAAGATGAGTACAATGTTAAACCTTTTTCCAGTCACCTGGGACTTTCTGACAGTTCAGGTAGCATTAGCTATTTATGTTGCATAATTTCCTAGGCACTGAAATGTATGACCAGTGTTTGCAATTGTGACACTAAAGTGCTCAAAAGTCCAAGCAGAATTTCCTTCACCCATGTACAGCACGTGTCAGGGTCAAACAAGAATTACAGTATAGGAAGCTCAAGGCAACACAAGGAGCTAATAATCCACTCTTCCTGAGAGGATGCCTACCAACTTAAGCCAACTACACTTGAACTCATCTTTCACATTTGTCATTCTGCATTTCTGCAAGGTAAGCTTTAGTTTTTAGCTAGCAGGCCTTCTATAAATGACGCTTTTAGCCCTGAAAGGGTGAAGTAACATAACAAAATTTTCTATTTGCCCATAAAACATATACTGCAGAGGTATTTGCACAGTATGTTTTTGCATATACTAATGAGCCTCATAACTGCCAGAGAGGATCACCCCTAAGGGCAAGGTCACTTTATCTCCATCACATTTAGCTAAGAGACTTGCAATGAAATAGGACAGCTCCAGTTTGGTCGAACCAGGAAATAAAAACCCATTACAGACTAAATTTCACATAAAGAACTAAAAAGCAGCTAAAGAACAATGGGTTTTGGTAAAAATGAAAAAGAGATAAAACTAAATCAATTATCAAGCAAGAAAATACCCTGAACTCTGCCACTACTTCTTTGTATAGGTGACTCTATGTATAAGATTGTCAGTTCACAGATACCTGAAGAAGAACATGTGGTTGAAAATGCTCCTCAAAATTCCAGTCTGTCAAGCAACGCCGCTGTATCTTTTTTATTTCTTCTAAGTAATTTTCCAGACTCACCTCAAAATACACCAAACCAAATTAATGTATATCAACATTTCAGTGTCAGTTGTATTAAATTAACTGTAATCTTGTTGGCTTAATAGACAGTATCACATGTTGCATCACAGTTAACTGCATAATGCTGCATATATGCAGACCCGTATGGCACTATTTAATAAAAAATACAATTACTCCCAAGGGTTTTTAGTCTTGGATTTTTTTATGGCAAACATAATCTAAATACTTTTATTATTAGCTTATATGTTTCTGAGTTCTGTAAGCAATTATATAAGTATTTAAACATGTCCTGTGATGTCATTTTAAAATTGCTATGTTTATGCAGGGATATCTGGCAGACAGGTGATTCTGAAGATGACAAACTACACAGTTTATTAGTCTGACACAGTTTGACATTTTCTTTTAAATTTTCATGTCTGTATTTGACCCCTGGTATTCAGTGAGACTAGCACAGAATTATTATTAGCAGCTTCACTGATACCCATCACCTTGGAATTCAAAGAAAGTGCTTTCACAGTGCTTAAAAGTTATGGCACTATTTCCCAGACGTCAGAACATTAACATTTGCATTCAGCATTGCAAAGAAATCCCCAGTAACATGTCCTGGCATTGAACAGTATGTTCTGTTGCCTCATGTAAAGCCTAGTTGACTCTATTCCTCACACTTGCCATATCAGAAACAGGAAGATCTAATTCTTTGTTCAAAAGAGGATCAGCCAGACCATCTCTTCCATCTTTGCCATTTATTTCTGTATGCCCTGGAAATTGAAAGCAGAATTTTAAGAATTGTTCCAGAAATTTCAGCCCTAAACACTAAGGTCAGAGTAATGCAATTCCTTTAGCCTTCCTGATGAAATTGACATAAAGTTGAAACTTCCTTTTATGACATTAGTCCTATAAATACATGATCAGCTCTGCTACCCTTCTTTCCTAAAAGAGCATGTGAAAATCCAGGGACAAGGAGTGCCAGTTAGCTAAATAAAATTTAAAAAAAAGAAAAAGAAAAAAGAAAAAGAACACTTTATAAAACCCACTCAAATAATCCTCTTTATCTAACCTATGCTGGCCTTGCATAGTCAAAACCATTAAAAACATTCTCAGAAGTATCCTCCTGATTCATACACAAAGAATCATTTTTCTGAGTACTTTAAGAAACAGTCCTTTGCACAGCTGACATTAAAATAAAAGGTAAAATCAATTGTTTTGATATGTTCACACATTTTTGAAAAATATAAATTTTAAATTAATTTGGTGTGTAGAGTTTCATAAGCTACTGACTGAATATTGGTTCTCATGATGATCTGACCAGTCATTCCATTGTTACAATGAGCATCTGATATGAACAGGATCACATGGGGACTTTAAATTCTATACTATCTTAATTTTTTAAAAATAATTTCCTTTTAACAGAATTCTTTATGTCCTGAGTTAGGGAAGAGAAAATTCACATGTAACAAGAAAATTACTCTTTCTGGGAGAATATACACCATGAAGCACTTGTTCGTAAGTGCCTTATAACCAGTTCAGCTTCCAGATGTATATTTTTAGGCTCTGCTTCTCTTGGAAATTACATCTCTTTACTGACTGCCTTTAGAAGACGGAAGAGACCTGAAAGCAAATGTTTTATCTTCCTGGTATTTGTTTTTGTGCTGCAGAAGTGCTGAAATGTTGTTATGCTTGTAACTGCTATATTTACTATTGTGACTACTATAAAAGTTAAATAAACCAACACCCCAAAATGTTCCCAAAATTTAAAAGAGAGGTAGATACGCAGGATTCATTTTTGTCTGCTCCAACCTTCTAGGGAAAAGATCCCATCTAAGCTGGTTGCTTAGACATCTCTATTAGGAAAGGATGGACAACATCACAAAGTACAGCATTCGGCTCTAGGGTCTTGAGCACAGGGAAGACATCGATCTGTTGAAATTGGTCCAGAGGCAGGCCAATGAAGGTGATTAGAGGGATGGAGAACCTCTCCTGTGAAGGCAGGCTTAGAAAGTTCAGCCTGGAGAAGAGAAGGCTCCAGGGAGACCTTATCATGGCCTTGGGAGAGACTTTTTGGTAGGGCCTGTAGTAATAGGATAAGGAGTAATGGTTTTAAAGAAGGATAGATTCATAAGGAAGAATTTTTTTACAATGAGGATGGTGAAACACTGGGAAAGGTTACCCAGAAAGGTGGTAGATGCTCCATCCCTGGAAACACTGAAGGTCAGATTGGACTCTGAGCAACCTGATCTAGTAGAAAATGTCCCTGTTCATTGCACAGGGGTTGGAATAGATAACCTTTAGAGGTCCCTTCCAACCTAAATGATTATTCTACAATCTATGATTCTATAATCATGTACCTAAAGGTATAGTTGCTTAAATTTCTACTTTTCTTGCATCACCCCAAAAATAATCACTTGTTTTTAATGTTGCTTCTTGGTCAACACTTCTCCTTTAACCAGGTCAACAACTTTTCATTATGTTAGAAACTGCAGGAGAAAATGTAGAACTTCAGAAAATTCACTCTGTATTGTCTACAATTGTTAACGTTGTAGTACAAAATAGCTTTTGTCCTTATTCTAGTATTTCTACATAGTTACTCAATGTACAGACCATACAATACTTGAAAATTTTGTGATTTGTACAAGGAAGAAAAATCACATCCCTGAAATAGCAAATGATATGGTAAAACAAATAGTGGATTCAAATCCTTCAGAAGTAATGTAAACAGAGAGCTTTTTACCGGAACCTCTTGGAGATTTTCCATTAAGCTTCTTTTCCATAAGGAAGAGTTGCCTCAGCTGTCTTGCAAACATGTCTGGATTATCCCAAGGGATACAAGACACTTCAGAATTCTCTCCAACCATAGATCCAGAGCTCTCCAGGAAACCAGAGTCACTCAGCCAGGTCAGCTTCAGGCTTTCAAAAGTAAATACTCTAAAGGCTCTTTCTACTTCAGCCCAACTCAGAAGTTCTGAAAAAGAATTACAATCATTAACTGAAAACGTCCTTACAGCTCAGCAGAAGATAAACAGAAGACTATTTAAGTGTATTGTTCTTGGCAACTTTGCAAAAGACAACACCAATTTCCTTAATGGTATTGGATCAACTTATGTGGGCTACATTTTACACTGCACTCAAAGTTGAATGCTTCCAAGTTGCAAAATGATATGCCTAAATATTAATCCATCTTAAATGAAGTGGTTCCTACATTTGAATACCTTCTGGCTCATTAACTTTATATAAATGATGTTGATTTTAAAATACTGAGTAGACATTATCAAACCAGTTAACAGTTAGTTATTTTCAGTTCATGAAACCTTTTAATTCTCTGTAGCTTCTCAAACAAGTATCAAACGTTTTTTTCCTCTTCAGACAAAATTTTACACATAATTTACACAGAAGTATGCCAGGTGCAAAGGCAATAAGAAATCCTATGTATGGTCGTATGCATCAGTGTCTATATAACAGTGATAATCAAGCAAAAGACTAATTTTTAAGACAGGTAGTGCAGTGCCCAAATCAAATATAGAGTGTCTTCAGTTTGAAATGTTTTCACTTCAGGGTAGTTAAGCACCCAAGCATGTCATACATCTCAAAAATGTTGGAAATTGCATTGTCCGTTCAAATCAATCACCTTATTGACACAAGCGAAGGCATTGCTAGCTAAGTTACCAGTTGGGAGATTCTGGCACCACAGTATAGTCCAGTAAAGACCATCAAATTTAAAACTCAGCTGGAATGCTACAGTAATACTGAATACCTTATATACCTTACTGTCCAAAATGAACATACCAACAACTAGAAACAACATAGCGAGTGTAAATTAATCCAACACACGGGACTTCAGGATGAAATAGCTGGGAAAGTACCTTCAAATCCTGTGCCTTACATAATGATATAAATATAACCATGGGGATTTGAATGTTTATACTTCTTAGTAGCCTAGAGAGGACTTTTGATACTACCTAAGGGTATTTATGTAGGCTTTGGGATTGTTTCCCAGTGTACTTTATAGCAGAAAGCACTCCAAGAAAAGGTAACTGCAGAAGTGATTATGGTTGAAGAAGTGAATGTATTCTTGGTTTGATAAAGGTATTGTTATAAAGTAGTTTTATTATTAATACCAATGCTTACACAGAATACATTCTGAAAGCCATTTATTGTTCAATAAAAATTGCCTCCCTAAGATATATGTGCTCCTCCTCCAAAAGGGTGTGGGTAAATAAATACACAATTTACATCAGCATCTCTCAAAATGCATTACATATCCTAGGATCAAATTTGCGATTTTTGCAGTTTTTTCTTAGAATTAGTAATTGTTTGTATGTTTGTGAATACAAATAAATAAAGGAGTTCTAACATACTTCCAGCTCTTACTCATGTAGTATTTAATACTCATATAGTCTTTCCCATTAACCATGAAATTGAGGTCTGAAATGAGGGTTAACTTGTGTATAGCAGGCTATAAGTATTTATAAGCAAGAATGTGAAAATGGGAAATTCTGCAAAGGCCTTTTGGCAGCTGAAAAAACTTGTCCCAAAATTCTTGCTATTTAATAGGATCATCAACCAGAAGAAAAAAAAATGGCAGTTATATCAATGAAAATAATTTTACCACTGGTACAATAATGCATGAGCTCATGAACTCTGGCCAAGTGTTTAGTGTTATTTTTAGTTGAAGGAAGGGTGAAATGGGTAAGTTCTGTAAGAGGCAGTTTATTCATCATTTCACGCTCAATATTTTCCGGATTTAAGTTCTCCTGGGCCTGGAACAAAAATGAAAGTACCAGAGTTAAAGTAAACATTCTCACTAGTGGATTTCTAAAAATTACGTTTGAATAAAGAAGTCTTCTTATAGCAGAAGATACTAGCATGTGCTTAACTCAGTTGGATGTAAAATTAAATTTGAGCATGTGCTCACAGTGTGATTTTGAATCATGGTGTCAGATATTTGGGTAGAAAAAAAAAATTAACAGATAAGAGAATGACTGACAGGATAATAACAGACATTTGTTAGAAGTTATTTGCCTGTGCTAGCTAGACTCAAAAATACAGAAGTATGTACTGGTCTATTCAGAGTGGTAGCAGGTTCCTTCCATGTACCTTTCAGCTGGTCTGTGCTACTTTTCACAGTAATGAAATCTGTAAACTCATTGATCAGTCTGTGAGGGGGGGCATTTATCTTTTCAGACTTTCTGGTATCTTTCAGTTTCACCATTTTTAGTATTACACACTTACAGTACTTTTTCTTGGACTGCATATTCCAAATCCTTTTCCTCTATCTGTTCCTCAAACAATGTGCTATATCCTGAATTTCTTCTTCAGCAAGCACATAAAATGCATCAAGCATATGCTTGCTAAGAGCATCTCTCTCAGAGATTACTCAGTCCTCCCTTCTGCTAGAATACATCCACTGTGTCAAACTTGACTTATTTCTGAATATTGTCTAATCAATTGTTGTTAAACATTCCATAGACAATTTGTAGTTCATGAAGCCAGGCAGACACATCTTAGCTGTGAAATCTAGAACTGTACTATCACTTGTATTACCTTCAGAGAATTTTCAAAGTTTAATGGTACAACTACACCTTGGCTTTGGAAAAAAATCGATAAATTCACTGGTTTTTTGGTTCAGAAAGTCTGGGAACTGTTACTTTGCAATAATCCCAAACCTTGCAGTCTCTGAACCTTTGTTAAAATTTGGCAATATCTTGGTTATACACTATGCTCCAACTATTCAGCCACCTTGAATATACTTCTTGTGTTCATTAACTCCATACATTTTCTTATGCTTCTCTACATTTTATTATTCAATCTAGTCTAACTGCTAAATCATCACGATCAAGTTAGAAAATAATTTTCCATAGTTTCATCAGTATTTGCCTACAGTAAATCAACAGACTTCTATAATATCTGTGATCTTTGCCAAAGGCTAAACATTCTTATTAATAATGCAAATAGATCACTGAAATCAATATGTCTGTTCTCTACATTTGTAAGGTGTCCTCCGTCATTAACTCATTACTTCTTAAGTGAACTAAACACGTTGGTGTGACCAACTCAGTAGAAAAAAAATCTAGGCTATGCTGTTCTGTTTTGTAAAATGTTCCATCCCTTCTAGTGCACTGAGCATTCATTGCCTGTGGACCTGGGAAATGTTTCTATATGATAGGTAGAACGATACCTTCAGCAGGTGCAAACGCTGAGCCAGGGTATCATGGTAGTTAAACAAGAGAGGATATTGGGGGGTGACAGTCCTTTCTTCACTGCACTTAGAAGAAAAGTAGTCATATAGATTCTGTTAGAAAAAAAGAAAGAGTTATTACATCCCAATAATGAGATTATTTGTCATTTTAGGAGATAAACAAAAGACAACACAAACCTTTTTTTCACTCAAAGAAAGCGAAAGAGAAGGAAGAACAGAGACTATATGATCTGCAATGGCATGACGAAACCCATCTGCCTGAGGCTCTTGTACTACCAGACTAGGTGGTGTAAGGTCTTCTTCGCTCGCAATAACCTGGTAAACATAATATATGTTAACTTTCATTACAGTATTGACTGCTGCTTACCTTTATTATAACTAGCAAGCAGATCCTGCTATAAGCTAAGCACAGGTCCATAAATTTTGTCAAGAAAGAAAACCAAAATTTTTTTCTACAAGTAGCAAAAATACAATTTCCCAAGTTAGTTCTTGCCCAAAACAAAGATTATGGAAAACAGAATTGTTTTCTCTTATTGTTAATTTTTGGAAGGATGAGAAGAAAAATATTCCAACTTGAAATGTTAAGAATTCTGAATTAACACAGGTAATTAAAAATTGATTGTTTATTAGGTGTTGGACTTGACTTAGAGTATCCTTGCCTGAGTCTATTTACAGACTAAGTTACAAATAGTAAAAAACTCCAAAATTGTTCAGAAATTTTACTCCTAAAAGAAGAATTTCCAAATCATACTGTGGATCTCTTCTGAATTATAGACTGTGCTTGAACTTAACAGAAGTCAGATCTGTCTAGTACTAAAATTGACATACGTCACTTCTATGTTAGGCTTGCCCTAAGACATTTGAATCAAGTAAAACAGCAGAAGTTCAATATCGGTAATATTGTTGCAGGACATGAAAACTTGTTATTGATCTAGATAAGAAATTACACCTTTTACCTTATTTAATTGTATTTGTAGTCTTCAAAAATTAATTATGGACTAACACTGTATATGCAGGGTAAGTGCACAATATGAAAGAAAATCAGACAGCACTTTGGAGTTTTGATTCCTTCATATTGAACCTCCTTGCTCACTGCTTCCACGCACAGTCTCATATTTCAGGTTGAAACAGAGGGATTTATTGATCTTTGACCAATTCATTAGATGAGGTCTAGGCCACAGAAATTAAACAGAGAACATTCCCACCTGTTCCAACATGCAGCTCAGCATTAAGGGTACAGAAAAGTATTCCTCGGGAATCTGACTCAGCAAGTCATTGTAAAACCTCATGTCCACGGAAGGAGACAAAAAAGAAGTTTCTTCAGCTGCTGTAATAAGAGATAAAACATTAAGATCTATTTATTCAGAAATGTCAACTTATATTCCAAGTTAGTTCTGCAAGTTTGCAGATGACACAAAATTGGGAGGAGCTGTTAACTCCCTCAAAGGCAGGGAGGCCCTGCAGAGAGACCTTGATAAACTACAGGGCTGGGCAATCACGAACAATATTTAACAAGTTTAAAAGGTTTAACAAGGGGAAGTGCCAGATTCTGCACCTGGGATGGGGTAACCCTGCATGTACATCCAAACTGGGGAACAAGATGCTGAAAAAGTAGCATTGCAGAAAGGGACCTGGGGGTCCTGGTCGACAGCAAGTTGAAGATGAGTCAGCAGTGCCCTGGCAGCCAGGAGGGCCAACTGTGTCCTGGGGGGGCATGAGGCAAAGCATCAGCTGGTCGAGGGAGGGGATTGTCCCACTCTCCTCTGCACTGGTGCGGCCTCACCTCGAGTCCTGTGTGCAGTTTTGGGCACCACAATATGAAAAAGACATTAAGCTTTTAGAGAGCATCCAAAGGAGGGCAATGAAGGTGATGAAGGGCCTTGAGGGGAAGCTGTATGAGGAACGGCTGAGGGCACTTGGTCTGTTCAGCCTGGAGAAGAGGCGACTGAGGGGAGATCTCATTGCAGTTACAACTTCCTTGTGAGGGGAAGAGGAGGAGCAGGCATCGATCTCTGCTCTGTGGTGACCAGTGACAGGACCTGAGTGAATGCCCTGCAGTTGCATCAGGGGAGGTTTACGTTGGATATTAGGAAAAGGTTCTTCACCCAGAGGGTGGTTGGGCACAGGAACAGGCTCCCAAGGGAAGTGGTCACAGCACCAAGCCTGACAAGAGTTCAAGAAGCGTTTTGACAATGCTTTCAGGCACATGGTGTGACTCTTGGGGCTGTCCTGTGCAGGGCCAGAGGTTTGACTCAAAGATCCTTTTGGGTCCCTACAACTCAGAATATTCTGTGATTCTATGAAACTTCAGACAATTTTTATTAAAAAGAGACTAACAATGTTCATTAATGTAGATCGTTTAAATTTCACTGTGATCAGAAACATAGAAAAGGTGATTTTCTAAAAAACTTGGTTACCATCACTGCAGTTTTCAGAGACTTATACAATGTATTCACTAAGAACCAATTCTCACCACATCTTCAGCTTACTGCACAAATAATTTCAAGGATTTGTGTTGTCAGCTGAATGAATGGTTCAACAAAGTGAACAACTACACGAGTGCTTTAATCCTTTAAACATACCCTGTGACAAAATTTCTGTTGGCAGAACTTCTTCACCTTTCCCTTTTTTCTTTGGAGGTGTCATGTGTGATGCTGGTTCAATCTAAATGAACAAAAATATAGACACAAAAAAAAATCAGAAACAATACAACAAGTAAGGATTGTACAAATAGGTAGGAACATTAATTTCATTCAGATTTGGTTACTCATGCTCGACTAGATGGTAAACTTTTAAATGGAACAAGACAGTAAGAATGTAGTTTTATGAATGTTTTAAATCAGTACTACTGCTACAGATGGAGTAAGTCCATTTTGTCTCTGCTACTAGTACATGTTCTATATAAGCCACTTCTGCCCACTTAAGTTTTTCCTACTATGAACAAAATAAGGAAACTGATCTTGCATAGAACTAATAATCTGGGGTTTTGACAGTTCACAGATGTGCAACAAGACATAGTAGCTCTGTGCAGGCATATCGATCAGAGCTATTTAAGGAATTTTTACACCTATTTTACATTATACTGGTATGATCCTTCCAATTTTCCTTTTTCTATTTCCCCAATGCTCAACTATTTTTTTCTCCCTTTTTTTAGGTTTTAAATGCCAAAGACAAAAATCGAAATTTTATTCACAGAAAATTACTCAGAGCAATGGTCCAAGGTGAATCTTTGATTTAAAATTAAAGACAGGCAATTCTTGCCTATAAGCAGTTATTCTCTACAAGAAGAGAAGGATCCTTGCCTCAGTTACAGATTGTTGTGGTGATTTGCTCTCTGATAATGTAGGCACATTAATAAAGTTGGTATTTTCCAAGTAGTTGCAATGCTGCCTTTTCCAGTCCAGGCAATCATACATCAAACGAGCAATGTGTTCAAACAGCACAGTACCAAATGAAAGCTACGAGAGAAAATACAACGGATGAAGTTTGCATATAAAAGTGTCATGTAATTTAGTGACATGAGTCATTAGCTCTTTAACCAGCAGCTCTACATCTGTTTATAAATTTTTCAAAGGATTTTTTTCTTCCACTAACTCAGAATGCTTTGTAAAGTTATTCTAAAGCCTCCCCATTTTTATTTGCCTTAACATTGCCAAACCACAGTATGGACTGTATATTGCCTAACTGTTTTAGTTTTTATGAAGTCTAACTTGTCTTAACAGTAACTGTTCATGGTCTGCTATCTTGCGTCTGCCATCTTTTTCAGATGGGAAGGCACACGAGAGGAAAATTAAAGTATTTGGTTTACATAATATGTGTCTGTTTTTACTAGTGATCAAGCTGCAGCATATTTACAAGGCAACTCTGCCCTAGAAGGACAAAAAATAAAACCCTAACCAGGTAATCAATGTCATTTCATAATATTTTTTATCTTTCTGTTGCTCTTTGAAAACAAAGAAAGCCTCAAGAACTGCACTCTGGAATCCATATTTGTGAGTGAAGCAATGTCAGCATACTGCCCAAATGTCCAAAGGGAGAGCACTGTATCTGCAAAAGTCTGACAAGGAAAGAATCATGGTTCTTGAGGTCATGTACTGTGGTTTTCACCAAAGCTTGAAAGGAATAAAAAGAATAATAGTAACTGCTATTTTAAATGTGAAATGTTTTTGTACAAATACCAAAACCTTATTGGAGACCACACAAAACACTCAAGTTTCAGCAGCTTTAATGGATGTATTCTTCCCCTGTACATCCTAGACATTACGGAAAGGATAAAATTATTACAATTTTTAGACAATTTCTGTCAACAGTCCTTTTCTGTTTCTAAGAGACATTGATTCTAACAACATTCTAACAACATTGGATCTCTCGATTTTAGTTTCCTAAAATAAAACACAGTAAAGAAGCACAGCTTACATAAGGCACTAAGTACAATAATGGATCTTTAAGAAGTACTAAGCATCTGCTTTCTTCAACTCCATGCCTCTTTATGGCACTTGAAAACAAGCAGCTCAAATCACTGATCAGTTATGGAATACTTGTCTCAGTTTTCATAACACTTAAAGACCAGAGGAGATACTTGGGAAAGAAATTCTATTTGTGAAAGCACAATTTTCATTAATATTCTTGCACCTTTGTTTTCCCAATTAAACACTCTTCTGAAGAAGGGGTTAGTATAAAACCTTTCCATTCATATATTACTTAAAAGATATCACTAGAGCATACAAAAAAATTCATAAAATATTGGAGTGTTTTGAATCCGCAATCTTTTAAACAAAACAAGATTTTTTTCAAAGTCACAAGTAACAAAAGCTGATGCTACTCAATGGGAGACAAGCAAGGTTTAGTGTAATTTCAATCCTGTGGCTCAATTTGCTTTGTCCCTCCTCTTCTCAGGACAGACTCAGACGTTCGTCGAAAGTTTTCCAGGTCTAACCATTAGTGGCTCTTGAACAAAGAAAATATTTTTGAAAGTATATTCCTTTCTAAAGATCTCAAATCTGAGAGTAGACCACTTGCTGTATGCCATACTCTATCATTTTTATATTAATGACTAACAACTTCAGTTTTCCTTCTGTAGATCTTGGATTTCAGAGACACAGCAAGCTTGGACTCAGAGACTCTCCAGCAAGTCCACAAGAACAGACTTATTCACCTATGGTTTCAGAACTTATATACTCCCCATCCATTTTTTTTAAAGTTACATATTTTTCTACTTCTTTAGAGCTCATGAAATTATAACTACAATCTGTTGAAACACTTTGAGTGACAGATCATTTTTCCTTTAATTCAGCTATAATATAGGTGCTTCCAGGATATTCATGAGTCGATTGTAACATGTGATTATGGGGAAGATAAAAAACTTCTTTCCCAAGGCAGCCTTTGCACTTTTAAAATTATACAAAGAGTATAATGATAAGTAATATTATAAGTAGCAAGCCTATATGTTTCCACAATTAAGGCATGTTTAGTGAATGCCTTGGAAACTGTTTTAAAACTGCTCTGCTGTGGCCTACAATATTAAGAAACTCCAAATCAGGTACTTTTATTCAAAGGACTCCTTGTGAATAAATGCTGAATAATTTTGTTGGATATATAGGAAATAATTTTTGTTCAAGATTACAAATATACTAACTACGGTGGTTATGTTTCAGAGAACACTGAGATAAAACTCCTGGCATTTCCAAATTGTTCTTAAATGTTACAAAACCCAAAGCATGCCATGCATTGTGAAAAGAGAATGTACTGACCAGCATTTCACTGTCAGACCAATTAGTGGGAAAGTCACTTTCCTTAACTAGGTGATGGAGCCTGGCAACATCGTAGAGACTTGATCCATGCTTTCCACTGTTCAGAACTGGCTCCAGGTATTTCCAAAATGTTTCCAGGCCTTTGTTAGCTTCATCTTCCTTTATTTTCTCTGTTTCTACAACTAAAATTTATAAGTATTAGACAAATCATGGTACATCTCCCTTTTACACAAAGCACAAATCATATATTAGTCTTCTGTAAGTACTGCTGAAATACTCCCATCCTCAGAGTCTCAGCAAAACTCTGACACACAACTTTGGGATTAAAAAATTCCAGGACAACAAAATCTCAGTAAAATATGGTAGTTCTTTCAGAAAAAAGAAGAAAGGAAAAAAAAAAGGAACTCCATCCCCCCAATTACACCCCTACATCTCTCCCCCCCGAAGTAAACAACAGCAGTGAATGTTTGAAACCTAGGAAATGTAAAACTCCCAGGTTGCACTTTTACAGAGCTGCCAGTACATATCTTGGTGAACCTGCTCTTAAGTACAGGGTAAGCAAGCCTTATAATCACAGTTTTATTGGTTTGGAAATTGGGGCAAAAGAAGATTAGTTACAGTATGACTATGAAGCAAGCCTAGAAGTTGTATGATTTCCATTTTCGCTCCATGGTAATGATCAATTTTTGAAGATGCACTGTCTACAGTGAAAAAAAAAGTTCTCTGTTAATGCCAACCTTACAATCACATTCTGGAATCTAAGATCAACCATACTTTGATAGTGTAATTTAATAAGGACAATAAACCTGCAATGACTTGCTTTCATTTGCACTTTAGCCCTTCTAAAGCCTAAGTATGAAGGCCAAATACTTCACTTGTATAATTCCAGTGGCCCTGTGGGTTTAAAACAAAGCAACTCAGTGAGGCTGTGGACTCTTCAAAAAATGTTGGTGCCCTCAAGATTTTCCAAGGAATATATGCCTCCTGTAACAGCCACTGGAAATGTTTGCCATATAGCTTATAAAATGATTTTATCATGATTTGGAGGACATGTCCCATTAGAAACTGGGCAGAAGACTGGGGAACTCTCTGGTAAAAGATTCTGTAGGTATAAGACATTCTCATGAGTTCAAGAAGAGACTGAACAAGTACTTAGGAAACAAGCAAACTATGTCCACTGTTTACTAAAGAGACAAAACACACCAGGATCAGGAAGATTCACTGACTTGAAAATAACTGGAAGCTTGGTGATATATGTGTTGAGAAGTTTCATATGTGCTTTACTTATCACTCTTTCTTGTCCTTCCATATCTTTCATTTGTTCTTCTTTGGGCATTACCTAATAAGCACTTCTGAAGACAGATCACTGGCTTAGATGGTACTTTGATCTTAAGCTGTTCTATGTTCCTAACAGCTCATCTCAGTTAGAGATTCATCCTTTTTTTTTTTTTGTTTTTCACCTGCTCATGAAAGATATTCTCTAATTCAGGACAATACCTCACCTGTGGCCATATTTCCCTAACAAACTCAACTTTGAAAGCCCACGTAACACTATAACAGCATTTAGGGCTGCTCAGTCAATGGATTCAGCTCTTAGCATTTTTGAATGAAAGGTGAACAGCACTATGCTAATAACACTACAGCTACACATTCCTTTTTTACACTAGAAGAATAACATTTTACTAATTGTGCTCCATAGTTTAATAATAAAGACACATACAAGTGTGTATAACACTTAGGTTTCCCCTTTCACAGAAACATCACAGCTTGCCTGTATCAATCATTAGATGCTCTGCCCTTAACCCCTCTTCATTCTTTTGCCTGCAATCCTAAGGCTTTTCTTTCCTAGAGTATATTTTCATCATGTAAACTCTCTCAGAATAAATTAAAGTTTTCATGAGTAAGTCCAAAAGAAGGTGTAAGAGCTGGGAGAAACTACCAATACAGAAGAGATCTGGCACAACCCCAAAGAAGAACTGAATTACCTCGTAGTCTTCAGTAATAGAAATGAAACAATACCCAGTAACGCACTATATGATTTGGGAAAAATGCTACTCTCCCACTACACCCCCCCCCCCCAAAAAATCTGTTATATAACAGTGGAAAAAGAGCAGCTACTATAATTGAATACATCACACAGCAATTTTGAACTATCACTACGAAAACTAAAATCCTAGGATGTGTCAGTTCACAAGTTTCCATCAGAAATGGAGAAAAACAAATTCCATTTTGTCAGACTGAGATATTGGTCTGAGTTCTTTGATTAGCTCTCAGAAATTGGTTAAAGTATGGTGGTAAAAAAAGCTGAATCGGTAATATCCCAGCTAAGAGAGTGATAGGAGGAACAGTAAACTATGCATATGAAAGGGTACTAACAGTACTTGCCTTGGTAACTTCACAAAATGAAAGTCATTAGGGGGTGAAAATACCTGGGAAGGAAATGCATATGAAAGCTGTGGTCCCTAATCCATGATTCTCATGTATTCATGCTAAGAATAACAGAAACTGTGTAACATAATTGCATTTACAGATTAATGGCTTTCCTTCTAAAAGTTTCTTCATATATTATTGACATGATGAACCGCCATCTGTTTTGTAAACCATTGAACTATGAAATACTTGAATTAATGTCTTCTCCAAGGCATGATTAACTATACCTGTATCACTGCTGACAGATGTTTGTCTTAATATAAGACAATTATATGTCCTTATATAATCTTATGTTTGTCTTAATATAATCTTAAAAGCCTCAAAGACTCAAAATATTTCTACTCAGCCTTCTCCAGGAATTCACTAACCTCACCCATGGACAGTTTCTTCCTCCTACACTGCATTTTCCCCATTGCAATTTAAACTCTTAATTTTCTATCCTAGACTTTTACTAGTTTGAAGACTTTTATCATTCCTCCACTATATCATTCAACCTTCTCAGACTTAAGGATAACAATTTCATTTTTTAACTCCATAGGAAAAATTTTACAAATCCTTAAAATTTTTGTTTACCATTGTTTGGAATTTTTCTGATCAGCACATATTTTTTACGAAGTCTTACCTCATCACTGATTTCTGCGGTAAGATTTTTTCAGGTATTTTTTAGAACATACTCTCCTTTTTAACCTGGAGATGGTATTCAGTTTTTAGGGGCATAGTGATATTGATGACTTATGTTCATTTGTGTCATTAGCATGACAGCTTATCTTTCAAATCCAGCCATGTGCTCCTTTGCCTTTCTTTGTAAATTAATTATTCATGTATAAGCATACTATATTGTCCATATTAAACAGAACAGTCAGTTTTTTCCAGATTATTATTCTCTATACTGTCAAGAATATTTTGCGTTTGAATCACACCCCATTATTCCAATACCCATGGCAATATCAAATGGTCTCAGACCCAGCACCAAGTCCCTTAAGTCCACTTCACGCATCCCACTATTTGATAGTAAAATTTTAACAGTTACTATACAGAGGCCAAGAATTTTGAATAATGCTGCACCTATTATACATTTACTTTCATCTAGACCTACCTTGCTCACTGTGGGCCATGTGATCCTTATTTAAATCCAAATATACAATACACACAACTACTTGTCAGAAGGTCAGCACTTCATTTTATAAGGAATTAAACTTGTCTGACATGATTTGTTCTTGAACAGCATACACTAGCTGTTACTCATCTCCCCATTTTTTTAAGTGGTTAAAAATTATTTCTTCCAGTATTTTTCCAGAAACAGAAATTAAGCAGATTACAGTGCCTTGGCTGTGTTCCTTTCCCTTCTTCCCCACAGCTCTTTTTCCACTCTCACTTGGTCTTTATGAGTTCTCAATTGTAAATGAGAGTGGCAGGCAGTTCTTTAAGTAGAATACAATTTCAGTTAATCTGAATCAGCTGATCTGAAAAGTTCTCTATCTTACACTCAGTTATTTTAACTATTACTCCACAATTTAAAGTTGAACCTTTCTGCTATCAGCATTAATTGTGGTTAGTTGTAATCATCACCTGTCTGCAATGGTATTTGCAATGACAACAGATTAGCCCCCCCCCACAACGCACATGACAGAAAGAGGTACAAAAAGCCCTCCCAAAACATTAACCACTGTCAGCCTTCTCAGGACCACCTCCTTACAGTTCTTCCTCTATGTTGAGCAGCAGACAGATATTTTCCTTGGTACACCTCCTGCATTCCATTTTGTGTCTCAACATTTCCAATTCTGTGCCAACTGGTTCATAATGAACATATATTCTCATTCCTATTGACCTGAACTATTTCTAATTCTTAAATGCTTCCTTATGCCTGAGGTCCACAAAGAATGCATGGTTTAGCCAAGCTGTTTTCTTACTATGCACCCTATCTTTTCTTAGTAATGAGAAAAACTTGCACTACTACCTGTAACACTACTTACACAAGATGCTGTCATCTATATTCAAAATTTTCCCCCTTCAAAATATTTTATTTACAAATTATCTATGTTTTCTAAAGTCTTCCTGCTATTATACATAAAAGATAAAGAAGAGATAACTTTGGAAATATTTAGGGAAACCTGCCCCTGCCCTCTCACCCCCAACAGGTGTTGTAAATCAAATGAAAATAAAGCAACCATGCTTTTTGCTCTTTGTACTTTCAAGACCCAGTAAGACATTACCCTTACATTTTACAAATTCTAACAAAACTGTAAGAAGCTACAAATTATATTTTCCTCTCATTCTCTTCCCAGAGTTAAGATTATTCAAAGAATAAGGTCAAACATGGCATTACTTCTGAGTCCATTCATTGGTCTGTGATTATCCAAGTCTCAAAGGCTACATCTACACAACTTGTGTTAGCTCACCTTGGCACCTTTGGGGACAGATTCCTTACTGCCCACGCAATCTAACGTGCAGCATTTGCCATGGGGCAGTGTGAATATGCCAGTTAGCTAACACAAAAGGGATGGAAAGAACAGCATGCTCAGACAAGTTCACCCTTCACAACACTCATAAGTAAATGGTTTGTATTCATCAGTGGTCAGAATGGCAGTGAGTCACACCATCCCAGCCTTCAGCCTTCCAACATAATCAACCTTCATAACCCCCTCTCCTGGCCAATATACTTTGCAGGATGCAGTTCCTGTTATTTACTGGGCTGCTTATGCCATCTCAACAGTGTCAGAATCCATCACAAAGAATTTTTCAGCATCACAGAGGAAGTCAATATGCACAGTTATAACTGGAACCACATTAGTCGAAAAACACATGTATGAACAATTAGAGCTACCAACTCAGTTTTTTCACTTGCTTATCACAAGACTCAGACTTGGCCATTGCCTCTTGTCCTGTCACTGACCAGCATAGAAAAGAGCCTGGATTCCTTATCTTTGCACACTTCCTTCAGGCATCTTTCTTCTCCAGAGTAAACATTACCAGGCTCCAGTCCCTTGAACATATTTGTGGTTGTTTGATGCACTCTCTCCAGTAGCTCCACACCTCTCCTGTACTGAGGAACCCAGAATTGGACACAGAACTCCAGGTTTTATACTCACCAGTGCTGAGTATAAAAGAAGGTTCAAATCCCTTCACCTGATGCAGCCCTGATACCATTCACCTTGTTTGCTAGAAAGGCACAGTTCTGGCTCACATTCAACTTAGTGCCACCATCCCTGAGCCCTTCTCTGCAGAGCTGCTTTCCAGCCAGTCAGCCCCCACCACAAACTGGTGCAGGCTTTGGTCCTTCCCAGGTGCAGGACTTTGCCCTTGTTGAATTTTATGAGGATCCTGCCAGCCCATTTTTCCATCCTGTCACGGTCCCACTGAACAACAGTACATCCCCATGCTGTTTCAGCCACTCCTCCCAGTTTTGTATCAGGAGAGTACTTGCTGAGGGAATTTTTCTGATCATTAATGAAGATGTTGAGCAGGACTCATATCACTGATCCCCTCTGATACCCTCTGGGCCAGGATATTCAGCCAGTTTTCAGTTCAATTCAGTGGTTGCTTATCCAGCTTCTTTCTAAGGAGACAGTGCCAAAAGTCTTACTGAAGTCAGGACAGACAATATTCGCTGCTCTCTCCTCATCTATCAAGACAGTCATATTGCCACAGAAGGTTATCAGGTTGGTTAAGAATGATTTCCATTAGTAAATCCATGCCAACTGACCAACCTCTTGTCCTTCAAGTGCCTGGAAACTGTTTCCAGGCTTAGCTGTTCCATCATCTTCCCAGATACTGAGAAGAGTCTGGTGGCTTTTAGATTCCTAAGTCCTCCTTCCTACCATTTCTGAAGATAGGAGTGACACTTGCTTTCCTTCAGTCCTCAGGCACCTTTTCCAATTGCCGTGTTTGTTCAAAAGTAATTGACAGTGGCCTTGCAGTGACATCACAGCCAGCTCCTCAGTAAGCCTGAGTGCATCCCATCAGGTCCCACGGACTTACATATGTCCAGTTTGCTTAAATAATCCCTGACCTGATCGCCTTCCACCAAGAATCTTGTTCCAAATTTTCCCCTGTTTTTGGAGCCTGGAATTTTCAAAGGCCATTCATGATCACAACCACTTTTTTTTCTTCCAAAGTCCTTTAGCCACTCCTCATAGGGTGGCTGTTTGCTGGACTCAGTACAGTTTATTAGTATCTTTCTTGTACTGCAGAGCCCAAAACTCTGTTCTCATGAGAGCCGAGAAACAGGAAATAACCACTTCCCTTAAACTACAGGCTATGTTACTGCAGCTCAGTATGGTTGGACATCACTGGTGACACATATTTGGCTGCCTGTTTACCAGGATTCCAGCTCAAGAGAGGTGTTACAGCCTGGGGACAGCTGAGGACAATTACAGAGCATTATTCTGTGGCATATTCTTCTGTGGCTGGGGACACAGTTCCAAAGTAGCCAGTTGTGTACTTTCCTTGAAATTACCAAATGAGCCAAGATTTCTTAGCAATGCACCTTCCTAATGATTCGGAGAAGTACACATTTGATAAAATGTTCTTTGGTGGCTGCTGGAGAAAACTATGGCTGCAAACACTGCCTACTTAGCCAGTCCCTCTTTCTGCTGTCCAGTTTTTGCACTAGCAAACCATTTGGTTTGGTGACCAATCAAAGGCAATACCATTTTGGCACTTGTAAACACAGCTGCTCACCATTAGCATGCACAAACACAAGGTACAGAGAGGGAGAAAAACACACCTGGAACAGTCTTTCCTTGGATATAAAACTATCTCCTTCTATACAATTTTTTTTAATGACCAGATTACCTTCAGATGAAATTAAAGGCTCTCCTTGAAGTGTAGTTTCTTCCAAGTGTATCTGCAATGGCTTGTAATTCTCAGAAGAAATTTGAATTACACTTGAAATGTTAATTCCAAGCTCAGCCATTACAGGTAACAGCTGAAGGTTGTGGAAATCCAAAATTATAAAGTAATGATGGGCACCATCATCTGGTTCATCATCTGTTCAAAATACAACAAAACCAGATTAGAGCAAGGTCATTCAACAGCTAAACAAAATTAATTTTTTTCTTGACTATATAAAGTAATGCAAATAAAGGTCAGTTCTTTTATAGCTTCATAAATTACATATAACTTCAAAACCATTATGTGCATTAGACTGAAGTCTTCTGCACCAAACCATCTAGAACACAGCAGGAAGAATACAAGTCAGAAATAATAATTGTTAGGAGAAGCACCAGGAGAAAAACTGGAGAAGCTGATTATAATCAGAATGTCATAGCAGCATTTCTGTAATCGCTTCTCTCTAAGGAGTTTAGTGTCAGGACATACTCACATGCTCTAATGGTAGTTTAAGCTATCCTATTTCATCCTGTATAAAACTGGCACACACAGACTAAGTTACTGTGTCTTAAAGGAGCAATTACATGAGTCAAAATAATTTCAAAGGATTAGCTGCAGGTATGAGCTGACTCACTGCTGACTGTTCCCTGCTCAACAGGTTCATGTTTACTAGGCGTGCTTCCTGTCAAAATCCTCATCAGCTGGTAATACTAACTCACACTAGTCCTTTTAGCTGGCCAGGGGCATATCCAAATTCATCTTAGAGTGCAGATGAGAAGTTTCATTGAGTGCCTGCTCTGTTTGGGCTTATTAGTTATGTAGAAATATGCAAGTAACATTTCACTACCAAAGCAAAAGGTTAAGCATTATATAAGTAAAAATGAGCCCTCTAGAAGCTTGACTTTAGTCTAAGTTTATTGTATAGTTTCCCTTTGAGGTCTACAGAGAAATACAGGTATTAAGATAAGTACCAGAAGATTTCATTCATCCAGTATGGTTATTTATTTTAAGTCATTAGAAACTGCCTGTATCTCTTCATTGATTCTGAAACACGTAGAGTTAGTGCAGGCTATCCTGCACTAGAACCCAAATGCAGTTTTATATTCTCTTTAGCATTAAGATTCTTTCTTATGCCTACTAATACATCACACATCTAAGTCCTTTAGCCACTCCTCAGCTCATGGGACTCATGCATCCAAGGGAGAAAAAAAGGTAGCCTAGCACTAACATCTGCCTGTACTCAAAAAAGGTAGCCTAGCACTAACATCTGCCTGTGCTCAGGTTTATAGCCAGGACTGTGCAAATGCTGCTACCACATGGAGCAGCAGGCTCTCTGTTGGTTGCAACATTAGATAAACATAAAAGAACATACAAATTTGGAGAAAGACTGACTGAGGAAGCAGCCACCAGAGTCCAGCACATATATGGCATAAAGCAAAAATCAAACCCAGAAGAAAACTAGCCCATTATATAACTGCTAGCACTGAAACTGAAGTACATAATTTGATGTCTCAGTTACTGCAGGAAGAAAAGGCATGAGCACATACAATTACTGAATATTAATAATTTCTAACAAAAAACCCAGATGTCTGCCCAGTCACTTACATAGATACAAAAATTCCAATGCATACATGCTGAAGACTGTGTGCCATTCAAAAATTATAGTTATGATTATGCTAATAATCATGACAAGTGGATAACAGTCAGTTCTTATTATCAGTGACTAGTCCATATTCAAAAGAGGAAAGACATCAATGCAAGTAATCTCTAGACTACTCAAAAGCAGAAATATTAATTTCAAAAAGGTGATAATGTATTAGGAATGGACTGTTAGCTACCATAACTACCAGATACAGACTGTCTTTGAGTTCAATGCATGGTTGTTTTTTTTTTTTTTTTTCTTGATACAGCTATATTAAAACAAATATAAAGAGGGGAGGTTTAGACTGGATATTACGAAACATTTCTTCATTGACAGGGTTTTCAACTCTGTCAGTCTGTTATATTTTATAATACAAGGAGAAAGCCACCTCCGGATACTGCTACATCTACTTATTCTGAAATCTTACTCCAAGAAAAGTTTTCTGTAGGACTTGTTTAGCTACTTTCTTTGGGTGTTATATATGCTAAAACATTTTGATATTGACATGCTACATGTATCTTATCTAAGTTTTATTTCTTGGACTGCACAATTTATCCTAACACTGAGCAAAACACAGTGCCCTCTTCAAATATGAAGCAGCAATGTTTTGATATTGGCAAACAGATCTTGAGTTTTATACACGGACAAAACAAAGTACTCCAAAGCTAGGTTGCAAGACTTCTAGTAAGTTCATCTGCATTTTTTACATACCAATGTATTGGTCTTTCTCTTCCACTTCTCCATGTCGTCGTTTCAATTTGGTGTCCTTTTTAGCAGCGGCTGGGGCTGCTGATTTTTTTCCTTTACTTTCTTTTTCAGCTGCCTTGTCAGGAGGTTTAGCTTTTTCTTTTTCTTTTTGTTGCTGTTCTGCCTGACAAGATGAATAAACAAAGTTGTCATTGTAGCCTTTGCGTAGAACAAAGGTCAGACAACTGTAAAACTTCAGTGATTCAATTTTTTTATCGTAATACTTTTCCCCCTCAGCCACTATAACGTTGACGTGGTGAAGCTGCCTTGAACATCCTGCTTTATGGTGCTCGAACACAACATTTAGTTTATTATATTCTTACTCAATCATAGTACTAAGACTTCACATTAAAAAGGAACTGCAAGAGCTAGTCAGACATTATACATACCAAACTAACAAAATGCATACGGGTAAAAAGATGAGTAAAGAATCACTGTGCTTTAGTTACTGTCAATACAGCACTTGCATCAGCCAGAACCCTTCCTTGGACTTAAGGGAAATAAGGCAAAAATTCAGTATCTGTTAAGTCTTTAACATCTCTGTTACCACTCTTAGTATGGCGTAAAATGGTACCAGCGCTATTTTTATTTGATGTAAATATCTGTCTACTATGAACTAGAACCAAGAGTCTTGTGCTCATTTCACACAGGATATTATTCAGCCATTCTCATTATTTTCAAACAAAAACATCTACATTAAGCTCTGCTTGGTAATTTAAGAGTAGAGGATGAAAAAAAAAGATTTTGTAAGTATTCCTGAACCTCACACTATAAATCCATGAAGTCCAGAGTCAGTCTAAAATTAAATTAATCCAAAACATATTAAGGTAAAGTGAGATGTTGTAGAGTAAGAAAGCCTCCACTTTATTTTTACCCAGCAGAAGCACTACATCCAAACTATGCAAAAATGACATTTCAGAATTATAAAGCTAAATAAAATAAAATAAAAATGTATTAACTTAACTTACAGTTACAATCCTGCTGGTGTCACTTTAGTAGCCATTAAAGCAATGAGAAAAGCCTTTCATGCAAATGAGAAAGGGCAGTTAACTCTACACAGTTGCTTTCCCTAGATCCAGATGAAAAGCAAACTTTCAAGCTGTGGAAGTTGTATTTACTTCAAATTCAAAATCAAAGTAGAGAATATTTTCCTGCTTTTCCCTTCCTTCATGCATTCCCTGTCTGTAAAATTTACAAATGCCTTCGACAGATTCTTGAAACTATTTGCACTGTGAAATGAAGGATTTGGAGGCTTTCATTATTTTCCTTTGAATTTGTTCCACTTCGGACATTTCGAACAAAAAAAATTTTGATAGTACTTCTTTGAATTCTAAGCTGATGAACACACCAAACAGAAGATATGATCATCAGGCCACAAAGTTCATGATCAACTTCATCTATTGCATCTGCATAATTTTAAGTCATCCTCAAATAAGCAGAGACATTTCTGGACTTGCCAAGATTCTAACCAAGAATATCACTTGACCAGGGAAATAAAATTAGAGTTACAAGACTAATCTTGCCAAATCAAAGCTAAAGATTCCATTTCAATATTGAAGTGCCCAATGTTTAAACTTAAAATTTTTGTTTTAAAGTTTACTTATCAGAATTGACTAGTATCAACGAGAAAAGCCATTTTTTTCTTGATTCACTATAAATAATCTGCTCTATAGCTTCAGCCTCTCAATTTCTCTTCAGATTGAAAAGACACTATTTTCTCATACTATTCATATATTTATGTGTCTTATGTTACGATTTCCTAATCAGTAGTCTTCTATGGGAACAGGACACAATTCTAATTTAATCATCTAGCATTTAATGTTCTTGTGGTTGTGTGCTATACTTCATCCACCAACTATTCCCACAAATAGAATTGTTGATAAAAAAATTTACAGACTTTTCAAGTATACAAAATCCATTAAACTGCTTTCTTCTTGCGTCTTTTACATGCATAGACCGCTCAGGTCTCCATGTCATCTCACTTTACACTACAGTTCTTGATAATTAACAGGGTAAATTTACTGCAGCAATTATATAGCTCTCTGATAACGGTGTTCAGTTGCATGAATGTTTGCTCGAAAACGACTGTATCGAAACCAACTGTTCAGTAAGTTGTTGAAAGGTACCACCGACAACTTTAAGATATTAAAAAGCAACTGATCCGTGATTCTGTGCAAGCTTGGTGAAATTCCTCCTAGAACACATAAGCTATTTGACTGAGGCAATCTTGGAGCTAGTGATGATCTTGGAGGACATATGGAAGCAAGTTTTGGGAACACTGGAAAATGTAGTACTCAGTTCTGAGAAGCAGATTTCAAAATATGTACTATTATGAGAGAGTTCAAAGGGGAGGAGCATGCATAATCAAAAACCAGAAACCACAACATAATTTGAGTTTGTTTAGTTAAATATGTAATAGATTTCCATAGAATGCAAGGTAAGAACTATTGCCCCCATACCCAGTGAGAAGTGAAGCAGTAAAAGGTTTAAACAAGACTATGATTGATAAGACCAGAAACCTTTTCCAAACAAGTCCCTTGCAGAGACAGTTCAGCAGTAATTACTGAAAAGCAAAAGCACAGCAGTGGAAAGTTTTAAGAAAAGGTTCAACAAATATATGCCAGGAATAGTTTATGAAAATATTATTCGGCCTTAGTGCCAGAGGAGGGAAGAGATAATTTCTCCAAATTCCCTTCAGAGAGGAGATTCTTAACAATAACTTCTTCATAGTGCTTCTATCCTAGATACCTCTCAAGTAACAACCTCTCCTACCTTTACTTCAGGAGAGATATATTCAGATGAAGCCAGTTTGTAGCTCTATTTTCTATTGGATCTAAGACTCAGCTAAGCCATTACTAGCTCTCATTCTAGCAAAGAGTTCTTGCATAGTATTTTTTATTTTCTCTTTTTTTTTTCACTTTCTCACTAGCATTTGAGTAATTGACAGCTTCATCCACAAAATCTAATTAACTTAAAAAGATATTTCTAGTCACATTTCTCTTCAATTACAGTTCTGTGAAGTCAAACATTAGAAGAAAGCTGAATTTATGGAAGCAACACTAGAAGTGTCTTCAAAAACTTAATTAAGCATCCTCCCTGAGGCATACTGATGTACCTTCTTTTCAGCTTCTCTTCTCTGAAGGTCCTTCTGTTTGAGACAAAGCAGTTGAAATTTCAACAGCTTTCCAGTTAGTGTAACGGGAATTTCTGCACCCCCATCCAGAATGGCTTTGGCTAATTCTACTACCTGCAGAGGGGAAAAAAAAAACCCACAACAAAACTATTACTCCATTTGACACACACTTTGAATGATGAAATGAAATACACACATTGTAAAATGCGTGGGTCAAAATGGCCACACTTCCAGAAAAACAATGTATCAGTAAGATGCACAGCTATTCTTTGGTTCTGAAGACCTCAAATGAAGTCCTATCAGCTACAGTATGAGATAAAACTAGAATAGAAAAAACTCTCACAATTTATGCAAAAATCAATAGACACAGAATTCTCACAGGAAAATGTAAATTTTTTTAGATTTTAAACAAAGAAGCAACGTTGAGCAACTACTTATTATAAAGTAATAAATTAAAAAGCATGTAACAGCAGATCAAGGGGAATAGTTTGGAGTACTGTTTACAAAGTGACTAGTGTCTGAGGCACTAGCTCTGAATGAAAGATAAAAACTCCTTGAAGGGAATTTTAGAGGGTCTGTCTTGGTAAAAACACACCCCCTCCCTGTGTAATTCTGATTCTGTTGGTATGCAGCCTAATTGGGGTGAAATAAGGCTATTGAATTTTCTTAGGGTGATGACAGCAGCAGGAACATACAGCTGCATTGTCCAGATGTGTGGCATTGACAGGCTGTTTTATGACTATGTTTTTTACAGCTTGTTTCCACTAAATTTCATACAACTCACTAACATCTGGGCCGTTTTCCTTGGAGCCTCATAACCACTTTATTTACTGCGAAAAAAATAAAATAACATAAAAATACCATAAAAAGTTGTTATATGTTTCTTTTCACTTGTGTTGTCCGTGTAATAAAGTTCACCTATGTAGGAAGCGCTGTTGAGGAATAATATAACCATAATATTTTCCTACTTTTGTTTTTAAGCAACCATCAGCTTTATTTATAACCATGGGCTGAATTAGGTGTTACTCAAATGTTCTGACATGTTTCTCTTTTCCCCTCTTGGAGCAATTACAGTTGGGCACATATGGTGTCAATTTTGCTTGCTAATATTCAGACAATGAAGGTGCACACTGCATGTCACTGAACTGTGTCTTGTCTAATGCAAACACCACCATTAGCTTTGAGCTTTCATAGCTGCTTGCCTAGTTTAGAAATTCTCACTTCTCAAGTAAAACCAAGGTAAGCAAACGTAGCCACTAAAAATGCTTCTCTGAATAAAACAAAGCCAAAATGGAATCCAGATTATTATACACTGAATTATTGTTTCATACAAATGAAAGTACAGAAAAAGAAATATCTTAAAATTCTGATTTTTTTCCTGAATCGTGTAACAGGGAGACAAACCAAAACATATGCATTTAAAAATCCTTCCAAAACAATCCTTTCCCTCCACCACAAATAAACCTGGTTATCTCCTTAACATACACAAAAGAAGATATGTCATGATTAAGATCAGTTTTGCTCTACTGTTTCATATTCAAAGTAAGAATACTTACTGGCTACTATCTCAACAAGTCAGCCATAGAAGGCTTCTGAAAAGATACCCACTGACTTCAGAGTCACAGCAGAAAATCAAGGATTTCTTAAGAACAAGACTTTAAAAATCTCACAGACTGTAGGTACACTAGAAACTACTAGTCATTCCAACAAAAAATAGTCACTCAGAGCTAGCCACACAAATCTGTGCTCTGAAAGAAAGACACTTTGAGGAAATATCATAGCAATTTCTCTCAGAGAGAAAAATTCTCATATAGGTTTTTTTTCTGCAGAATTGATGTTAACAGCCTATGGAAAGTGATGCTTCTCAATGGCTAATGTAGATGAGTTGCACATTTCTTGAAACACAATAGAGGGGAAATGGAGGGATTCTGGAAGGATTCTTGGAAGTGTATATATAGTAACCCATCTCAATGGCAGTTGCTGATTTATTGTTCATGGAAGAAGAAAAAAGCGCTTAGATTCTTAAAATACATTCTTCCTGAGAAGCTCAAAGCATTTTACCAGTCAAAAGCAATGCATCATGATTATTCTTATTTTGTAGTTAGAGAATGAAGAAATGAAGAGACTTGACCAAGCCCTGTAGTGAGCTGGACAACTCCTGAGGGGGTAGGAAGGACGAATTTTCTTATGTGAGCTGGTAGAGAAGTATAAACCAAACTGTTTAACAGAAGTACATCCCATGACTGTGGAGAGAGGTCAGACAAAGAAGACGAAGAAAAAATGAGCACAATACATTTGGCAATACAAAGAAAGCAAATAGTTTTTCATACAGAAATGTAAAATCTGCGTTTAGATACGGAAATTAAAAACAACCCTTCATTACTGCAAAAGACAGAACATAGATCAATCCATGCATGGCAGATAAAAGAAATTAAATTTATTACACATCCATATTTACTTCATCTGTGGTCCTCGGAGTTATGCAGGCACCTGGCATAAATGTTAAGAATCTATAGAGCCTTAATTAAAAAAAAAAAAAGCTGAGGACAAAGATTTGGTAGGAATACAGAAGGAAGTTTTTTGGATACTATGAAGTGGATTCATTACAGATTGGCTATACTTCATCCCACCAGTGATGACGTTTTTCTTACGTGAGAAACCATGGAAACTTGGATGGACAAACTTAGGTAGGGCCTCTTTTCCTTTAAAGGAAGAGGAAACAGCATTCCTCACACAGCAGGGGTCACATTGGTGAAGTGCAGAAAGGCTTCAGTGATGCAGTATTTGATCTCATATGGTGGCAGTATGAACCACGCAGAGATTTAGCTGCCTAGTGCAAAGGGCATGTATTTCAAGCCACTCAAACACCACATGAGTGCTTGTAAGTAACACTATACTATTGGCAGATGTCAGCGCCATTGAGAGAGGAGATAGGTCTTAAAAGTTAGGGAAACATTTAAAGCCAGAGTCCTTATGTTATCTTTCTTTTTCAATATTATCTTTAAATGTTATCTTTCTTTTTCAATATCTCTCTTTTTCAACATACAGAACCATTGTGGCTGCTAAATCATAATCGGAAAATCTTTCAAAAGGATAAATTACATTATTAACTTTCACAGCTTTACTACTACCTGGAAGCAGTAGCAGTGCTTACTATGGACAGTGGTCAGCCAACTTCATAGTGTAGCTTTCCCACATCCAGGGTGAGCTTTCTAAAGCCCTGTCTTCCCTCTGGTTCTTGAACCTGTGTGATATTCAAACTATCACATATATCTCTTCCCAAAGAAATATAATAGTTCCTTGAAGAACTCCTCAGTAGGTAAAATCCTTAGCAGTGACACAGTTTAAGTAAATTTGAAGCAAGACAGTCATCTGTCAAGAGGCTATATGGATTACACAACCAAGTTGTTAATTACTGTTCAGATGTACTTTCCTGAACAAAGTAATAAAAACGGGGGAAAAAAGCTATCTTCACTTATTACAATCTGCCATAAGTAACATGAATCCTTCATAATCAACTTTCAAGATGAAAAAAAAAAGGAAAAAAAAAGCTGCATGTGTTGTATCAATAATTTTTTTTGTCCAAAGAAGATTCCTTTACACATACTACTAAATATTTCTGAATCTGCTGATGTAGTTTCATTGACTATAGCATACTACAATCAATCATTCTGAAAGAATACAAGGAAGGATCTGAGCTAACTGAAACAACTTTTTTTCAGATCACACCTACAGTGTGTTGAAAGCCAAATCAGTTTCTACTATCAGACCACTCACCTAATTTCATTTTATCCCTCAGAAGCTCTTCCCACCTATGATGTCAAAAGGTCACTTGCTTAGTCGTCATCCTTCACCGGTGAATTAATGACTCTCAATTCACACAGAGCTTAAGGACTCACATAAATCAGTAAATCAATTGCATATCTGAACAGACTGTAAAACTTTAGCTAAGCCAATTGAATAATCTTTGTTACTCAATGAAGATTATATCAATATGTACTCTAGAGAATGAAAAAAATTAAAGTGGATTTGATGACTCCTTCTACCCCTCAGAGTCCTTTTCCAATAAACCCACTAAAATTAAGCAATACTGAGCAAATATGAATGCTGTTCATGTACTAAATATCTGCCTTTCTATTGTGAGAATAATTCTCAGAGCAGCAGCAATGGCTGCTTGTACTCTCGAAAAGTAACTTGTCACTCGTATGCGTGAGTCTGTTTTTTGCCAAAACACAACACAGCTTGATTTGGTTAGCAGAAACCTATTAGAAATATCCATTGTAAGAAGGTCTGTTCTTTAAACCTCTCTCTACAGAAAATGTGCAACGTGAGGGGGTACCTTAACTGTTTTAGGCTCAACAGTGCAGAACGAGAACTTCTTCACATATGTACAGAGTTCTGTTTCTTAGTTTTACTTAGTGCTGCTTATGTTTCTGTGTTAGTACCTAAATAATGGTTTAAGGAAGATATAAATGGTGAAATAATCTAATTTAAGTAAAAATGAGAAAACACATAACATAAAAATTCAGATGACTTTTCACCTTGTCTTTATTACAGGAGCTTTCAACATCTATGATATGACACCTACCTACCATGGTGTCACCTTCCTGACCACTAACTGCTACCAAAAGCAAACTACTTTAAGGGAAGTAAAGATACAATACAAATATCCAGTGATTTGAAAGATCAGGCATTAGCATTGCTATTTCAGGAAGGAGGAGTTTTATGCATAGGGAAGGTTTTCTCCTGCAACCTTCAGATATCTGGGTTCTTTTAACACTCTGACTGGGTGGTAATAGTTGAAACGGCATTTAAGTGATTTCTGAAGAACTCCTACAGAACCTAGACATTTTTAAAAAGAGAAAACAGGCCTGTCTGCTGTGATCAGACAGATGTGATCTGCTCAGATGAAAAGATACATTGCTATGATCAAATACTGAAATGTTTACATTTCAGTGGTATGAATCTGCCCAGCAAATCTTTCCATTATAGAGTAGAATATTTTATGCTTCTGAGAAGTAAATTGTCTCCAGTAATTTCAGCCAACTGAATCCACACAATGAACACTACAAAGCTAAAGGATTTAGTCATGCTTCTCTAACATTGCATCTGGCTAGGAAGAGAACCCAATCAGAGGCGGAACAAAAAGATTTATGAAGCAAAGTTACCTCATTAACTCTTGTGCTGGCAGGACTCATCCAGCTACATCTTGCCAGAGCTTTCTAAGCCTCTTGGAACCTCAGAACTCTCAGGTCAGCAAGTCCCAATGGCCTTGTGGGCTTGGCACCACAAACTAGGCAGGATCTTTACACCTTGGTCTAGCTTTGTAAGAGGGCTTTGAGCTTTTATTTTCATTTCTTTTTTGTTTACTTGTTTGCTTATTTTTTATTTGGTGACAAAGGATTCTGGGATTAATTGCTCTACTTGAATAAAATTTCACACTCTCTATTGTCCTTAATGAACCAATTACAGTCATCTGAAAACTCTGAAGGCAACAAAACAGCGGACAGCATTTCCTTCGGCTCCTTCAGAGGATTCCTCTACCACTTCAAGGATGACATTCTTACAGACATAAATGATGTTTCATCTAGTTACAGAGACATTTCAAAAAAACCTGCACAGAAAAAGCAGAAAATCTTATACCAAGTTGCATGTATGCAGGAAATCTTGTAAATTGGAAGCAAAACCAAGATCTCACCAATATTCTAAAGCAAGTTTTAAATAGGTAGATGAATTGCAAAAGGTATCAATTTTCTCTCCTAGAAAATACATCACCAACAATTTGAGTTTTATGAATGTCCTCAAGCCAAATAATTACAACTAACAGTAGTAAAATAATAATGCATGTTTCTAGAATCCTAGAATTAGAGTCACTATTTTGAAATTAAATTATTAACATGTCAGTTGTCTCATGTAAATAATAGAACCTGACCTCTCAGATTTTAGGAAATGGAAAACTGGAAGACACAGACTGTTTTCCTGCCAGAGCTCAAGCCTTTCCCCCCCCCCAGTTTTAGCATTTAGAAATCCTGTACTTCTTAACATGGCACATCGATCCTGGAAAGGAATACTGAACTGGAGATACGTTAGAAAATGATTGCAAACAACTACAATCTATAGGACTGATTGGTTCGAGCAACAACAGCTCAGTCTCATGGAACAAATAAATCCAAATGGAAGGCCTATAATTTGATAACTCAAAGGACTACACAGGCCTCTTGATCACGCAGGTGCATCAGGTGCTCTGACAATGGCAAAGGCTGATGTAAAGACATGCTAAACCTAAGCTAACAAATTTTTTCCTTAACATCCTTTTAAGTAATACTTGGACCCAGGAGGCAGAGTACTTAAACCCTCCTCAGAAGACAAGACACTGAGTATCTCAGGTAAATGTACCACCTCATGCAGTGGGATCATACTATATTCTGTACTCCAAACTGGCAGAAGCTTGGTAAGAGATAGAAAAGAGCTGAAAACAGATAAGTAGATAATGCCCACAGCAGGATTGAAAGTCCCTTACCCTTCCATGAAGCCAGTACCTCCCTAAAAGGCATATTCATTTAACAACAATTCCCAAGTGTTTCTTGAGCTTTAAACCTCTGCATATTCTGCCAAGTCCTTCTGCAATAAAATTCTCTTAACTTGCATCCACACAACGTCACTTGACAAAGGCTGACTGGAGAACTGCTCCATTTTATTATGGCATTTAAGAGTGCAGTATTTATTTTGCTTTGTATGGGAAAGAAAAATAAAATTAAATCTTTCTATCCTTCTGACCATTCAGCATGGCTGTCCTTTGTTTTTACTGTCAAACCCTTTCATGAAAACAATGGCACCAGATAAGTTTTGGGTCCTGAGTTTTTCCATTTTATAGCTTTTAAAATTAATTTCATTCTAATGGAATGAAAACAAAATCTTTCTAACTTGTATTACAAAATAGAATTCTACTGACACACAGACTGAGAAGGTTTGGTTTTAAAATTACTATCTGTACTTTTGAGAAAGCCTAATCATTCTGATGGTGATGTGTCAAAACCTATACACTTCCACAAATATATGCCATTTTTAATTATATGTTTCCACAAGAAACCAAAAGGCTTCCTTAGAAACACTCCTGTCTAGCATTATTTTTCAAACCTTTTTCTTTAGTGACACATATCCTGGTTACTACTGAGTTTGCTCTTCTTCAGATGCCAGACAACTCACAAGAGCTTGTACTTGGGTGAAAACATTCCTTGCCACATGTAGTGAGTTGACCCTGGCTGGACTAGTAGACCTGGACAACATAATCAAAGTATTAAAAAAGGTAGCTGGGGAGCTCTTTGGATTATGAATACTGACTTTAACCAAATCCTGGAGAACAAGGGCAGTTTTAAAGTAAGTAAAAGCAAACATCACACCAACACTTAAAAAGAGAAGTTAGAATAACATATGTACTGGCAACGGAATGCTGACCATTGCAGAACAACAGAGGAGATACTTCCTTAATGTCCTAATGGAGGATTCAAAAAACAATAAATAAAAGGAGAGTAAAATAATTATCAATTCAATTATTTTCTTCATGGGAAAAAAATAAAGTGGCCTTTTCACAAAGAGAATAGCTTTCTATGGAAAGACTGCAATTCTATTTTAAACAGGAAATATGATAGAGTATAAAGCAGAATTTCCTAAGTATTCTTTGAATATTGATGTAGAAAATGGTGACAAAGATTAAAACTTATTAACTGACAGATCTAAAAATGCAATTACAAAGCGTCATCATCCAGAAGGTGAGTTTCTTGCGGAGTTAGAAGCATACAACATACTGAGAATATTTAAAAGTTTGTCAGTGATCTGGGAAATGTTATAACCTCTTCACGTATAAAATCTCCAACAGATATAATAACCATGGGAGATATACAGAATGTAGCAGAAAACTCATTCATACAAAGAAATCTGGTTAATGTGGTTAGTATAGTGCAAAACGTAGTATGATTAGGTTTTGTTAAATTACAAGGCTTAAATCTCAGAAGAAAGAAAAGAGGCCAAATTTGCAGGTTGGAGCACCTGTAAACCAGTAACTTTGTGAAGGACTCATTAGTCAAGGATGAGCCTATTGATCCAAAACTAGCTCTGCAAGGCAGCAGCCAAGATAACTTATGCAATCTTCAGATTTGTATACAGTGATATATCAAACAGGAAGCAATCCATTATGTTATGCTTGTATTTGATTGTATTTGACATGTATTCAACAAAAACATGAAGTCCATCGGGTGTCCACAATTAAATAAAAATAGTGACTTGTAAATGTCTGTTAGAGAAGATTCATGTATTTAAGAATTGAAAAAAAAAAAACCCAAAGAAATTTATTACACATTGTTAAATAAAGAGAAAAATTAAGGGAAAATTTGAACACAATATCAAAGCTTCAACACAGAGAATGGAAGATTAATTGCAAGATTTTATTTAATTTATTAAACATGGCTAGAAGTCATCCATTAAAAAATAAATTTTCAGTGATATTAAAAGTATATTTTATCAAGAAAGATCTTCCTGATAAACAAATTAAATCATAGCATATTCTCAACTGTTTTCAACAATTTAGAAAAAACCATCCAATCTTGATTTAAAAAATTTCAATACACAGATAATTTTTGACAAAAAATACTGTGACCTGTGCTATGGGTCATGGTAGCCTCTTCTGCCAATCAAATCTATCTATCTACTAATTTCACAGACCATAAAAGAAATTGGTGACAACAACACTGGTAAGAAATCCAACTCTTGGGTTACAGTGTTCAGAAATTTTGTCAGTAGCCTTTCTCACTCAAAAAGAAAAATCAAAACAATTTAGTGATCTTATTTTGTACATATATATATATACATACATATATATATATATATATATATATATATATATTTAATTTTGTAGTATTCACTATGGTCTCTTGAAAAACCAGATTAAATTTACACTTGAAAAACAAGTCTGAAGTTTTACACCTAACCATAAAATTACCTCTCAGAGAAATGACATAATTCTTGTAAGGCAGAACAGTGTAAACTGTAAGAATGTAAGCCTACAACACCAGGCATTTATCAAGCCCTTCCTAGCCTAGACTGAGAAAAACACAGAGTGCATTGAATCAGCTTTTTCACAGCTCTGTGATCTTGCAGGGGAATGGAAGATAAAGAGGAGAAAAAAAGGCATCACTAAGGACAGGGAGTAGGCTTAAAAACTAAGACAAATAAAATAATTTGCTGGACACTTTCAACTACACTTCCACTACATTTGAGGTCCAAAGCCTAGATAGTCCATTTACCTTTTCCTTTCTAATACAAATGCTTTTTCAATCACCTCCTCTTCTCACCTCCTGCAAGTTAGGGGATTTGCTGCTGTCACAGACTTCACTTCCCCTGGGTTGTACCCATCTTTTCTATTTAAAGCATGCTTTCACTCTTCCTCAGCATACTATACAGAGCCTAGGACAAGGTGAATTTACTCCTTAGACTTGTTTTTATTTACATAAATTAATAATAGGTAGTATATGCATATATATATATATATATATATATATATACACACACACACACACACAAATTTCCTATGCCCAGGAGTTTTTCTAACATGTATTCACCTATACTTGTCCTCGTGGAATCATAAGTCTAGCAAGGATTAATGGAGTGTGGCACACACTCCTCATGCTGCCTCCTATCCTCAAAATGCAGGAGACACCATAGATTAAGAGCTGGAAAATACTTATTTACGGCTGATTTATTCTGCTTCAGTCTCACAAAATTCTAGGATGAGAATGGGATATGATTTGGATTTGGCACCTGATCTGATTATATTTTTCAGTTTGACAACTATAGGTAGGAGCCTTTTCATGAGAAACCAGACTTAATATATTAATTCTTGACAGGGAGTGGAACAAAGATTAACATTTTTAATTCCAGTCAAGTCTTTTTGGGTACACGGGCTGACTTGTCCCAGAGATGAGTCAGAACAGCATGGAAGGATGCTGATGGTTATAAGATTTTAGTTTTCCTGGCTTCAAGGACATGTTTTGAAAGCAACACTGGGATCCACAGCCAAATAAAAAGTGCTCGTCTCTGGCACTTATTCCTTTTTCATCTTTCCATGACCCTCTATCCGAAGCATCTTGGCTTATATGACAGAACCACAAAACTCTTCTACATCTCTTTCCCTTCCATCCCTCTCTCTCTCATGACCATGACCCTTACTCCACTGTCCACTTCCAGCAACGCCATCTACTTCCAGTCTTCTCAGATGAAGCAGCTACATGAGGATCCATCTTCTTTCATAATCACCTTGGTACTACTTCCCAGCTTCAGCTTGTTCCCTTACTAGTATGGGACACGATTCCTTCTCAGAATTTCCTGGGTAACGTAAAGGCAACTTTCTTACCCCGTCCCAGTGAATCCAACAAAACTGGGAAATAACTCTTACAAGAAAAAGAAAAAAAAAAATCCTTCCAATCCACAGCCCCTGACCTCAATCTCACCAGAATTTTTAAGGGGGAAAAAAAAATAAAAAACCATCAGCATCATGAACAATCTAGTGTGGAAAATTAAGCCTTGAATAGACTTTCAAAATTCAAACTTTGGAAACTAAAACACCATCTTATTTAGTAGTGGTAAAGTACCTTCATGACACGTGACATTAACAGAAAACTGACAAAACATGATATTATTAATCTTAATAGAAAACTGACAAAACAAACAGGTAAATAACAATAAAAGATACATACCTTGCTTATAAAATGCATATATTTTTAGTTTCAGGTCTTGTCTGTTGGAAAAACTGTACATGACAAATTATGAAATCTGTTGATATTTTACAGAAAGCATTAACAGTCTCCCTCCCATGTGTAAGGAAAAAAATTATTTCCACAGCATCTTTATGACAGAATCAGCCCATCATCATTCAATTAAATGCTGAAATTACCAATCAGGACTCCTACCCCCAGCAAGTCACGTAATGGTCAGAAAAAGTGTTAGACACTTAATTCTCCTGGATTTGGAAATTTTTTAGCTACATATTCATAAACCCTGCTATGATCCTCTTCATTTTGTACATTAAGAGTGATATGAAATACAATACAGTAAGATGATAGAAACCCTGAAGGGAAATAACTTAGAACAAACAATAGGAATTATTTTAATATGATATATAATTAGCTTGCAATATATCATGAGCAGTTTGTTAAAGTTTCCTGACTTGTAGGCACTGCAGACTGCTGCACTGAGATTTATTAAAAACCCCTGCATTTCAGTAGATGCAAAGTGCAAGACCAATGACACGTGTAACAATGTTACTATTAATACCTTTAATAACCACATTACTATGCACATTATTAGTTCCAAATTCACACACATGTACATGTCATATGTTCAAAGACCACTGAACATCAGGGATCTCATTTACAGGCTCTCTAAGAAAGGAACGTGCGCTTGTGGTAATGACAGTTTCTTGAATCCTGCCACAGAGAGAACTGTAAGTGGTGATGATAGAAACGCTCCTCTCAGAACATTTCACAACCCTGTGTTCTGGTATTTTTTTATCTTTGCTGCAGTGAAAGCTTTGAATGCACAAATTGCACATAGAATCTACGTGAATGTTCAGGAGCAAATTCTGCCCTGTGAGGCAGGATCTTAATGGTGTGGCAACATGATCAATCTTTTAATTCGCTACAGCCTGAACGGAAACTGAGTCCAAGCAAAAGGTCAGAACAGGCATTTTATATTCTCTGTTAAAGGAGGGGAGGGAAAAAATGTCTTTGAGGAGTAAAGTAAGTAGCTAATGAGACACAGCACCGACAGCTGGAATTTAATAAGTATCCACTTCACAAGGAAAATTGCTCTTAGTAATTAAATACAGGTATCATACAAAGCTTCTGCTTAGAGCTAGACTTCAAAATCCTTCTGTCAGTAGGACTGAAGAGGTTTTACATACCAGGTAATATAAGGGTGAATTTGCCTGGGAGGCTAGTCCTAAATGAAGAGGGTTAATTGCATAAAATTCACAGTCATGTCAGTGGTAAATAATTCCAAAGGGACTTGTTCAGACAGTAGCCTGGCATTACTGAAAAACAGACCTCAACTAAAAAGACCTGTTATAAAGTCCACCAAAACCTGAGACACATAAAAAGTTTATTGGTCATTGCAGAAATAAAATGCAAACAAGATCTTTTTAGAGGGATCCAAAATTCTTTATGCTCCAGGTCTGCAGGACCATAAAACTCTACCTGAGAAAATTTTAAACAATCTTCCAATTAATCATAGGATTTTATAGCCTCTCACAAGCTGTAAGTAAAACATTAACAAGGTAGGAGGAAGTCCTCTTTGTACTAGGCATGATTCCAAACCCCACTGACATATCCCATTAGACAGGCCAGATTAGAATGTAACATCAAACAGATAATAATGGATAGTAGCACACAGAATTGTGTTTCATTGAGGGGACTGCATTCCCATAAACGAAGGTAAAAGTCTCTAAATTACTGGGAGCTCTGAGAGACCAGAGACTGACTGGTTTTCTGTAATTTGAGACATCACCATCAAAATATGACCATGTATATCCTTAAACAATAAAACTCTTATCCCTGAAAAGAACACTGTTGGTATCACAAAAAAACCCAGTTAAAGTATGTAGATGGCTGAATATTTTTACCAACTGAATCCAATAGCTTTGCATTTACTCAGGAATGCATAACACAACCACACAGCTGTATTTACTTCAGTGTAAAAGAGCACTGACTCTGCAATACGTTTTAACCTACCTCATAGTACATAGGTCCATCCTTAACCTTTTTTCCCTTTTGACTCCCACATTCTGTGATCTGCAAGTAAATAAAGCATTGTACTGTGAGAAGATTTTATGTTTACATAGATTATTTTTCTCATTATTCCCTTTTGCAAACACTACATTTAAACTCCAAAACAGTGAGGAATCATCTTATGATACCCCTGCACCTTAGGGAGGGAGTTTTTGTGATCGGCACCTTGAAGAAAAGTCTGTAACAAAACTTCATCACATCCCTTCATTACAGGGAGCAGAACAGCTTATACAGTAAGCTTTCCTTTTCCCATTTTTAACTCTTATGAATTAGGGCAATGAATCTGGTGAAAGGTGTAGAGAGTTAAGTCATATGAGGAGCATTTGAGGGAGCTGGAGAAATCCTTTTCTCAGTGGAGACGTCATTGCTCTCTGTAACTATCTGAAAGGAGGTTTTAGCAAGGTGGAGGTTTGACTCTTCTCCCAGGTAACCAGTGACAGAACAAGAGGAAATGGCCTCAAGTTGTGCTACGGGAGGTTTGGGTTGGACATCAGGAAGAATTTCTTCACTGAAAGGGGTGTCAAGCATTGGAATGGGCTGCCCAGGGAGACAGTGGGGTCACCATCCCTGGAAGCGTTCAAAAAATGACTGGACGTGGCACTCAGTGCCATTGCCCAGCTGTCGAGGTGGTGTTTGGTCAAAGGCTGGACTCAATAACCTTGGAGGTCTTTTACAACCTTAGAGATTCTGTGAATTAGTGTAATTTTTGAAACTTCCACAGAGTAATTTATCGTTACCACAGGCCAAAGAAGGCACTACGTAGAAGTGAGATCTACAGTTCGGTTTGTTATTAAAAGTTACTTTCTTGGTGTACCTGTCTGAAAATGTCTTCATGGGTTATTACGCTGAAGAGTTTTCGCTGTGGCACCCGCACAGCCATAGACAGGGCCTGAATGTGGATTTCATCCTCCATCTTGGCCCCAACAACGAAAGCGATGCTAGGCTTCCAGTCATCCTATGTTCCAAAATAAAAATTTTAAGGTATTAAAATTCAAGCAGACAAAAGTACTTCTCTGCAGTTTCAAAGAGTAATTCTGTAGAGATGGCTTTATGTCCCTTTAAGACACACTAAACATCACTGTATTAATCACACTGAAATAAATTGTATACAACCTGAAAAAGCACATACTACTTTGTCCCAATTCTTTCTGCCATCAGGTGGCAGCATTATGCTACGGAAAACACAAATGCCTACAAACAGCCCCTACAAACCTCCCCCCAGGAAAAAGCTGCTTTAGCATCACACAAAGATGCACTAGCTTTTAAATGGCACTTGCAGATTTGACAGCTTAGCAAACAAGAAGTGAATTTTGAATATATGTAGTATTGTGATTATTTGCTGTAGACAAAAATAAACAAATTTAAGCTCCTTCATCCTGGGAATTAGATAATGCCCAGATACCACTTTCTGAAAATCGCAGCATTATTTGTATGATATTTTATGAGGGTATATTTATGCATAGAACTGTTGCTACATGGTTCCACTAAGCATACTGAACCAAGAAAAATTACTTTTCAATGGCAAGCTGTATTTCACAACAATACTGACAAATGAAAACCACTAGCAGTTTCCAAATATTTGCAGTAACATACACATATTTAATGGGAAGAAATATGTTTTCAGCATTAAAGAAATGCGGAACAAGAGAAGATTGGAACGTGTTATTTAGCAATATATATACACAAAAGCTTAAAAATCATGTAATTTAAGCAACTTTTACTGGTTAGTCTTCTTTCACATTTCTGCTCTAACCTACTGGAATCCCTTCCACAAAGTGAGTAACACATCTTGCTCCAGAGTATTCTTTATTGGCATCAGTGGTGGCTGAACCATAAGCACTTCTAATGGTTGTGCTGTACACTCTTCAGGAATCATGAAATTTATTTTTTTTCAATGCACATCTGCATATGTAAACTACAAGGTTATCAATACAGTTGCATAAAGGTATAAACATGGAGAGGGCTTCAGTCAGAGCAAGGAAGCCCCCAGGACCAGGTTAAGCAGAGTCACATACCAGTCCACTGTGCATCATAGCAAAGAAAGATTTTAAGGACAAATTTAAGAGAGGGTGGTAACTTTAGGATATTGATGAAAATATTTTTGTATGTTTATATTATGTATGAAGTTGTGGAGAAGAGGAACAAAATCTGAGTTTATTGTGAAGTGAGGAAAAGAATCGGTCTAAGAAAAAAAGGTATAAATGGTAAAAGAAATTTCTTTTTCCAGTTTTAGCATACCCTTCTTCATTGATCCTTTTCTCAGCTGAAAAAAAGCCTACCTAAATATTTGCAATCTGAGTAACTGATGGCTTGGGGTGGAAGCAAGCCACAGCTGACATAAGTTTCAAACTAGTATATACTTGCATGGTGGGAACAGTTTGTCAAACTCTTACAGTAGCAAAGAAACATCACATGACTATGGTACAATGTGATTATATGTACGTCTCATTTTTTTAACCACAGAATATTCAGAAAAACAAAAAAAGATGGAAAGATCACCTGGTCACCAAGTGAAACTGCAAGTCGCTACAATCAGTTAACTCATCTAAAAGGGTCCCTACAGCTCCATACATCATGAACTTCTTGACGTTTTATTGTAGCACGAAATGAACCTCAAGTTTTTAGAATTACAAAGTGCTGGAGAGTGCAAGAACATCACTGATGCTCTAGGAGCATGCAAACACCATGGAATTTATGAGAGGAGAGTGCCCAGCTGACCTGGGGCAACAGGCACTGCTCAATGGAGAAGTGGAAGCAGCAACGGCCCGTGACGGGACTGTAACTCCTCCTGCCTAAAGCTGAAAGATAGCTACCAGTGCACAGCACCACAAAAGAGCTATGGATAGTCCAATAGTATCATCAAAGTTATCACTGTATAGTTGCCAAGAGTTGGACAGAATAACTTTACCTTTCTTTGAACAGAGAGGATTTAGATGCCCATGTTTGTGTGCAAATGTATAATTTAGAAAATTACACATTATACATTTCAATCTCTCAGAACTGAGATTGAAATGTCCTCATGTGGCAGTATCCTGGTGCTCCCAGGGCTCACCAGCAGAGAAGGAGTCTCTAGAACAACCACTCACCTGTGACATGAGCTAATGGAGGAACTAATATCACTACACTGTCCACTTCACTAAGAACTGCTCAGAGAGGGGAACAAAGTCTAGCCAGTCTCACAGACAGATGGTGACACCACAAGAGCAGCAGGAGTCAGGAATGTCAGGTTCTACTTAGGATGCTAGGGTGAGCATGGTCCAGCAGGAATACAGAGTTCACTCCCACAACTTCCTGCTGTTCTTCAGATATGCAAAGAAATTTCTATCAGAAAGTCCTTAAACCTCTGTCTTAGGCCTTCTTCAGTTCCTCCTTAAAATGTGCTGGGATCTTGGTGCCTACAATTTAAACCTGCTTAGCACTGATTAATATTACACTGCAACAAAGTCTCTGAAACCTGTCTTCCCTATAGTCCTGTCTCTTGATTTTTCCACCCCTTGGCCACAGTTTTCCCTAATTTCTCCTTCCATTTCCACTCTCTTGCTCCTTATCTGAGTTCCACCACTTCTCTTAAAGCTTACCACACTTGTGACCTACTCCTCTAGCTCTCGCCCTGTGTCTCCCTGTCCAGCTCGTCTCCAGCTTCATTATCTGATACCACTTCCAGCTCTTTTCATCCTCAGATCCGTCCCCCCCTCCAGACCCTTATTCTCTAGCCCCTATAGTAATTCCCAGGCACTCTCATAATTATGGTTGAGCGATGAGACTCTTCTTCACAAAGGCACTATAAAGCAAGAGGAAAGAAAATTTTCCTGATTTCCACTGTGGTGCCCACCTTCACAGCAATCTGTGACAAAGCACCGAAGCAAAACATCAGGGTAAGTCCTGTTTGTTCAAAATGAATTTTGAATTCTAGAAAAAAATTAGGAATTACCTAAACAAAATTATCCAATCCAAAACTTTTTTTATCCAAACAGAAATTATCCTTCACTGTGCCTCATTCCCCCCCCCCCCCCCGTAAATGCTCTGCTTCAAAGAAACAAGCTGATAAAGCTTCTTCACAGAACAGCTATGAGAATATTTATAGCATATGCAAAATACTGGCTAATATATTAAAAATAAAATACATGGAATGAGCCTCTACAAGATATCTGATCTGGTAGTGAAAATTATAACCCCCAATTAACTTAATTCTACAGAAGTATATGCAGCTGGATACAAGGTCTTTTGCACAAAAATTTAAACATTATTAGAGACAGCCTATATCTCCCTAGTGTAAAATGAAGAAAAAAAATTGCTCTTCTAAAAAAAGTGCAATACCTGGGAATTGGATTTAGATAAATATCAGAAATAGCTACACACACTTAACAGGGAATAATGATCCAGACTTCCCAGAGTCATTATTAGCATGCCATCTATTTCTAGACTGACCAATACTGAAGCCCTTAAAGGTCGTTTTTTAGAAAAGCTGCGCACTGAGAACAGCAACTGAAGTCAGTAAGAATAGTGAATGTGCAGTGTTAGTATATAGTTTAAGGTGTTTAATTGATTATACTCTTTTCTGACCTGAAAAATTAATATTTTTGCAATACTGCCTTTATATGATCAATCCTGTAACAGTACCCATAATGTTCAAGGCATTGAAAGGATAGAGAAGAAACAGACCCTGCTTCTACAGCTCACCACCTAAAATCAAAACATAAAAATGAGAAGGAAAAGTAGTAAAATGTATATGGTTACTTTAAAAATATTTTCTCCCTCAATATACAACTCCTCCTCTCCTTAGTTTAATTCTTTCAAATGTTATTGTAGAAGTGAGACATGAGAAAGGATCTGAAAGAGGATAGATTAGTGACCCTAAGGCCACCTCAAATGAGGTTCCTAGCCTAAAGAACTGGATAGAGAAAACCATAAAAAATAATTGCTGGAAAAGCATAGAAACAGTCTAGAGAGCCTGCCATTGAGAATATAACAAGCACTACAAAGTGTGAACAAAGAAGACCAAAATGCAGGGAGCAGATATTCCACAGAATCAACAACATTGATTCAAATTCGAATAAAAAAAAATTGAAGCTGGAAATGTAGCATTGGTAACCGAATACTCCTCAAACAATCTGAAACAAGCTCCAATTAAGGGGAGGCTTTCAATGGAAAACATCCAGTGACAATCACTGTCACAAATGACATTGTCCTCCTGGTTTTAAAACTCTTGAAATGCATCAACGTCTCTCTCGGTGTTAGAAATAACCATCTATGTGGAAAACTTCTATGTCCCTCAGTCAAAGAGGCTCCAAGCCTAAGAAGATCCACCTAACTCTGAAAGCTCCATGTAAGTATCTAGCAGTTTTGCAAAATCCTTGTTTTCACAAAACACAGAAGGTATCTTATCTTCTCCTGATTTTGTTCTCAAGCCTCTACTGTGTTCCTCTGTAATGTGATTTTTTTGAACTCTTAAAAGTACGCATAGCCTACATATCTTATTCATCACAGCAGTATTTGAATAGCATAGGTATGTTACGAAAATCTCTAACTTCAATTCACATTGAAGAAAAAAGCAGATGTAGCACACCTTTTTTTTTTTTTCCTTTTTAAACATATCTTGTTTTTTCTGCTTCATTGCCTAGGCACAAAAGGGCAGCTGTTCTAGTGAAGACATTTGAACAAGTCAGGCATATTGTTTATTTTTGCAGTACCAGTTTCTAGAGCTCTTTGGCCGGGAAAAGCATCAAGCAGCCACCTCCCCCATTTCCAGGCAATCTGAGTATCTGTCATTTTGCACTGCCACTTATTCTTGTGGTACCTAATGTTGTGGGGTTTGCTGGGCTTTTTTGTTTTGTTTTTTTAGGGGGAGGAGGAGGAGTGTTTGTTTTGTTTAGTTGTTTGTTTTTTTCCTTAGACCAACAACTACTAGGTTCATCTCACTACAGCAGAATTTCAAATTTGCCTGTAATGGCTGAAAAGAAACATCTGAAAACTCAAACTCCAAACATTTGAGAACCAAACAGCAAGTTCTTTAATCTCCTGAATTTAACATAATACTTCAGAAACAATGAGATTTATTAGTGATTTATGAACAATTAGAGCAATAACAACTCTAGCACTCTTTACTTTCAACAATGAGGGAGCTTGTAAATCAGTAAATACTGCTGGCATTTCTGGCAAAGGTTGCTTATGGGCAGTTTTGTAGTCCTAACACAGTGACTGTGTAAGACATCACTGCTAAGAAATCTGCAAGTCCACCCTCACTGTCTGCTAAGTTACACACCCATTTTACTAATGGCTTCTGTTTTTAAGGGCCTGAGCTTTTGCTGTATAACCTGGGCAGGTTAGAGAATATCAAAGCTCAACGGAATGTTAATTTTTCTCTGAAGAGGAAGCAGTATAAATAGCAATTAAAAGTGGTGCCATCCCATTCAGAACATTTTTAATGGTTTTACACAATTTAAGTTCAGTTCAATTTTCAGGCCCTGGAATGCCAATAAAAGAGAGAAATCACACAGGTGGAAAGTCAGCATAGAATATGGCTTCCAGTTGCTATATTATTAATAAGAACAAATAATAGATGACCGTAATTTCAATTAGGGGCTTATTTGCCCAGAATTCACTTTTCACTTAGCAAATATCGTTCTTCAGCTACTTAACACATGTAAAGTTTAAAACTATCCAAGAATCTTAATTTATATTTTGTAATTTAATTCTGTAGTGAAGTGAACCCAATTAAAATAGATGATAAATATCTCAAGGCAAATAAAATTTGCAGCTCCATGTTCTTCTGCATAGCACATTAGAAAGATGTATATAAACTATAGTGTGAGGCTCTGGAAAATCCATATTTCCTCTGTACATGTTTTTATGTTGTGTGTTTGCCAGTTTTCACAGTGCATTTAGTAGAAGTAATTATTTGGTTAGTAAATACCATTTAAATCATATTTTTACTTAGCATACTCGTCCATAAAAGTCTTAACAGCACTGGTAAAATGACTCTTTTTCATAGATGGAACTAATAAAATAGTGTAAGTCATAAACACACATTAAAATGTGAAATTTCATCACTCAGTCTATCTGGTACAATTTAAAACCAGTTCTAGTAAATTCCCTTTGACTCCACTAAAGGGAAAGAATATTTTCTAAAGTGATACGAGTAAAAGATTTAAAAAACTTTTACATATGAACTATGAGGAGAGACATTTGTTTACTTGCTAGGAGTTCCTGTCATCTCCCAGATAGTTTCAGATTCATATTGTATACCACATAACAACATTGAGGATGAGTAAGAAATAAGTTTTGTGCACTTTGTCTGGTGAAATCTACAATTCAAGTTGCTCAGCACTCTTTTACAGAATGTTTTTATATATTCAAGTTTGAACCTTGTATGCTATACGATTAGTGGGGTAGGGTGGGCAGAGGGAGGGATAGTGTGCTTAGGCTATTTGCAGAATGAGATTTGACTTTTAAAAATCATGTTTATCCGCTAATAAAAAACCCCTATGTGATTAAGTAGTTAAGACATTCAATGCCCCCCGTGTTCAAGAGGAAGAAATTAAATTTGGCAGCAGAGCCGTACTTGTGTCAAAGATGTGCTTTTACAGAACATATTTGTTTACATTAAATACACCCACATTCTGCCACGCTTGATGAATCTTGATTCACACATGCCCAGAAGAGATTCAGTGGCATTTGACACTTTTATATCGAATATGGCCTTGCCTGTGACTATAAGAGCTGAACAAGATTATTCCTGCAGTAAGAAAATTTCAGTGGCTGCCCAGCACCTCAGAAGCCTGAGTTTAAGCTGGCTGCAGAAAAGAGACAGTTTTTCCCATGTTCCCAAGGCTTTGCCTTGTGAAAAGCAACACAGAGAAAGTGAAATTACCTGAACTGGAACAGAAAGTAGTTGGGCAATACCAGAACTATGGAAAAAAGGAATCTTTATTCAGCCCCCATGGGTATAGGCATTACGATAATCTTTAATTAGGTGATCACATACTTTTTCCTACAAAATTCTTGCCCCACTCAGTGAACGTTCAACATTTTTTTTGCATCTGCCTCAATGTGTGGTCCTGAATAATAACAATTTTGACATTTCCTAAATTTTGAGCATTTTATTTCCTACCTTTAAAAATACTTCAATATAATGGTTTGCATTTAAGAAATGTAGTAAATTACATGTAGAGGCAGCAGAGTATACAAAGCACTTTGTTCATTGAATTCACTGCACAATATCCACAACCACAATAAACACCACCATAAAAAAAAAAAAATCACTAATTGGCACCTTGCTATTAAGCCTGGGAGAAAGGTCAGGAACTGAGTAGCTGATGGAGATTGAACCTCCAACCCATTGTTATGCTTCAGGGAGGTTCTCCTAGGGTCGGGACAAGATTCACAAGCAGGAAAGGGCTCAAGCGCCTTTGAACTTTACTGAAAAATCTATGTTCTAAGGAAAAATGGGAAACAAGAGCCTAAGCTGAGTAACTTACTTCAAAAAGTGATCTTGTTTAGCTAAACTTGTACTTGGTAGTATGGTTACTACCAAGTAAAAGCAAAAGCAAGTAAATACTGAAGAGATTTTTGGACATCTGTAGCATTTTTGGGAAACCAATCAGCCTGTTTAAAAGCCTCCCTCTGAATTCAGAGTTCCTCATATTTAACCAGAGCTGCTAGCATATTAAAAGAAAAAAAAACCCCGAAAACACAAACCCACAGCAACTGAAACAAAAAACTGCTTCACGTTTTTAATAGGGCACAACAGGAATCCACAAAACAAGAAAGCCACGGAAGCAATTTGTCTCACTTGTAGAAGCAGTGCTAGATAAACACATGCGAGATAAATATTATTGTTTGCTAAACTACCGCCCTATTTTGAAACCAAATTCTCTCTTGCAAGTCAAGATTTATGAGAATTACATTGCTTACACAGAACCTGGAAAACTAAATATGCCTTTAGATCCTCACACTCTGTAAAAGAAAGAAAAATAGAAAGAAAAAAACAGTGCCTTTTAGCTGCACACACTCAGGCAGGAAAATTACAGCCTCACATTTTCAACGCTACAGTTAATGCTGTGTCAGCACCTCCATCAAACCTCGTTGTTCAGCAGTTTATAAAAAGTTCACTCCGAGCCGAAACTTGGCACCCATAGCCCAGAAAGGAAAGTGCCGAGGACATGCAAATAAACCCGCTCTGCCGCCGCTCGGTGGCGGGGGGCAGAGGGGCAGGGGCGCAGCTCGGCCGCACATGGGGGCCATTCATGGCCCTCCACGGGGCGACCCCAGGTACCGCTGGGAGCCCCCGCCAGACGCGCTGCGACCACCAGGGCAGGGCAGCGGCGAAGGGCCGCCTCCAGCCTGATCCCCCCCTCCTTCCCACCGCGCCGCCGGCTCTGCCCCTCCGCTGCTTTCACCTCCTCGAAGGGGGCGGACACCAGCTCGGCCTCCCAGCTCGGGAGTGCGGAGGGTCGGCGCCCCGGAGAGTCGCGGGCGGACTTGGGCCGCTTGGGGCCCATGGCGGCGCGGGCGGGCGGCAGGAGGAGGCCCCGCTGGCCCCACGCGTCGCCCGGGCGACCGGTCCCGCGGGGGGGCGCCTGCCCGGCGGGGGAGCCCCGGTGCGAGGCGGGGGCATCGGTTCTGCGGGGAAAGGCTGATGGAGCTGGGCCTGTCCAGCCTCGAGAAGAGGGGGCTGAGAGCAGACCTCAGCAGTGTATATAAATATGTAAAGGGGTGGGGGTGTCGGCAGAATGGAACCAGGCTCTTCTCGGTGGTGCCAGGTAATAAGAAAACAGGCAATGAACAGAAACTGATCCACAGGAAGTTCCACGTGGACATAAGAACTTTTTTACTGCGTGGGTGACCGTGCGCTGGAACAGATTGCCCAGAGAGGTTGCGGAATCTCCCTCACTAGAGATATTCCAGAACCGTCTGCACACAACCTTGTACCATGTGCTCTAAGACAACCCTGATCACGCAGGGAGGTTGGACCAGATGACCCACAGTGGTCCCTTCCACCGTGACCGATTCTGTGGGATTCTTGCAGGGCTTTCAGGTGCTTTCCCTCATCATTTTTGAGACGAGCTGCCTGGAGGAGAGGCATTACTGAGGCTGTGTGGGAAGTGTTGGGTCTGCGTATATTCACACAGCCACCAAGTGACATGTCACATCCCCAGGGCGGCAGCAGCACCCACTGCAGCTCTCAGTGTGCCTGGGGAGGAGGGCGAAGGAGTGATCTCCAGCCACGGCACTGGAGCGTGACCTGAGCAGTGAGGCGGGGGGTCAGCCAGGTGTGGGCAGCCAGGCCTGCTCCCAGACCCAAGTGGCTCTCCAAATACTACCATATGTTACAGCACTGGGACCAGAAGGGGAGAGGGAGGCACAGTTGGGAGAAAGCAGGAGAGCTGCCAAGATAAAGAATTCATTACAGAGGAGTCATGTCGTGATCTCACACTGGAGACGAGTGAAATATTCTGTGTGATTTAACATTTGGTGAAAATACCCCAAACCACATGCTGCCCTTCCCCCACCCCCTTATACCGACCAGGATTGCTCAGAGCCTCCAAATCTTTATTTTATTTTCGTCAGAGCTTAAAACCCCGCTGTGCAGCACATTACTGCTTTAGTCAGGATTTTGTTCTGGGATGATACTGTCCTAGTGTGTGTGCTGTATAAAGCACCTTTTATTACCTGGGTTTAGTGAAGAAATAGGAATTCAATTTCATAGGGGATGTAACAGGCAAGTCATCATCTTAGTTTGCAGAAGGGTATCTTCCCCAGGTTTGCAGACAGTGATGCAGTTGATAACATGGAAAAGCATCACAGTAGATTTGCTAACATCCATAAACATTTTCCCCCACCCCACTTCTTGGCTAACATCCATTTTTTTTCCCCCTGAGTTTTTCTTTTGTTGGCCAGAAAAAAAATAAAAAATAAAAAAAATCAGACTTCAATTGTTCACAGAAAAAGGCAGTGTGACATTCCCTCCATATCCTTATTCTTCACTAAAATCTTGGATACACAACCTGTGTCTGCTGATGTGCACTGAAAGAGTATGGAAAGGAGGAACAGCGCAGGATCACCAGCTGATGTAGCAGAACAGTACAGAGGTTTGGGGCAGAATGCACAGATAATGGTGCCAAATATCCTAATTATGAATCACACTTCAGATTTTTTGTCACTAAGTTTTCAGGACTGAATATAAGCTTCAGGAGGATGGATGGGAGGGGGTTACGCACACAGATCTGGATGGTATGGCAGGAAAATACACACCAACGTGATGTCAGTGGGAGGACAAATGCTTAATTATACCCATACCTGGATGTGTATGCTCAGGATTGTTAGGAAAGTTAAAAACCAACAGGACTGATGTCAGCCTACAAATAGCTCTGAGAACAGAAACAATTGCAGTGAGAACCATGAACTGGCCTGTTTATGTCTACTGTGTGTTTGCTTGATACGTAAAGATTATGTGAAGGAAATTGTTTTGTTCTGCTTGTACTGCTGTAGTAAATGCATCTAGATAACTTGTTTATTGTTGGATACTGTAGCAGATAAGTCAAGCTCTAGTAGAACAGCTGATACCAGTTCATTTAAAATTACTTCCACCACTCTCCCAAACAAAGGAGAGGAAGAAATTATTAACTATTACAAAGGGGCCTAGCATAGAAGGGCTAAATATATATAACCTAAAATGGGTTATCCAGCAGTGAAACCAGCTGAAATGTCTGTTTGGCTGCTTGTCCCTGTCCATTCCATTGTGCTGCCAAAGATGCTTGTAGGCCAAGCTGTAAACCAGATCACTGAAACCCCCTTGATTACATCCTACAACAGACAGACAAACCAAGAATACTGGGAAACTACAGCCTTTGTTTCCTCCAAATGGTCTGGACTGCAAAACACCCAGCTGCGTGTTTTGCAGCTGAGCCATTTGAAAATCTTCAGCTTCCTTCTGGTAACTAAAAGATGAAGTTGCTGTAATCTTAAAACTTGTATTAGCAAAACTGAATGTAATTCAACTATACTGGTAAGCCGCTGATGAGAAGAATAGGCAAATTAAGGATCCAGAGAGACAGCACACAATTTGAGGTACCTTCTGCAAAAAAAAAAAAAAAAGGAACGCAGTGAAATTAGGTCTACTTTAAAGCTTGACGACTTGGTGCATGACAAGAATATTTATGGCGAGCTTTTCAGGGTGAGCGGCAACCTAAAAATCGTAATCAGCCTTTTATTATCTGGCTTATTAAAAAACACCATTTGTAAAATACACATGTGGAGTATCCTAAGGCATGAATTTACAATAAAATGAAATTCTGAATAATACTCAGTGTAAATAAAACATAGCTTACCTTTTCCTTGGAGAGGGGTTAACAAGCCTATGTATTCTGAATTTGTACAGCAGAGTAAGAAAGATACATGCATACATAATTCATACTGTGGAGTAGCTAGACACAATAACATGCTCCTGTGCCCACATTTTTAGTAATAATATAGAAGGAATGTTTAAAAATAGGGTATACTTTTTTACATCCACTAGGAAGAAGGAACATTACTTGCCTTTCATTTTAGAGTGACTTAAAGAACATTTGCACTTGTTATTCAGTAAAGTGTGGGGAGTGGAAAGGCATTACTAGTTGTCATTTCTTCTCTACTTGATATTTCCTGAAAGACTACAGTTGACTAAGGAACTAGTAAAGGTTTTGGATCTTAATAATTAGAGCCTGATAGAGTGAGAGATGAATTAAAAAAAAAAAAAAAAAAGCAAACATGATTAAAATTAAGTGCTTATTTTAAATGCTTATGAAATATTTGGAAAAAAATTATCTTTTCAGTAAGAACCATCAAATTTTCACCCTCAGTTGAGACGTGAGCAGAAAGAATCCTCTTTGCTTGAGTTCTTAAGAACACACTTAATTGCTTTATGTTGCTTTCATAAGATCTAAATGTTTCTGAAATGGGGAGGCTTCTTGAATTATGGCTTCAGAAAGTAGTTTCTGTTTTACAAACTTTCAAGAAAGGTTGTCTAGAACAGCTAACATAGCCTTCAGCATATATGGAAAAAGCCCTTCATTTTTGTTATATTCCTAAAAGAAGATGAAAGGTATTAAAAAAAAAAAATACAGGTACACTTGTCCCACTCTCCACTCCTCCCCACCCTGCACTAGAGAACATTGCTCAGTCCTTTTTCCCGTCAGAAAGTACGAAGAGGAAGAACATAAAACTCATTTTGCTTTCTTTTCCAGTTTCATAACACTGCAGCATCTGGGCTGGGAACAGCTTTTGCTTGAAGTTTGCAACCCCCCAGGACACAACTGTCTCGCAAGTTACACAGATTTGACAACTACAGCATGTGTTTCCACAGCCTGCCTGAACTCTCACATACTAAGTTGGATGTAGGAGCTCTTTGCCTACTGTTGCTGCTCTGGCCACCAAATGATTATTTATAATTTATTTCTCAGTCTCTAGATTCATTTATATAATAATTTGCATAAAGCTTCCCACATGGACTGCATTGGCCTTGTGGATGTGGACCAAATATCTGTTTTGACTTTACAATCTAGAAAGCTTATTTCTACATCAGTAAATTATAAGTGCATGTACCATGAAAGGGACAAAGGTTACAGTGAGTGTAAATACATTAATACACTCCCCTTCTGAATATGGCATGGTGCACTTATAATTTTTCTAGTGCCAAAGATCAATAATTTCTTAATTAGACTGAATTCTAATAATAATGAAACAATAAAATTAACCCTTCTTCTCAGACTGTAATGGGCCTTCTTAATAAGATAAGAGTTGCTAGATGCTTGCTGAACTGTGAGAACATGCAGGGATGTTTATAGAGAAAGGTAACAGCTAAATAATAAAGACAGTGCAACTCAGACAAGTCCATCCGCCACATGGCAAGGCTTGCCCTCCAGTGCTGGGCCTCTCTATGCACAAATCAGTAGACCTAACCTATTTAAACCTGTCTGTCTAATAGCATGGCCAAAAATCAAAGCAAGTGGTAGATATTCCCTTCTTCCTCCAGCATTTAGTAAGTACCTGGCCAATCATTGTTTTTTTCTTCAGATATTTCCAGTCAGGCTACATTATAAATGTGTGTAGTCTCTGTTGTTTATCACAAGCATAATATACAGAAGAGATCAAACTTTCTTTATATATACAAATAAGTTTGCATTTAAAAGTCTTCACCAACTTTGTTTTACTGGAAAAAAACCCCCAAAACTTAAAAGGCCCAGTATTTAATTGCAGAGAAGATGCTTTCATAGTCTGCTCTCCCACACGCATACATGTGCGAGAAGAATGCTTTTTCCTCTCTATAGCCAATGGCATAAAGATTCCTGGCAAAGCTCAAAATGAAATTCATTATCATCTGTCAGTAAAATGACTTCCAAATTCCAGCTGGATGCTGTGCAATAGTCTCTTTAAAGAAAGACTCCCTTTGCATTTGCTGCTGTTGTTCTACTGTCTCTAGGTAACTGAATTTTGGAAGCAGTTCAGTACTGCCAGTCAGCAAAAAATTCCAAATTCAGATATCTCAGGCTTTATTCCTACCCCTTTCCAAAACAGATCACGAGTCTTTATTCTTCTCCCCAAAGTTCTAAATCCAAAGAAAACATTCTCCCACCCTTACAGAAAGCCAAGCTTCCCACCTCCACTCCATTCTCTTGCACTTTCAAGTCCTGTATCATTGCGTGCTTTCTTCTGGCACAAAAGGAGTAGTTTCCCTAAGGTTATAAGGTCCTACATGGAGATCTGCTTCTGGAGCACTCTCACTCCTACCACCATCAAGAAAGGGAGAGTTACACAGTAGTGCTGAGCACTAACCGCTAACATTTCTCAACAGCCAAACAAAGCAAATTCTAAATAAGTGGGATTTGAAACATTATGCCATTATTGGGGCAAAATTAAAAGTGCTTCTAATCTATTAAAGACAAACATTAACACCATGGACGGTAAACAAACTTGAGCTGTATGCTAGAGTTTGTAATGAAAATATTGATGATAAGAGGTGAAAAGGCATGGTGCATTTGTTTATTTTTTAAAATCCAAGAGATTATTTATAAAAATACATGCAAGCTGTACTGGAATTGAAATAACTAAATGGCTAGGGCCATAATTCTTTGACCTTGCTAGCCTAGTTCTGTGAACTCATAGTTGGATAGTTGTTAACTGAATTTTCTAATGGTAATGTCTAATTGCAGAATAACTAAATTGCCACATTATGTATTATTCTGAAACTGTTTATTCAACTTTAATTACCCCTCCTTTAATTCTAAACTATTTTCCTAAGAACATACACTCCCCAGTAGACCTGGTTAAGTAAGCAGGTTTTGGAAAGAAGTACATGGAGTAATGACTATTTCCCATTCTATTTTCACACGTCTCTCTCAGTCGTACTTGTGCCTAAAGTCCACCTTATTGCAGGGTCATCGTTAAACTGTCCAGCTAGGATTATATCCCAAAAGACCATCATGCCTTCTATGTCAGGCATTAATCCTTTACTTTTCCGTAAACCTGAAGCGTAACTACTGTCTCCTTACCTCAGACTAGAAAAGCATCCTGTGCTTCTCTCTTTCCTACCTACCATCATTCCTACTTCACAAGCTTTTCTCATTCTGCATCTCTAAAATTCAAACTGGACCCCAGTCTACATTCCCATATCTGTGCCAGCAGATTGTGGCACCATAAAGACTCAAAACCAGCATTACCCAGCAGGAACATATCTTCCATTAGCATCTCTCTCCTGCAGGTCCTTGCTTTTAAATGCAGCTGGGATACACCTGCCAAGCACCCCATCCTGTGAAATCCTAGCACAATGCTCCAGTGAAAGTATTTGTGGAGATGTAATCCTCTCCCTCATCAGCTGTGCTGGAGTGACTCCTCTCTTGCAGTTCACTGAGCACCCCACTGTCACCATTTCCCAGGTAAAAGAATATGGGAAGGCTAGGTACTGCAATAGTTAATTAGATGAGTTCACAACCTAAAATTTGGTGAGTCATCCTATAGAAACTCCTACAAATAATTTCAGAATTTACTTATTCCTGAAAGCATCAGGATCTAGCCCTGAACCTATACAGCATCCCCTGCAACTGTTGTAGCCCCAGCTGTTACTAAGAAAAGCAAGTTTAGAACCAGGTGATGGGGATGAGCAGGCAATTAGCAGTCTCTGCCTGCCAGGGCCTCATCTTGCACCCTTCTGCCAAGATAGTGAGAGATGGAAAGTATTATGAAATATGGCTTACCTTTGTGGAAACTTCTGTACTATAGCATTATTCTTCAGCTTCTTTGGATAGACACTGTGCAGTTATGTGAAGTAACCACAAGATAAGACAGTTTCCTGCCCCCCCCCCAAGTCCACATTTGTATCATTTGTACAAGATTTTAGTGAGTCTTAACAATATGGGAAGTTGAAAGAATTTGCGCTGTCTTTGTTTTTGCAAATGACAGCAAAACCAAGGCTCTGTCAGATTGTCTGAATTGCTTAAATTACCTATCTGAAGGAGAGCAGGTTTAATTTCAAATTCTCAGAAAAGTAATTATTTAAAGATCAAATTAAATAATTTTAGAAAAGGTAAACAATATTTTAATTCCTATCAGATGCTAACATCTGCTTTAATGTAAAAGCTCCACGTATTATTGACAGATGTTGTATAATAAATAAAAGTTGCAAAGAAAATTTTCTAACACTTTATCATTGACATTGTACAGCTTCTGCCAGAGCCAGCCATTCATATGAATTCAGTAAGTTTTAAGTAAATAAAATGCAGCAAGTGTTTACATTATGTCATTACAGAGATCGAGTTCAAAAGGGTTTCTAATTAGCACTTTTCTTAGTTAACAAACTGTGTTAGCACTAATTCCCATCAGTCACATTCCTTAGTTCACACTAAGAGGAGTCAAAATGAAAAAGCGGGCCTTTTGCCATCTCTCTTCATCTCATTACTTCAGACAAACCAAAACATTTACTGTGGCAGAGCTGCAAAATGTGGAGGGCCGTTAATGAGAAAGGTACACTAGTTAGCTAAAATCTGGCCATGCTCCCAATGTATTCACTTACCTGCGCCAGTGCTTTCAGGTCATGCCATACTTAATGCTTATTTTGTGTCCCGTTATTTCTAAGAGAAGTACTAGTCAGCATTCAGAAACAACGTGGAGAGATTTGAGATAAACAACTGAGCTCGGCAGTTTGGCCCAATGTACAGGCTGTGGTGTCTAAACCCTAATTCTCAAATACACAAATATATTTGGAGTATCCAAACATCGTAAAGTCATTGTGACTGTCTGTCATCAGGTATGTCACAGTAGGACTGTGACCAAAATGAAACAAAGCAGAATTTCTTAGTTTTCCTTAAAATATATGTTAAATGCCAACAGAAAGCTTTTTTTTCGTGGAAAACAGCTTCTTTCACTTGCTTTGCTTTTCTTGATCATCCCACAAAATCCTCTGATGACTAAACAATAACTATATAAAGAAAACATTGATGAATTAGTTATTTTTACTGAAAATCCCTGTCAGTAAACCTTGAGTACCATTACTGCCGGCGTGGATCAATGAAGTACAACTTGTCTGGCTTCCACTTATACAAAAATCTGACATTTCCAAGATTTAACTGAACTTTTTTTTTTGATTTTGCAACACCAAATATTGCTTTCCAGAACAGAAAATGAATGAACTGAAATTGAAAGGCTGTCTTCTGTTCTAATGATGTTTAGACAACACTAGAAATACAGTTATGCCACCAAGAAGTGTCATAGTTTGGATGGAATAAAAGACTACTCTGAAAATGAATCACTGCTAGAGTAGTTTTCATTTCAGAGGCGATGGAATTCTATTTCAGAGATAACATAGCTTTTGCACAAAAGGTTCAATCAGCTCTTTATGTTCCTTTTTAGAGCTTACTACTTGGGATTCCAAGCTGGAGCAAATACATCTCTGCTGTTTTGGGGCAGTAAGCTAGCTGTGGGAAAAGCTGATCAGTTCTGAACCAAGGAAGTTATTGACTACTAAAGCTCGACACTTACCTCATTCGGACCTCGCCATCAGAATTGAAGTAATTTTAGATGCTTTGAATACGAGGCTGAGGTTCTGATCTGTAGGCACTTAGCTCTCCAGATACCTTGAATGATCTGAGCTTATGTCGCTGGCTTGCACACCTTCAACCACACCCTGGATCACTGGAGGTATACTCATGTCTGATCAGAGGGCTGTCTAATAGGACAAAACAGGGCAGACTGAGCTGGATTGTCCTTTTCTGCCCAGAATGAGTGGATTAGCAACATGTAGTAGATATGATTGGCAGCACTTATAATCCAGTGGTTCTAATAGATTTTAAGGAAACATTAGTCGGTTGATTCACTCCATGTACTAGGATGCTGTTCAAATCAGAGACTTCGAAATCTTTTCTGCCAAGCACAATAGAGTTCCCTGTAGAAAATGCTATCCTTTTTTGCTTTTCAGAACATGAAAAAATGATGGAAAGCTTTGCAGTGCCATAAAACAGTGTTTCTGCCTAAGTATTCATGATAAAGGACTATTGAGGATGCAGCTTGGCCTTTGGGGGGAATTAATCAAGGCTGCATTTATTCCATCATTGATATTTCATCAGTTAATCAGGAACAAAGCAATCATCTGAAAGAAAGAGTACATTCCTGATTCTGATTTCATCTATGGAGGGAATGTGAAGGCATGGAGAAAACAAAGGAATGACAGAGCTCAGAACCCTGAGACACACTGCATCACTGCTCCAGCACACAAACAAATAGTCTGTGGAGCTCACAGTGTGATGAAGGGTGAGAATGCACTAAATGCAGGTATTTTAATCTGGAAGAAAATAATTCCAGTTCTTTTTGTACAAACACACTACTAGTGGGGCATGGCAATATTACCATTTGGATCTACATTATGTGTTCAATGTCTTTTTAAACTAGATACCTTGACCTGCCTTAACCCATTTGTTTGCCCATGCTGAGATCTAGACCTCCACTTATATATTTGGAATTTAAAAAATGGTAGAAGGGAGGAAACTTTCATCCATTTGTTTTCCTCAGGTCAGTGGGGAAATAGAATGTTTTAATCGAGTTTTGGAAGGCTCCTGACCTAGACGGGAAGCCCTGGAACTCATTTGCATTAGACTTTTTAAAAGAATAGCTTATCAGTCTGATAAAGATCAAGCTGGGGGTGTTTTGCCAAGCTACTTTCTAGGATATGTATGAGGATTTGATGTGGTGTTTCTTGAGTGTTTTTTTTTCAAAGTGTGTAAGATGCATCTGTACAGTAGTAGGTCTAAAACATAATTTCAAGAAAGAAAGAACAAGACAATGCAAAACTAATTGCACTGTTGAATATCCATATTTTCAGTGTGGTTTGGTATGCATTTTTAAAGCTGGAGCTGCAAAACTTGGGCTAGATTCTTGATAGCAGTGAAAGTGCAAAACTGTTTTCCTCTAAGCTGACAAATACTCAGTAACTTTGTATCTATGAGAAGAAAAGTACAAGAAAAGGAAAGCAAACATCAGTCTGGGATTCTATCCTTCAGGAAGAGATGTATGTGTTACAGTTAACCCCTGTGCAATCTCTCCAGCTGTACTTCACCTGGACCACAAACAGTGGGTTGAGTTTACATGCTGAAACATGAAACTATAGTTAGTTATCATTTGGTTGTTTCAAACTTACACTCATGACCTAGAGCTCTGGACAACACTCCAAATTATGATAATATTCTGCTTAATCTGGTGAAAAGCAGACTTGTTATCCGAGATGGAACTTGTGGTAGGGACCTCAATTACTGGCTAGATGGCAGTAGAAGTCATTTATGTGTTGAAGCACATGAGCATTAAGTATTATACCACTTTGAAATTCAACTCACTCTACTGATGAAAAAGTTTCTGTTTATCCCCATGCTACTGCTGCTCTGTGCTCTGTTACATCCAGCAAAAAAGCATTTTTCATAAGGATAGCTCACTATTCATCTACAGGCTTCTTTCATATTCATAGAATACAAAACCAAACACCCTTTATTTGTCCCTTTTCAAGAGTAAACTTCTAATTAACATTATACAAATCAAACAGATACCTACTGCTCCAGGGCAGTGAAAGTCTGTTCTCTCTCAACTCCCCGGCAGACTCCCAGTTTATATATTTCCAGTGATCACTCTGCTTGCTTTGTACAATTAAGGGTCTGGCCAGGATATGAGCTTCAGTTTACTAGTATAGTGATGTGGGCTCATGGGATGATAATTAACCTTCTTCAGGGTGGCACCAGTGAGCAGGCAATAATGGTGGGGACAGGAGCAGCTGTGCCAGCACTGGGACTTTTATGTTCACTCAGGGAATGTCATTCAAGGTGGTTGTTTAACTTCTCCAGCAGAAGAAGGCCTCCTGTTGGCATAGGAGTCTCCACGTGGACAGTCACACTGGCAGAATGGCTGTAATTGTGAGGAGATCTGAAGTTTAGGCAAGGAAGTGGGTAGGGGAAGCTCTGGCAGTTGATCCCTGTGATTTCCAAGAATGCCAAGGAAACCAGTGATTTGGAGACCATGTGAAGTCCACCGTGACAGGACCATGGGACATTGAACTTGTATGAGCCTTGCGGTGCAGTACCAGTCATCAGCCCACCGGAGGCTGTAGGGGTAACACAGACCATCCTGGGCCAAATATCTTCTGTAGAATCAGACAACATGCTGATCCCACCATCGAGTCAGAGACCACCACTGGGATGATTTAGGTCTGATCCCCTAAACAGGAATTTGTGCAGCTTGATGAGATTATTCCTCTTTCAGAGAAGGAAAGTGCCCTACAAGGATTTCTTTGCAGTGACCTGGGCCTCACTCTCTAGCTGACTGGGTTTCCTGGGGCCTTGAGGAACAGACACACTGATGTTTAGGCTTGGATGTGGAAAACTTGAGGCCCAGAGGAGCTGGTTTACATCCTTCACCTCCTCATCCTTGGTCCAGTGTTCACAGTGTCTTGTGGAGCCCTCTGCTCCCGCTGTAGCTGGTGCCCCTCTGTGGTGACACTACCTTCAGCCCTGTTGCTTTGCCTTACCACCTGTTGGTAGACGGGCTCTCACAGGCAGCCTCAAGCCCAGGGAGATTAGACCCATTCATATCTGAAATGACAGGGGGGTGTGAAATTTTAAAATGGCTCAGCCCCCTTAGTGCTGCTCCCCAGTGGACCCCTGTTCCCCCTGAGCAGCTGCCCCCCACCCCCACCCCTGAAGCCCTTTGGAGCAGCTGCTGTCCGTCTGGCTGCCTTGGCCTCCTTGTCAGCTGTTTGATGTCACCCATCAATCTTCCATCTTTCCTGCAAATCTCTGATGATCGAGTTTCACATTTCCAGGACTCTGGCTGTAAAGCCTCTTTCGCTGGTATAATTATTAATTAGAGGAAAAATGTTAGCAAACTCCTCTTGACATAAACAGACACTCAATCTCCATCTGTCAGGTCAGGAAATTCACATTAGGGCGAAGGCCCAATACAGATTTTTCTATCTGAGGTGAATGACCGCACACGCTCCACACTACTTAATTAAGGTGGCCACATGATGTTGAGTGAGAGCTATTTATAAGTGACCACTTTAATTATAAAAAATTTTCAGTGCTTTGAAAATCATTGTGTCTTTCCTGCTAGGAATCCCCATGGGCTTTAAAAGAAATAGTTTCTCTCAGCAGAGCTCTGTAACACTTTGTAAGGAAACGGGGGGTCATTCATGACTCGTGTTCAAGTCTATGGTCTTCATGGAGCTGCACTGCTGATATGACACCATTCAGTGGAGTTATCCCGTCATTCAAGCATGGTAGGTAAGGCAGGCTGAGGACCAGACCTCTTCCCTGCAGCTAACAAGCTCCTGATGATACTATGCAGTGGGGGAAGCTGAAGACAGACTGGTTCAGACTGGAAACAAGGCAGCATGTATTTAATGTGAAACAGACAAGATTGGATGTTTTTTTCTGCTATGATAGACACTTTAACTCGAAGATAAGATAGTTTAGGAAAGTCCTATGCCTTGTGTTATGGAGGAGATTGGAGCAGATGACCACAATGGCTTCTGCTGGCTTTATCATCTGTATTGTTTGGCTCCTCATAAGAACTACTTTTTCCCCTTCTGCAGAGGAGAAAAATCATATATGACTGAGGATCAAGCTTCTGGTCCTTCCATAATTATGTGAGGGAAAGCCAGAGGCAAAAGCTCAGCAGTGGTTAAGATCAGAAACCCTTTTCTCTTTTGTTTGTTTCATTTATAGGTGTTGGTGCAACCAAAACAAAGAAGAATGAGCCAAGTCTGTGGCTGCATTTCATGCCTGGAGTTGGGCAGACTATAAATACAAAACCACAGCACCACAACCAAGGCAATTCTTATGTGCCCAAAGTTTTGTGTTGCTCTGTAAGCCAGTCCTGCCTGGTCTCTCTAGAAGGAGAACAATCTCTTTCCAGATTTCTGAGGTAAATGTTACATAGCAGCACATGGTTGTTTCAGGTCTGGGAAGAGAAGCTGCGCCTGCTTGAGCCACACTCAGACAAGAACTCATTGCTAAATGGAAACTGGAAAATATGATCTGATTTTTCAAGCAGTATTTAACTTTAAATTACCCAGGCTGCTATGTATGGAAGCTTGAGAGGGACAGGGTGAACCACGGCTGTTGGAGCGGGAAAGGAGGACTTTCTAGAGAAGAAGAGAAACTCTGGAAGATATATGAGATGTTTCTTGTCATAGTAATTTTCTTTGCAGGGTGTGTAACTGAAGAAGGATGCAGACAATTATTTTTTTTGTTGGAACCATTTCCAGATATGTTGAACACTGTGTCTCAAGATACTAAAAATCAAGCTGGACATTGAGTTCACTGTTAGATAGAAAATAGAAATTAATACAGCATCACAGGAGAAATTATATGAGAACCAGAGTTAAATTCTTACAGTAGCATAACCTTATAATTTTGACCTGATGCATACCTCACAATGCTGTCTTTATTTTAAACAACTTAAAAGTCTTTGACCTTAACAGCTCAATGGTATTCTCTTAAAATGTTTTTCTGATTATATGTTCCTAGGCCTCAAAGAGGAAAGGTGAGATTGAGGAAAAATAAACCAGTTCTGTAGGTGATCACACTGACATCCTTAACTCAACAACTGATAACTTAAGGTCACTTTCAGCAGCCCCTATCACTTGAACTAACTGGAATAACTGGTAACAGCAGAGGTTTGTTATTTGGTAGGTGAAGGAGCATGAAAAAGAGATGAGGTCATACAATTCATACTACCACATAGAGAGATTGGGTGACTGGGGAGGAGTTGTGACATGTGGACTCTGTTCCGGTGGGGACTATGGTCACAGTGGATCCCCTCTGCCATCTCCAAACAAGCTGTGATCCTTCTGCCTCTTGTCTGTTCCCTGGTACTTACTGCAGTTCTGCCTTTTCCCCATCCTTAGACGCATGTTGTAGTTCAATCCCTTCTCCCCATCCCTACCCCGGTTTCTTGGCTCAGCTTTTCCCTGACCCCCTTCTCTGATTTGTGTCACTAGAACTGACTAGTTCCTTGATCGGTGTTTCTCTGCCACTCTGAATTTAAAATAGTTTCTCCCTACCTGTGTTTCTCACAATCTCTGTTGCTCTGTACTTCTCCAGCTTCTCAGACTTTTTAATCACCCTTGGTGTTCACCCTCTTTTCTGCCTTCCGTACACTCTACTCCCTCTCCAGCCTCTGGATTTATCTTGACCAACTCCTTTACCTTGCACACAAGTCTTACTAAAACTCATCTCTCTCCTGCCACACCGCTTCATCTGACAGGTTTCCAATAGAGCTTGTGACTCCATCCTCCCCAAGCTGAGTCCTTTTCATATGCTTCCTCCTCTTTGCTTCTGAATGTAGCCTTCCCTTTTACTCAGATCCCTGTCCTGAACATTTCTATGTTCCAGCCAATTTTCTGCTCTGTATCAATTGGATTTTATTCCTTATCTCTCCCATCCACATCCAGTTCCATTCAGTAGGTCTTTCTACACCATGTTCTCTGATTGCCAGTTGCAGATCATCACAATCCTGAAGAGAATCTGCCCTACCAATATTAACTATAGGAGCAGTATCTATAAGAAGCAACCTACTTGACTTCTTATGCATGCAGAGCACGCACGAAGTCCTCAGTGAACTTCACATGCACAGCTCGGACCTGTGCATATCAAAATGTGACCTTTCAAACTTGGCCAAGCTTTGATAGTTTTCACAAGGAGAAAATGAGGAACACTCCTGACTCAAAAGCCATTCTTTCTGACAGGACCATATTTTCCTTTTGAACATTGGTACTACTACAGTTTCTAAAATAAAAAAAAAAATCTTAGAATATGATCAATATGAGAAAAAAAAGTCCATAAATTAATATTTCAGGTTTTTAAGTTGATTTTTTCAAAAAGTGTCTTATCATGAATATGACCATGACTGGGGAAGGCTGTAGACAGAGAGGGACAGGAGTAAAAGAGAGTGAAAGAGAAATAAAATAAGGTGAAAGTGAGTGGAGACTTGAAAAGGAAGATATCTATGCCAAAGGTGTCTATGTCTTCCTTTCTTTAGCTGCAGCTGGAGTAAGTCATTAACAGCATATGGTTGTTATATTATGGTACTCTACCCCTCTGCTTGTCTTGTCTCCTCCTACTTCATTCAATCCATTCTCTAATTACCTGTCCTCAACATTTTTATTCTTCAGTTCTGTACCCGTTTCATCTCCTGCTCTATCTCCTTATATTCACTTTGCACTTGATTTTGGTTTTCTTTCTTACTCTGTCTCTTAATTATCTCCTAAATCTCTTCTCTTGGCTCCTTCTCTCTCATGTAATAATTTTCTTCTCCCCTCGGTCTGCTTCATGGAATAATTCTGATGATGAAAAAGAAGAAGCAGCCAAGAACAATAGCTATAAGGCCAGATGTCTGGACATCAGCTTTCATTTGTGCTCTTATTTTTGGTCATATGCAAAATGTGCCCAGCTGTTGCACTAAGCCCTTTAAGCAGTCAACAAATCCCTGCTCTGCCTGCCCTGAATGTATTCATGTATAGAACTCCATCTGGAACTGCTCATCTTTTCACTGGTGCTCTTGAACTACCTTATACTTCTAGGTCTGATTAAGTAAAGGATTTTATAAAGAATATTTTGAAATAAAAAAAATTAGCAAATCCTGTCAGTTGGAAATCTCTTCAACTGACACTATGTTTTCCACTGTGAAAGCAGGGTGTGTTTCCCCTTCATTGTTCTCTGTCCTCTCTATCTGTCCCTTTGTTGTTTCATCTCCATTTGTCCATACATCAATGCTGTGCTGCAAATTGGCTGGAGAATGTGTCTGGTTTGTCTATATTTGAAAGCCCCAGGCTGCTTAGTGATAACACCTGTCCAGCTAGTTAGAGAGGGTACAGATCTAATTGGGACTGTGAAGGGAGGCAGAGGCAGCTCTCTCCATTCAGCATGACACTGAGGGTTAATAGAAGGAAAATATTGATGTTTTATTGAATTACTCCTATAGGTCAGATCATATAACATGCCCAAGATCTAAACAATGATCCTGTTCTGGAGGAATGTGTGGTTCAGACTGATGAGATAAACCGCTTGCTGGAATATCTCTCTGAGTTCACTGAATTGCTTCCCTTATTTAATTACAAATTAATTGAAAACACTCCTTGCCCAGCGGAACAATACTTAAAACCTGATTTGTTGATAGTATACTAATCCTGCTTCATATTCCTGTAGACTATCCCATGATTATGTCATCAATTTTACACTTTTTTTTAGATTTTGGCAAAACCTTTTATGCAAGACTCATTAACATAAATAGAAGAAAAAGCTGGAGCCTTGGAGTACAGAAGGCCTTGTTAGTCCCAGCCAGGGTGATACTGACATAAATAATAAAGTGGCACACTTGCAGTTGATGTAAATTTGGTAGCAGAAGCACTATCAGAGCTCAGAATGGAAAGATGTAATTCTGTTACTGGAACAAGAAGATGAGTATGCAGACAGGAAGCAAATGAAATCTGTGCAGGAAGAGGCTGAGTTATGGAATTAGTTGAATTTAAAGCATCTAGAGGGCACATGCCCTCTGCCTCTTGCATTTCTAGTCTTCAACCAGCACAAGATTACTCACCTTGCTGCGCTTTTCAGTGCTTAGCATGATCTTTCTCTTGATATTCTAAAGGAGGCAGAATTTGCCTTGAAGCAGACAGCTCGTTGGTGTGGTAGAAAAACCTGCCTGACAAAGAGAAAAATCAGAATTTACTTTCAGTCCACAAGAAGCAAGTTGCTAATTTTTCAACCAAATCATTAGCTTCTCTGTTGGAGAGGATGTCTATTTCTCTGCCATGAAATGCATTGTAGAAATAATGCCAATAGAGCAGTGATAAAGTACTTAACAATATCGAATTCTTGGAAAACATTTGTCAGGCAGCATCACAAAGTATTCTTACTCAGGTAGCCAAACGCTATAAATCCAAGCCATTGTCCACTTTCCTTCACAGTGATGAAAGTTCCTTCTTTCTCTTCTATCTGATAATTTTCCTGAAACACTAATCATATAAACAATCTATATGAAGTACCAAACAGACTGACAGATTGAAGGAATTCTGGACACCACAATGGAGGAAAGATAAGATTAGAGATTCTGGGTCTGGATTTCTCAGCCTTCTGTAGCTTCAGTGGGTTCAGGATACAGGGACAAGGGGATGTTTTATGCATATTGGTTCTGGCTATTTTGGGTCAAAAGGAAAAAGTTGAAGTCTAATAGGCTTCAGGTACAAATCCCAGGACCCTGGGGACATGTGGTCTCAGGAAGATGCTCCTTTAGAAGGCAAGCAGTCACTTTGCACTCCCATCTTTGCAGAATTTTCTTCAAGTATAGCCTCATCCCTAGTACATAACAGCGATCTACCTGCAAAGTAAAGTATGAATTGTAATGGTACAGTGACTAGGCCCCTGCAAAAGTCAAACCCTAATGTAAGTTACTACCATCATATGAATGCCAAACAGCTACAGAAGACATTTAGTTACCTCGCAGATGGGTGTAGTTCAGAGGCTTCTCTGAATTATGTCCGTCTATGTTTTAGATCTGGAAGGATGAGACTGCATGTGCTGATTTTTCCAGATACCTGGGTCTCTTACCATAGAGGAACTAGGAGACATTGCCCGAAGCTCTGCATTTGGTTGGGCTATTTAGCCAGGTTCCGGGGAAAATAAGATGACAAATATAGCCTGGGATGCTATGTAAGCAAGCAGCTCCACTTTCAATCAGCTAGAGCTTATTTCAAGCTGGCAGTATCCATTCTAGATATAGCTGAGTGTTCTGGTAGGGCATCCAGAACCTATCTGGGTCCACACAGATGTGGACATCTGAATATCACTAGCAAAATAGGAACAGGGTTTCTGCTAGTTCTGCCCTTCCAATGGGATGGGAAGGCCTCCTTCCTTTCTGCTGGGGGTGGGGGGTGGATATGTGCAGTCATTGTGTGATAGGCACTCTCAGTTACCTCCTTTATAATTCCAGCTAGTTAATGTCCCCATGCATTCTCAACATCACACCATCACCCAGAGAAATTTTAATAGTGCCTTTTCCTGAGGAATATTGTTCAGTGCAACTAAATTCAATTCAGATCTCCAAAAACACCCTTAAATAAAAATCATCGGGGGCTATGTACCCAAGAAATAGGGGTCATGAGCATGGGATTGCAAAAAATGCCTAGGCATGTTTGGATAATCAAGTAACAGAAGTATTAATATATTGATGGATATAGTGAATAAAAGGCTATATTAATGAATATAGATAATGGTCTCAAAAATTTCAGGTGATACAGTTTTGGGTCTTTGCAGTGTCCCTGGGGTTTTCATGATAAGGAAAACCTAGCAGAGGTTCCAATGAGTACGGGGATGTACTGTCTGAGGACTTTTAAAGGTCATCTGAGCATGTAATGGCTAAATACCTGTGTCTCCACCCATATTTTCTAAAAGTCAATTTACAACTTTCCAACCTTTCCTCTTCATAGGGCTAAAGCAATCCCTGTCTTACCATTCTGACATAGTTGAAGTCATTTTCACAAAAAAACAGGGAAATTAATTTCTCTTTAATTACGATGAGAAGTGGGGGTGGAAGAGAGCAAGGGACCCAAAAATCATGGACTACTTAGGGCAGAGAGGAAAATGTTCACAAACTGCTGACAAGATTAATATGCAGTTGATGGGAAGCGCTTTCACACCAGGGTGCCAACAAATAAACACAATTCAAAAATATCATCCCCTCTGCACTGGATAAGGGTGGATTCCCAGCAACAGAGAGGAAGGAAGGAAAGGAGGGAGGGAGGGGGAGACATTTAGAGAAGGCGGGAGACCTGTTTGCTCTGTGAAGCTTCGTGCCCAGAATTCCTCTGGTGGAATCTGATAGCAGGGGCCTAGCTGGGCCAGAGAGTTACTGCTTTCCCCATTAAAAAAAAAAAAACAAAACAGGGAAAGGAGGCTTGGGCAGGGGAGATTGAGGACTGTGTGTGAAAACCTGAAGATCAAGTCTGTGCACAGCTGCTGCAGGGCTGGGACCTTCCACCTGCTGCGAGTACTGAGCTAACTCCATGAATGCTGCAGGATTTGCAGAACCAGGAGACGAACAAATGGGTAGAGTCCTCTCCTTGCTCAGCACACAGTGGGAGATTGTCCCCAGTTTAAGTAATGCAAACATGCCTTGCTAATGTGGGTTGCCTCAAAACAAAAAAATACTTGAGGGGAGGTAAGCTAGAGGAGAAAAAGAGGAGGCACCTCCACAAGCTGAAAAATGTGCTGTGAATTTACAATCAGTGAGAGACAGTTTACAATCAGTATATAAAAAATTAAAATGACAAACTGATTATTTTCCCCTTTCCTTTGACCTTTTCTGCCTTTGTTCTCTGCTTCCTCTCTCTTCCCATTGCTCTCTTATCTCCCTTCCACACTGCCATATTCTGGTACTGAGGGAAATGCTCCCATTTCACTGTCAATCACCTGTTTAAAAATGCAATTTAGATAATATTTCAGTTAAGCTGGGTCGTAATTGCCAGGCTTGAAAACTGAACAGCACTGGATTATATGTCTATATATATCAGCAGAGGAGATTTAATGAAATTGTTCACTAATGAAATCTTAGCTTTAAGACTTCACATCCCTTCAGAGAAATGTGGCATTAAGAGACTTCTGCCTCTATTATGGCCGAGAACTTTTACTGAGATTGTGCTGTAAACAAAGTGGTAAAAAAACATTGCTGAAATCAACGTGAATGGCACAAGTTACTCTAGAAAGGAGATTTTAATCCCTGTGTTAATATTCTTATGGTTGAAAGCACAGACATCTTAGTACTGCCCTGCAGCTCTTCATTCTTGCTGTCTTTGACTTCTGTCTCATGCTACTTATTTCCTCCCAGCTGTGCCAACTCTGCAGTTCCCCCCTCCACGTCTACTTGCCACTGTTCAATATCTAGTGCAGGCTTTGAGTTCAGCAAACTACACAGTGGTTTAGTGATGTGCATATATGGCAACTATGAATGACAATAACCAGAATCCCACTCCTTGCCTGTTCGAAAGGGAGTGTTTAAATCTAGATTTCCAAAGGGAAAAGTCATTGGAGGAACTCTATCACACTGTGCTCCACCTGTGCCTCTAAGTCACTATTGGATAAGGAGGGATGGTTTTGCTTCTGAGGCTGATCCAATTGGTCTTGCAACCTTCTGGTTCCCACAGGGGCATGACAGCTCTGTCTGTGTAACAGCTAATGCCTCACAGTTGACCTCCAGGGTCAAGGACAATATGCTGATCTGGGGATGACAGTAATAGTTCTGTTGACAGATGCATTTCAGCAGCTGTACAGCCACTTGGTGGGACTTGAAGTTAACTCTTCGTCTGCCACCTGACACCAATGGCTCAATTGTAACTTGCATGAGACAGATCATCTACAGCCCCTTTGCCCTCCACGAAGTATAAACGTCTCCAAAATAAATTACCTCATCACTTCAAGGAAGAAATATGCAGATTCTAAATACCAAGCTCTCCCTACAGCCTCTCCTTCTTCTTGACTTAGTCTGTCCAGCTTTATGCCTCTTCCCTCTTCTCTCTGCTTGGTTCCTCTCAAATCCCTGCTTGATTGTTAAAATGCCCATTTAGACCTTGCGATCTTTCTTTTGTCCTGCTCTCTGCCACTGACATCAAAGTATTCTCCTGATGACAAGACTGACTCAAGTGCTGCACTGAGGATCCTGGATGGTTGTTGTTGATTAGTCTAGTCCTTGCTCCTTTTCCAGACTCTCTAATTTCTTTCTGTCAACTTTTTATCTGTCCACCTCTTTCTCCATCATTATGTTTCTCCCAGTCCTTATGTTGAATGACATCACTGCTTTCATCATGATGTTTTGAACTGACTGTAAATTTCTTTTTGCTTTCATCTTCTTCAATGCTGGACCACTAATCACCCACTCAGATGCTCTTATGGTACATTTGCTGTGACACACTGCCTTCTTATAGTTCTAAGTTTCTTTTTCTTTACTTCATTTCTTCCTCACTTCTCTCCCAGCCCTTTTAGGTTCTTGATGGGGTCTTCTTCCCTAACAGCCTCTCTAGCATCTGTGCTCACACCTACTCTGCTTCATTTATTTTTGATGTTTTATTGCCTTCTTTTCCTATTGAATTGACTCTTCCGTTGCCCCAAGTAAGTGTCTCTGCAGCCCTGTTCTCTGAGTTTCCCTTAGGACTTGTGTAGGTGACTGAGGAAAGGAAAACTTTCCACATCTCTTCTCACCCATGATGCTGCAGCTGTAGCAGCAGCTGTTGTACCTGCAGTGACTTACCACTTAGCTGAGAATCACCAGAAACATTGCAACATGCTGCATTGAGGCCAAAGATCAGGATCAGCTTCCTCATCCCTCAGACTCCTGAGACTGCATGACAGCTACTCTTGACTACTCCACATACAACTGATTCATGAACAGCAAGATGAGAGAGCTGAGCAAAGAGCTGCAGCCCTTTGGATCTGCAAGTCTAACAGTTCCAATCTGCAATCCTGTAGAATGCGAGCATGTCCTTTGTGTTTTAGGACTAGCCTATAAAAATAAAAATAATTCTGCATCTGGAAAACAATAGTCTGGTTTCTTCTGGCATGTCCCAGCCCTAGACCTTTTTCCCTCCCCCTCCCTCTCCTATATTTTAAAGACTGAATATACTGACACAATTGAAAGCTCCTTCTTGGATAATAAAAGTGCTTTTGGAATCCACTCCTGTGTAGCAAGATATAAAAAGGTGAAGATATACAAAAAAGGAAAGAGAAAGGAAGGTAAAATGTGTAAGATTTTTAAGCACTCTTGCAATACATACAGAATCAGACAGGTCAAAAGGCTCTTTTTTTTTTTCTTTTAACATTTTGGTACCATTTTAGATACACATTTTCATTTTTACTTATTTCTGTTTCTAAAAATTTTTTTCTTTCTGCTTAATTTTCCATTGACTTTACTGAACTACTTTGACTGCGTGGGAGTTTTTATGGAGCAAACTGTCACATCTTTGTCCAGATCCTAAGAAATATACAATGATCATGTGCCTAAAATCACCAACACAACCTCCTTTAGCACACACTACTCTTCCTGGCCTAATTGAAAGAACAATCCTCAGCTTAATTTCCCAATGAGACTGCAACATTGCTTAGCACCCATTTTGATAGAGTATTTGTGAAGGGTTTGAACTACAAGAATGATGTGGATCAGTACAAGCACCCTCCTGCTGCCCCTCAACTTTATTAGATTAAGGAAAATCAATCTATCTCCAAAGTTACTCTGGAGGCTTACTGTTGCATATGACCTTCCCCTGCTCTGGATTTAAAGTCCACATCTCTCCATTGTCATGTCTTAGCCACAGTCATTTTGTCAAGTTTAAAAAAAACAGGCAAAAAGAAATGAGAAATTTTGAAAGGCTTGTATTCATGTGTTTTGCATATATAAGATACACATTTTTTAGTGGACAGCAGTGAAGTGGTAACTTCCTTCTGAATCTAAATGTGATATTTTATAATATAATTCTGCTGAGAACCCTGATGCTTGCCCTTGTTATCATGACTGTAGTGAGTAAGTAATTAAAAAATTATAATAATAAAATTTTTATATTATAATAATATAAAATATTAATATAATAATAATTATAATAAAAACATTCCTATGAGGAAATGCTAAGCTTAGCTTGATTTTCTAAATGAATGTGTCATTGAAAGTATTATTACTTTAAAAAAAACCCCAAACCCCCTCCCCCTCAAAACCCCAACAAGACTCCTGAGAGTCATACACAAAAAAACCCATCAAAGAACAAACAGGTGGGGTTTGCATTTGGTTCTTAAAGTGGTGAGATTGATCATTTGCTTTTCTTTCACCAGACAGCAAATTTCTGCAGCCTGGCCCTGGTCCTGGCCAGGTTCGTGGTCAGAAGCCTCCCTCTATCGACCAACAATCTCACTGTTCAGGAGGAGGGAACTTTGGTTAGAAGCAAGAGTAGGACCTGATCTGCCAGATATCTGGGACTTCTTGCAAATGGTCTTTGAACCTGCCATCAAAATAATAAAAAAAACCCCAATTCTATCTGCATGGTTTTGTAGTGTTTCTACATCGATTTGTTTTTATTAATAAATGTGTGCTTATAATATTGAAAGTGTTGGTCCAGCAGGGCTAGGAAATTAGATTCTTTTTATTTATACAGAATAAGCTGTCTTTCTGCTCTTGTGTCTCTGTTCCCAGTGGTAGTGAAAAAAGGAGTGACTTTGACCTACATGTTTCTCACCCGAAGGGCCTTCAAAAAACAGCTGGGGAGAATTGAACCAATCGGGTCTAGCATTCAAGGGTGACCACCCCATCTTGGCTGTACAAACATCATTGCCATTTAAAGTCACTCTGAAGAACTAGGAGAAATTTGCTGACCTGTTCTTTTATAATTATTTGGAACAAGCACTCAGTATGTATTATTATGTATAAATAGCCATTTTCGTGCCTCCAGTAATGAAAAGAAAAAAAAAATCCATTGCAGTGAATAAATATATGCTCTGTATTTTTTTTTCCAAATAAGTTTATCATGGGAAAATATGAATTTGCAGAATTATACTTATTTGCAAATCTCAGTGTACTAGACAATAGGGAACCATACTCAGGCAGGCAGCTAAGCAGAATCCTTTCTCAAATGTGTGTGGACCTGAGGCATTGTGATGATGGAGCAGATCCTCACACGGTGTAAATCAACATGGTGCCATTAACCTCAGTGGAGCATTGATGAAGTACAACTGGATGCCTAAGGTGTCTGGGAGAAACCGGCAAGGTTCTGGGCTTTGTCATGTTTACTGACATGCTGATTTATTGTTAAAACTTAGGGGTGCACAGGAGAACTGCACAAAGTTTGCTGTGTAGCTCTTTTGACTTGCTTAGGAAGCCTGCAATGTGCACCCAGAGATTTACTTTACTTTAACAGGGTTGCTCAGAAAGTGCAACTGGGGAGCATGAATTAAGAAAATGTAGAGAGTGAGCAAGCTGAGGGAAAGAGGCGAGTTTGAACATATTTCTAAACTTGCATGACTACAGCTGTGGGAATAATTTAAAAAGCACACTTTTTTGGATAATTTATTTTTTAAACTCTGCAAAATTTGTCAAATCGTTTATTTGATGAGCATTATTTGACCAGCTGTACAGAGAGCCACACTGGAGTGCTGTAATGAGTGCTTTGGAATGCGACCAGCGTTAATGTGCCTGTGATAGTTGGATAATTCTTTTACCCTGCTCATTTCTGTGGTTTGCCTGTAACTATGGCCCCGCTTGATTGCTGTTATGATGTGAGCTTTGAATTCTCTCTCTCCTTTGGCCTTTTCCTTTTGGCAGTTCATGCAGAGCTGAGCCCTGATTAGAACCACAGCAGGTCATTCGATCTTCAGATGGCTATAAAAGGTCTGTGCAAGTGACCATCTCGCTTCTGTCCCAAATGGATGATCACACATAGCACACATTGCCGCACTCCTGGCATGACTTCAGCAAAACTGGCAAGTTTTCCTTCTAAAGCTAAAGCATAACACAAGGTACAAGGAGCAGTTCCATTAAATGTCCCTTTAAACTGTCAAATTTAGCAGGAACTTTAAAACAGAGCAGACTTGAAAGTGATGAGGGAGAAGTACTGTTCCCCTGCTTGAAATTGCAGCTGGGTTTGTTACCATCAGGTGTGATATGAAGTCAGTATTTTCCTTGATTACTTTCTCCTTTGCCATTGTTACAATCTGGCACTGCATATCGGTGCCTCATTCCAGGTTTTTAAAGGGAACTGTTACTTTCCTGAAGCATTTTATTTCTTGTCTCCTTCTAAATGGATTTTGTTATTTTGCAATTTCTCAAAAATAAGTGAGTTTGATTAAGTCCAGATATTTGGAACCAAGATGGAGAGTTCAGATAACAACAGTTTTACTGCAGAAAAAACCAGAAGTTTAAATACTCATGCTATTAAGTAAAGTTTATAGTCACATGCTGCTCTCTTTCATTCCTGGGGTTCTTCAGAATATTGATGCCCCTTTTTCAGGAACTTGCGTTGTTCAAGTGCTGGTGACATTTCCAGGTGAAACAGCATCACCTGGCCTGTGCCGGTTATCTTCCCATCGTGGTGGGAAGCACTCACAAGAGAGATCTCCATATCTCAGTACCTGCATGTACCTTGCTTTGTTCAAAGACACAGTCTCTGGAACACAGGCTGTTGAATACTGGACACATAACTGTTTCTTCGGGAATCTCAGCCTCTTACGCAATTCACAAAAGACAGTGTTTCAAGAATTCAGTCGGGTCAGACATTGAGATAGAGAGTGAATTTTTCTGGTGCTCTCTTCAAACACTGATGCTATCAAGGGCTGAAATTCATAATGCAGAAAATCTTCACATAATTAAAATTCTCCTTTTTTTGCTAAGTGCAAGTATCATCTGGGATGCCTGGCACAGTAACAGCACTAATTTTTGTTTCATTATTTGTATTTGTTATCGCAATAATGATCAAATCGTGGATTTAAAGCCAGAAATCTGAAATTTCAATCCTGGCTCTAAGATCTGTTCATGGAGTCTACTTTGGACTCAGTCAGCTTATGGTTAAAGGTCTCAGTATGAAAGAAACATTACTTTGCTGTTTTGTCATACTGTCCTTTAAGATCTCTCAATACACTCTATATTAGCTCTTATAAGTCTGATCTGAAGTTTGTAAATATTAATAACAAATGGCATATGAGTCTGAAGTAGCCCATTTTAGTTTTTTTTCCCCAAAAGTTATTTTTGTGAATACTTTTCAAAAATGCAAATCTTTAAAAATATAATGCAATCAAATGATAAATTATACAGCTTTTTGGAACATATACTCTTATTTTTGGTTTTGGTAGTTTTGATTGATCAGCTGATACATCAGTATTTTTCAAATCAAGGTTTTCCTACTTTCTTTGTAAAAAATCACAGTAACATTTTGAGAAGAATGATCAGCTAAGGAAATGTGGTTCACAAGGTGGCACATAAAAAAGCAATTCAGCATTGATATAAACTGACTATTCAGTTAATTTTATATGCAGAGAATTATCATTGTCATTAACAGTAACACTTCAGCATGTCATGATAGCTTATAAATATAAAGAGGACATTCTTACTGTCACTGAATTAATTAGAATTTTTCAGCTATACTTTATTTTTATGTTGGAAGCACCCTACTTCAGCTCAGCTGAAACGTATCTGCAGAAATTAAAAGCTAAGTACTGGAATGCCCACAAAAACCTAAATTCCTCTTTTATTAGTGTTCAATCACAGTTATATTACACAAAGTCCTATCACAGAGTTCTGCCAGATGTCAGGGAACAAAAAGACACAAACTGCCAGGTGAGGAGAGGGCTAAGAAACCTGTGTTGCAAAACCAAAGGCCAACCACAGAAATACTTTGGCAATAGCCTTCACGTGAGGGGATCATATGTCTCTCCTGAAATGCAGTAGAGCATGCACAAGGGTTTTATGTGATGGAGTACAATGAATGTCTGCTGAGATTGCCAAAGATACTGCTTTTTTTCTGGCATTTCTGCCTCAATCCTTTTCTGAAGACATCACATGTTTTAGCAGAAATGCAAGGATAGGAAGTACCTCTGTGCCCAGATGCTGCAGTTCCTTTACTGGTGTATCAGGTTCCCCCAAAAGCTTCAAAGCCACTTTGTGACAGGTAGTAGTAAAAGACATCAAGTTCTTCTACTTCAGAAAAGTTCAGCAGAGGTCCTCAACTGGATACTAGGAACCAGTTCCCATCAGAAGGAACGTCACTGGACACTGTTTATCTACACTGCACGATGTTCCGAGAGATTCTAATATTTCAACATTAATTTTTGTTTCCAAATCAAAATACTAACCATAGGATGATAGAAGGGACCCACAAGGACCATTCAAGTCCAGCTCCTGACTCTGCACAGGCCAGCCCCAAGAATTACACCATGTGCCTGAGAGTGTTGTCCAAATGTCTCTTGAACTCGAGCAGGCATGGTGCTGTAACCACTTCCCTGAGGAGCCTGTTCCAGTGTCCAACCACCCTCTGGGTGAAGACCCCTTTCCTAATATCCAGCCTAAACTTCCCCTGACACAGCTTCATGCCATTGTGTTCTTCCACTGGTCACCACAGAGAAGAGATGAGTACCTGCCCCTCTGCTTCACATCATGAGGAAGTTGTAGACCACGATGAGTCTCCTCCAGGCTGAACAGACCAAGTGACCTCAGCCACTCCTAATACAGCTTTCCCTCAAGGCCCATCTTAGTGATCCTTCTTTGGACACTCTCTTATAAAAAAATTAACAACCAAAACTTGTCCTGAAAAAAAAAAAGTGATTCAGAAATATTGAGTATTAATTAATTAATTAATTAATTAATATCTTGCCCAAGCTAAAACTTTGATGCATGCCTCAAGATTGATAAAGTTGTTTTGTTGAACTGACATGGTTTGTTCTGTGAAACATCAACCCGTGTTTCACTGAATTCTCCCCACTAAAGGAAATGCTGTCTGAGGAGTTACTTGGCTGATGCCCTTCTGTCACAGCTCTGAGCGTAGCTTGGTGGCTGGATTGCAGCTGTTAGCCTGCACCTATGATCAGTTTTTGGTTAGAAGGGAGGCACTGTGACATGAAGAGGAAGGTAACTCACAGGGAACTTGGCTAACAGAACAGGTATTTGTGAGTTCAAAGAGGCAATGGTCTGACAGGGAGATGCAATTCAAAAATGTACTGAACTGATATAGCACATGTAGATAACAAGGCTCAAAGGAACAACCCTCCTTGCATCGTCTTTTACTAAAACAGCAGCTCCCAAACATCTCCCATTGCTTGTCTAGGAACATGTGAAGTAATGGGACCAGCACCATAGATTTCATTCAATATATGTCACTGTCATCATTGAGCTTATAAGCTCAGGGGCCTCTGTGATGGGATGAAGAGCTCTCTATGCAAAGTGTCGTACAAAGAACACGAAATAGTACCCTTCCAGATAAAATTATGATGGAGACAAAGGCTGGAGAGAAAAGAAGGGTCTTAACTGATGCAAGTTGTATGTGCTTAGCCTTTTCTCTTTGTCCTCATACTCTGCTATGAAAGACTAATTCTGAATAAATTCTCAAATATATAAACTTTCCTATCTATACTCTAGTTATGTTAAGCTTGAGACCATCACATGATCTGATCCTGAATGAGGCATTGCAGGAGTGTATTTCCTCATGTGCACTCTTTATTAGCGTCAGTCATGCTACTTACTGCTTCTGCAACTCTCTGCTCCTTGTTCGTATAGGGCCTGTAACTACCCCAAAAAAAGTAAATGAAGATACTGTCTTTTCTCACAGAGAAGGGATGGGAATCCGAGGAGGCACGCCATAGACAGAACCAGAGATGCCTCAGAGGATGCATGGGTGAAGGAAGTGATCCAGAACAGTGGAGAGTTGAAGAAGCAGCTGCTGGAAGGCAGAAGGTTACTTCAAGGGGAGAAACATGTCTATTGTAATTTTTTATTATTTCAAAATGTAAGAAGAATTCTGCTACGTGTTTTTATTAGAGAAGACTATATCAAAAAGCATGGTGAGTATGTGGAGCAGCAGAATGCAAAGAAGATATTTATCCTAATTTACTATATCCTGATTTGGATTTTGCACATCTTTGGAGTACATATGCAGAACATAAGGGGATGGCTCACTAACCCGTATGGATGAAATGGTAGCCTGTTCCCCTCTGTACATAACTGGAATTTCTTACAGGCTAAAGGCTTCTTCATGAAGTCTATGACATTGGTATAGTTCAGCCATATGGTGACAAAGACATGGCCAAGGCATCCTCTACTAGGACAGCCTTTCAGCTGCCCATCAGTGGGAACAAGTGTCACTTGAAACTGTTTTAGTAGACGGCTGGAGAGGGAGTGTGATGCAAGCTGAATTAATTTTTCTGTTAGTTTTTATTTTGCTATCCTCTTTTCTGAAGTCCCCACAGCCCTTCATTCCATCAAGTGACAAGGAGGGAGATGATCACTTGGCCGAATGTTATTCCCCATTATGTGACCACATGTGTGCCCCTCACATGATGTGGGATGCTGGCATTTTCGCTTAGGGTGTCTGTGCATCTGATCATATGACAGGAAAGGAGAAAAGGGAGAGCACTTCTTCCATATGAGGCTATGTATCTGGCCCCACACTTCCCCCACACTTCCCCTGTTTAAAACTTCACCTTGGTTATCTGATAGGGAATAGAGAGTGGAATTTTGTGAAGCAGGGCTGCAAGGAAGGCTCTTGAAGAAGATAACGTGGGGAAACATCCCCTAGGAGGAGAAGTCAAGAGGCTGTTAATTTATTCAGGTTTTAAAAAGCTATTAAACCCCCAATATAAATGCAGAAAACACAAACTGAACCCCAGTGTACTTTTTTCATTTCTTCTTTATTTCTTTTAAAACAAATACTCCTAGTTTTTTTAGAACATACATGAGAGAGATGGCATTCCTTTTATCAGACCGAGACAACAAAACCAATTCCACTGGTACTTTCAATGTTCGCACTATGAACAGAAAGTCTGCTTGATACAGTAAGCCTTACTGAGAATATTTTCACCTCAGTTTACGTGAGGCATCATTTTACCAGTCTGCCATCTAAAGAAAGGAACAGTCTTCAGCTCACAAAGACACTTGCACATCAGATTTCTATTTTGATTTCTTGTGTCACAGGATCTGATTTACTGCTGGACAGAGGCTTGACTGAGAGCAGTACAGATCAGTTTAGCATCATTCTGGTGAACTCCTTCCCTTCCCCCAACCTTACACAACCCTTTTGGACAAGTGTGACCTGCTTAGCATGACAGTGAGTCATCAGATTGGCTCAAATTGTCTCCCCATACCTTTGAGATGGATGATTAAGATCCAATTGCAGGCCAATTGAAAACTTAACTAACTTAAGCAGTGCCAGTAAAGCAACTCAGTTAAAGCTGAAATGAATTAATCAGTGAAGCATCCAAGGACTTTATCAGGGGTCATACACAAGTGATCACTGCTGTATCAGTTTTCCACTCAGACACATTTATTTCAGTTGTGACTACTTGTCAGAAGGAAATGGTAGCAATGTTTCCTAAGGCGTACTCTGCTAAGGTTTTGATTATTCTGAAATAATGTGTCTTTCTCCACAGAAGAGCCCTAAATGGAACTATATGCCAGTTTGTTTTTGCAGAAGGCCGTGTACTAGGAGTATGATACCGATGAAAAGGCAGCAACATCTGATGTTCAGAATTAGGAGGTGGGAGCAAGACCACTGGACATTTATGCTTTTCTCTAAGACCGAATTAAGGACTTAAAGAAAACTATGCTCCTGACTTTACCTGAAAGGTACAAATGAAAGGAACAAACAATGTGCCTTTATTATGCATTTGTTATATATTTGTTAGTCTCCACACTGCCACTCTATTTACCAAACACCATTGCTCCACAAGATGATGGGTGTCCCACTGTAGCCTTCCCTCTCAGCATGCTCACAAAATAATTCTGATTTCACTTGTGCAACTATGTACCAAAAATGTAGAAATACCGAATCTGTCCTTTTCACAGAATTGTCAGAATTTCTCACTTCAGGTCAATTTACATCATGGGGTTAGAATTAATCACATTATCTGCTTAAATAAAATAAAATAAAATAAAAAAAGGTAGTACTCTCTCCCACTATGTCTGATGGGAATAGAAATATGAAGGAAGCATATGATAGAAGATGAAAAGGTAGTAGCATGAAATGATAATAAGAAAACATAAGACTTTTATTCAGGCTCTGTCTATCCTTTGAAAGTTTGGAGAAAAAAAATGACATTTTTCTGGGCAAATTCCTCAAATTACTTTAGTATAGCTTAAAGTTTCACAGTATCTGCAGTACCAACAGGAAGACTAGGTATTTGTCATTTGAATAATGATGTAAAACCCCAAACAATTACCATATACCTATTGCACATACTGCGTACCCTGGTAAGAGACAGCCCTAGGACACGTATATATAACAGTGAGCAACTGAATAAAGTCCAGCTTGGCAATGACAGACCAAGGAGGCTGCATATGTCTGGCAGTTTCATCAGAATTTGACTAAATCTAAACTTAACATTGCAATACAGTGAAGCCATTCCTCAAACTTTCTATGAGGTGAGGTATTTATACTTGTTATTGAATCACTGAACTGACTTTGTGGGTACAAGACCATCTGAAAAGAAAGACCAGAACCCTGAGATAGTTCCTGCAGCTGGAAGGTGGCACTTGTTTAAATTGCTCTTGTGGTATTATGCGGAAGTTTTCTTTGGCCATCGCTGATGCTTCAGGAGTTTCTTGAAGGGCTTCTTTATAGGAACATCTGGGTTGACTGTAGCAATTTCATCACCGGCTCTCTAGCAATATTTGCAAAGCTGGTTGTCTCCATGCTTCCAAGATGAGTCATGTAAAAGGGTGCTGAGCTTGTCCTGTGTCAGAGCCTCCCATGTGTGACTGATCCCCTTCTGCTAGCTCACACACCAGACTCCATTTCATGGCTTTTCCTCATCTTTCATGGTTTAGTCACATCACAATATTCCTTTACTTGCATGGCAAAAATAACATCTGCAGGAGCTTTCCAGCGTCCTGTGATTGAAACTAAGATACAGCAGGGTTTCTGTGTAGGTCTAACATGCATGTGAGGATAACACAAAAGAGTGCCTTCTCACAGCTTTCACAGCAGGTCATTTTGATTGACATATTTGTAGAGGCTTCAGGGTGGATTGTAGATTCAGCTGGTGTGTTAAACCCGATGGGAGAATTCCACCGAATACACAATGAAATGAGGAGTGCCATTGTATGGCTTTCTCTGCTTCTGACAGATGGATGGGAAAATAAAATACCTCTCCATAATCTCCTTTTCATTGTAAGGGCCACCTCTATTCCTCTCATCACCTTCCCCTCTTCTCCTTCCCTGTATTTTCCTTCTCAATTTGTGTATTCCTTCAGTTTCTCCTGTCTTCTCTCTTTCCCACCTAACCATTCTTTTCTCTTTCTTTCCCTTCTCTGGGTCTTCTTTGTTGCTCCTATTTTTCTGTGACCAGAGGTGTTCCCAGCACAGAAAGAGCAGACAATGCATGACAATATATGCAGCTTCAGAAGGGCTAGTGGAATTTTCTGTCCCAGTGCGGAATGAAAAATACCAGACCAGATCAGGGAATGAATGAATCTTGTGGCATTAGAGGTTTGGCAGAGTTTTCTTGCTATTTCGAGAGCTTGTTGAACTAGATGGAGTCGATAAGTCTTTTTCTCTTGTAATTTTATTCCTTTTTTATTTTTCTTTTCTTTTGGTGATTCAGTTAAGGAACCCAAACACATTTTCAAAGCTCAAAGGAAGCTTTTGTATATGTCAGGGACAAAAGAAGTTCTCAGTTTGCTGGGCTGGTACAAGTACTTACCCTATATTATAGCTTTCAAAACAGCAAAAGCTATCATCAAGGTTATGTTTGGACTTTTATTATAATCTCCCATTTCAGTGCATGGTCTCAGCTCTGGAGGTAAAATTTTTTTGAAAGTTTGACCACAATTTCATTGTATGTTTCTTAGTTATGCAAACGAAAAAGGTTTCCCGTTGTATGATGTGTTCAGATGCTTTTTAATCAAGGAATACTAAAAGAACAAAACAACAATAAAATGGAGGAAATTGGAAATATGAAGTTAATTTTAAATCATACTGAAATAATTCTCTGCAGCAAAAGCAAATCCTGTTTTAAAACAGCTTTCTACTGACTGGGTGCTCTGCTCTCCCTCAGCTGCTCATAATTGTCTGTATAAAAAAGGTAGCTGAAGGCAGCAGTGAAAGCATCCTTCTCTTTTAACAGAACTACACAGATCTTCTGTAAGAGCCACCAACACTGCTGCAGGGCTGTTAGTGTATTCAAATTTTGCTTTCAAACTTGGATACCCCTAAAGGTAGTATTGTAGTCCTTTGAGCCATTCTTTGGAGTTTGACCTGTAGAAGTGAGGCTATGCATAAATGCAGAAGAACATAAATCTACCAGCCATTAAGTGCAACACAAGTGAAAGGAAAAATAAAAGTGTTCAAACAATGCTATCACCAGGGCCAGAGTTATCCAAAATAGAGATTTTTTTGGCTACAGACTAAACAGAAGGACCTTGCTTACATTATTTTTGGCAGAGTGAGAAGAGTATGGTAGAGCTGACTTCAAGATTTCTGGGAGAAATGAAATGCACAAAGGCTTCTTTGCCTCTGTGAAGCCTCAGTGGCCAGTGTGGATCAGAAGGAGTCAAAGAAGCTGGTTCCTTTGGGCTGCTGAAATGCATGTGCTACAAGTCTTGAACTCTCCTCAATCCAGCACCACTTGGAGCTTCCCCACCATCATGTACTGCCTTGCTTCCAGCCATGATTATTTCCAAGGCTTCAGCCACCATCCAGTCCTTTGTGGCCATGCCATGTTTTTCCTCAAATATTGACCAAGGCCCTCAGGGCTTCACACCAGGGGGACACCAACAGTTTCCACATCATGGGCTGCCATTGCCTGCTGGGTGGGGATGGTCAGCTGGGAGTGGCTCCCTGGCCCCAGGATTCTCTTTCTCTGCATCCTGGGGTGAGCCAAAGGGAGAGCAGACACAGCAGCCTTCACATGCTGGCCGGACATGCTGGTCTCCTCTCAGTGGCTCCGCCATGGGGCTGGAGTGGAGCCCACCTGAGGGGATGCCTGTCAACCCTGGAGCTGAGGAAAGGTGTAAAGGAGCACCTTGTTTCTGGAGCCAAAGCAGGGCTTTGGTGTATGGTGGGCACTGAGCTGTGGAGCTGCCTGTGGGCCGTGAGCTGCTCCAGCACTGTCTGTGCTGGAGCAGCATCTGAGAATCTCCAAGTGTTAAAACCTGAGCTGTCTCTGAAGTTCAGACTTCATCCAGACCCCCAGTTTTCATCCACCCAGTCTTTCATGGTGCCCTCTTTGCTCTTCATGCTCATTGAGTGCAAGAAGGTCTTTGTGAATGTCCAAGCAGTTGTCATAAGCATGAATGTGAGGCAGGAGTTCCTCTACAAACCGCCAATGGCCCCAGCTGCCCCCAGGCCCACATCTCTCATGATATCAAAAGTGCAAAGAGTGTGAGATCAGGCATGTGGTGACAGACAACATTGCAGTCATCATTATTTGCTCTGAAAATGATTTAGTGATGCACAGCCACCTTGCTTTACCTTCCCGATGACATAGGCAGGGCTGAATCTGATTTTCAGGCTAACAGATTTAGACTTAGACACCACTGATGCAAACTACCTGCCCACATCTTTTAAAGGATCTATCTCCAAAGCTAATGGTTGTCCCTAATGTTGTTTAATCCTTTCTGCGTCCTGTGCAGAGCAGTCTCAAAATCTCATAGGGTTTTGCAGAGTTCATAAGCTCCACAGGAGGGAGTCTTTACCTATATTTAAATACTGCACCTAGTTACTGAAGGTATTGTCACCTACAGTGATGATTGGCAAGGGCTGATTTCTGCTTTTTCTGCAAAAGAGTGGTGGATCAAATGGTGTTGCATGGTGTCAACATGGTTCAGGTCTTGGGACTTAGTCTGGCAAACTTTGGAAAGTCCTTGAAAACAATTTCACATGCACATCGTAGCATCACTGATTGTTTTACAGTGAAGTGCCAAGCTCAGTTTTCTTCTAGAAATTAGAAAGTTATTGCTTTCTTGTTTTTCCCCCATGACTTTATGGAAGTAATTTAACTTTGCCATGTGTTATGTAAAAGAGAATAAGAAGACCCAAGGTGTGGCTATAAGAGAAAAGTCCTGGAAACAAAAAAAACCAAAACCAACCAACCAAACAAGAAGGCCACCAAAAAACCACCTGACAGATAAGAAGCAAAGCTCCTAAATCTGGACAGTATCTGGACAGTCCAGGATATTTCTGGGAAGGCAACAGGAAAGGAAAACAAGTAGCCTCATGAGGGTAGAAAGCATTTGCTGTGAACAACATTTGCTGATGTAGCGCTGCCCTGAGCTGGGAGGCTGAGTAGTGACAACCACTTCAGGTGTTGCAGGTCTATGTACAGCGACAGGCAGCTCTAGTGGAAAGTTGCACAGCTTCTTCATCCACCCAGTAAGTCAGGGTTGGTGACATGGAAGCCTTCTTTTTTTATGAATGAGAGAGAATTTGGAGCGGAGTTTGAAGGTGGAAATAAAGCACATGGATTTACTGTAAAAAGAGAAAGTAAAAGGTGCAAGAGTTAAGGTGTAAGGCTACTGCAAACAATGGATATGGAGTGCAGGAACCAGGAATGACAACTATAGCCTGCAGTGCAGCTCAGAAAGGGAGCAAGTGGTGGCTTTGAAGGACTTCTAAGGCACCCAGCATAGACTGAGAGCCTCCAGGGAGGTTTCACTGGATAACAGGTTCAAAGAGAACAAGGATCTTATGAAACATTCATGCCTGCCACATTTGAAGTTTAATGTTCCTGGTGGAGAATGCTTTGATACTGCTGTCTCAATACTACTGATTTGAGAAAGATGATAAATCTATGTGTTTTAAGGGTTCAAGCCCCATCACTTTACCTGAGTTTCCTTTGCCTTTACTGAGACATTAGTAATGAAAATTCATTTGCATACACATTCTTTCTGTGAATCAGAGAAGGACAGGAGTAACCTTAATGATTCATAAACTCATTAATCAGTGGAAAGGAGGATTTCCTGAAGTGGTTCTCCATTTATTGTTCCTCTAAGTCTTGGATAAACAAGTGACTTTCTTTATAGGTGATCAGAAGTTCCTTTTCTACTTGCAGTTTGGCAATATGTATGGTATATAAAAACCACTCAATTCACGTTTTGCATGCCATTAACAATGGAACTTTCCATACAGGGAAGTTATAGGGGCTTGAAAGTACAAAACAGGTTTCTTAGACAATGCTTGGAACAGAATAAGACAAAAAGCCCAGATGCATAGTCTGATGGCTCCTGCAAGCATAGCTCCTATCTCATCTGCCTACTCTGACAGCTAAGATCTTTCTTCCTCAGGCATCCTATTGTATGCTCTGATAACTAAGCAGAACAGAAATGGTATTTCTCTCACTAAAAGGCCTCCCCTCTTTCCTTTCATTTCTCCACCTGCAGCTACTCTTCTGATAGGCACTCCTCCTTCAACAGAGTGCTTTCCATCAGATCAGGTTTTGCTGGATGTCCCTGAGAGTAGGGTAACCCTTGCCCTATGCTGATGGATTAAATAAAGCCACTAATCGTTAAGTGAAAGTTACACCAGATTTTGTATGGAGTGAAAGTAGGGGGCACAGTTTTCAGCCTCCAGGGCTTGGCAGATTTCACAACAAAACAGCTGGCTGTGAGACATGGGTGCTGATGGAATACATTAATTACTGTCGTCAGGGTTTTAGACACACTTGTGTGTTGCTGGTAATACCAGCAGGCAGGATTATCAGAGAAATCGCTTGTGAAAAAGAAAAAAAGTGGTGAAGGGGAGAAAGGAAATTGGAAAGAAGGTTGTCTGATTGAGGTCCACACTGCATTTGCATGGGCAGTCTTGTCCACTTTGACCAGCGCATTCCTTCACCTCCTCGTGGTTTCCACAACAGATGCATAGAGTTTCTCTGAACATAGTGGTGTAACTCAGCCCTGTTACAATCTGTAATGGGTTTGGCAAACCAGACTGTGGCTATTTGAGGGACAAATTCTCAAGTATTGTAGCCAAGCTCAGCTGAAGTTTGTTCAGAAGTCACAGTAGGCTCTAGGCTTCCTTCTGAAGTGTAGTAGAACTCTGTATTTCCATTTAGTTTCTACTGTGATCTTAAAATTATAGGGGAAAGTGTTTTCACCCTCAGTCTACACAGAAGCAAATTGAGGCAAGGCTGCATTTGCAAAGTCATTGAATTAGCCAGTGGAAGAACTAACTGGGAGTAAATGTCACAGGTTTCTGGTGTTCCGTCCATTTCTGTTTGCTAGACATGATGGCTTATCTTTGAGTTCAGAGGTGAGTGATGAGTCACACTGTTTTCCAGCATGGACACAGGCACCTGATGAGGCTGAAAGGAGCTGTTAGCTTTGTAGTTCAGGGCAAGGGTGCCTCTGCTGCCCCGTGGACTAGTTCATTACTAGGTTGAGCTGCCTCTTTTAAGTCCCACCTGCCGCTTTACGTGCAGTGGGGTAGAGGTCAGGCCACAATACTCCAGCCAGTCATTAAGAGAAAAAGCAATTGACCTTTTTTGCTTGCATTAACTTTGCTGATCTTCGGCTCTGAAGTGTTTATTTTGCAAGAGATTATAACACTGCTACAGCACCAAGGAGACAGAATAATGCCATTAATATTGTTTGTTTTGATTGGAGGAAAACACTGTGAACCTCTAACAAATATCCTCTTGTTAGCAATTGGAAACATATAATTAGGACAGATTCTCCAGTTATTTTAACGAGATTTCAGTTTCCTCTCTCTCTCTTTCTTGCTGTCACTCTCTTTCCCATTTTTAATGAGATACCAATTTCCTCCCTTCTCATTTGCAGATGCCTTTCCAATAAAACAGACAGCTTTGATTTTCATCTTAGCAGTGCATTCTTAGCCTTAATTCATTCATCTACATAAGTTGTCCACCACACTCTCCATGTGCTAAACAGCTGTTAATCGCTGAAAAATTAGCAAGGTGTTTAACACCAAAAAAAAAAAAGGTTAAAAAAATCTTTTTCTTGTTACATGGAAAGACTTGTATTTCTCTCACTTGGCCAAAGCTCAGCTAATTCTAGGCATGGAGTGCAACACAAAAGACCTTTTTGCAACTCCACATAATCTCTCCTCTGCTACACTGCTTCTACTCTATATCTACTACTCTATATTTCCCCAAACCTCTCAACCAGTCTTCTTCCCTATAAGCTGTAAAAAAATCCTCCACTTTCCTTTTGTAAAATCAACTGTAGGTCAGTATATTTTAACTGCAAAAATGCTGTCAGTTTGTGGGCAGCCCAGCAGGCCCTGGAATATTTGTAGGTGTTGAAGGCATGAAGAGAGGGACCTTTCTCAGTGTAGCTGATTCAGTACAGCCAATTCTTCCCCCGAGGTTTGGGGACATGCAGCCTTGGCAAGTGTAGTCAATAAACTATTTATTTATAAAAGGTTATTTTTATTTCACTTAAATAGCTCTTTAAGACTTGCACAAATCCTGAAACAGCACAGAGTAGAGATCATCTTGCAGCAAAGAATCTGGGCTTTATGTCTTATTCAGCCCAGCTACCAGATGAGATTTTCTGTAGGTCTTATATGTACTTTCTGTTATCTGATGTGTGCCATCATGGAGTCCTAACTCATTAGTTCTTATCTCTGTAGAACTGCAGTGGTTCTGTGTTTGGATTTTGTCTCATGTCCAAGAAAGATGGTAGGTGTGGCAGTCAGTAGCTGGTAGTGGGCTGTGCACAGCTCCTGATACTGCATGATGCTGAAAATGCTGCATTGCAGAAAATGGTCCTGTTTACCCATCCTGGAGCATTTTCCCTTTCTTACTCTGTTACAAATGGAGAAGTGCCTTGTGCTCATTGTTTCATCTCAGTTTTACTCAGATTTCATACTGCCATGCCTTTTGCTCCCTTTGCAAGTAGTCTTTTGTGCTAGTCAAGTTACTGGCTGATATGCCTTAGTCAAACCAAAGTCATTGGACTCTGCGGAAATGTAGCAAGGTCATACAGTGAAACCTAACAAAGTTCTCTATAGGAGATGGAGGACATCAAAATGGCCTGATTGCTTTCTGATCTGAATTCAATGATTTTACATTTATGTTCTCATGACTTTATATTAAAATGGAGGTTGAATCAGCCTACAAAGGGAACTACCAACAATCTCTATATTTTGACCAGTTCCCTTAGTGAACAGTGGACTTACTGTGCAAAGTCCCTTACTTAGACATGATTGTTCTGTTGCTTTAGTTAAAAGCTTTAGCCAGTCCCTCGCTTGTGTCCATGCTATCGTGCTCAAGATAGGGTGCTAATAGTTGGGGGAGGCAGCTATGCTGCTGCATGGCTGTTAAAGCACAGTGTGATCCAGGCCAGTGCAGACTGTAGGTGATGCTTCTGGGAGCAACACAGTCACCTATGGTGAGTGAATCCACATCTGTTTCTACTGGTTCTTTACTAGAGGAAGATAATCTAAACCAAGATAAGCATAAGGTGTGACTGTATCTATAGCTGAGGCAATAATTCAAAGGTAAAAATAAAGTCAAGCATCAGTTTAGGCTGGCATAGAAATGTATGCCCAACAAGGCCAAATGTATAAACCACACTGACAGATTATTATTATTATTATTATTATTATTGTCAATATCTTTAATGTGCTTAGGATAAATTCCCTTCTGTTCTGCATGTGAAAATGCTTTTGGGAGGAATCCTAGAAAGCCAAGATCCTACTTACTCAGAGTTGGCATTAGTCTGAAAAAGGCAGATGTCAATTTCTACAAAAAGAAGTTTATTTAGTAACAACAGTGTTCTGGAGAAAGCTGCTGCCCTCTCCTCCTTTCTGAACTGGCGCACGTATTCCTCAGAGCCTTCCAGTCCAGCTTCCTCTCTCCAGGAAAATGAACTCTGCATATAGTTGTTCTTCTTTGGATCTTCTGGATGAAAAGCATCATGAAAATGGTACCAAGAAAAATTGGTAATAATTACTCATTCAAAATTAATTTTCTTTCTTTTGGCCATTTTGCAGGAAAGACAGGAGGCTGGAAAGACAGGAGGCACAAGAACTGAGGTTGCTTAAGATATGAGGAGAGGGGGATCTCTGTCAGTCATAATGAATGACATTTTCTGGGTAGATCTGAATAATCTTGAGGTCTCTGTTCCTCTGAAGACTACAATATCATAGTCAGACAGCATTAGACTCACAACTAAATAAAAACTAATGTATTAGTCAAACAGAGTTGAAAATAGAGAATTCTTTAGTGGCAAAAGCTTTAACAAGTGTTGATGACTCAGAGTTCAGGTCACTAAAACTCAGAATTAAATATAAGAATAATAATCCATTGTAGCATTTTTCCCAAGGACATCATAAATTCTTTGCCAGTTCAAGTCTCTTAATGGAGACTCAATGTCTTTTTAGAAGTTATGCTTTGATTCTGCCAAAAATTAGTGGCTGAGATGAAGAAATTGCTTGACAATTTTTTTCTATTTTATATAGAAGTCAAACTAAATCATCACAGAGTTCCCTTCTAGACTCTATAAATCTTTGTGAGCCATCCACATGTAATTCCAGCATGAAACACCAAAGAGAGTAAAGTATTACAGTTTGAGTAATGAGATAAAAATGAAGAAACCTAAACATAGGTGGGCTACCAAGGGAAAAAAAAATCTTTTCAGTGACATTTATTAGCTGTGGAACTCTTTCTACAAGAGATGGTGAAAGCCAGTTCTTGAGTCATTTGAAACAGTGATGCATTTAAAAGTAGTACAGAATTCCTGAATATAGCAGGAGTATGCCTTCTTTGGCAGACTATGAAAACAATGGACTTTTCCACTTCCACTCCCACTCCCATGATTGTTGTGGCAGTGTGTAAAATTTGGAGAATAATAATGAAGAGCTAGTTCATGGGAAAATGACTGTTGAACATCCATGGATATGTTCATCTTTCAGATGCCTGTAGTGAACATTTGTCAACAGCATGGAAGTTAATATCACCCCTGGTTTATTTTCCTTCCTCGTTTCATTTGCCACAGTACATCAGTGAATGCTGCTGATCACATATTAATCGACTATTGAGGAAAGACAGAGAAACTGATCACTTAGTCTCTCAGTAGGTCAGTACCCGAGACTGGCAGCAATAAAGTTTGCAGCTGAGGACCTGAACAACATCTAACCACTGCTTGGTATCTAGAAATTATCTGGCTGAATTGATTGAGGACATCACTCAAGGCAATATTAAAAGGGATTCAGATGACAGATTTAAGTGACTTTTGCACTTAACAATGTATTTTACAGGAGACTCTAGCTTCTTGGTCTGAAAACCCGTAAGCATGGGTAGTACGTTGATGTGGAGATAATGGAACAGCAGGGTAGGATAAGAGGGTAATTTGCAATGGTTGTCTAAAATTGTACCTTACATCTCATATTTTGGAGGCTTGTTGGCACACCAGAATGACTAAAAGGCAGAGAAGTTCATTTCTGCAAAGGGGGAAGCAAGCCTTCTTTTTTTCCAAGAGTGATCCCCAATTGATTGTATTACTTTAAGTTGTTCTGTACTGATATTGGAAAGGCCCAGGCTTTTCATTAACAGTTAATTAAGCCAGAATGGCCCTTCCTTCCCACCGGGGGCTGCCTTCAGTTGCAGATTTATTTAAAGGGATTCTGTCGAGTTGGTTAAGCTTACAATGTGACTGATCTTTGCAGTCGCACAGTCCAGCAGGAAATGCCCAGAATGCACCCCTAGGGCTCTGTCTGTCTCTCTAAACTGAAGCCCGTCCTTCAAAAAGCATAGAACTACCACTTTTTCCAGTAGGATTTTATAGGCCTGTGTGTGAGTCAGAATGTGATGGATACACACAGGCTGCACCCTCATGCTCTAAGTGCAAGCACAAGCCAGTACTTACACACGTATGGTAGGCAGGCTGAATCTACGTTTGCCTCTCTTATAAAGTACAGTGAAACACTGAGACCTGAATGGGACAATCTGAAAAGTAATCCTGCAAATGTATGCAGGAGGTGCAATATGCACAATTCTATTACTGGGAGAGCAAGTGGGTTTTCAAGTATGCAGGTAAATGCAGACTTCATTCAGCAGACTTCATTCAGGGTGAGAAGGGCAAAAGGTTCAGGAAATGTGTCACTTGAGTGGATTATTCACTGAGTATACTGGCCGTGGTTGGAGCAGCAGACAGGGAGCTCATCTCTTCTCTTCTGCTGTTAGTTAATGCTGGCAGGAGAAGTGGCCATATGGCTACTTCTTTTGCAGAAGTTCATACTTGATATACCTCTGTATGCCCAATAGTATAACTATTAAAAGAATAAAAAGTCTCAGAAGAAATGTATTTAAAAGTTAAGAAATAACGGGATTAAAGTTGCCTTCCCAAGCTTAGCTTAACCTTTTTTAGAAGTGTGTTGTGATGTTAACTTTGTTAACTTAATTGTTACTCTGCTTTTTTGTAGGTCACCTGCTTCATTTGGCGTACAAAATAAAGGATGCTTAGGGACTGGATCAGAGTTATGTTATTGAGGAGGTACATATCAATGCAACTTTGGCCTCATTTCTTATAGATGGTTGAAGGTAGACAAGAGATTTCATTGTCTTCAGGTCAGGCAGTTGAATGCTGTTGAAAAGGAGAAAACTGGTGTGGGTGGGTGAGATCAGTGAAGCATGGCAATAGTAAAACCAGATTAACTCAAGGTTTGGGCAAGGATTGACAACTTTTTTGTTATCTGACTTTCTGATAAGTGGTTTCTGCTTCCCCCCTTGTGCTCATAGAAGTTTCTATCTCATTTATTCTGTGTAGCATAACCAGCACAAAAAGTTATTCTTTCAATCAATAGCCAATATTTTCCCTAAATCTGAGCAGCCCCTCACAATTTTAAGTCATTAACTATTTCGAATCATGTGCAATTAAAAGTTTAAAATTCATCAGAAAACTCTCTGCCAACACTTTCTTACATGACAGAAGACTGACTGCTGGTCGTTCTGGCACATTGCGGAAAAAGTGGCTTCTTGGGAAGGCAAGAGTTCATGGACACACACAGTCTTTGGTAACAGCCAGTTAACAATGTCATTCTCCTGTGGTGGTGAAGATAATCACATCCACTGGAATTCACCACACAAGAAGTACTATGCAGTCAAATATGTGAGTGGCAGTACTGGGTGCCAGCAGGACATCCTTCTGCTACTGTGTCAACCCTCTCTGCCATTTTTTAGGCCACCTTCTTGTCACCCTGCTGACCTAAAGGTTTATTTAGTTTGTCCCTTTTGCATTGGTCTGAGAGAACTGAAAATTTCTCTAAGAATCACAATCATGCATCACAAAGTTTCAAAATCAAGTCTGCTACAAATCCATCTGATGTCATCAGTTATCCTAACCCCGAGCAATCCGGCAGCATAGCATGTTGTTTTCCTGGCAGTGTGACAGCAGATTAGCTCAGAATGACCAAGAAAAAATATTTAATAACATAACAGTGGCCGATATGCAATTCTGGACATTCCTCTTTTAGTCTATAAATCAAACAAATGACTTATCAGCCCCTCCTAGCCTTAGTGGGATTTTTTTGCGTATAGGTAGGATGCACATATAGAAAAGTTTCTATAAAGAAAGGGGCTTAGCATTGTCCTGATGGTTTGCATGAAGTAACGGCTGTAGGACATCTGTGCTATCATATGACAATGTGACAAGCTTGAAAGAATTTTTCCCCATAATAAAATATCATGCTTCATACAGCATAGTTCACACAAAATCTGTCAATACTGTTTCAAGAGAGAGAAGTGAACTTGCTAAAGGCAATATAGTGGGTCACAGAGAAGAAAAAAACCCCTGCACTCTCCCTCACCTTAGAGGTATTACAATGGATAGCATATTGTCATAAATAGTGACTTGTAATACCTCTTCCCATAGAATAACTGTAGGTTGAAATACACTGTAGTAAGTGTTTTTCTCTCAACTGTAGGAAATCCCGACCCATGTAGCCCCTGAAAAGTGTAGGTGTTTCGCTGTAAGTGGTAACATCTCACATTTACAACTGCTTTCTGTGTGGGACACTGTCTTAACTGACATGTATCAGAAACTTTCATGTAGATCAATACAAGTTAGAGTTGAGAGACCTATTAACATCCTATGATTTTTGTCAGATGTGATATTAGAAACTCAGGAGGTTACAAAGCAGAACTAATCCTTAACATCAGGACTCTTGGGCTGACATAATGGAGTTGGATGAAGGCCATCTTTGCAATTGGTAATCTCATACTGGTGTGTGCCTTCTCCTCCTTCCCACCCCAAAGTGCCCTCCTGACCCTCAGAGGGTGACCTGGCACAGCTGTTTACTGGCAAGGACAGGCTTTTTAAAAGCTGTTTTCTTTAGTGCCAATTTCAGCAAAAATAACTTTTTTTCTTTTCAGTATGAAAACCATATCCAAATGATTCAATATTTTGGACTCGAATGTAATTTCCTCTTTCGGGCCAAATGGCTTACCACATCATCAGCATGGTTTTTTTCTGTACAAATGGTATTTTGAGATGGAAGCGTATCTAGGTAACTGTTATCTATTAGAAGCTGAATCCCTTTTTTTCTGGCTTGTTCAACAGCCTACTTTTAGGGGATTTAAATTCCTTTCATCCTTATGTTCCTGTCACTGTTGGAAAAAATATGTAGGAAATTATGAGTGACAGGTAAAAGTTAGCAAAGAACAGATCTCAAAGCCAGTGGCATCCTTGGCTCTGACTATTGAATATTCCATAAAGAGTCTTTCATGAATGCTGGGACAACCTGATAGCTTTGACTCACAGACATCAAAATGAAATAATCAGTGATGTAACCACTGGAGCACAATTCTCTCATGACTTCACCCTCTTCATTGACTCCTGACTTCAACAAATTAGTACCATCTAATGATTCACCAGAAGTTCATTTGTAGACTAACATGACATTTATATTTATTCTTCAGGTTTACTAGAATTTATTCCTTTAAACCTAATTATTCTGCTCTGCCTGTGCTTGCACGTATACTTTCCTGGCTGATCTCAGTAGTACTTTTTGAACTAAATGACACTGTAAGTCAGACTCAGTGAGTATATCTCAGGATATACTGCTTTTAAATGATTGGTCTTTAACAATCAGGATGGCTCCTAAAACACTTCTTTCCTGGATTAACCTAATTAATAAAAAAGAAACCAGTCAGATTTGCCTATAAAGGTTTTTCTCTAACTTATTAATTAGAGAAACAAGTCACTTTAGGGAACAATTACAGATTTTAATGAGTGCAAAAGAAGATTACATATGCTGCCTTTTTTTTTTTTAATATTTGACTGAACAGACTGCCTTATTCAAACATTAATGTTATAAATAAGCAGCCTGTAGCCTGTCTGGAAAGAGCTGCTGCAAGTCTGTAAAGGGATTTTTTCTTCTCAAGGCAAAAAGAGGTGAGGCATTCTGAAGTGAAAAGTTTTTTCCTGGTTACTGTTTTATTTTCTCCTCTTTATTCTGGAAAATTTACTGTTTCATGGTATTATATGTTTCTGAGTTTCTTTATGTCAGTGCAATTATCTTTTGACAGTAGCAGAGACCATGCAATGTGTAATCACATAAAAACTCACATTTGGTATGCCTGTTTCTGTGAATTTGTATTACACACATGGGATTATATTCAACCATCTCTCTATATATTTCTTATTTGCAAAATGGCTTATTCACACTTTTTACAAAAAAATCTCCTGTATTTATTCTAAGCTGTAATTCCACAGATCTTTACAGCTGAATCAATCATTTCTAAATGGAAACATGTGTTCAAAAATCTATGAACTGAAATGTTTGTCTATGTTCAATATATGTTTGTGTACTCTTCATGCTATTATTAGCTCCAATTGCTTTTTTGATCAATTGTAACATCCTTTCTATCTTTTTTGCAAAATTACTGATCCACACTTACTGTTAAATCAAGTTAGATCAGGGTGTTTACCTGCAGTAAACATTTTAAACAACATCACAGCCTGAATCTCTGAATGACTAAGTTTGGGATTTGAAAACTAATACATAGACTTTGATCATTCAAGAGAACTGCAGACCAGGAGGCTGTGGGCCCAAGAAGAAAACTAGAAACAGTTCAAATGATTTGGTACTAAGGAGGTGACGAAACCTCTGCGTAGTTACTGCAAAAATTACTCCTTAAGTGCCGTGTTTGATTTTGGTTTTGATTCAGAGAATAATGTTGGAATATTGAAGAAGGTATGAAATATAGAAAGAAAGAATTCTGGAAAACGTGCCTTAAAATGAGAGACTAAAAGACCTTATTTTGTTTAACCCATGAAAGGGAACATTAATGGGTAAATTAATCATGATCAATAGATGGCTACAAAATGTGAAGATGTATGTCATTCTGAGACTCTTTAATCTGGCTGATGATGGTATAATTAGATGTGGCATCTGGAAACTGCAGTTAGAAAAATGTAAATTTGAAGAAAACATACAACTTCTCAACTGTTAGTATAATTAATCACCAAACAGTTTATCAAGGAAAAACCAAACGTGGAATGGACTGCAGACCTCAAATGAAGAATGTTATTTTAAATTTACTTTCCAGACCAGTCCTAGGTTGCTGGACAATTCCTTCATGAAAGCCTTCTCCAAATCATGGAAATAAGAATTGTTCCATCACTTCTATAGAGGACATTACATCAGTAAGGAAATAATGTGTTTTGCATTACAACAGATTCAATGGTAACAGTCCTTCTGGTGTTAACAACTATGAAGTATCACAAGAAACAAATTGACAGGTACACCTTCAATTTTTGCCCAAGTTTAAGTTTTTCCAGTTCCTTTTATATCACTTTGCATACATGACCCTTTGCATAGGCTGCATTTTTGAAGAAAGCACCAAGCATTTTCTAGAACAGGGAAGAATGTTCCCACTTTTAAACTTTTCTTGCAGATTTGCATCTTAGCTTAGTACTCACCTGATGTGAGGAAAATTTCTATATATACTGATGAGCACTTAATCCTATAGGCTTCCTTCCTGCTGAGTCTCTTTGGCTAATGTCATAGGGAAAGGCATGGGGAAGCAAGAATTCTGGACTGAAGGCTGGTTCTTCCATTCATTTGTTGTATAAGCAACTACAAGAGATGTTCCTTGTGTGGTTTTGGTTCCTTTAATGACCATGCCACTTGCTCAAGATGCTTTTGATTCACAGAAGTTGAGAAAGCATGTACTCGCTATTTCCTCATTTTGCTCTCACAGTTGTATGCTATTGTGTAGAAAGCACCTGAATCTGTTCACGGGCTTCTTAAAACATAGAAAGCATCAATGTAACATAGCTTAAATGAAGTTTGTTATAAAAAAACCCACAACACCTCATGTCCCTCCAATTCTAGTTTATGTAGAGATTCAGTCTACAATGTTTGTAAAGTAGTACAGCGTTCAACTGAAGATGTCTGGTCAGAGAAGTTTGGGGGTTTATTTCTTTATTTTAAACCTTAGGAATATCATGCATACAAGTCTTGTTTTTCGTGCTCGCTAAAATTCTTTGCTGGAAAGACACAGAGATGCTGATTCAAAATTCTTAATAGTGAACTGTAGTTAACGAAATAGTTAACTATAATAGTTAACTAAAGACCTTTTCTTCAAGCTGATGGAAGGAGAACTTCAACAAGGTGGAATCTGACAAAAGCAAATAGAAACTAATCTTGTATAGTCTGAATAGAAATTACCTCTCCTTTAACCCTTTACGCCCAACTATTTTAAGTACTGCCTTTGCTTGGTAGCTGTCTTATGTCAAGCCTGACAGCCATGGTATGGCACATCACAGTCTACTGTCATCTCTTCTGTTGTGTCCTGCTGGTTGTAGGACAAACAATTGACCCACTACCCCTACTTGGAAAGGCTGAACAATGGGGTTACAGCTCCTCATTCTAGTACCAAGCTGTGACACTGGGAGGGTTACAAGACACCTGTGTTGGTCTGGCACTCCTGCTGTGTCTAAAGCCCTGCATAAATGGGGGGAAATCTGCTGCTACCACTGTTTTAAGCAGCATGTCTATTGGACTTGTTCCAAGCAGGGTTCAATGACATGGTACCTAAATTGGCAGTAGCAGCTGGTGGCATAGATATCCCAGGTCTCCACATCAGCAATGGAGCAGTACAGATGTTTGCAGAGGTACAGCGACCAGTATTCAAATCTAGTGTTCTGGGCATCATTTCTCTCCACGGTTTTCCTACTGTCATCAGCAAAAAAACTCAAGGTAAATGGATATCATGCCAAACATGAGCTGTTGGTTTTTAGGAGATGTGAGAGAACCACACTTTGAGCCCACACTTAGAAACATGGAAGGTAAAGAATTCTGTCCAGACAGAAGCTGTTGTCCATCTCTCTTTGTACCTTTTTCATAGCTTGTAATCATAGTTTACAGGATATCACAGGGAACGTTCTGTTGAAGAGGCTTGCATGCCTTTCTCAACTCAACACAAGGTGAACATCCTTCCCTATTGCTCTCACAAAGTGTTACTCCTTCCTACCTGATCTGTGCTGACTGATCTGACAGCTACTCCTGCTGTGGTGGTGGCCAACTCCCAGTTGCTCCTGCTGTTCTTCAGGTCTTAGAGCAGAATCCGTGAGAAGCAGAGTCCTGATGGAACAGAGCCACAGCAAAGGTTGTGCAAAAGGAACTACCAGGGGAGGCTCTCTCCAGTGAGTTTTCTCTTTGCAGGAGTCCTCAAAGGTTTTAAACCTCACCCCTTAATGCCCATTTCCTTTCCTGTGCTCCTTACTATTTGCTTGGCTGCTGACAACTGCCACCCCTTTGATAGGCACAATGAATGGATGCAACAGGGTGGAAAGGATGGTGGGAAATCTCATAATTTCTCGCGGGAGGATGATCTGTGGGTTGAAGGAGGAGGAAACAAATCACTCAAGTTTTACTACAACAGGGAGCTGCCTGTTAAGGTCTGGGAAAAGGAAACTAAGGTAGGCACTTATAAAGTCATTTACCTGGTGCTTCCACATACTTTCATGACAGACTTAACTGTTCTGTTTTACCATGGCAACATGTTAAAACCCTTATACATCCCACAGAAACCCGAGTGCACACTATCCCTTGGGGGCTGCTAGCTCCAGGGTAGGTTGAATGCCTACGGAGCCCCATGGTCCAAGGAGCTCTGACTGGTATCTGTGATGGACTTCCACTGCATGGATATTTCTTATTTCCACCAAAGTGAAAACAGCTTTAATGGGCATTCTCTTTCTCCCAATTTTTCATCTCTCTTGTCTTTACTGCAAACCTGTGAATCCAAGTCAGTCAGATTTCTCTGACACCTTTAGTGTATTTGGCCTGTTGCCAGAAATATGTGAGGCCATTTATTCTGCTGAAGATGTGTCTGTTCTGAACAGAGACACTCAGGCAGACTCCAGCCCCTTTCTCCATACTGCAGCGTACCCAGTACTTATGGAGCACACATTGCAGAAAAATAGCCATTTGGTGAGGGAACAAGAATACATAAATGCTTCCTTCTTTGTACTTTCTTTTCTCTAACTACCCCCCAGATGTTTCAGATTCTGTGGTTCACACATAGCCAAGCAATGCTCTTGTTTTCGCACAGCAGGAAAGAAAGGGATTTCAAAAACGGACACATAACAGTTCCTTAGGTCTGCTGCTTATCAAATATTTCCTGGCACTGCTGTCTAATCCCCGATCCCTCTCTCAGATTTTCTCTCTGAAGCAATTGAAGCCTTCTGTTTTATAATCAGCTCCCATTCCATTTGATAAAGTTCAAAACAGCTTTAAGTGGAAATAATTTCACTTGGTAAAACCGGCTCTGGTGTGGCACACTGCAAATAACATCTAACCTTACTAATCAAGCATGTCATATGAGTGAACTTCCTAGTTTGCTTACTATTAAACATATTGTCCTCATCCAGTTTTACATTTTTTCCAGTGGTATTTGTCAGTGTATACTTTCTTTCTTTATGAAAATGTCTTACAAGGAAGACACTGTATAACTACATTTCTTATTTTCCAGATGAGTACAGAGCCAGATACATCTAAAATCGGTTAGACGTCTAAATAGCATTGCATGTGTAACCCACAATCTGCTGATCCTACCTATGATGATTAAAGATACTTCATTTTTCTCTGCTTTTAGAAGGGTTATTAAAAGTTCTCACCAAGCATCTTTTACCTGCTGGCCATCTTTATTCCCGGTAGTTCACTTTCTTCTACCATAGCACCTTTGTACTGTTACAGTCTAAAGCTGAGAACTTGATGAACTGAAAAAGCTTGTGCTGGTAAGCTGTCAACTTTGCCTAGGTACTGATCTGATTTTACAGATTTTATTCCTTTTGAAGCTTTCCAAATGTGTAGTAATACAGCCATTAAATCACCCTACACATACCATGGTTTAAAAATTTACAGTTTAGGGAATATTGCTCAGGGTTTCCTGGTTTTGTCCTCATCTTGATTCCAGCCTGACAACAAAGAATATATTGATTCTATGATTGAGACATGCCCAAGAAACACCATGTGTTCTTACAATCCCAGGCAATGGCAGATAAGTGTGTTAATTTTAGAAGTATAGAATCATAGAATAGTTTGGGTTGAGAGAAACCTTAAAGATTATCTAGTTCAACCCCCAAAGATCATTCTTTTTCAAAGTCTTGTCCCCTGTCTAGCAACAGCTCACAGAGACACTTGATTTTTAGAATTCAAGTCTCTCAGTTTTTACCACTGAATGATACTAAAGGGGATAAGTATTTGTCCGGTTATTAAAACAGAATTTTGTGGTTTCTCTGCTGGACATGAAATGCTGATTTAGAATCCTGTTCTCAGACATTTACTTTGCAGAAGCCATTTATATTTTAGGACTTGCTAAATCTCCAATGTCTGCCTTTATCCAGTGGCTCCAATGTCATTCTTCATCCTCTCAAAGTATTTGACTGGCATTGTCTATGCTTCTGGTATATGGTTTGATTCTGTATGATATCATGCCAAAATACTGCAGCATTCAGGTTCTATTCAATCATACTCACATAACATTCAGTATTGTCATCTAGAATTAGAGTGCAATTTTTATATAAATGGTCTTGCTACAGACCATGGTTCCATCTTTTTTTTGGCACATTCCTTTGGAATAAAATAAAACACAAAGAGGATAATCTGTTCACATGTATAATATTGTGTAATATTTCCATAAAATCTATTTTGGCTAACATATGGCTTAAAGTGGCAAAACTTCTCTCACGTCTTACTGACAAATGTAATGGGCTTTTTTCTTCTGCTCTTGTTTTGATTGTGTGTTTGAAGTTTATCTGTTCTTCCAGGGAAAAAGATCATTTATCCTCGTGACTATGAAAAATTTTATCTGTTTGATACCCTTGACTTTTTTTCCCCAGAATGAGATTTCTCCTAAGAGAACAGTTTAATCTAGGCCACTTTTTGATCAGATATCATACCTCTGGGACACTTACCTGCCCTGGAATAGCATAGTGAGTAATTTCTGCAACTTTGAAAGAATTTTAGCAATTTTAACAGTGTCCCTGTTTGATTTGCTATGTGATGGAGATAATCCTTTTCATGGATAATTGCCACAACCTTTCTGAAAGAAAACCAAATTATTTTGCTTTTGGGGTATGTCATGCCTGCTGAAATGCCTCTTTGCTTATTCTCTGATGTTTACTATTATAATGCCTGGCAGTCCATCTAGCTGCCAGAAGTCTATATAGCCATTAACAGTAGCAATGTAGTTTGTATGGATTCCTGTGGAAAACCCCCACATTTCTTTACTGCAGTGCTCAGGGCCATGCTTTATTTTTTCTTTCAGTTCATCTTCTTTCTTCTGCTTTAACTATGTGTTTTTGCACATAGCTCTTCAATAGGTCTCTGATACTTGTAGTCTTACTTGCTCGCTGTATGGCATTTGTGAACAACTTTTTCTGTTCCTGAGTTATGTGCTCCCAGCCCAACTGTTGGTTTCATAAGACACTTCCTGAAAAGAGTTTCCTAAAGCTGTACCTGTGTGGCATGGTGCACTGAGCTAATCCTGCAGCCCTGAGCTTTCTCTGCCCTAGCAAAGCATGATTCTCAGTCCAGCAGTGGAGTCTGTGTAGAGCACTGTGGCTATGAAGAACTAACATCTCTGGAGCCTATCTCATTATCTCTCCATGGCACTGTCTGCTGTGTGTATCCTAAATTTTTATATGTTGTCATAATATAGTGACCTCTCCTGGAGATCACTCTGTCACTCTATCACTGCTGCTTCATTTCTGTGGAGACTTTTCCACCATCATGGAAGACTGATTTTTAGCCAGCAGAATCATACTTCAGCACATGGAAATACTGCATTATATATATTTCCACTTTTATTTAATCTCAGTAGATCTTAATTTGAATAGCCTAATAGTAATTTGGTCTCCTCTTGTTTAGTTGCTGCAATTCCAAAATTCTTTTAGAGGTACATACCTCGATTTTCTCGTGTTCTTACTCTTAAATGCATGGTAATTGTTGTTATTTGACATTCAGCAGCTATAAAGGTTGTAGTTAAACCAATTGCCTCTCCAACTGTGTTTAGAGCACTTAATCTGCACCAGAGAATTAGGGGATTTTCTCAAGTTCTTCTAACACCTCTGTCTGGGTGTAAAAGCACATTATATGTGAAGTCTACTGCATCAGCCCTCTGTTGTCTCAGTCCCTTGCAAACTCCCTCCAGATGTTAGAGTAACCTCCTGCTTCATAAAACTAATCAGAATCCACCGTGCACCACATTTCCCCTGCACAGACTCCAACTGTTGCTTTTTGTGCTCGAATGGCTGATTCCCCCCCTCTCTCCTGCCTCTGGTGTGCTGCCTGGCACAGGTAACAAATGCTTCGTCACTGACCCGTACTGGTGTGAAGGCCCCTGGGTTCAATTAAATGGAGCAAGAGGCAGTAAATAAACCACATGGGCCAGGGCATTAAATCACTCAGTGCAGAGAAGAATTAGATGCCGAGGAGGTTTGGTTTGGAGGTGGGCCGCGTGCACTTGCACCCACACTGCAACTTAATACCCTTACTGCAAGTTAATGACAATTGCAATCAAGCAGGGTGATGTCCCCTTTCTTCCTTCCACTCCTGCTTTTTTTACATTCCCAACGCTCTCCCCAATAAATTAAAACCTTTCTCCCCCGTGCCCCTGCTGCCCTCCCCTCCTTTTCCTATTTTGTTTTACTGCCTTCATGCTGTTCTCCTTTATTTCCAGCATTTTATTTCAAGGGGTGGGTTTGAAGCGCTCTCAGCCCATCTGCTGGTTTGGTTTAGAACAAGGACTGGAATGAGACAAGGGCTTTTGGAAGTCATGAACTATTTATAGCATATTTGTTCTTTCACATTGGCACTAAACTTTGTTTATAGAATCACCTGCAGTAGAACCTGAGCCAGGGGACCACAGCTCACTTGATCTAAAATTGGCTTTATTTCTTGGGTTTCTTAACAGAGACCACATGTGTGTGTCCACTGAGGGCCAGGGCATGTTTGATCCTTACACACGTGTCAAAAGCACAAACATGAAGTGCCCATGAGTGCCTGTGTGTGAAGTTCTCAGTGTGCCCTTAAGAAATACTCTTAGACATCATATGTGTATTTGGAATAAGAAGGAAGTTGTACATGTGCATTACCACTGTCTAAAGATTCCCAAGAGAAAATTTCAGTAAAATATTTTTCATTACAATTTTTCCAGTCGGTTTTCATTTTCTCCGAACGGTATTTTTGTCTTGGGTTGGCCCGTTGAAACACAATGCCCTTTTTTGTTTTCATTCTGTGTTAAATATTTTTTTTTCAAAACAAAATAACAATTTAAATTGAAACTGAAGCGAATCTGTCATTTTAAATTTTTATTTTGGTGTAAAAGCATTTCATTTATTTTTCTAACCAAAAATTGACATTTTAATTTGAACCCAAACAAAATTTTTCATTTACTTTCAAAGTATCAATTACAAATGAAAATATTTTCATTACTTCTGCTCAAGAAAGTCAGACTATTTTGTGCTTGCAAAATTGTAGGCATGTGGCTTTGCAGTGTTTGTGTGTGCATAATTGTGGTGGTGTGACTATTGTGCAGGATGCATGTTGAGTATTTGCAGGTGTTACACATATATACGTTTTGCAGAATGTGCCCTCATCCATATAGTTTGTACATCCACATTTGCACAGCGGTGGTAAGATATGCACACATACGTTGAGTTCATGCCAGTAATATCTACATGTATTTACTTTTTTAGGTTTTCCTTGTGAATGTGTTTTTAATGTGCATGGGCTTGTTGCAGTGTTGCCAACAGTGTTAAAAATAACACAGCAAGACTGAGTAAGTAAGCTGTAAGTTTTGGGAAATTGATAGATTTTTATTTCTTTTGTCCACTTTCCCCTTTGTTTTTTTTTTTTCTTAGCTTATCAGATTCATGTTTTCAATCTGATCTTTACAATTTTGATGACAGAAGAGCAACATTTTCATTGTAAAAATAGATTTCTGATTCTGTAGTGCATGAAGAAAATAGTAGGACCTGCATTACATTTTGGGAGCTGGTAAAAAGGGTTTCTGTTTCTGTTTGCAGGGTAGATAACTGGGTATGTGCTTGTAATAATAATACTATATACTCATGCTTTGTGCTTGCGTGCATCTGTAGTTAGCTAAATGTTTATATGTTTTTGCCACATGTTGGCATGTATAATGTATATTTTTAGCCATATTAAAGTTTTACTTCTAGTCTAAATCAGATACTTAATTACTTCATAGTAAGTAGAGAGAAACTTCATTTCGAATCAATGAAGTCATTCTGTCCTAAGATTCATCTCCTCTAATAGTGGGGAAACTTTTGGACATATATTTAAACTAGCCATCTAATTTTTAGGTATGCTGACTGCGTGTGTTTAGGATGTGTGTTTGCCTGTGGTTTATATATATATTGAGATCCATATGGCAGTTCTATTACTATGTGCAATGTGCCTGTAGATGCTCGTGCAATGTCTATTTACGTATATATGCATGAAAAGCAGTCAGCAGGAGTTTTTGCAGAGCACACTGTGAGTATAAAATCCTTCAGTCATCGTTCAACTTGGATCAGACAGTTCTGCTATGTTCTGCTTACCTAAAATATTCCAGAGCAGCTTGGTACAGCGTTATGCCTGATAACCTTTTCCCAGAGCTAAGCTCCCCGAAAGTCCCCATTTCCCGCAGTACCATACAGGTTTCATGTTGCTCTGTTCCTGCCTGGCTCCAGAAGGCATGAGCCAGCTGAGGAGAGGGAGTCCTTCACAGAGCATTGAGTATGTTCGTAAGGGTACTAACCTGCAGTCCCTGCCAGGCAATTTACCACAATGAGGCAATGTAGATTCACAATAGCATTGACCCCCATGGAAGTGTTTTGATTTGGAGAATGGTGATGTGATATGTCAGCACTTCAGGACATGAAAATTCAATTTTCTTCTATTTTTTTGTAAAAACATAATTTTCTCTTTCTGACAAATGTTAACATTTCAGTTGTTAAGCTGGGGTAAAACAAGAAGGTGAGATGTCAGAATTTTCTGTTGGATAAATATTCTGAATTTTGCTTAGTTTTGCATTTACAGGTAGTCTGTGTATTTGAACAGGTGTATGAATACTCTGTATTTAACGAGAGACCTTGTGGTCAACACAGTGAATACTTTCTGTGAACTGAATAAAACGTATGAAACTAGAATGTGTCTAGTCACATACCTAAGCACTTTCTGGTTTGTAAATATTCATGTTAGCATTTTGGGGATTTGATCTCAAGCAGATGAGGACTGGTGTAGGTCCTCTGTCTTCAGCTGCCTCTGTTGACTGCTGCCAAGATGGATTGTGTCCTAGAAAACATGCTTACTATGAGAGATTAAAAAGGATCTGTTTGTTTCACTTGTAGAAGATCTTAAGAAATGATTCAATCATACTCTATAATTACTTATACAAAGAGAAAATAACTGATGTTACGGGGCTCTTCAGTCCAGCAAAGGTATAACAGGCTCTGACAGCTGACTAAACAGCTTTTAATAGTGGATGTACTTAAGCTTTGGGACAGAGAAGGCAAATCCTACATTGCTCTTGTAAGGTAAACATAATGGGGTATTCTTCCCAAGAATGCCAAGGCAGTAGAAAGATTAAAAAAAAGGATTATTTTAGATGCAACGACCACTTTTTTATGATGGTGCACCCATCAGTCCCCTGTGGCAAAAGGCAAAGCCCCTCGTCCTCCAAGGCTCTTTGTCCTCCCCCACTCTGGCCCAAGGAGGCCTTGTACATGCCTGCAAACATGTTATCTCTCTGCATACCAGAAAGCAAGGCTGAGAACTTTTCTTGCTATGCGGGGGTGGGGGAGAAACACTGAAACTGCCTTTGAGAAGAGCCACCATCTGTACAGAGAGCCTTCCTGGTGAAACAAATTCTGACTTTCCATTACAAATTCATCCAGAAATGTATCTATTCCTACACTCTGAACTTGTAAAATAACACTCTGTGATTCCCTGAAAGATGTGCAGTGGATTGACTTTGAGCTGTTGAGTCAGAAATCGAATTACTTAGGAAAGATTTGTGGTGGGTACAGAGTCAGTGTAGACTGAAAGGATCAGGTCATGATTATCAGGTATAAAAGCCCAGTAAGAGCCGCATGAATGCTAGTCAGTGATTGGCTAACAATTATCTGGTCAAAATTATCTGTTTGCATCAAACAAAGAGCTGCCCCTCGCCCCTCTGTGCATGCATGCACACACGGGGCATGTGCAGTTGAGCTATTTATTCTGGGCTGTAATGTGTGTTTGCTGCTGGGAGCATGGGGCATATTTCTTGGGATGCTCCCATACACAGCATGTCAGTGACAAGGAGTGGAGCAGAGAAATTTATACAGTGCCTCCAGGATTCCCCAGTGGGGCCCTGCTGGTGAACTTTGGCTCCCCTGCTTGCTGCCAAGCATTAACTACAATACTCGCACTTGTTTTTGACAACAGCGTGCAGGTTGTATTTCACCAATTGCTATTTTGGTTTGGAAGTTATGGCAGAAATGTCTCTGGGTTCTTGGCTGGTATAAGCGGAGCAGGAGATTTACTCTTATTGTGTAATGTCACCTTTCAGTCAGTGCTTGGGGGTAAAATTATGGGGTGTCATTTACTCTTTTAATTAAATTTTGGGGCCATGTACCTCTTGTGTAAGAGAAATATCTGGGGAGTAACTTGGCCTGATTCTGCCTGGAAAGATAGCCTCATCTATTGAACACCCTTTAAAATATGAATTAGTCCTTTCTTATTTTTCTTTTTGTCGATAAGTTGGGACCTGAGGCAGCAGCAGTTGCCATCTTCCAAACTGCTGCCTGTGATGATAGATGAGTTTGGCCCTGGAAGGACAGAGAGATACTGAACTCAGCACAACACAGATGTTGCAAAGCAGCCAAATTAAGCTTTAGTGGGAATGTGCAGGTTGGGTCTTAGTCAGAGTATCTCATGCCTGTCTGCCTCGCTGAAAAGCAAGGGCGAAATATTAGCAGCTGACCTGGTGGGATATACACTTGCCCAAAATATTCTGTTACTGGCTGCAGATGAACCAGCATCTGATCTGCTGTGTGACTTTCCCGAGGATCTCACAGCCGTGGGGTGGGGAGGCAAAGGAGTCCTCCAAAAGAAATACTGATTTCTGCAACCTTCATACCCCAGTTCCCCATACATCACAACGCAGGAGATAAAGAAGAGATGCTACAATGGCAGGCCATGTTTATTCCTTAAACTTGGCTCAGTACACCCCAGGAAACATATCTGAACATTATAGACTGCGAGAAAGATTCCTGGGAGCTTCTGGTATAAAATAGAAATAGGTTGCTAAATTAATTATTAAGATGGAAATTATAACTGTGGTTATGACATAAATTGCTAGTCTACACAGCCAGTAAGATCAACTGACTTACATTATTCCTTAAATGAACACACCAATAAAATGTAAAGAGAAAGTGCCTAGAGAGCCACAGTTGTAGATGGCAAAAGCTGTCTCTAGGTGAAGGTCCTGTGCAACACTTTCAGCCTAATAGAGGGAAAGAGGAAAAACAGGATAAAGGTAATGGGAAAGAGTCAAGTGTGGATAGAAGGAAAATAGTATCAGGAAAACAAAAAAAAGTTCTCAATAATGGTTTCATGTTGCAGAATAATAAACATGAAATATAGTAAAGGTGGCAAAAATGTAAGGGATGAAACAATGAATATTCTTTATTGTATCAGCCTCTTTATAATCTTGAGATTGTAATCAATGTGTTCTTGGTAATAAAGTGATAGGGTAACCCAAAATTAAGAAGTTAAAGGGGACAAATATGTCTTGCAGTCTTTCTTAAAAAAAATTTTTTTTTTCTCCAGCTGAAGATAAAGAAGAAGTAATAATAGAGCCAGAGATTTCTCTCAGTAGAGGAGTGCAGTTCTGGGCATGTTAGTTTGAACTTCCTCATAGGATTTAACTAGATCACAACAGGAGAGCAGAGGGGATCTAAAAATTGCCTGAAAAGCAATTCTTCCTTGTGACCAACAAGAGGGACAGACTGTAGACAAATATAGTTTCTGGAGAGCGCAAGTTAAAACTAGGTTGGATTGTCAAACACAAAACTCTGTAAGAGACTGTGTAAATAAAGAAATACAGATGAGAATGTGCTAGCAGATATATATATATTTTTTATATGACCTGCCTGTGATGTGACTTTGCCACTCCGCATATGTAAAAATAAAACTGAAGGAGACTTAATTCTTATATACTCCTAACCTTATTATGTATATCCCTCTTTTAAAAATACTCCCTATTAAAGAAATTAATGTGTGTGGGGAGGGTAGATATATTTTCTGTTTCTACAGTGAAAAAGTATATCTGCTATAGGCATCAGGAAGGACCATTTCCACTCACGCTAGAGGAAAACAGAGTAGCATTGAGTATACAGTTTTTTAGTTTGTTTGGGGTTTTTTCACTGCAAAACATATACATGGATTAAAGCCTTTACAAAAACAGCAAAACTATTTTACATATAAGCCCCGGATACAAAATTGTTTCTCCTTCAGGTGAATAATAGCAGAATGTTTTTCAGTTTTTAGTGCTTGTACACCTTTTTCTGTTTTTCCCAAATAAAATTTAATTTTTGCTCTTTTCCTTTTGATCACTGAAAGAAAATGCTATTGAGAACGTCAATGCTTTTATTTCACTTTTTAGTTCTTAATATTGCTTCATTTTGCTTTTTAAGACTGTGTCAAATTAGAAAAACTTAAGAAGGAAAATAATTGAAACTGAAACTGCTAACATGCAACTTTATCATCTTTGAAAAAGAGAAGCTGAGTTGTAGGTCTTTCCCGTAACTTTTCCAGTGCCATGAAGAATTTGAAAAGAAAAAAATACTAAAAAATTGAACTAAATAAACATAAAAAAAAATTGAACTACTTAAATATCAACAGAGCTCTAAATATAATCCAGTCTGTTGTAATTCACATTCCAAGTGTTTGAAACATTTTGATTGTCAGAGAGCAGAAAAAAAAAAATTAAATAATATTTTTAAAGAAAATCCTGCTCCTAAGAAAGGGTCATTTTTTGTGCAATACAAATTTTCAATAGAAATTTTTGATTGGCAAGAATTTAGTGTCACGTTTAAAATAGGTAAGGCAAATCACAAGACAATATTTTGTTCCAAAATTGGTGTTCTAAAACAGGTTTCCACCTGGGCTACAGAAAGCGAATTAATGCATGAAAATGTGGTTTGATTACTGTGGTACAGGTTTTTTCCTGAGCTCGTAAGACATCTCTGACCGCACATCAATACAATATGGTCTGACATGATGGTGCTCTCACATTCTCTGGTCCTGGTGACCCTGCTGGTCTGTTTTTCTTCTTTCTTCACTTTCTTCTTCCTTACTCTCCTGCCAAGTTTTCCCTTTCAGTCTTCCTTCTTGTGAGGTGGGTATGAAAAAGCTTAGTGTACAAAAACTCACATAATGATACTCTGAGGGCGAATTATGTTCTTGCTCCCCTAGGCAGTTCAGAGTTGCCTGGAATATTGGAAAACAGTGCAGATTTAGGCTCTAACAGTAATTTTTATCGCTGCTATTTAGGAAATGGTTCTGGAGTCTCTACTTGGCAGCTCTCTTTTACATCCATCAGCAATGCATCATAACCGACCCATCAGCACTAAGTACAAATTCTCACACCCTGCTGGGGACTCAGGACAAGCCTCCCACAAATAGCTTTCCATTTCCATCCTGAATTCAGCATTAGCCAATTTAGAGGCAATATGTGGCTCTAGGAATAGGCTGTCATGTACAGTATGCACAAAACAGCTCTCCCCTAATCTCATCTAATTGGCAACAGGAGTCGCTGTCATTAGGCAGAGTGTGAGAGGCATTAGAGTCATTAGCATTTGTGCAGGCTATCAGAGGGAGGTCAAACATTTGGGGAGATTCAGACTGGTTCCCTGGGAAGACAGTTGCACTCTTGAGTTACTACTTCCACTAAGTGAATTCCTCAGGAGAATTGTATATTTGCCCTGCTACTACACTCATGAAGAAGAATGAGAAAATAGAGATTTTTAGCTCAGACTGATAATAGCTTTGGGACATATGGAAAATGCAATATGCGCTTTATATTGTTTATGTAGAGATTTAATAATTCAGGATTCAATCATCTGCCTCTGAAATACAGATTCTCCTATAAAAAATATTCTAGAAAATTCTATTTTCAGATAGACGAAAACCTTTCATTTTGAGACCTTCTTTTAAAAATATTGAAATACGCACTGCAAAGAAAAATATTACCTAAAATAGATTCAAGGTCACAAGCCCAAGGCTTCATTCAGAGAAACCATCTCCACCAGCTTTATCTCTGAAGCAAAACTTCCATGAAATCATCACAGACTTGCGCAACAATTCCACTGCAATTAAATTAATTCCCCAGTGGCAAATAGTTCTCCTAGACACCTTCAACAAGCAACAGTGCAATTTGACCGTAGTTCTGGTACCCAGACTGGTATAAAATGCTGACTTAGCTTTTGAGAGGGGCCCCAGGACTGCAGAAAGTAATTTCCAGCAAAGAGTATGGTTTCTGTGTACTTAGAGACATTTTTTATTCATTCAGCTGGCAAAACTCCTGCCTGCAGGTCAAGGGGATTGACGCTGAATTATCCCATAGAGTAGCACCAAGGACATGCTCTCGCAGGTTTGAGCAGAGGCTGTGAGGTGTAATGGCCATATCTGCTCCAGCTTTGAGCCATAGCTCATCTCCCCATCTCCAAGGCACTGACAGCACTGACTGTTTTCAGCTGTCCCTTCTTCTTCCCTGAGCATCCCACATAGCCTGCCTCCTGGGTCACCCCAACCTCCCTATCCTTGTCCCACAAGGCTTCTCTTCACTAGTCCCGCAGAAAACTCCTTGTTGCTTCGGGTTTATTTAAGCGGAGACTGTCTCACCACAAACACCTCATTTATGCCTTTTCTTTCTCTGGAAAATTTAGGATTCATGCAGGGTTGTGGTTCGAGGAAAATTCAAGTCCAAGCAGAGTGCTGGGTCAGACTGTGGCTCAGGCAGGCGCTCTTCACTCAGCACTAGCATTGAATCTTCCAGGCTGTGGCGCCTTCACAGAGGCAGAGAAAATCATGTTTTTCTGTGAGCACAGCATTCCTCTGCCATGTTTTTTGTTTGCACCAAGCTTTCTCATATCACAGGCCATGAACAGAAATGGCAAGGTAGTTCAGTTTGCTACCAGTAAAGGTTTGCAGCTGCTCACCCTTCCCCCTCATCCTACTACCTGAGGGTTCTGTAGGTCTCTGTGCAGTGCAGATGATATGGTAGTAGATGAAAAAAGCCACTACAGGTACCAAGATGTTACTGACGAGGTGTAAGCTGTAAAACTTACCCTGATGATCCAGTGCCCTGGAGCACAAGCAGGAGATGGTGCTAGAGCAGATGATGTGAGTTAGAGCTGCCATGGGAAATAGCTCTGATCTTGTCAGTGTCACAAAATTAGTCTGCAGGTGATAATAACAACAGCAATTGCTGTTGTGAGAGGTCATATACTGGTATAGTAGTTTAGTCTAGGCCCTCCTTGGTGACCAGTTTGTAACCAAGAAAGTGCCCATATCACCCAGTATTCCCTATGATTTTTGCATAAGCCAGTAGTATAAGAAGAAAGGAGGAGAGGCCTTTGGGCTCTTTCCTTCTGGTGGCTTTGGAGGTGTGGACTCCCTGCTGTTGAATCTGCTGTGTTGGGGAGTAAGGCCTGGTGAGGCCTGGTAAGGCCTTGCCGACCTTGGGAGGCAGAGGGTGCTGGCGGTCATTCCAGCTCGATTTTCTGCTGTCCCAAGGAAAGTAGTAAGATATTCTTTTGCTAATTCTTTAGCTTGCTAGATCCTGAGTTTCTGATTGCGTGTATATCTATTTTGGGGGTTTTTTGGTTTTTTTTCCCTTCCCCCTTCCCTTTCCCTTTTCCTTTTGAAACTGTACATATATTTCAATTGTATATAAATGTAATATAAGTGTAAATATATTTATATACATTGCTTTAGCTGCCTCTCTCTCGTTTCGGTTCTCTTGATTTTTTTTCTTTTCCCTTGGGTTGGAGGGGGGGGGGGAGAGGCGGAGCTCTTGGGGTGAGGTTTGGAGACTTGGCAGGGAGCCAGCTTCAAACCACCTCAACTGGACAAATGCTGTTGTGCTGTGATTGTAGGATGTTTCAGCACCTTATTGCAGGCAGAAGCATTGCTAATGGTAAGAAAACATAGTGAATCCACAGCTAGTATATTTGCAGTGCAAATTATCTGAGGCGGGTGAGCAATGGAGGGCTGGTGTTGTGTCATACCAACCCTCCGAATGCCATTCCCGTAACAAGGGAGTAACAGAGGCAAAGTACCACTGAGCTCCTGGTCCCTGAGCAGTTTGCCTCCAACCATGAAATCCCCAAGCATAACAGGCAATGATGACTTTACCCTATAAAATTCTAACTCTTTTCCCTCCATTCTTTGCCTCATTTTAGGTGAATTTTAAAAAAAATCATGAAGTGCTGCTTGGCCAGCACATCTGGGTGATTTAGCTAGAACATCAGCCATAGGTGAAGAGAGTGGTCAGTGCCATACCGAAGATAAAATAGATGGATATTTTCCCTGATTTTGGCTAACAAAACATTTTGCTGAGGCTCTTCATTAAAAAATCATATTAAAAATGCTTTAAGGAGTGTATCAATGGTGGGGCAAAAAAGACACAAATAGCATTCATTGGAAAGGAAGCTATCTAATTATCGGAGTGCCCACAAGGGGTGGTGGTTGCGCTGGGAGGTGTGACGGGTGCACACAGCTCCGCTCCAGATGTCCTTCAAACAGACCTGGCCCATGGTTTCCACACTCACTTTACAAGCAGGCATTGAGCCAGCTCCACTTTGTCCCTGCGGAACAGGTCCTACCTTGTCCTTTTCCTTATACCTAGACAGCTATTAGCCCTGGTTTCTTTGCCAGGCTCCTTGTGTGGGTGCACAGACACTCAGAGCAGCACAAGGAAGGACATGGAACGAAGAGCAGGTTTAGGAGCTGGCAGTGGGGCTGCTATTGCAGCAATGGCAGCTTATGCCACTTAAAGAATCAAGAGCAGGTTGATGGTGCTATTCGAGACTGCAGCTAAGCCTGAGACACAGAAGTCAGGAAAGGTGTTTGTAGGGCCTGCTTCCTCCTCCACACCATAAACATCTTCCCACTTCTGTGCTCCTGCTGGTTTTTTTCACATCTCTCCCATGCTAGTCTGATCCCACAGTGTTTAAACACCATAATATTGACATTACTGCTGGGCTAGTTGTGTGAATCAGCCTCTAGTGGGATCAGGTAAGCACAAAGGCAGGAGTAAATGACAAGGTGTTGAGACTGGTGCAGTCAAGAAAGGAAACTAATACCCAGGAGATGAATGCCTTTCAGTAGCAGCTAGGCAGACTGACTTGGTCATAACATGAACTTGCCTAAATCTCTGATCTCCTGTGTTTTGCATGGGAAATACTGGTTTTGGGTAAGGACTATCTCAATTCAATATGCTGAAGAGCTTCCAGTGTTCCAGCTCTCTTGTCACCAGAAGAAATGAAGGCAAACGGCTGTTGGGAATGATGCAGGTGGAGTTGATACTTTGTGAGGCAGAGGAATGGAGATGATCTCTGGAGATCCCTTTTGGGACAATTTTCTGGAATTTTCTCATTGTGCAGGATAAAATTATACACTGAGAATAGAAGACCTTCAGTCTTTCCTGGCATTTGATGTCTATGACGTTACAAATAGTGTTCATTTGAGGGAAGTGTCTTATTGACACCAGTGTGTTGTTTATCTTAGGGTATCTGGCAGAAAGAATTTTAACAAATATCCTACTTTAAGAATTGTTTTAAACAGCCAAGAATGGTATATTCTAATCCTGAAAAATCACTAAAAGTAGATGAAGTAACATATAAGTAGTAAAACCAGTTCTCCTTTTAAAAAAAGTATCCATTATGCATTTTTTCCCTAGCAGATGCACCTTGAAGTACATATTGTTGCATTGTACAGTGTACCTTTCCTGTGTGCCACAGGGCACTGGTGGAAGAGATGGTATAATCACATCACAGAAGACCTCTTATGCTATTAACAGGTCTACCTGGAGGCTTCAGTGCAGTGCAGAACCTTGCGGTCATGCAAAATGAGCAAAGCGTTTGTTCAACTCTCAGTTCCTAGTTGCTGGCCAGGGTTATAGAATGCATGTGAAAAGGCTGGAGGAGGTCAAAACAGAGAAGCAAGAGTGGGACTTTGTGCTGATTCAGACCCATTCTGTAAGCCGAAAAATATACTGAAAAACAGCAATTCCCACTAGCTGCCTTGCTGATCTTAGCTGGCCATTTATGGTGAATGCCAACGTAGATGTGGAACTGGAGACGAGACCTTCCTCTGAAGCTGCATCAGGGGTTAAAGAAATAGGCAACTCCCTGCTTATCACTAGGATTTCTAACAACAAGCCTGAAAGTGAGGTTGGCACTTATATAATTATTTCAGCACAATTAAATTGGTGGAGCCCTCTATGGCTGTGGATGCAGTTACTTTATATCATAGTTCTACAGCTTGTTCTTTACAACACGTACAGATAATCTGTGATGTAAGGCATTGCTGTTAACTATCTGCTCTATAAGGACCATATCTTGGCTGTTATAAAATCTGTTCATTGAAGAGGGACAGAAAAGTGCCCGGAGGCAGGACACGGTACTGGATCTCACTTCTCCTACAGAAGGAATCAGTCAGATCATGTGCACAGGGACAGTTAAATGAGAGCACAGAGCTGGGGAAATGACAAGGTAACCAAGAAATATCTGTATTGTAGATTACTGAGTCACGTTATTCCTACAGGTTCTGCTGGTACTTGGCAGCTGATAAATAATAAAGAGCGTTTATCCTGCTGATATAAATCAAAGCAGAAAAGAGCCCTAGGATTCTGCCAGAGTATGCTGTGTGTTCCTATGGGAATCTGTCCCAGCATTGCTTTCATTTGAATCCTCCTTTGTTTATTTTGCAAAACAGAAGAATTATTCTGGAGGACTTTTGGCTACTCCAACTCCTGCCTTGGATATTCCAACTTCCAATGAAAATCAGACACCCTCTGGCTCCAGACAAGTAACTCCCCACTGTTTTCCCTAACCACTAAGAGGTCTAGCACGTACAATTTTGAGCCGAGTATTGAAACACAAAGAAATTTAAAATACTGTAACAGACTATGAGTTGTGTTTTTTAAATCACAGTTATAATTTTTGTATCCTGTTATTCATTAGAGGTGTGGAAACTTCCATTTAGGCTTGAAGAGAAGAGTTAAAAATTATTAAATATAATGAGTCTCCACATAGTGTGTAAGACATTAGAACTCAACTGGCAATAAGGAGCAAGATGAAGCACTTTTTAGACTGGCAACTATTGTCATTATAGACCAAAACCCAAGTGAGGCACTGAATTACCAATGACAATAAAATTGTGGCTCAACAAAACATCTCTCCTACTGACCTCCAAAGTGATGTAGGTTAAAATGAGACCAACAGGGAAAACCTTTGCAGAGCACATCTAATTTATTTGGTGAGAAAAGAACATCATTAGGAAGTTAGAAAGAAAACTGTGATCTCCACCTAGATTTCACAAATAAACATCTGCCAGCAACCAGAAGAGACACAACCCTGACTTTCTGATGCACCTGTATGACTGACACATTCATTCCTATCTGGAGCCTCTTAGTACTGCATGGCAGGACTGAAATTTTAAAAAAAGAAGGAGAGAGAAGTCAGGGGAAGAGACTGCAAACAACAGAAAATGGTAAGGAGAAACTATAGCCAAGCAGTGTCCTTTTTATCATCTTTCAGGGCATTTTTGGGTCAGTCTCCTTCCACTCAAGGGAAAGAGGAGCTGTCAGAGAAGAGGAAGTGTCCTAGCCATTTCAGTCTGGTGGTGGTGTTGGCTGACCATTCTTCTGGGCTCTTTTTGACAACCTAGGACAAAGATATCCCACAGATAATTGAATTCAGAGGTAACTTTTCTTTCCTCTGGCCAGAGCCCAGGCAGACTCAAGTTTCCTTATGAGTGTGGTCCTTTCTGACACCTCTTTAAATGTAAAAATCCCTTAAATTCCTAGCCTGGCAAAGACACAAATCCAATGAGTGTCTCCACACAGATCACTCCATGTTAGCAATTCATATCACTGCTAGAGAAGAATCACTTTCTCTTCCAAGTCAAAATTTCACTTGCGTTAACTGCACTTCTTTATGTACGGCTAATTAATAACTTAAGTCTCCTGCCTTCCTGGGGTCCAGATGAGGGATATTAGTAGGAGACTCCCTGAGCTAATCCGGCCTTCTGATTATTATGCATTGCTGGTGGTCCAGGCTGGCAGTGATGACATTAATGAAAGAGGTAGCAGGGTAATTAAAAAGGACTTCAAGGCGCTAGGTCGATTAGTTAATGGGACAGGAACACAGGTAGTGTTCGCCTCAGTTCCTGCAGTAGCAGGGATAAATGAGGAGAGGAGTAGGAAAACCCGTTTTATAAATAAGTGGCTAAAGGTGCCACTGGGAGAATTTTGGTTTTTTTGACCGTGGGGCAAATTCTATGGTATCTAGCGTGCTGTAGTCAGATGGGCTTCATCTGTCTAGCAAGGGCAAAAGGACTTTAGCCCTTAAGTTGTTGGGGCTGATCAGAAGGGCTTTAAACTAGGTTTGAAGGGGTAAGGGATTGAAACCAGGCTCTCCAGAGATGAGCCTAAGGGTGGAAAACCAGACTTAGAAGTGAAATCAGCAGCCCGGCTGAAGTGCCTGTACACCAATGCACGCAGCATGGGTAACAAACAAGAGGAGCTGGAAGCCATCGTGCAGCAGGAAAGCTATAATATAGTCACCGTCACGGAAATGTGGTGGGATGACTCGCATGACTAGAGTGCTGCCATGGGTGGCTACAGGCTCTTCAGAAGGGACAGGCGAGGTAGGAGAGGTGGAGGGGTGGCTCTATATGTTAGAGAGTCTCTTGATTCCATAGAACTTGAAGTCGGTCATGATAAGTTGAGTGCCTGTGGATCAGAATCAGGGGGAAGGCCAACAAGGCTGGCATCCTAGTGGGATTCTGTTATAGACCACACAACCAGGATGATGAGGGTGATTAATCATTCTACAAGCAGCTGGCAGATGTCTCAAAATCACCAGCCCTTGTTCTTGTGGGTGACTTTAACCTGCCGGATGTCTGCTAGAAACTCAACATAGCAGAGAAGAGGCAGTCTAGGAGATTCCTAGAGTGTATAGAGGATAATTTCCTGCTCCAGCTGGTAAATGAGCCTTCCGGGGGTGGGGCCCCGCTAGACCTTCTGTTCACAGAGAGGGGCTGGTGGAAGATGTGGTGGTTGGAGACCATCTGGGGCACAGTGACCACAAAATGGTAGAGTTTTCAATACTCAGGGATGCAAAGAGGGCCATCAATAAAACTTCTACGCTGGACTTCCGCAGGGCAGATTTCATCCTACTCAGATTGGTTCAGAGGGTACCTTGGGAAATAGCCCTTGAAAATAAAGGGGTTCAGGAAGGATGGACATACGTCAAGAAGGAAGTCTTGAACGTACAGGAACAGGATGTCCCAGTGTGCTGAAAGGTGAGCCAGCGGGGAAGATGGCCAGCCTGGCTGAACAGGGAGATTTTGAAGGAAATTAGGGGAAAAAAGAGAGCTTACTGACTATGGAAAAAAGGGCTAGCTATTCATGAAGAGTTTAGGAATATAGTTAGGTCACGTAGAAAGAAAATTAGAGAAAAAAAGGCATAATTTGAACTCAATTTAGCCACTTGTGTTAGGGATAACATGAAGTGCTTCTACAAATACATCAATAGCAAAAGGAGGGGTAAGGAAAACCTCCATTCTTTGTTGGACATGGGAGGGAACATAGTCACCAAACAGAACGAAAAGGCTGAGGTATTTAACACCTTCTTTGCCTCAGTTTTCAACAAGAAGACAGGTTGTCCTCAGGACAACTGGCCTCCAGAACTGGTAGACAGAGACAGTAAGCTGAATAACCCCCAGGAGTTATTCAGTATTTCCAGGAGGAAACAGTTAGTGACCTGCTGAGTCACTTGGATCCTCACAAGTCTATGGAACCAGATGGGATCCACCCAAGGGTGATGAGGGAGCTGGCAGAAGAGCTCGCCAAGCCGCTCTTCTTCACCTACCAAAAGTCCTGTCTCACTGGGGAGATCCCAGATGATTGGAAGTTGGCTAATGTCACACTGATCCACAAAAAGGGCCAGAAGGAGGACCCGGGAAACCACAGGCCTGTCAGCCTGACCTCAGTGCCTGGCAAAGTTATGGAGCAGATCATCCTAAGTGCAATCACACAACACCTACAGGATGGACAAGGGATCAGATCTAGCCAGCATGGGTTTAGGAAGGGCAGGTCCTGTCTGACCAACCTGATCTCCTTTTATGACCAAGTGACCTGCCTGGTGGATGAGGGGAAGGCTGTGGATGTGTCTATCTGGACTTCAGAAAAGCCTTTGACACCATCTCCCACAGCATACTCCTGGAAAAGCTGGCAGCCCATGGCTTGGACAGGGGCCCTCTGTGCTGGGTTAAGAACTGGCTGGAGGGCCAGGCCCAGAGCGTGGTGGTGAACGGTGCTGCATCCAGTTGGCAACCGGTCACTAGTGGTGTCCCTCAGGGATCAGTGTTGGGCCCAGTTCTATTTAATATCTTTATTGATGATTTAGATGAGGGGATCGAGTCCACCATTAGTAATTTGTAGATGACACTAAGTTGGTCAGTTGGAAGGTAGGAGGGCTCTGCAGAGGGACCTGGACAGGCTGAAGAGTCAGGCTGATTCTGACGGGATGAGGTTCAACAAGGCCAAGTGCCGGGTCCTGTACTTTGGCCACAACAACTCCATGCAGCGCTACAGGCTGGGGACAGAGTGGCTGGAGAGCAGCCAGGCAGAAAGGAACCCGGGAGATTGGATTGACAGGAAGCTGAACATGAGCCAACAGTGTGTCCGGGTGGCCAAGAAGGCCAATGGCATCCAGGCCTGTACCAGGAACAGTGTGGCCAGCAGGACCAGGGAAGTGATTCTGCTCCCGTATTCAGCTCTGGTAAGGCCACACCTTGAGTACTGTGTCCAGTTCTGGGCTTCTCAGTTCAGGAAGGATATTGAGCTGCTGCAGCAGATCCAGAGAAGAGTAACAAGTCTGTTGAAGGGACTCAACCACAAGTCCTATGAGAAGAGGCTGAGGGAGCTGGGGTTGTTTAGCCTGGAGAGGAGGAGGCTCAGGGGAGATCTCATCACTCTCTACAACTACCTGAAAGGAGGTTGTAGCCAGGTGGGGGTTGGTCTCTTCTCCCAGGCAAGCAGCAGTAGGACAAGAGGGCATGGTCTTAAGCTATGCCAGGGGAGGTTTAGGTTAGACATTAGGAAGAAATTTTTTACAGAGAGAATAATCAGACATTGGAATGGGCTGCCCAGGGAGGTGGTGGATTCACCGTCCCAGGAGGTTTTTAAGAGAAGACTGGATGTGTCACTTAGTGCCATGGTCTAGTAACCATGGCAGTTTTGGATCAATGGTTGGACTTGATGATCCGATAGATCCTTTCCAACCCAGTTGATTCTATAATTCTGTGATTAAATTCAGGTTGACTAAATCTCAGTTTCCCGATTCTTTTAAAAAGCATAGCCATTTTGCTGGTCACATCTGGTCAGAGCCTGTGACTCATGAGTCCCATTCAGACCACATACACACTCCGCACAGTGTGATGGAGATTTGAGCTTCCATGTAGACAGCTAAACTCATCCAAATTCTGTCAGTTTGCATTTTGTGTTCATAGCCTGCTACTGTGATCATGTCACTTTTTGTTTGCAATCTTCCCCTGCTTCTTCTGCACATTCTGCATTAAATCACAGAATCATTAAAGTTGGAGAAGACCTCCAGGATCATCAAGTCTGACCTTTGACTGAACACCACCATGCTAGCTAAACCATAGCACTAAGTGCCATGTCCAGTCATTTCTTGAACACTTCCAGGGATGGTGACTCCACTATCACCCTGGGCAGCTTGTTCCAAGGCTTGACAACCCTTCAGTGGAGAAATTATTCCTGATGTTCATCCTGAACCTCTCCTGGCACAGTTTGAGGCCATTTCCTCTTGTCCTGTCGCTAGTTGCCTGGGAGAAGAGGCCGACCCCCACCTGGCTACAGCCTCCTTTCAGGTAGTTGTAGAGAACGATAAGATCTCCTGTGATTCCTTTTCTCCAGGCTAAACAACACCTACTCCCTCATTTGCTCTTTGCACATGGACTTGTGCTCCAGACTTTTCACCAGCTTTGTTGCCCTTCTCTGGACTTTCTCCAGCACCTCCATGTCTTTCTTGTAGTGAGCGGCCAAGAACTGAACACGATGCTCCAGGTGCAGCCTCACCAGTGCTGAGTGCAGGGAGATGACCACTGTCCAAGTCCTGCTGGCCACACTATTTTTTATATAGGCCAGGATGTCATTGGTCTTCTTGACCACCTGGGCACACTACTGGCTGTTGAACAGCACCCCCAGGTCGTTCTCCACCAGGCAGCTTTCCAGCCACTTTTCCCCCAACCTGTAGCGCTGCATGGGGTGGGAGTTAGTCTCTCCTTTCTAGCCGTCTGCAGTCAGTTCTTATACTACCTATTATATATACTACCTATATTCCCTTGGAAGATACTGGATCTTTGGGCAGCCTATGGTGCCATACCACAGTACCTGAATGTTACATTTTTGGATCTAATCACCATGTTTTCTCCTTTTTTGCCCCTCATTCCTGGAGGAATTCTCTGCAATAAAAGACAAAATCTGCTTCACCAGCTTCTTTCAGGCTTTACTGCCTGGAAAAATTGTGACGGAAGTGTTTTCATGGTCACTGACATGTGCCGGTTTGCTGCAACTGAAAGGTTGTGCAAGTCCCATGAGGATCAGCCCGACAGGGGTTGTCCCCAGCAGGGGCTCCATGCCCCCCCTCACCCAAAGTTGCAACAATTCCGGTTTTTGTTCTTGCTGGACTGCCACCAAGTGCTGAGATGCAAATTCCTCTGCAAATAAAATTACTCTCTTGGATCAGTTCTCTTTCCAATTGTTTTCCTTCCAGTGATGCCTACAGTGACAATGGTTAGGTTGCAGCCCATTGCACTGACCAGCACTGTCTCTCTGTGTCTGTGTGCTCATTCATCTGTCTGTAGCTGTCCATTGTCTTTTGTCTTATGATCACTTTGAAGGGTGGAACTATGTTTTCCTTTTGTCCTTAGACCTATGGGACTTCGGTTGAAAAACAGACATCTTATGCCCTACAGTAACATAAGCAAGAAACAATAAGATGTTTCTTTCAGTAAGAGGACAAATGTTGAGTCCTTACTCAGGCAAACTCCTATTATAGCGAAGCTGAATGCTGTTCGAGTAGAAAAACAGGAAGAAGCTAAAGATTTGGTTCAAGAGAAAATAAATAAAAATGCACACTGTCCTCAGCCTTCTGCATATTGACAAGCATGCAAACTGCACCCTGGCATAATGGAGGGACCTTTCCCAGCACAGTGTAAGCAGCAGGCAGACACAGACATGGTCTGCTTACTGGGAGTAAGTGGAAAAGAAGCCACATCATTTTGGTTGTGGTTTGCACAAGACGTATAGCAGGGCTGTATGTCCTGATGCATCTTCTGAACAGTCATGTGGTGAAACAGGCTCTCAGTCTTCTAGGTTCTCAGAAACAGAAAATGGCAGTGATAAGTGTATGTCAATCCTTAAAAATGAAATGAGCAGTGAAGGAGAGAGGCATTCCAACCATTGCCCAAAATGTCTATGGGAAATACTCATTGGCCTGTGCCGCCCCTTACACTGTGCTTTGGCTTTGTCCGTGAGGGACTAGTTGATTTGGGGAAGTTGTGTCAGGGCATGAGCTAAAAGTTAACATTACCGATTGAATAGCTCTTGAGCCCTAGTTAGTTTATTGGTAGAGCTACAGCTTACATACCAGAAGCACATAAATACAAAAGATGAGGATTCAAAAGAAAACTGCAATTTCACAGGCAAGAAAACATAAAAAAACCCTATAGATAAGAGCCTGGATAAATGGATTAATCAAATGACTAATTAATTTTGAAATTCACATTGTCTCCATGCCCTGTCCAAGTGTCCCCTTCCCTCATGTCCAAGATAGGCATGCAGCTCCTCTAGGTGCTTCATAAACCAGTAGTATTGGATATCCCTAGTACATGACAGCTGACAGTCTGATTACATCAAATATTTTAAAAAGGGGATAAGAAGCAAAGACATAAATGAGGAATTTTTAAGTAAACCTAGTTACGCTTATTTTGAATATAAATGCATTCATGCATATCTTTTTTGAGAAACTTTTCAAGAATGAATGGATGTCTCATTAGACACATTTGCATATTCTTTTTCAAGAACAGCTAAGACTAAAAGAACTGTGGCATTAGGACTTTCAGGAAGCCATTCCGTAATTTTGGAGTCTCGGACTTATTTATTAAGAGATGTCATGAATCAGAAATTTCAGTGACTTGACGATGCAGATTATCTCCCTTCAAGCTTACTCTGAAAGTGCTGCTTTTACTCCATGTATCCCTGAAACAGTCAATGAGGTACAAATTCAATGACTGGCAAGGTTAATACAGGTCAGCATAATTCATCCTTAAGTGTTGATCAGTAGCATAGTTACAAAGGAAAGAATTTGCTTTCAGTGTTTGCAAGTAGAAAGAAACTTAAGTTAGACTTAATGCAGGTTTACCAGAAGGTGGAGCTGGATAGTAAATCTAAACAATAGCTTGAAATTAATAGATTCCAAGGATTATTTCAAGTCAGAAATATGAATGTAAATGATGTACCAGTAGTTTTGTGCACTGTAATTCAGATCCTGCAACTGCTAAAAGTTGGCACCTATTACCTGGACAGAACTCAAGTGATCAGAGTAGCCACAAAAGTGTTCATTAATAATATAGTGGTAATACAGAAAAATACTGCAGAAGTATGATTTGAAAATAAAGAAAATGAAATGCTAATTTTGACTCCAACCCTCTGAAGTGTTGAAGTATATACATATATATGTGAAGAGCATGAAGACTTAAATTGAGGCTGCAGGGGAAAATAAACTTCAGACAATAAAACACATGCATCAAGATAAATAGTTTTATCAGAGTTATTGTGGGCTATATCTTAAAATTATATCTCAGTGTATTTTACATTTCCATACTCCTATCTCCTGTAGGTTGCTGTATTTCCAGACAAATACTTCTTTGGGCAAGTGAGGCAGGCATTAACTTCATCTTTTTGTCCTGATTCATGAAAAACATCCTTGAAAGACCATCCGTCATTTTGGATGGCCAGACCATCTTTGCTGGACCTTCCCACAGACTGTTTGTAAATCCATCCTCTCGGGGAAGACGTGGGCTTGAAACTGACTGGTGACTGGAGAGCCTCAAACCTGACAGCACATGGTCAACCTGCCAAGCATCCAGCTGCTCTCCAGCTGATCCCACGGCTTCTGCAGGGCATGGTGGCACAGCACAGACTTCAGCTTTCATCTGGACCACATGGCTTCTCAGAGCAATTGCAAAGGTCAGGACCAAAATGTATTGAACTCTTGTGTTTATCGGTGAAATACTGTTCGAACAGGTTTGAGGGACAGGTGCATGTTCTGGCTTCCTCCTTTTGGAAAGATAACCAGGCACTATTGTCCAGTGGTGCTGGGCATCAGGGCAGCATGACGTGCCCCTTTGTTGGTGATATATGCAGTGATGAGTATTACGATGCCAAAAGAACTCCCAAAGCTAACAGGTATACGCCAGCATCAACCACAGATGAAGCCCAAAGTGAGAAGGAGTGCAGATGTCCTCACAATGGTCCTATGCTCTTTCTTCGGCCATCTACAGATCATGATGGAAGCCAATTTTGGTCAGGAAGCATCTGACAAATAATGAAGAATTGGCACCAGACTCAAGGCCCACATTCACTCTGTTCCAGTTGCAGGGAATCTCAGAAAAAAGAGCTATGAAAACCTGGTAAAAGCTGTTTGCAGAGGTTGTCCAGGAAAATGATTTTCCACAGGCAGAAAGAATATGGTAAACCTTTTCAGTGGAAGAAATAATAAATACAGAGCTCCATTGTGTTCCATCATAACTGACACAAGGTATGATTAATGATTAATGCCAGCCCAGTAAAGCCCTCTCAAATATGCCTCCCAAAGAAGGAAGAAGGCGTAGGGTTTAGGTCTTTAGCTGAGGTATCTGAATTAATTCAAATATGATTGTATCTCACATGCTTGGTCTTAATTGTCTCCTCCTGAAAATTCAATACCTGCATTCATGCTCCTGGGCTCCAGGGATTCCAGAGCACCACACTGTCCCCACTGAAAGGAAATGAAAAATCGGCTGATGCTAACCAGACCCCTTCAGCAACTTTACCCATTTAAGTGCTGTATCCTGCAGAGTGATTAATGATTTTTTTCCTTTTACATCTAACAGCAAAGAAAGAAGGAAAGAAAGAGCGTGTACTGTCGCTCACCTTCTAGCCAATAGACTACAAAGGCGTAGTTTGCTAGGATATTCACTTTCCTCCTGTGTGTGATTTATTTTTCATTTGTATCTGACATTGCCTCTTCCTTGGATATGGCTGAAGCCTGCAGCATCTTATCAGCAAAAGGTTTGGCTCGCTCTTGTATGTGACTAGCATTCTGCTTTCTTTGGGCCTGTTTAAAACTGCAACCTGAACCTGTTCACCAGCTCTTTATTAACATGTGTTTTATGGTACAGGTGTAATAATTATTCCAAATGGTTAGCAGATGTGGCTGTCTATCTCTGGGCATATCAGTTCCTACACACCACCTCTTAATCAAGCAGTGCCCAAGCAATGCCAAAATAAATGAAAGAAAATAAATTCCACCAAGATATTTATGTGGGCCACCTGCATAGGGAAATACCTTGGCCTTTGCCTGTCCCCTGCTCCAGGTGGCTACAAAAGGCTGAAGTCCCTTTATAAATACAAGTCAAATCAATCTTGCAGGGAGCTGAAAATGAAAAGCTGTGCTTGGCTCCCTAGTTTAACCATAATGAAATTTTGTACATGTGCTCTAAGAAAGCCTTCCCACTTCACCTTATTTATTTGAAATTTCCCTTCTTTTTACCAGTGCCAGCACCTGATGGACTTCACATAATTCAGGTTGCTGGTTCTTGCCTCTATTTCTGGCAAGCCAAAACTAAGGATCTTCTTTGTGTTATCAGCTGGACTCCGGGTGTTGCTTTGCAAATCACGAAGGCTGATGCCAGATTTTTACACTCCTGCCATTTCCACATTTCTTTTTTCAATTATTTATAGTCTTCACATGGGTAATTCCTGACAGATTTTCATCACATTCAGCTTCTGCTGGGACAAAAGGCTTTGCCTGTAAAGGGGTGGTTGTTCTAGCCTGCCGCAGGGGGAGCTCGTCTCTGATGGAAGCTGCAGCCTCAGCCTCCCTACAACATCATGGCAAAATGCACCTCCCACCACATGGGAAACTTCCACACATCTGCTGCATTACATCCAGATACTCCACTCCAACAACCCTGAGAACACCATGGATAAAAAGCCAGGTATCCTGGGCTGCATTGAAAGAAGTGTGGCCAGCAGGTTGCAGGAGATGATTCTGCCCCTCTAATCTGTTCTTGTGAGAGTCTACCTGGAGTACTGCATCCAACTCTGGGCTCCTCAGCACAGGAAAGACATGGATCTGCTGTAGGGAGTCCAGAGGTGGGTCACAAAGATGATCAGAGAACTGATGTCCCTGCCATCACAGGTCCCTTCCTACCCCAACCATTCTATTATTCCCTGAGGTGGTGTGATATCCCCAGATGGACATCAGGTGCTCTCCAAAGCCACTCTGTCACTTCCCTCCTCAGCCAGACAGGGGAGAGAAAATACCATGAAGGGTTCATAGATTGAGATAAGGACAGGGGGAGACCACTCACCAGTTACCATCACAGGGAAAAGACACTTGATTGGGGGAGGTTAATTTGATTTACTACCAACCACATCAGAGTAGGATAACAAGAAATAAAGTCTTAAGAACACCTTCCCCCTACCTCTTCTTTCTTTCTGGACTTGATTTTACTTCTGATTTTCTCTATCTCCTCCCCACCAGAGGCTCAGAAAGATGGGGAATAGGGGCTGAGGTCATAGACTCATAGAACGGTTGAGGTTGGAAAGGACCTTAAAAAGCATCTAGTTCCAATGTCCCTGCCATGGGCAGGTCAGTTCATCACACGTTCTCTGCTCCTCACCTCAAGGTGAGGACAGCTTACACTCTTCCCCTGCTCCAGTGTGGTGCCCCTCTCACAGGAGACAGTCCTCCACAAACTTCTCCTATGTGAATCCTCCCTCACAAACTGCTCCAGCATGGGTCCCTTCCATGGGGTGCAGTCCTTCAGGAAGAAATTTCTCCAGTGTGGATCCCGCATAGGGTCACAAGTCTCACCAGCAACCCTGGTCCAGTGTGGGCTTCTCTCTCTTTGGTGCTGTAGGTCCTGCCAGGAGCTGGCTCCAGCATGACCTTCTCCTGTGGACACAGCCTTCAGGCATTGACTTACTCTGTTATGGGGTCCTCCACAGACTGTAGGTGGATCTCTCCTCCACTGTGGATCTCCGTGGGCTGCAGGGAGACAGCTGCCTCACCATGGTCTTCACCATGGGCAGCAGGGCAATATCTTCTCTGGTGCCTGGAATACCTCCTCCCCCTCCTTCTTCACTGACCTTGGAATTTGCAGAGCTGTTTCTTTCACCTATTCTCAGTCCTCTCTTCTGGCTGCAATTGCTGTCACGCAGCAGCTTTTTCCCCTGTTGAAGTACATTTTCCCAGAAATGCTACCACTATTGCTGATGGGCTTGACCTTGGTCAGTGGCAGGTCTGCCTTGGGGCCTCTGTTGGACAGGGAGGAAGCTTCTGGCAGCTTATCACAGAGCCAGCTCTATAGCCCCCCATTGTCATACAAACCCAGCAAAGGTGGGCAGGAGTTTTGCCAAAAACGGGTTGGAAAGTAAAGTTTATGAAGAATGGGCTCTGAATACTCCTTACATCCATGGCCATTGGATTCTCAGTGAACGAGAAGCAGTTAATTCTGGGAAAAAGCTGTGCATCATAGAAGAAATCAGCTGACATCCTTATTTATAGCTATAAATCTGTTTTATCCACATAACAAAAAATGCAGTTATCAGTGCACCTGGTTCCATCACAGGCACTGCTTAATCCTTAACAACTATGATGCTAGGCTACATAGGTAAAATGATCTGCCAAAAATAATATATAAATAAATTAAAGCTGATAATGGACATGTACCTTACTATTTTAACCTGTAAGCTCATTTCCTAATCAAAAAATATAGGAAAAAGTTTCCTTTAGGTTGTTGTTTATCTATTTGACAAGTTTTGTCTATTCACTGCTGCCATAGATGAAAAAATTGAACAGGTGGATCATTGGAGTGAAGCTTACTGCACTGATTATCCTGGTACATTTTAAATATTTATTGAACATTGACATTTAAACACAAGGGGAATCAAAACCTTTTTCAGTTTGAACTATTACTGCTTAAATTTCCCCACTATTCAGTCATGGTAGAGAGAAATTACTGAACAAAACCAAGCACATTATTCATGATTAAATCTGTGAGACCTATTAGCTATCAGCTTTCCATTAACCAGTCTGAAACTCTACGCCAAGAAGTGTCACAGTCTGCTTAGAACAGCAGTGGAGCCAGCTTCAACCAAATGGCAGCAGCAGCTAAAAACTCCCAAACTATGCTGATTTCATAACACGTCTCCCCATATTTTCATCCCCACTATGCAAGGTCTGAATGTTGGAATGAATTGTCCTTGATAACATGGAGATGCCTAATAGCCCTTGGAGTCTGAAGTCTCTTCTTTTCTTCTTACAGGGGTTTTGGAACACAGATGTTCACAGAAGTGTGTTAAATGGATTACACTTCCATTATTTTAACTTGTTTATTTGCAACATGAGAACAGCATGAAGTAAACACCTGGGAAGTTTCAACTGGAAAAGGTCAGATGTTCTTCAGTTATAAAGGCACAAAAATAGCATCTTTTTAGAACAAGCATATAAAAAAAAGTTCAGAAAAGCCATATGTTGTGTAACTTGAAAACTGACATTTTTCTTGTGGCTTCCAAAAATATCCACTTCTGCACCGAGACTAATGCCTGTTACAGTTTAGCCAAAACAGGGTCAAAGCAGGTGGTTTAATATTAAAGTCCCATATCAAATTAACTATGATATTCAATATCTAGTAAATACTCTTCAGGGCAAGTTGAATAAGAGCCCTTATTATACACAACAGATTGGAGTAAATAAAAAGTGTGAGACAAACAAAACATCCACTCTCTGTAATGAAGCATTCCCTCCACCACCCATTCTCAAGGGAAGGAAAAGAAAAGCAAAACCAGCGGTCAGATGAAATACTTTAGATGTGAAGGAAGCATGTGTCTGGCAGCTTCAGACACGCACATGAAAAGTAGACTGTTGGAACTAAAGGGTTTCTCCATATGTTGAACTCTGACTCTCCCATTTCTTCCAGAAATGATTAGCTAAGGATATTTTCCACTTTTCAGTCAGAGAAAACAAAATGCTGCAGGGAGATGTTAGATGTTCCACTGGGAAATGTACATCTTCTTATCTCTCTCTATGAGTATCTCTTCCAATCTTTCTTCTCCACCTGCCCCAGACCCCAAGCCAAGTTTCACGGGACTTATAGTTTCCTGTGTCTTCCTGTTGATCATTTATAATTACTGGCATGAGATAGGTTTTTTTTTCTCCAGTTCTGTGCAACGTCCTCAGGAACCTAACATTTATTTAAAAACTATGTTAATGGTTCAGAAAAATCCTTAGCCAATTCTTTTAAAACTCCTGATTGCAGTGGATATTCGTTCTTTGGTATCCTAAGGACAAAGCATGTATGTTGGAGGTAAGACATATGGCACAAAAGCAATGTGTGCAGCTCAAACAGGCTCTGTTTATCCTGTATCAGTGGTAAAATACACACAAGTTACACAGCTTCATCCAAATTTGTATTGTCATTCCCTTCACAAAGCTGCCAGAACTGCCTCCTTTGCTTGTTCTTGTCCACCTGAGAAAAGGAGGAGGATGGCTGAAGATGCAGTTGGTCACTTTTTGGGTTGTTGTCTGCCCACATTTCTACTCGTTCATTTTTTTCCTAGGCCCTGCTTTTGCTGTTTTAGCTCCCCAATCATTCACATATGTGAAATGTGCTTTGTAGATATGAACAGAGGAATGGTTGTCTCTCTGGTCACTGTACTCAATGCTGGTTGTACTTAAATGCCAGTGTAGATATTCCAGATTGTTGAAGGTTTGTGCTGTGCATGAAAGATGGAAATTACGCAAAAAAACCTGCTTGGCCAAAGGACCACAGTAAAAAGCCTTAAAGATGAGAGGGAGAATTTTGGACTTCCAGAACAGGGCTGTAAACTCTAGCAATCTTAAAAAATGTAAAATATGTACATATCTGTGTAAAAGTTTTCTGACAACATTGCCTATAAAGAGGAAAGTAGCATGACTGAAACAAGCAGATGCCTGTCTAAAACTGGTAGGTAGAATTCTGGAGGCTGAGGTAGAGCTGCTGGAATCAAAAATTAGTATGTTCAAAGTGGATTTATGTAAAATAGGTCTTGTCCAAGCAGCTTGAGATATAGGGGAGATCAAGTTTTAAATATAGTTCATAAAGATTAGTGTGTCAATAAAATAGTCTTCAGTATGGAATTTCACTTGGTGTCACTATGTGTTTTCATTCAGAAACTGGCATAGTAAAAAATTAATGCAGTATATGTTAAATGTTTTAGAAATGAAATAATAAATTGGAAAGTGATACTATGAATCTGGAATCTTTGTTAAGTAATCTAGTTTTATCTGGAGCCCTATATGGGTCAGTTTTCAGAATTAAACTACTTAGTATTAGTATCAATGTCCAAGGGAAAAAATATGCAGTTACTACTGACAAAGACTGAATATGACACAAAGATTATGGAGTGGGAGAAAAGAAAAAAAAAGAAAAAAAAATAATGATGCAAACCAGATTGCCTGGTGAAACAGATGCAAGCAACATATTAGGAAGTAAAGACATTCTTCTGAAAAAAAAAAGAAACCAAGTCATACAGACGGAATATACTGTATGTGTACTCTGAAGGGTGCTTGGGACCACAGTGAGTACACAGCCAAATAGAGGCTCCCTGAAGACCTTCAGAAAGGATTACAGAGGTGAATTAGAAATGGCAAAATCGAATACAGGCATGGTATTTGATGACAATGTGACATAACATCTATATTCACTGGTGTCCACAATCCAAGCTGGACAGCAAATAGGAAAAGTCTCATAGGAGAATTAGGAGGATAATTAAAAGGCTGCAAAACTTACACCAAAGTAAAAGCCTACAAAAGAGTTCAGTCTCTTGAAGAATGTTGTAAAGATGACTGTCAATATCTACCTACACTGAGATCATTGTTTTGTTTTGTTTGGGGTTTTTTGTCTACTGGATAAAGATATCACAGGATCCAATGTCTGGAAATACAAACACGGTAACTTCAGACCAAAAATAAGGCACATATGTTTTTACCAGAGAAGGACAGCTAATCATCAAAGGAACAGATCTCGTGGTTATATAAGGTTCTCTATCACTGGCAATTTGAAAATTAAGATTGACTGTTTCTCTTAAAGATATGTGCCTTACTTCCAAAAGGAAGTAATTCAGGGAAGAAGTGGTTTGGCCTATGCTCTCCTGGAGGTCAGGATCAACGTGCAGGCTGCTCCCCTCTGACTTTATAAACCATGAATCTGTTCCTTAATTCTTTCATGGGGAGGTCTATTCTTTTGGGCTTTGCTTTTCTTATTGAATTGAAATTAGACATGATTGCATCTGTAGCATTAATTCTCCCAGACAACTAATAAATCAGCCACATATTTTGCCTGGGATGTTTAGTTCACTTTAGCCGCAAAAAGACTAAGAAGGAACTTGGACTGGAACATGGGTATTACAAAGGGAGGAAGAGATAGCTTTATGGGCTGTGATGAGATGACCTCATCCAACATTGCCTTCCTTAGATGTCAAAACCCTAATTGTTTGGAATTGTTGTTCTCCATTTGTTATTTGCTCGTTTTCTCTTAATTGAGGCTAAACTTAAAAACAGAGTAAAAAGTTACAATGGAGCCAAAGCAGGATGAGCGCTCTTTTTTCCACCCCTCTGAAATTATCCCAAGTTTTTAACTTGAAGTGGGTTTAATCTAAGGACTCCAGCCTCCCTGTAGCCACATGTTGAATCAATTGAAAAGCAACCAACAGGTAAATATCTCTAGCACGGCACTGCTAATAATGTAGCAGACCTTTAGCAGAAGAGGAAACCCTTTTGACCCCTCTTGTGAAAGCTTTTCTGTGGCCTCAGGTTTGGTTGATTTTTTTGTTAAACTGTCATTACAAATGCAAGAAGCAGACACCTGTAAGAAGCTGATAACTTTACATACATCAATAAGGAGGGAAAGCAGAGGCAAATAGGTTTTATTTGGCTTTAACGGAGCACTGGGGAGAAATACAGAGAGAGATTGACTGACAAGGGCTTCAGTAGAAACTCACCAGCATGTAATGTGAGAAAGTGCTTGCAAATGAACAAAAAGCCCGCGGCCCTCTCCAAAACTAGGACACTTTGCCTAAAATATTCTACTTTTCCCCCATTGTTTCCTATCCTCCTGTGTTGAGGTCTAACCACAGAACAAGGCACCACTGACCCACATGGCCATTCTGTATATCTATCTGGAACATGTCAGGGGTTGGCAGCCTGCCCCAATCAAAACCCTGAAAAGGGAAGGAGGTAACTGTTATATATTTTTAAAACAAAAGATTCTGTTGTGTGCTACAGTCCTATCAGAATTTACATTCTAAAAAGAGTCGGGCTAGGTTCAACATATAAACAGGAAACTCCCAAGAAACATTGAGTTATTAGAAAAAGAGTATCAGAAGATATCAGAAGCTGAAAAGATACCATGCTCCTCATGAAGTGAAGAATAAATAAATTTAGACATAAAACACTTCTCCTGCCTACTTCTGGGCAAATAACATTAATGAATGCTGTAATTTTTTTACAGCAGACAATTAAAGAAATTATGAATAATTTTGTTGCTATTACTTGAAAATGGCTAGTCCTAAAAAAAAGTGAGACCATTGATGATTTTGCAGAGCTGCTTGCTAAAATTGAAATATTAACACAAATTCTCAGACAAGTTTTACCTCTGACACCGCCTCATGTTCTAGCTTTTACTCCAATAGGTCTGGGGATTTTTCGTTCTGCTTTTAGCTGTTTTAAAGAGCTGTGGTGTTTCATAAAATACTACATAGACATTCTGACAATAGACAAGCATATCCTTCGGGACATGTAGGTAGTAACTCTTTTGTTTAACATGTATACTGTCATTTTATTTATGCACTGAATAAAGTTTAGGTTATGGCTGTTGTACTTGCATTATAGTGCCTATCTTCTATAATTCTTCTGCTTAGCAGAAGCAGGTAGGTTTGTCTCATGACCAAAATCATATAGGAAGTGATAGCTTCATTATTTCAGTAGCAGGTAAGCTCAGGACTTTGAGGCAGTATCTCTAAGATAGCAATGCACTACCTTTTGTGCTGTGCTTTATCTTGGTAGTGGAAGAAAAAGTACTTTACATATGTTTAGAATTTTTTTAGTTGCTCAAGTTGCCTCATTTACCATTGCTGCTGCAATTTCATTCATTTACCAGGCTTTACTACAACCTGAAAAGTCAGAGATCTCTAAGATGCAATACACATACAGAAGTTTAATGCATAAATATTGGGAAGTGGGATTCTGTTCTAGCAAATTACCAGAGCTGTATAAGAATATTCATTTAGCATTGTTTAAAAATGATGTTTAAAATGCCCTTAAGCATCTCTTTACCCTAGCTCTTGGTTTCCATCAGTGCTGCACAGTATAAAATAAAATGATAGATAGATGTGCCTGTTAAGAGAATAGGAAAGGCATGAGAACATCAGAAGAAATAAGGACTCTGTGAGCTGACCACATTTCACAAGTATTCTCTATCTGGGGGAACTTTTCAGGAAAAAACCACAAGTTTCTTAGCATTTTTTATACAGTTACACAAAGAGAAGTCTATCAATCATAAAAGAGGCCGAGGTAATGTTCTCATATTTTATTTAATACTTGTTTTTAGGGAAGTTAGAATTAAGACTCTTGAGTCTGTGAGAAGGCACTCAGAATCACAACACCACAGAGGTCTTTGTGCCTTAAATCTTTTTCCTTCTTTTGTTTTTATTAAAATAAAAATATATTGGAAAGTGTCATTATATTATTAAAGACAGTGAAGTTATGATAGTTTCAAACAGTTAAAGTTTTGCTCTGTAGTGTTTTGATTACTTAACAACAGAGCAAGCGATGTATTGTGCCCAGGTACAGTGACTATTGTTCTATTTCTATGCAGAAGAAAGAGAAAGAGATTTCTGAGCTCCAAACTTTAAGACATGTATCACCTTCTCTTGTAGCTCAATGTCCCTCCCAGATTTTATTATTTTCAGATACATAGGCTAGTTATGTTGAGTTGCCCTCCTTACCCAAATGACAGCATTCTTCCCCTCCCAGCCCCTGATCATTGACTGGTGTTTGAAATCTGTTTCTAAAAGTAAACTGACATATTTTTGTACTTCCATGAAGGCTGTTGTGTTACTTTCAATCATTCAGCAACCCACAAAAATTGTATCAGTGGTAGATAAGGTGAATTGAGAACTCCAAAAAATGCAGGGCTTCTCTGCTGTTTGCACAGGTCTTGGAGGCTTTTTGCTGGTCTCTGTCACCTGTAGTTTACATATCCATATCTATGTAAGGAAGGGATCTAATGATTTTTTTTTTCAAAATCTCATTCTGCAAGTGACAAAAAATTCCAGTTTTTAAAGTATTTTCTATTCTATTCCTGTTCTTTTTCAAATTTTCCATTTGCTGGCTGTCATGTCAAAACTGTGAAGTAGGTCAGAGAAGAAGCTTCCCATATAGGTCCCATAGCGCAAATTCATGTTTGCGATGACCCTTTTTGTTTTTCTCATAAGTAAAAGGCAAGTCTGAAAGTCTAACAGACTGGATAATATTACAGTGTTCATTTCTATAATTTAAAAATTTCATTTTCATAATTTTTATGGCTTTGCACCTTATTGTTTGTCTGTTAGTGGAAATAGATGAACTTTCCCCCAATTCTGAAAGCTAATTACCTCCTTCCCTCTTTAAGATAAACAAAACAAATTGCATTTCCTTGGATAACCCAGCCAAGTGGTCTTGTCTTCCTGTAAGGCTCTCCTTGTTTAAGTGTTTATACCTATTGGGCACACATGGCCAAATGTTAGTTCTTTATCACAAGCATAATGCAGTGAGTAAAATCCATGATTCTAAGGCTGGGGTCCTTTGCATCAGTAAGAGATTTAAGGAGGGAAAAAGAACATCTGAAAAACAAGGAGCGGTAGCTGCTTCTCTCTGATGACTTCTGCACCTACCTGGAGGAATGGCTGTTAGGGCAGTGCTTAAAGTATGTTTTTGTCCTTGATAGCACTGGTGTAAAGAGTGTTCTTGCAGATCTTTTTCCTTTGTGTGTCATAGATGTACGTGCTTAGTACAGATGCACCCTTTACAGTGAAGTTTCATCTTTGCTTTCAAGCAGTGCCAGCACAGCTAAGAGAGCAGTGCTTGAACTTGGCTCCTCCAAAGGCAGCAACCAAGTGGTTTGCTAAGATTTTTTTGGTGGCACCCCCAGCTGCTCCTGGGACTGCAGATGTGTTTCTGAGGGCATAACTGCTCTGCTGTCTCAGGCATCCTGGTCCATGAAAGCCTGTTAGCAGGAGCTAGTAAGGCCCAGACTGCAGCCTGGCATGGTGCTCTGGAAAGACATTGGCATTTCCCTGGTGCTGAGTGATGGGATCCAGCAGCATCTGCAGCACTGTAGCAGGAGCCAACACGGAGGTGTGCAGGGGGCAGAATGCAGAAAGGGGTCCTAGCTGTCTCTACTGCAGAGTTTGTGCTCAGGCTTCAGTCTCCTTTGCTCTGGAAGAGGTTTGCTGACACTGTGACACACAGCTCAATGTGCAGCACACCCTCTGGTGGGGGCAGGACCCGGAATGAGGGGAAGCTTTGGGGCCTTACAGTATGCTGCTTGGAGCAGATTTGGCAGCCTGCACTTTCTTTTTTAACAATATGAATTAGTAGTTGCTATTAGCATAAAATCACCAGTTAAAACACTCTCAGCTCATTTTTTAACAGTGGAGCTAATTGCCCTTAAGTGCCTGAGCTCTAGCAAAACGAAATGGCACCTTTGTGCAGAAGCCCCCAGTGTTTCCCTGGTACATCCATAACGACCTTTAAAATAAGCCGTTACAATTCTGACATGGTACCAGCCTGACACCTTGGGCTGGGATTTAATTTTGAGTTATAGCAGTGTTAGGAAAACATATGATGTGGCCGTTTGTTTGCAGAAAGAAGGGGGAAAAAATCATAAAACCCTCTTTTTTTATGAGCTGTCGCTTGATTCGTTCCTGGAGCCCCAAGTAGCAAGCGTCTAAATCAATGCACACAGCTGTTCTTGCTTCTTGGAGCCCAGCAGGTGTACTACCCAATGCGCCTGCCATGTCCCCCCACTCACATAACAAATAATAACGTCTTACACACACCAGCCATCCATCACAGTTATGGCCGGCCCTGGTGAGGCTGCTGTTCTCAGGGTAGCGTGGAGATTATTTTTTCTTTTTTTTTTTTTTTTTTTTTTTTTTTACTGTAGAAATACCCTGTCCGTGGATTATTAGTCACACTTTTTGGAGTCCTTTAATTGAATAACCTTTGGCACTCATGGTAAAGAAAAAAAAAGAAAAGGCAAAAGAAAAAAACCCCGAACCCCCCACACCACAGTGTTTATTTGTGTTAAAAAACAATAGGCATATTGTGACTGGCGAAATCAATTAGTCTTCCTCTGCAGTAAGGACCCACATCTGGTGCGATTTAAGTTAATGTAAGGGAAGGGCCGCAGAGGCCCGAAGACCCCGAGTTCTCATTTCAACAGGTGACAGAGAAGGCATAAAAGGCTAATATATACTACAAGTGTGGAGGCAAGGCTATAAATACTGGAAGGTTTACTTAGGAGGTAAAACAAAGCTAACCAATAGTGCAAAAATAAATACCTTCCTGAGATAGGCTGTCACCTGGCATGTGCAGAGGCAGGAGGAGGCGAGGGGGAAGGGATGGGAACGGCTTGGGAGGCAGGAGGCTCTGGGCAGCATGAAGAACTTGGTTTTCTGTTTGGCTTGGGACACCTTCCTTCCGTGGGGAAGATAACAGCAGGAAAAAGATAACACAGTGTTCGTTTAGCTCCTGCATGATTTACCTTGCTGGGGTTTAAAGGTACTTGCGAGATCCCCTGGCTCTGCCTGCATCTGCCGGGGACCCAGGCAATTCCTGCCAGCCCATCTCAATTTGTTTCTGTCCTGTTTGTTTTCCCTCACTTGTGCTACAGTGACACAGCACTGCTCAAAAATGGTTGTGAGTGTACCTAGAGTTGGTGCGCTTCACTGAGAGGTAAAGAGTAGCAGGTGAAGTAGATTTATATTTTTTTTGTAGCAAACTGATTTTGCAGAATTCTAGTAGGAACCATAAGCCATCAAACTCCCAAAGCCCGGTTTCCTATGGATTTGTGTCCTACATCCCTCCAACTCTTTTCTTATTCTGCTGCTGCACAAAGCCAGCTCCCTGCCTCTCCCTTGGCAGTATCTGTTCTTCCTGGTTTCTCCTAGACCTTCCCCTGTTCTGTCCATCTGACCACAATATCCCCAGCTCCTTCCTAGGCCTTTCCATTACTGAAAACAGTAATGTGTCCCTTTCTCCATTCCTCAGCTCTCCATTTTAATGAAATTTTAATGAACTCACCTCAGGGATATTCAGCTCTCCCTCAGATTTGGTTGATATTATCCTTAAAGCTCAGCAGATCTTAGGGAAGAGGATGGATGCTGCAATTATAAAAATGCTTTTTTACTTTGTAAGGCAGACTGAAGAGTGTTCTGTAAACACCATGCATGGATTTGCAAATATATATTTCCACACAATTCATATGAGTCCAGAACATTCAAACTGATGGTTTTGGCCATTTCTCTCCAACATATTTCTGTAATGCTTGAATCATTTGCTGGTGTCTTGTCTGTGCATTCTGAACTTCTCTGGCCACTCACCCCAGTAATCCTGGCCTAGCTGGAAATTGAGACTCTTTGAACTAAGGAACCACCCACAGGGTGCATGCACACAAAGAGAGCAAAGACAAGCTGAGGAGTGTCAGGACCCTTGTGTTTGCCTGGGAAGGAAAGAAGGCAGAGTGCTTGTGGAGCACCACCCTCCTTCTCTCCAGCCCTGCTGTATCTGCACAATGTACAACAGCACAATAGATTGACTGGATTGGACATATGAGGCGAGATTTGCTTTTAAAAAAAGATTATTATAATTGTTATTCCTGGGGTTTTGGTATCCCCTTACTAACAGACACCTAGGAGGGGGAAATATGTATATCATATGGTCTCTGAACATGAACACTACTGGGAAAACACATCCTTGGTCTGAATCACTGTTACTTTGTAGTGGGGATGTGTTTTGGTTCACTATGCCCAGTGACTCGTCCAAGTGGGAAATTTGATTTCATTTTAATCCCTTCACAGCAGTGATAAAAAGTCAGCCTGCAGCCACAGTCTCCACTGCTCTCTTTATAGAGAACAGGAACTATAGGCAGGTACTGGGACTTGAAATAATATCACAATGATAACAAAGGGTTTTGTTGTGTTTTTTTTAAAATCAGTTTCCAACAGCTGGTTGCCAGTTGCCCTCTGACACAGACACATAAAAGGGAAGTAGTGAGTCCTGTACCAGCAGGGATCACTGGAAGAAATGCAGCCCTCATAAATCAAGCCAGCACTGTTACATAGCTTTTGTACAATGAAGTGCACATGTGCAAGGGTGACTGAAGAGGGACCCCACTCACTGGCTGGGAGTAACAAACCTAGCTCCCAAGGAAGGGGTATTCCTGCCACCACGGCAAGAGATGGGGAGGATAGACTTTGGGATAGGGCAAGAGTGTTCATTGCATTATTCTGAGGAGAAGGTTCTCGTGTGATATCCTGTCTTTTGCCAGTTGGTGAGACCACAGCAGTGGAGTTCCTCCTACATTCTCCACAGACAATAAGATCACTATTTGACATACCTTCATAGCGGGATGGAAAGTATCTCTCATTTGCTTCAATATATCCCCTCTCTTTTACTCATGGCCACCTAAGTCACCTGTAGCAACAATACTTTTTCCTCATAATTTTTGAAGCCTTGGAGGGATTCTTGGTGTCATCACTGCATCAGAATCAAGCCAGACATGTTTCCTCTTTTAATCTTCCTTCAGTCAATTCATCAGCTTTACAGCCAGAGTGCCAGCCCTGAACATAACACTACATAGCACTAGCTGGAGAATATCAGCCCTAACTTTCACACTGAGCTATACAACTTAAGGCTCAAATAGGCTAAAGATGCCTATCATTTTCTGAACTAAGAAATCACAAACATTATTCCAGGAGTAGGGAATCATACAGAGCTGGAGTGGGCAGGCCCTGTAGGTATGATATTTCCTACAGTTTCCTACAATTCAACTGTCCTGCTTATGCATCCCTTTCCAGTTTATTGTCTGTTCCTTGAGTCTAAATGGCCCCTAGCAAAGGCTGGGAATAGATTTCCACCACAAGAAGGAATGATGTGGGTTTTTCCCAGGTGACTTCTTCCCTGAATACCATTGGCTTCTGCCACATCAACCTCTCAATGAGACAGAAGTCTGTGTCATGAGGTTCAGTGTGCCCACTACATGATGGAGGGATCATTCTGGCTTACTTATCTAGAGCAAGCAGCTACCACCAGTTTGCTCCATACTCTAGAGAAAGGACCATGCAAGGAGATCCCTGAGCAGGTTGAATTGTTTAGGTGCTCCATGGATATTCCGCTGACCTGTGTCATACATTTTGAAAGAAATGCAACAGTAACTTAAAGACTTCAGGAGCTGAGAGTCTTCTGCATCTCATGTTCATTCCAGAGGTTAAATATTGCATGTTCCTCCTAGCTTAAATTCAAGTTAGATTAATTGGATTTTTTCATTTGCTGGATTGATTAATATCAGATGACTTCTCCCAGATACACACCACTTGAGGCCTTTGAGTGATTAATTCCTCAATGTCTGGGAGAGAGGTAGAATTTAACAGGGAAGATTTTAAGTGTATAGATCAGTTATACAATAAACTCTTCAATGGTCCACTCAATGCGATTAACACGGGTGACACAACAGAGTTTATCAGCACAATGTTATGGAGACCTCGATTTAGGATGTATATTTTATTAAATGCATATTTCACATAGCTAGTAGTTGCACATCAATAGCATTTCAAAACAATTGTATATTATTTTTTTCATCACAAAATAGAATATTGCTGTAGGTGGACCACACATAAGAAACCCCACAGCCACGGCCTGAGTCTCTGCTGCCATGAAGGAAGTTAACTGCATCCCAGCCAGACACAATTTGAATATGAAGCTCTGTTTTCAAGACATGATCTCTCCGTCTCTCCATCTGGCGCAGGTGGCAGAAAGAGCTAACACAGCCATTAGGTAGGTGTGAACTGCATGGAAGAGCAGTTGCTTTACCTCTGTAAGGAGCACTGGTGAAAATGGAATGAGGATAATTCGTTCAATTCCAGCTTTCCTATCTCTAAATATTTTCAAAGTCGACAGGAAAGCAGAGAAGAGTCATAACAATTGTTTGGCTGCTATGGAAACTTAGTTATAGAAAAAGTGGAGAAACTTTGAGACTCCATTGCTCTCTTCCCTTGAATAGAATATTCAGAGGTGAGTGTGTTACACTGTGGAAATACTTCCATGGAAGGAAAACAAACACTAAATGTTTTAGGGGTTTTCATCGCAATAGAAAAGCTTAATTAGTACTGATGAGAGAAAGCTAAAGCCAGACAAATTCAAATTGAAAATAGACACATATTTTGGTAATAAATATAATCATTGCAATTTACCAGGAGCAGTGTTGGGATTCTCCATGTCTTCCTACCTTTAGATATATGTATTAATAAAAAACACATGGGGCTGAATTTCAAGGTCTCCTGCAATGTCTCAAGTGAAAGGGTGAGAGGAAATGGCCTTAAGGTGTGCTCAGGAAAGCTCAGATTAGATATTAGAAAAAAAATTCACTGAAAGAGCAGTTAGGCATCGGAATGAGTTGCCTGGGGATGTGGTGGAATAAACGCCTCTGGAAGTGTTCAAGGGGCGTCTGGATGTTGGGGATATTGCTTGGGGGTGATTGTGGTGGTGCTGGGTCAAGGGTTGAGCTAGATGATCTTCAAGGTCTCTTCCAACCTTGACAATTCTGTGATTCTTCTATTCTGTCTTGTGGCAAGCATGAAAATTGATTAGATGTCTGAATGCTCTTGTGTTTCTGAGGCTGTTAATTGAATTGTCTCTTAACTTTATTTTGGATAAATCATATTGTCTATGGTTTTTTAAGTAAGGCATATTGGAATGGACATATTCTACAATGTTGGAATATCTTACATGTGAATTACTGCTGCTGCTCTCTTCTCAAGTTCTGTAACATTAGTGAGTTCAGACAGATTCATTATATCAGTATAGAGTTCGTGTGGATGCTCTTAGGTTTTCCAGTGATCTTTTGAAGTGGGGACACCAGAAAATTTCCATGCCTCTGTGTAACACAATGGTTTATCATTCCTCATAAAGCTTTGCAGAGCACCTCCTTTTGTCCACAAAATGTTTCCTGTAAATATATTAATTGCTGATTTAAATTTCACTCTAGCTTTCGTTTTCTGTCCACATATAAAGCCTCACTGGGTTTTGGGGCTTGTGTTCTCACCTCAATGTCACTGAAAACCTTTCCTAATAAAATAGATGACAATTGTTAAAAATCAGAGTGTCGTTCACTGAGAAGTTCCCAAAAAGCCCTGAACTCAGTGGGCCATAAGTTTTGTCTTCATGACTTAGAGCTCCTACAGGTTTTCTCTTATGTGTTCTGTTTGTGCTCAGGCAGAATTGTGGATTTATTTTTCCCCAGAAAGTACAGATAGTAGATTACTACATAATTCGTTTGCTTTGTCTGTATTGCCTCCTTTTCAAGATGAACTCTGAGTAATTACTTTGTGCAAGCATGTGAAGTGGAGTTTAAATAGCTGCTAAGTACTTTCAAACAAAAACTATAACAAATGCCCTGGGCTAAGCATTTACAAAAAGTTGGCATACTACTAGATAATGGAAAATGACTGGAAAGGTTAGACAGGCTGTGGGACTGGATCATAGGAGGGGGATTTGCTGCATGTTTGCAGATGGTTTTTTTTCCGGTTCAGCCAGCTGTAATATATATACTGATGATTCACACTGTTTGATAAAAATGTGTGTTGATTCGTTTGATTTAGAGCAATGTTTGTGAACAAATACTGAATAGTTTAATAGATAATTTTAAATGAAAATATAAATAAACATAGAGAATAAACAAAAAAAAAATCTTCTTACCCAGTTAGTAAAATGAAAAGTCATTGAAGTAAAATTTTTCAAATTTGAACAACTTTCTCTTCAAAAACATAGTTCACAAAGTGCATCAATAAACTATCCTTGGGATCTTTATCTTTTGGCTGACAGTGAGGTAGTATTACTTTAAAAATTAATTCCAGGTAATGGAATGAGTAGTGGTCCCATACTTGTTTTTGTCAGTGCGTATGACAGATGAATGTAAAGCTGTGCCTATTTGAAGAGTAATCACACTCTTTTCAGAGGACAGCATGTGGCTTCAAGACCTAATGCAAGCCTGCATAAGAGTCTAGAACTAGTTGAAGCACTTTTTTTTTTATTGTGATTTAATTTGGGCTATGTGCATGCTTTTACAATTACTATTTCCCAAAAGACGCTGACAACTGTGGTTAGGAAGTTCCCAAGGTAAAACTGCCTGTGTTAGGAGTGCTGAGCTCTAGGTATGGACAATCATGCTGTAACCCCATGTCTGGTATAGGTCTCAGTCTGCAGAGTTGGAGACTATAGGCTTTTATTTAATCCTTATTCTTCCATGTCTCCTCCAGCAAGGGCAAGCTGGGAAGCAGTGAGGGCAGAACACTGGCAATGCATCCTCCCTCCTGCACACTCTTATTGACAGCCCTGTGGAGCCACCGGGTGTGACGCTGGGCAGGTTTCTCACTTTCTCTTGCTGCTGGTGGCAGCACATCAGACTATCCTTCCCTCCATACCAGCCCAAACTGCTCTAGCAGTGTTTCATCAGTGATGCACGAAGCTCAAGCCACTCTGAGGGGTTTCCAGACATTAATCAACTGACTGTGATTTGTAGCACTTAAGATGGAATATGATCATAAGTGCCTCTGTTTACTTATCTATAAATTACCTATAGCTATCCCCTGTCTTTCCACATCATGGTGATGGTGTGCAGTTAATTGATTCATGGGAGTAAAGAGCTTTCAGACCACCTGATGAAAGATGTTACAGAAGTAAGTGGTAGCAAGCAGGAGTGGTGTTTTGGCAGGATGGCGATGTGTGTTTCATGACGTGGAGATGGTGTAAATGAGGTATTTGCTTCGCATTCTTGGGCTCCCTTCGTGTGTGGTGCAGGGAAAACAGTCACCCTCCGTGAAAGCAGGTTTTATATTGTGTGACATAAACACTAGAGACCACTCTATGTGCTGGGACATATGATACAGCTGACTTGCGGGCAAAATAATATAACCCACACCTCTCTGCTACATTGGGATAAATCCCAGAGTGCACCTCTCAGAACAAGCATATCCTGTCGTGAAATGTCAAGCAATCAACATCAATAAATAATGAGTTGAAAACAGCAAGGTGGCGTAAAACTGCACAGTCGTGCTTGGGAAGGTAGGGAAGCTGATTAAGTGTTATTTCCTGATCTGTAAATCATCAATTCCAAACTTCTTTGTGTGTTGTCTATAAAATATTGGCTGTGGGCCTTTTGTTATAAAAAGGTAACTAATTTTTATAGCAGTCCCGTAAATAGTAATTAACGTGCCACAAACTGAACAACATCCTGCTGTAAAAAATGGGGAAACGCTGTGCCTGTATTTTAAGAGACCTGCAGTTGTACCTGGGTAGGGATGAATACTTGCTTGCCCCTGTTTGGGTGGGTAGGTGTACATGTACTGCTATGTTGGAAAACTCCCGTCCCTTCATTCTGTCCTACCTTAGAAACAGCCCTGGCATGAACAGGGAGGGACTGGCGATCTGAAGTCCACAGGCTCTTTTCAGTGTCTGCTGTATCAGAGGAGGCAGAAAGGAATGACAAAGTAGGCAGTTTCTGAATATAGCATTTTTCTTTCCAGCCTCTATCACTTAATTTGGCTTATGCCCTGAAACTTGAGAAGGACTTAGATCTTGTGTCAAAGCATTTTTCTGAATCTGTCTAATAAAACTATATATGCTCTCATTATCCATATAAATCCCTAATCCCTTTCTGAACAGCAACAAACTGTTGACCTCATTGTTACAGTGTTCATTGATACAGGTTCAGCATTCAAACTTAAAAAGAAGAAAACCAACTAACCCCTCACATTTCCCTTTCTACTTCCTCAGTTTTAAACTAATAATCTTATGGGTGTAGTCAGTGCCACTTAGAATCATAGAATCATAGAATCAGTGGGGTTGGAAAGATCACTAAGCCAAACCTTTGATCCACTACCACTGTAGTTACAAGACCATGGCACTAAGTGACACACCCAGTCTCATCTTAAAAACCTTCAAGGATGGAGAATCCACCACCTCCCTGGGCAGCCCATTCCAATGTCTGGTTACCCTCTCTGTAAATAATTTCTTCCTAATATCTAACCTAAACTTCCCCTGGCACAGCTTAAGACCATGCCCTCTTGTCTTGCTGATAGTTGCCTGGGAAAAGAGACCAACTCCCACCTGGCTACAACCTCCTTTCAGGTAGTTGTAGAGAGTGATGAGGTCTCCCCTGAGCCTCCTCTTCTCCAGGTTGAACAACCCCAGCTCCCTCAGCCTCACCTCGTAGGACTTGTGCTCGAGTCCCTTCACCAGCCTCATTGCTCTTCTCTGAACTTGTTCCCTAAGGACTGGGTAGATGGGCATGTCAGATTTGTTGTACATGTTACACACTATGCACATGGACCATGGGAGGATCTAGAGCTGGGAGGAGCAGGAGGATTGCACAACCCAGCCAGGCCTGTGTTAGATGTATGAAGTATGTGCACAGCCCCAGGAGGTGTTAACGGCCTTCAACAACAACAACCCTGCTCCTTTTGCCCCCCACTGCCCTCCTTTAGAAAGTTTGCACCTGGCTACATGACTTTGAGAGAGACCTTCAGATGCTCTGAAGCTACACCTTCATGTCACAGCGATGGAGCTGTACACAGAGCATCTACCTTAGCTTTTCCTGCCTTATGCCTGCCCTGCTTCCAGAGAGTCAGCAGGCAGTTGGGCTACTAAGTCATTGCCCTGGTTTCTGCATGTGACTTTCTGGGAGTCTTTGCCAAGGCAACTTCTTCACCTGGTTAGATTAAAAGTTCTGATCCCAGAAGGGTTCTGATGAGAGGGGGCAGACAGGGGTGTGCTTTGTCCTTGGATGAGATGTGGGCAGTCATCAGCAGGTGCAAAACTCTCAAATGCAGTAAGCGAGCATGGCAGAACATTAAAAAAGGGAATGATAGAAGAAACAAACATTTTGGTGAGCTGGGGAGAACAACCTCAAGAGAAAGTAAGCCAGGTGGGGAAGAAGGATTGCTTCTAAGAAGAGGTAAGGTCATGATATTCCTGTGAAGAGGAACACTTGATCCTTCTGTCCCCCTCCATGTAACACTGTGCCCCCTGTGTTCACCCTTACTTTCACAAACGTTGTCTTCACTGTGATTACGGTCAATTACACCCTCTTTGGGTCAGATCGTGTTATAGACATTCAGACCATGAGCACAGCGTGGTCTGATTCTACTCTGCCTGGGATGCTGCTCAGGAACTTTGACCTGAGACACCATTTTCCTGTTAATTGTGGTAACTGGTGTTTACAGTTCCACAAGGCAATTGTAGAAAAGCATACTTTTTAATACGTAAAATCACTGTATGGAATAGGTTACGTATTGGTACAAGATTTCAGAATTTTCTGAACTTTTTGTGAGATTCAAACTGTGGTAACTCAAATAATTCATCTCTAAGGACACATTTTTAAGTAGAAAACTGAGTAACATCCTCAATTAAAAACATACTGATAAAGACATCTAGTGATTTCACTAGAAGTATTGATGCTTAAAAGTAGTTTCCTGCCCCTAAAGCATGGGACCAGTCCACAAACACTGAATTGCTATTGCAGTCCATAAAAATGCAACAGCAAAATAAAAATGCAACAGTAAAATCCTAATATACATAAAAATCTACTTTGACCACTAAGGCCATAGTCCAAAAGAGCTTACTATCTCTATGCTATTGATTGTAATTTGAGTGGCAGTCAGGTTTCCAAGTACCTACCAGAAACTTAGCCCATGTGACAAGATAATACTTCTTTGCAACTCTCCAGCCTGATTTATCCACTTCTGACAGAGTTCTACCAACAAGGTCTGGTTAAGAAATATGAACTTGTTAAACCTTGCTGAAAGGTTTGGAGAAAGGCTGCAATCTCCAGTGAGCAAAGTGCATCTCTCCCAGAGCAGGCGGCATGCTGGGGCCATTCATCACAAGCCACGGGGAGGGGTCTGGCAGAGAACAATTGATATGGTTTTGCCATTGAAGAGACAGTTTCCCTTTAGAACATATGGAAGACAGATTACACAGGCCCGTCCTAATGTGAATGGAGCTCAGATGGGAAGAATACACGGGCGAGAGAGGGGCATCAAGGAATCAACATCATCTGACACCTGTTTTCTGTTTCCAATAAGCAGACCTGTGCCTTGCTGCCTCTGGAAATGTCTTCCCCTGCTTGAATTTCAGTTCCCTCTGCAGATTCATCAGCTATGTCCTAAACATCAGGGTTTTTCATCTTGCATGACCAGTGGCAGAGCCTAATGGAAGAGGTTGGTCCTCCCCACCACACCTCTATCTTTGTGTCTGCCCCTAGCAGATTTTCAAAGTGACAAATTTGGGCACAAAGCTGGCTGGGTACATAACAGTGAAGATGGGAGGAAAATGCTTCTCCAAACACCACTACACACACATACACACTACAGATCTAGTTCTTCACCTTTATTTCCTCCTTTCCTGCCGCACTGCAAACAGCTAGGACCAACCTTAACAAAGCACTGTCAGTCTGGGTTTTTTTTATGAGAAACATATGTGCCATAATCAAGGCAGCTAAGGAGAAATAAGGAGAACCTAAGTTAAAATATGGAATCACCCTTAAATAAGCAAAATATCTCACAAAGCAATATTACAAAGCAAATATGCAAATTACAATGAGAAAATAGAGAAGAAATAGAAAGAAAAAAAAAAGAGGAAAAAGCAATCTATATCAATAAGTTCCTTAAGGGGAACACAAAATGTACAATAAATACCTATTCAGAACACAGCCTTTCCTGGGGAAAATTTCATCAGATTTTTCAAAAGAGAAAAATTGGGACTTATGAAGACTGTATCAAAGAAAAGAAAGGATATAACAAAGTTATGTTTCAGAGCAAAATATGCAGAGATAGAAACCAAGAAAAAAGAAATGTTTCTTAGAATTTATGTGAAAAAAAGTGATGTCAATGTGCAGTGTCATCTGCCTGCCCTGTGTGGGGTAGCACCTTGGCCTGCAGCCCATTTGGTGAGATGTTCAGATGAAAGATGTGTGTCCTTTTTCAGACAAAGGGTGAATAGGGATCCCACATTAGTGGGATTGCAGACAAAAGGTGTTGTGAGTCCACAGAAAGGTTCATTGGTAGTGGAGGTAATTCAGGGTTACAAGAGCAGGAATGTAAGAGCTCTTGCCTTTTAACACTCCAGAGAAGAAGAAAGGCAGGAAAGGGGACAGAGAAATTTCTTAGAGAAGTCAGTGAGTGAGAAAATGAAAGGAATAACATTCCTCTTAATGTAGGACAATTCCTTATCTGCGGAGAGAAGAGACTGTTGCTTTGCAGTCCAGATGTTTTACAGATGTTTGACATGGTTACATATCAAAATTAAGAGCTGTGTAGTATACTAAGCTTGAGATGCAGAAGATACCACAAGTTAACATACCTGCAAAGCATAAGATGCATTAAAGCTCCAGAAAATTGAAGTAAATTGACAGATCTGCTTTCAGGGAAAGGAATAGTTCAGCTCAGAGGAAAATCAAAAAAAAAACAACAAAACAAACCACAAAAACTATACAACAGTTTTGTTTGTTCATCTTTGTGGTGTCCTGGCATGGCATGGGATCACCTCTCCCCTCCACTGGCAGTATCTGACTTCCACAGTCCTCCGCTGAGGAGTCCCAAGATGTGACCGCCTCTTTCAGTCCAACACACAAGGGGCTATACATCATTGTTATTATTATTACTGAGGTTATGTGCTGGTTCTCCAATAATTCATTGATGCTTTGTGTGGGAGGTACAAAAACTGCAGCCTGGAGACTAGAGCTCACTGCTGGGGAGTTCCTCCAGAGACATAATTTTAAAAGTTATTCACTTTAAGTTATGTTAAGATATATCTATCAGGGTCCTTAATGCACTAGGATAGAATTATAGAATCATTTGGGTTGGAAGAGGCCTTTAAGACCATCAGGTACAACCATTAATCCAGCATTGCAAGTCGACCACTAAACTATGTCCCTAAGCGCCACATCTACGCATCTTTTAAATACCTTTGGGGATGGCGACTCAATCACTTCCTTGGGCAGCCTGTTCCCATGCTTGATAATCCTTTCCATGAAGAACTTTTTCCTAATGTCCGACCTAAACCTCCCCTGGTGCAACTTGAGGACATTTCCTCTTGTGCTATTGCTTGTTACTAGGGAGAAGAGGCTGATCCCCGTCTTGCTGTAGTGATCTTTCAGATAGTTGCAGAGAGTGATAAGGTCCCCCCTGAACCTCCTTCTCTCCAGGCTAAACAACCCCAGTTCCCTCAGCTGCTCCTCGTAAGACTTGTACCTTATCAGTCCTGAGCAGTAAGGTCACTCCACCCGCCAACACTGCCCATGTGCCGTGTGCTCTGTTTCAGCTTGGGAACCTATCTTGTTGCCTCATATCCAGTCTTGTCTCTGGGCCCCTTCTCTAGCTATTCCTTACTGAGATCCCCAGATGGACCCTGGACAGGATCCATCACCTTGCCTTGGCTGGGGGTCTTAACAGAAATGGTTATAAGGTCCCTGGCACTGCCTTTCATCTCCAGGTCCCTACCTGGGCTGGGATCACCCTTGGATCTTCAGGTGTGTGGCAGCCCCACTCTGCTTCCTAATGATCTCACTGCTTTGTGTGACCTTGGTTTGCATTAGTACAGGGGCAAATGCCTGTCCCCTCTTTTGTCACTATATAGTGGATGTAGGGAAATAGAGGGGAGGGAAGAGACAGGTTTATAGCAGATGGAAACGTGCTGTTTAAGACAATGTCCCTGTAAAATTGCTGAAGGGCCAATTGATACCACTCTTGGGCTATTCTACCTGCTTGCTGAGACCACAGGGCACTCACTGAAGAAAGGTTGCCTGAGAGAGAAATTTCACTGGGGTTTTTTTTTGTTTGTTTTTCAAGGAATAGTTTTGCCCCTGGGACAATGGAGGTTATAATTCTTTGAGTCTCAATCTGACAGACCTTACTATGGAGTAATAAACACTGATGAATCTAGAAAAAGATGCCAAGGCCATTTATTTTAGGACTAGCTAAAATAATTACAAAGTCAGGAAGGGGAAGTCTGAGTGCACTTAAGAGGACACCTTGCATTTTAGGAACTTTCAGGCATTGGGGAAATGTGGGAACATACCAAGAAAGAAGATGAGTGGGGTCTTTTTTCTCTGCACGGCCACAGCTTTATAGTAGTTACTTCTCGTAACAGGCTTTTTTTGTATTTGGCTTTTTTTCTACCCTCTAAGTTGAGCAAACATACCATTAAGCTGTTGCACCAGGTATGTTACTCTCTCAGCATGGGTGTGTTAGAGGAAGGCTGGTGCTGACTTTTCTTACAGCCAAGAAATAGATGCTGTGCTGGGTGTGGAAGATTTACAGTGTCTGCAAGAGTCATAGGGGATTAAAAATGAGTTGAGTGAGGCTCATGATTTGGGATTAGCCTGGATGTCACATACCCACAGCTGAAAGGGAGAACATTGGGCAGGAGTGGGAGGGCCCCTTCATAAGACTTAAGGCAGCACGTCACTGGTTAGTGGCCAAAACTATGGACCTGGAACTTATCTTTAGTGACATTGTTTTTAGCGGGGAGAGGTTTGTGGGAGGCTAGGCCAGTAAAAAAGGGATTGCTGTGGTTGCAATTCAAGATGAGAAAGTTTTGTGGTATAGAGAAGGAAGAAAGACAGGAACTTCTTTCTCTTTCTTTTCTCCCAGACTATTTAGCTGGACTAGCAAAGGATAGAAGGTCTGAGAAGAAGGAAAAATGGACTATGGAAGAAGAAAGATGGGGACAGAGCTTGGTAATACTTGTTTTTTCTTATTCTTGGAACAGTGTCCCTAATCTCCCTCCTCATCCAGAAATGGAGTTGTTTCCTCAAAACACCTAGTAAAGGTATTGCTTGCTGTTGCAAATCAATGATCTTACTTGTTGAGTGCTTTCTTTTTCTAGGAGCATCTTCACCTAGATGGTCCTAGGTGAAGATGTTACCTATCCTCTTCATCCTAGGTGAAGAATTAACCTGTGTGAATCAACACAACTTTGTTAAAACTCTGTCATCTCTCAGTTTTCTTTTTCTCTTTTTTTAAACCCTTGTTCATCCATAATGCTTCTTTATACACTCTAACATGTAATGCCACAAGTTGGTTTGAAAACAATTTTTCAAAATTGACTTTTGGACTTTTGTAGCAATCATATTTCATGAGCATCTGTAGTGATGCTTAAAGCTTTTGATACATCAATATATTAAATTTACTCCTGGCCTGTACACATATCTTAACCTTCAGCAGGCCCTTGAAGTTAAGCAACTTCATTAGTGTATTTTTTATTTCAGCATCTGGTAGATATATGTATACAGCTATAGTACTCTTCCCTTTGTGTGTGTGAGTAGCTATATTACAAACCTTATATCAATTAACTCATTGAAATGAATGGAAAACCAGTCACATTTATCTAAATCCTCTGCTAGTTGAATTGCAAGGCCATCATCCAACTTAATTCTTTAACTTTATCCCTGCTGTTTAGCATGCGTTTTGTATTGAATCATTTCAGTTTTGTTATCATAGGCTTAAGATAATGGCTTGGCAAAAGAGACGCTCTTTCCTCATGTGAAATCACCATCAGATAGCAGTTTTTGATGTGCAGTGTAGCCTGCCTCTTGAGATCTTGCCAGTAAAACATTATTTGCTGTCAGTGGAAACTTCTGCAGTGAAGTGCAGTTCTTAGGAATGTTGGTCATCTCAAAAGGGAAGGATCCCTTTTTTGTCCCCTTTCGTTTGAAAGCAAGCTTCTATGATGTCTTTCAAAAAAGCATTTATCATTAAAATATTCTTTAAAAAAATCTACTTACAGAATCCAGAAGATGTAATAATGGCTTCCAATTTTGTTTCATCATGCAGTACTTCATTGTTCCCTCATGCCTGAAAATCTCAGATTACTGCTTTATTGTACACTTTTGCGTTTGGGCTCCAAAGCTGCAGTGAAAATATGTCAGTGATTGCTTGTGCACAGAGCTTGGGTGTGTTTATTAACATGTTCAATCACATAATAAATATTGTAAATATTTTTGTTTATGTCACTAGCAGTTCTACTCTGCTGGCTTTTAAAGAACATCCCCCTATGTATCAAGCCTGCTTTTGAAACCCAGTGCCCATAAAATACAAAGTAGCTCTTGCATGGAGTGCTAAAGTCATGTTTGCAGTAATGTGGATGAGGAACAATTTTTTTACGTTTATTCTCAGAGCCTGCGTATACTGAAACCGTGTACTGTTGTATTCCAAAAGGAACAAACCTTCAATAAAAAAAAATACTGTAATTAATCACCACCGGTGTGGTGCCAGTTCTCTGCTAGGGCCAGCATTTTGCCATCATGAGTTTAATTCTTTCCCTGTTTCATCTCCATTTCCTCTCTGCTCTGTCTTCATCTGGAAATTAATTTGCTTTTCCTCTCCACCTCAGTGTCCTCACATTCTTGTGGGCTGTGCATGCCCAGACTCTTAGTGATCCTTCTTGCCTGGTCTCTGCTTCTTTTGTCCTCTCCTCCACCTGCTCTCTTGCTGTGTTTCACGTCCACCAGTGAACATCCACTCTGCTCTTTTTGTCTCCTCCAGTCTCTGCCCACAACCACCTTGTTCCTCCCTGCACCCCAAATACATTTTTCCTCTCCCGTCATTTTCTGAAAAGGAGAAAGAGAGACATGTTTATGGGAAGAACGTGAGAAAAGTCCAAGTTCTTTGTCTCTGTCTGCAGGCTGTCTGGGGAGAAGAAGAGGTGGCTCCAGGACAGTATATCCTTTTGAGTACCAGAACAGCCCTTCCAGCTTGGGACAGTACCTGAGGGCCTCCCCACTGCCTTGTGACTACTCTGAGCACAGCATATCAAGGCTGTCCAGCTTTCAAGTGAATGTGTTTGGCTGCTTTTAGACAAAGCAGTTGTAAAGGCAACTATAACTGTAGAGCCATCAATCCCTTAGCCTGAATTTTATGTCTGATGTTAAGTATCTGTTGCTACAGTTAGATTGACATTTGTACCTCTGTCAATCTTAAATCTTAAAACTTAACCCCAGATTGGATGAGCCTTCTGCATATGGCAAAATATGTCCTCTTGTTAAGGGGACAAAAGGGGGAAGAGGGTGTAAAGTGCTGCTGCTGCTGTTGCTGCTTGAAATCAGGAAACTCAAATTGATCCCCTCATTATGTGTGAATGCATCTGCAGGACATCAACGAAGACAAAACTGTGCAGAAATGGCACGAAGGTGAGGAGGCAGGAAGAGATGGTGGCTGGATTATTACTTCCTCCTCCTTCTTCCCTGTTGTACAGAGGTTCATATATGATGTAAAGTGTTTTTGAGTTCCTTGAGTCTGGTATATCCCAGAAGGGCTCAAAGCTCTGGTGAGTTTGGTTCTTCACTGAGAAACACAAGGAGAAATATGAGGCATTGCGTCTCCCATGACTCTTTATATGTGCCCATGGAGTGATGCACAGTAAATAAATTACGGAGTCCTGTGATTAGGAATGAAAAGGTTAATTTTAGTGACATTTAAACTGTTATCTCAGGGCATTGGAGAGCTTATGTGCACCCAAACTGGAACCAAAATAGCAACTTGAGTTTAAATCTGAACTTACCAGTGAATCTTGGTGTGACAATGCTGTGTTTTTATGTTCAGAGTGGCCTTTCTCTGTTAAATAAATCTCCATCAGATTTGTAGCAAAAACACTGGAGCTGACACATGGGTTTGTCTATCACCCATTTTGGTGGTGATTTACTAACAAAATCAGGTTAGTATGAGGATAAGCCTCCAAAATATTCATGTACACACTTGAACTGCAGGTAGGATTTGTAGGATGGGTATATTTTTAGTTCCAGCCTATGTATAGATCAACCCTGAATTAACACCGTGCTGAGATGAATGATATGGTTCATACCTCTTAGAGCTGTTGTTCCAGTTGGCCTGAAGATAAAATAACATCTGTTCAGAGCTTGAAAAAATATAAGGGAAAAGGGGGTATCTTCTCTACAACAATACATGAATACTGTGTCTTGACTTGATTTTTGGAATGTTTGCTGTGAATGCATTCATATGTATAAATAGATTCTTAGAAAAAGAAAAGAAAAAACAAGTAGGAAGAGGCTCAAATTAAAAAACATAAATACCCAAGGCAATGACAGAATGAGAAAATTTGGCAACCCAGTCCAGAAGTGGAAGTGTTTTGTTATTTCATACTTGGACAAAATGCTAAGAGCTGAAGGATCCATAAAGACATCTACCCTGTGCCTGAGTCAGTGGTAACCATAAGTTTTTCAACAAACAGATGAGGCAACAGCTCTCACATTTTTAATGAATGTTAAAGCTGATCCTGGCAAAACGAAAAGGCAACTATGTAATTATATTGCTACCTATGAGCTCCATCTCGCCCCTATCAAGTTATTATATTAAATCTTTGAGAGAAAATTTACGTGATCTTCTACTCTCCTGCTTCTTCTGCCTTCTGCTAAATGGGCATTTTTTCCTGTGATTTGCATCCCACAGTACTTTTCAGTCCTAAATCACAGTCATTTACCACTGTCTTGAGGCCAAAGTATGGAAATGCAGAAGATCTGGGTGTAGATATATTGAATGTGTGCTGGGATATAATTTGCTTGTGTGAAAACTGCTTTATGGAATGAGCCGCTGCTGCTCAATGAGGAGTTTTCCGAGCAAGACCAGAGACCGAAGAAGTGTTGTCAGAGGAAATGTATCTGGGAAAGAGCTACTTATGAAAATTGCATTTGCATCAAGCCTGTAGCAAAACATTTAGGATGAAGGAAGAAACTGTGCTTTTAGCGGTCATTAGCTCTTGGTGTATAATTTCTGGTGTTAATTAGGTTCTCTTTGAATGGCCCTTCCAGGTACACAGTGATGCAGTGAAATTTTGTCTGCTGTTCGGCTTTCTCAGCCCATGAAGAAGGGAACTGCACTTTATTAAAGGATTTCTTCCCCCTCTTTTACAAGGTTGTTTGTTATCTCGGAATGCAGGCCTGCACTGGAGCGTGTAATTACAACACCATGTCCTGGGTTAGAAAGAACTCAGACACTAAATTGTCCATGTCATCACCTGAATTTGACCATGAAATATAGCACAGAGGGACTGGGAAGGCAGCCTGTAAAGAAGTGAGGACTGAATGGGCATTTTGGTGCACTGGGCAAATCCAATCTGCTCAATCCATTGCTGCAGTCCCACCGTGGCCATTTAATATTATTACCTGCTTCTTGCCCTTGAAATGGTGCTTCCACCTCTCTTTCCATGAGGTGTGTCTGAGTGAAGGAGGTCAGGGTTAGAGAAGATTGCAATAAAACATGACTCATTTTACATGGGTGATCAGAGTCCTATTAAGTTGCAAAGGAGTTGATTTTTTAAAGAATGTCTTTTTTTTCTCAATCAATTTTTTTTGTGTGCAGACACTAGGAAATAGAGGTCAGCTCTACTGTTCAGGGTGTTCAGAGATACCCCCAAAGCTGGAATAAAACCACTTACAGTCCTTTTTGCGGAAATTCTTTATTTTATTCACTTGAGCATCTTAACGTTACCACAAATTTTGAATTTAAGGCCTTTTCTGTACTTCCACAATGTGTCGGAGCAGAAAAATCTGCCAAATCACTGATCTCCAGGACCAGGAAACAGCTCTTGCAGAGACCTTCTCAGAAGAGAAAGGTCTGTGTGAGGCAGCTTCGCCAACCTGGTGACTGGTACATGACTGGAGATGGCTGTACTCAGTATTTCTTTCTTCTGTCTACAGGTATCACTTGCCATGGTGCAAACAGAAAGAAAGGTTTGCAGAAGGGTATGTTTGAGAAACACAAGTCTTGCAGGGAAATGTTTGTGCTTCATCAGGCTTAGGGACCCAAACTGATCTATGATGGACAAAAAGATGGGCAGGACAATGACAGAAAGCAGTAGTTTCAGGATACGGAGACCACCTCTATTTCTGCCTTAGCAGTTAATAACTCCACAAAACAAAGTTTTGATATGAGCATGTGTGTTTGTATATATGTGAAATACCACCCTGGGAGTTGTAGCAAAATATTTTTTTGTAAATTCCACTCTTCAACAAGAAATATCTAGTAAATTTCTGATGGTTGCTTTTTTGGGATGTAACACATCCTGCAACAGCATTCTCGTACACAGTGCCCAGGTACCCTCTCCCATTCAGACTTCCTCCTTTATTCACCACACTTACTTTATAAGACATATAAGTGAATATTTCATTACATTTGAGAAGGCTGTAGTACCTAGATATGTTTATTCCCTTGTTGTATTTCCATGATTAACCCAGTATTTGGAATAATAAAAAAAAACCAACAAAACCCCACAGAATTGCGTTCTGGATCACTGATAACTGTGCCAAGGTCTTAAAACACCACAGCACTCTTTCAAGTGGCAATTTGGGTTGTGTGACTAAATATCATTAATTAAACATTAAACGTCAAGTCAGGAAACGCTACCGTGGAGGTTGCATCTTTGCTTTACTTATTTGACACTGTGTAAAGTCTGATAGCTTGCTTGTGCAGTCAATGTCATTGCATATGAACTGGTGCCTGCAGCATCACTAAAGAAAGTATGGAGAGTCTGTAGGAGCTTTATATGTTAAGGCCATTGCTAAGGTTCAGGATAGCTTTGAGACTATTTAATAATAATGGCTTGTTTTAATACTTGATTGTCCAATGTGGTTCTGCAAGGGAATGCATCAGATTTGCTCCATTTTGAGTTTCTGATGGGCAACCAGGATGGCCCTCTCAAGTTAGAAACAAATCTGATTAAATAAATTATCTTCTGCAAACAGTAAGCTGTGAATTATGCTGGCCAGGCTGGTAAGGCAGTAGCTTGGTAGCTCTGCAATTTCTATATGGAGAAGAAAAATAGATGAAAAGGCGGTTAGGAATTGTCTTCAATCTATGTTTTGAATGCATGCAATATCGTAAAAATGTGTGTGTTGTCTCACAACTCTAAAGCCTGGACTTAAAAAGTTCAGTATTGCTCCTCTCTCGTCCCACTGGGAAATACCAAGATGATGACCCTGTGGTTTTTGCGGGACCCAGTTTCCCCTTTTTTCATCCACCTTGTTGTATAAAAGATAATTTTGTTACTTAAGGTAACGCTTGCTATGCAACTGATTTTTGCATGTGAAGTTCAGTCCAGAAGGCCACATAATCATACCATTACTATGTCTCTTGAAAGAAGTGGAGATAAACTTTATGTTTACAGGGAAATTGTATTCAGAGGCCCCTTCCCTCAGGACATGTTGAAAGACACTCCTTTGGGCATTTTCACAGTGTCCCAGTAGTTACTGATGATCAGTGTGTCACCACCACCACTGCATCTGTAAAGTAATGTAGGCAGTGGACAGTCACTCAGGCAAAACTCCTGTTAGCTTCGATGGATTATAGGGTTTATCAAAAGCTCTAAGGTTGCAGAGTAGTGAAATGATGATTCAAAAAATGCACATACAAAAGCTTCCCTACTCAGTTCTTATTTTATTAGAATCTGTGTGAATTTCCTGTATGCAGGGAGAAAGAGGTTTCTCTGAGTCCTGATCAATGAAATAGAAGAGGTAGAAAAATAGCGCCAGCACATCTGCTCTCCTGGGAGTCTCCTAATCCCTTCTTGGATGTATGGAAGACTGAAAGTATGCTGCTGTCCTCTAGATGCTCTGCACTTGATGCTGAAACACAGCCCTTAATTGCGGCTTTCTGATTAACAGTGTGAAAAGTATTACAAGAGAAGGACCATACAACTTTCTTGTTCTAAAAGTCTATCTGGAGGAGTTATAATTGTCTGTCTGCTTCCAAACCATTTCTCTTGATGTAGCAGTTCAGTTTAACAGTGCCAGAAATCCCAGTAGCACGTGCAAATCAAAATGATCCACAGTTTTGGTAACCTGCCTGCAATAGCTAAATCTGAAGCACTGTCTCCCTAAAGGGAGAAACTGGTTGGCAAGATAATTGACCCCCTGTGGACCACTGGTTGGATGGAGCAGCCCAGTGGCACAGTGCTGTGGAGAATGGCCAGCAGGTGACAAGGAGGTCCCATACCGGCTGGAAAACATGCAGATGGTGTAATCAGAAGTGTAAGATCTAGAGGGGCATACTCTGACCCTTGTCTGTGTTTGGTGGTTTTGGTAAATTTAAGGGACATTAAGGACTACAGAACCCAAAATTTCTTGGTAAAATAAATGCTTTTAGCTAATGGTCAATTTACAGACTGTAGTTAGAGCTCTCAGTTCAGAACCCAGATTTTTAATTTAAAAACTCTCACTTGCCCTTTCTGTCTAGCATTGATGGAGCTGCTACTTGCCTAAATAGGCTTTACGTTCTGAGATCTTCATTGTGTTTGCTTATAATTTTTAAGTTGACTGAGTCCTGAAAACTCATTTCCAATTTCTTCTAAAGAAGGTTTCTTAAGAAATCAGTCAATGGAAATACCAGTCTCATTGTTCTCTCTTTTCACAGAGAATTACATGGTCTGTATACATTCCTTCACTTTCCAGTCTGCATAACCAGAACAATTTTAAAACAGCCAGAACCAAAGAAGTTTTATAAGTGCTGAGGAAAATTTCAAAATTATTTTAATTTCATCTGTTCTTTACATTGAATAACTATTTGTTTTTAAGAATGGTCATCTAAGTATTAATTCTAGTTACAATGCTTTCATTTGTTCATTTTCCACATATAAAATGTTTCAGAACTTGGGGATTTTTTCTCTTTAAAAATATCCCAACATGTGGTGATGCCGATTAAACAACATTGTCAGCACAAAATCTCTTTTTCTGCCCATGCAAAAGTGAAACAGTGACTTTAACAAAAAAACAAACAAACAAACAAACAAACAAAAAGGCAATATTTGAGGAGAAGAACAGAGTAAGAGAATTCTAGTGGATGCAGAAGGGAGGTTGCAGTGGCTGAAATGCTAAACAAATTTAAGAGAAAATGAATACAGCGATCAGAAACAAACCAAAGATTTACTCATGTACAGAAAACACCACATGTATGTTTGGGCTCAGATCTTCTGAGCACTTGCTGTGGCGCCTTTCAGGTGGGGATGCTGTGTTCAGGATCCTTTAGGCCCAAGCCTTCTGCCAAGCTTGTAAGTACAGGGATGACTCTCAAATGCAGGATGAATAAGAAAACAAAATCTGAGCAAGAAACAAGCACAAGAAAAATCACATGATAGTTACTTCAGACTTGGAAAAGAAGACCATGATGCTGACTACAGATCAAACTAGGAAAGCAGGAGTCAGAAATTACAAGGCAAAAATGTTTACAAAAAGTTTACAAAAGACAAAATTTTTTTAACAAAAATCAAAATGCAAAAGCTGGTTACGTTTTTTAGTGCATCCTCAAGAATTAAAAATCCCAACCCAGATCAGTGAGTAGGAAAATCAGTTCATCCATTGCTTTCATAAATACAGTACTGGAATGTTTCATGCCTGCCAGGCACACCAGTCAAGCATGTCACTATGCTAAAACGAACTGTAGAGTGAAAAGAAATTAGAGGAAAAAAGAATGGAAAAGCTGGAGTGAAAAACAAATATCAAGTGGGAAAAAAGGATTAAAATGCAAAAAATAGAAAAATGAATGTAGTGTAACTTTCTTATATATGGAAGCAATAATTGAACTGAAAAGAGTACTTGTTCGAAGTTCTGAACTTCAAAATATCTGGTTTTTCCATTATCGTTTCTTTTTTGATGATTTCCATGTTGTGCTTGCTGGTTGTTCCATGTGTTGTGTTTGCTGTTTGTCTCATTGTGCTGTTCTCCTCATTGCATGCAGTTTTCTATTTAGCTCAGCATAATAAGCCATTGTAGTTCCAACGGTCAAGAAAGGTGCTTAAAATATTGGTGCCCTGAGGTACAGTAGTATTGTGTTTGAGAACCCCTGGTTTTTCTGACACACTTTTGGAGAGGTATTATGTGATTGTGAGGATTACTAACTGCTCTACAAAATGTGCATTAATTTTTTTTACAGATTTGCTAATATTCCACAGGCAGCAGGCTGTCTTCTCAGCGTGAAGTTTTACCCTGGGATGGAAAAACTGATTTTTTTTCACCTTTCCTAAATGTGCTTTTAAAGAATAAAACCTTTTGCTACAAAGCATGCCCGACTTTGGTAGTCTACTGCCATGAAAGATTTATCTTATCTTAGCTGCTCGCAGCTAGTTTGACTTCTGACTCTCCTGAATGTCAGAAGGAAACACAGTTCAACACTTTATTGCTGGTCCTGCCAGAAGACAATATTTTCAAAGAACTCCTGTAACAAATCCACAGAGTACTTTGAATTTCTCTGGTTTATAATATAAAAAGCCATAAGGAAAAAACCCTGCCTCCTCATTCTGCATCTTCCAAGCAGGACATTAAAGTGACAGATTTAAAGGACATTTACAACTCCATTGAGCCAGGAGGACTTGGTTGCATTTTTTCACATAGGAAGGAGGTGTTGGATATGTGTGTGTTCCGGGATGATATGTGGCTGCTGCTAGCCTTTCCAGATGGCCTCTGATGTCATTCCTAAAGATCCTGAAATCTGCTGCATGAGAAAATTCATTTCATGGCCCTCTGATACAATTTTAGATGGTTGTCGCATAAATTTAAGGGACCAAGGAGATGGGACAGTAAACAGAAGATGACAGAAAGGAGCAAAGAGGAGAGAATTCACATCCCTGAATGGGGAAAAATGGTGTGGTTACCTCATCTATATAACTATTTAGAAAATCTCCATCTACTGACTGATTAATATTGGACCAGTTCCACAGGAGGAGTCCCCCTCTCTTTTAAAAATAGCTGTATTTCTTCAGGAAGATGAGATCAGGGCCACCGAAGATGAAATGCATGGGCTGGACCATGTGGTTCACACCTGGAGGATGTCAGGAGTCGACATGCTTCTGGTCCTCAAGGGGAGAAGTCTCAGCAGGTCTGTACTGCTTCTGCTCATCATCCTGCCAAGGCAGTAGATAGGGCTGGCAAAAGGCACCTGTTCCCAGAAACACTCCGAACAGCTCAGCCAACAAAGCAAAACATATGGCAAAATGCTCATGCTGTTGCTGCACAAGCTGAATGGACAGGCTTTCTGTGAGACATTCTCATGGGAGAGGGGGAAGAGGGATGCCTGTCATCCGGAAGCAAGTCTTGTTTGCAGGGCATCAGGAGAAACCTTGGCAGACGTTCCTGCCCTGTGGATGAGCAGAAATCTGCATTCTGTGAGGCTCTGACTCTAAACCTGCTCCATGCAGCTGAACTTGCTGCTTTGGGAGCAAGCAGTGGTGCAGAAAGTATACTGGGATGCAATAGATAAGCATCCTGCCCCCTGCTCCTCTCCCTTTGCATCCATTCATGCAGTCAGGAGCCTTAGAAGAGAATGTCTACAGCCTTCCATCAGCCTAGTGACTGCACATTTACCTGGCAGAGCACAGAAATGCCAGTGGTCTTGGCCTGAGGTCTGGATTACACATTTTAACAGCAAAGTCTCACTTTTGTTCCTTAAAGCCATCTAAAAAAGAGAATAATTTCAAGTGCAGATAAAAGGGACTTTTGTTTTGCTGTGAAATGTACCTGCCTAGAATCTGATGAGAACAACATAGACAGCACAGCTAATGGGACCAGACTGCCTCATTACATGAAACTGTATCCTGAATTGAGCTTTGAGCTTTGTGGGTTCCTTGAACCATTTTCAATTGGATTTTTTTTTTTAATTTTATATATTTGGAAGAGTAACAAAAGTGCTGAACAGAGCCAAGGAACTTTTGCCTGAAAATACTCTTAATTGAAAAATAATTCTTATTTTTACTGTTGATGATGCAAATGTTCTGTATATCTTCAGTTACATCTAGATCTTACTCACAGCTGCACAGATATTGGTAGGATCATTACACAAAATGAAACTTATTGTATCCACCAGAAGAATGCATCTTATGAAAAATTCATTTTTCTCATGAGAATCTAACAGGTGCAGGAAAGCATTAAAGAATATGCCATAGATGTGCAGCTCTAGACATGATATGTGAGTCTTTGCTGAGAGTGTGGGAGTTCGATTTATAAACTCCCAAAGTTATCAGCAAAGCTGTTGAACAAGCAAAATTTTCAAGAGTCTTCAGCGAAGAGACAAGTAAAGAGAGTCTCTCAAACAGTGAAAAACACACAAATCTATTCCACAACAGAACTTAAGGAATGCAAATAAATGGTAGCACATGAAATGGTCATTAAGAAAAGACGTTCAGTGCATGACATAAGCACCTGGAAATGAGATAGTGAAAAGTGAACAGAAGAGGTTATTGCAGTGTTATGTATCAACAGTTGAAAAGGGGAAGACTATTCAGGAGAAGAAAATGTCTTAGACCTCAGTCAAAAGAACTGAGT